>NW_027040600.1:0-600000 GCF_037179485.1 Ochlerotatus camptorhynchus | reverse complement strand
TCAATATTTTTTAAAAATTAACGGCACAACTCATCAAGCTGAAATTTTTACAGTAGGCAGTTGGTAATGACTTCTACTTGTAGAAAAAATTTCAGGCCAATCTGACGGTTGGGGTTAGAGATAGAGTGATTTCCCCGGTTTACTTTTGTTGTGGAAAACATTAATTGAAGATTTTTAACAAAAGAAAAGCAGTATTCATATAGGACATTAAAAACATCTCGGATTGTTGGTTGTTCTTAGTAACGTTCAACCTGCTTGCAAACGGGGTGATCGGGTTTAGAATCGAAAAAAAAATCGGCGTGGAAACTAACTTATTAAAAAGGGGAAGCCTGGCTCAAAGTTTCCCCATGAGACACGGCAATGAGTCTTAGCACCTGAAATCTGATGTCTGTGTTAGGGAATCTGAACTTTTTTTTTTTTTTTTTTTTTTGCGCTTTGTAGTGACTACTCCATAATGGTTGAGTTTGCAATAATTTCTACTTGTAGAAACAATTTCAGGCCAATCTGAAGGTTGGGGTTAGAGATAGAGCGATTTGCCTGTTTTACTCTTGTGTAATAAATCTATTACGATTTTTTTAAATAAACGGCGCAACTTATCAAGCCGAAATTTTCACAGAAGGCAGTTGGTAATGACTTCTACTTGTAGAAAAAATTTCAGGCCAATCTGATGTTTGTTGTTTGAGATAGAGTGATTTCCCCGTTTTACGTTTGTTGTGGAATAATTATACTTTTTTGTGTAATAAACTTATCACTATTATTTTAAAACAACGGCGCAACTCATCAAGCTGAAATTTTTACAGCAGGCAGTTGGTAATGACTTCTACTTGTAGAAAAAATTTCAGGCCAATCTGATGTTTGTTGTTTGAGATAGAGTGATTTCCCCGTTTTACGTTTGTTGTGGAATAATTATACTTTTTTGTGTAATAAACCTATCACTATTTTTTAAAAATTAACGGCACAACTCATCAAGCTGAAATTTTCTCTGAAGGCAGATGGTAATGACTTCTACTTGTAGAAAAAATTTCAGGCCAATCTGATGTTTGTTGTTTGAGATAGAGTGATTTCCCCGTTTTACGTTTGTTGTGGAAAATTTATACTTTTTTGTGTAATAAACTTATCACTATTATTTTAAAACAACGGCGCAACTCATCAAGCTGAAATTTTTACAGCAGGCAGTTGGTAATGACTTCTACTTGTAGAAAAAATTTCAGGCCAATCTGATGTTTGTTGTTTGAGATAGAGTGATTTCCCCGTTTTACGTTTGTTGTGGAATAATTATACTTTTTTGTGTAATAAACCTATCACTATTTTTTAAAAATTAACGGCGCAACTCATCAAGCTGAAATTTTCTCTGAAGGCAGATGGTAATGACTTCTACTTGTAGAAAAAATTTCAGGCCAATCTGATGTTTGTTGTTTGAGATAGAGTGATTTCCCTGTTTTACGTTTGTTGTGGAATAATTATACTTTTTTTGTGTAATAAACCTATCACTATTTTTTAAAAATTAACGGCACAACTCATCAAGCTGAAATTTTCTCTGAAGGCAGATGGTAATGACTTCTACTTGTAGAAAAAATTTCAGGCCAATCTGATGTTTGTTGTTTGAGATAGAGTGATTTCCCCGTTTTACGTTTGTTGTGGAAAATTTATACTTTTTTGTGTAATAAACCTATCAATATTTTTTAAAAAATAACGGCACAGCTCATCAAGCTGAAATTTTTTCAGCAGGTAGTTGGTAATGACTTCTACTTGTAGAAAAAATTTCAGGCCAATCTGATGTTTGTTGTTTGAGATAGAGTGATTTTCCCGTTTTACGTTTGTTGTGGAATAATTATACTTTTTTTGTAATAAACCTATCACTATTTTTTAAATTAACGGCACAACTCATCAAGCTGAAATTTTCTCTGAAGGCAGATGGTAATGACTTCTACTTGTAGAAAAAATTTCAGGCCAATCTGATGTTTGTTGTTTGAGATAGAGTGATTTCCCCGTTTTACGTTTGTTGTGGAAAATTTATACTTTTTTGTGTAATAAACCTATCAATATTTTTTAAAAAATAACGGCACAACTCATCAAGCTGAAATTTTTACAGCAGGCAGTTGGTAATGACTTCTACTTGTAGAAAAAATTTCAGGCCAATCTGATGTTTGTTGTTTGAGATAGAGTGATTTCCCCGTTTTACGTTTGTTGTGGAATAATTATACTTTTTTGTGTAATAAACCTATCACTATTTTTTAAAAATTAACGGCACAACTCATCAAGCTGAAATTTTCTCTGAAGGCAGATGGTAATGACTTCTACTTGTAGAAAAAATTTCAGGCCAATCTGATGTTTGTTGTTTGAGATAGAGTGATTTCCCCGTTTTACGTTTGTTGTGGAAAATTTATACTTTTTTGTGTAATAAACCTATCAATATTTTTTAAAAAATAACGGCACAGCTCATCAAGCTGAAATTTTCTCTGAAGGCAGATGGTAATGACTTCTACTTGTAGAAAAAATTTCAGGCCAATCTGATGTTTGTTGTTTGAGATAGAGTGATTTCCCCGTTTTACGTTTGTTGTGGAATAATTATACTTTTTTGTGTAATAAACCTATCACTATTTTTTAAAAATTAACGGCACAACTCATCAAGCTGAAATTTTTACAGTAGGCAGTTGGTAATGACTTCTACTTGTAGAAAAAATTTCAGGCCAATCTGACGGTTGGGGTTAGAGATAGAGTGATTTCCCCGGTTTACTTTTGTTGTGGAAAACATTAATTGAAGATTTTTAACAAAAGAAAAGCAGTATTCATATAGGACATTAAAAACATCTCGGATTGTTGGTTGTTCTTAGTAACGTTCAACCTGCTTGCAAACGGGGTGATCGGGTTTAGAATCGAAAAAAAAATCGGCGTGGAAACTAACTTATTAAAAAGGGGAAGCCTGGCTCAAAGTTTCCCCATGAGACACGGCAATGAGTCTTAGCACCTGAAATCTGATGTCTGTGTTAGGGAATCTGAACTTTTTTTTTTTTTTTTTTTTTTTTTTTTTTTTTTTTTTTTTTGCGCTTTGTAGTGACTACTCCATAATGGTTGAGTTTGCAATAATTTCTACTTGTAGAAACAATTTCAGGCCAATCTGAAGGTTGGGGTTAGAGATAGAGCGATTTGCCTGTTTTACTCTTGTGTAATAAATCTATTACGATTTTTTTAAATAAACGGCGCAACTTATCAAGCCGAAATTTTCACAGAAGGCAGTTGGTAATGACTTCTACTTGTAGAAAAAATTTCAGGCCAATCTGATGTTTGTTGTTTGAGATAGAGTGATTTCCCCGTTTTACGTTTGTTGTGGAATAATTATACTTTTTTGTGTAATAAACCTATCACTATTTTTTAAAAATTAACGGCACAGTTTATCAAGCTGAAATTTTCACAGAACGCAGTTGGTAATGACTTCTACTTGTAGAAAAAATTCAGGCCAATCTGATGTTTGTTGTTTGAGATAGAGTGATTTCCCCGTTTTACGTTTGTTGTGGAAAATTTATACTTTTTTGTGTAATAAACCTATCAATATTTTTTAAAAAATAACGGCACAACTCATCAAGCTGAAATTTTCTCTGAAGGCAGATGGTAATGACTTCTACTTGTAGAAAAAATTTCAGGCCAATCTGATGTTTGTTGTTTGAGATAGAGTGATTTCCCCGTTTTACGTTTGTTGTGGAATAATTATACTTTTTTGTGTAATAAACCTATCACTATTTTTAAAAAATTAACGGCGCAACTCATCAAGCTGAAATTTTCTCTGAAGGCAGATGGTAATGACTTTTACTTGTAGAAAAAATTTCAGGCCAATCTGATGTTTGTTGTTTGAGATAGAGTGATTTCCCCGTTTTACGTTTGTTGTGGAATAATTATACTTTTTTGTGTAATAAACTTATCACTATTATTTTAAAACAACGGCGCATTTCATCAAGCTGAAATTTTTACAGCAGGCAGTTGGTAATGACTTCTACTTGTAGAAAAAATTTCAGGCCAATCTGATGTTTGTTGTTTGAGATAGAGTGATTTCCCCGTTTTACGTTTGTTGTGGAATAATTATACTTTTTTGTGTAATAAACCTATCACTATTTTTTAAAAATTAACGGCGCAACTCATCAAGCTGAAATTTTCTCTGAAGGCAGATGGTAATGACTTCTACTTGTAGAAAAAATTTCAGGCCAATCTGATGTTTGTTGTTTGAGATAGAGTGATTTCCCCGTTTTACGTTTGTTGTGGAATAATTATACTTTTTTTGTGTAATAAACCTATCACTATTTTTTAAAAATTAACGGCACAACTCATCAAGCTGAAATTTTCTCTGAAGGCAGATGGTAATGACTTCTACTTGTAGAAAAAATTTCAGGCCAATCTGATGTTTGTTGTTTGAGATAGAGTGATTTCCCCGTTTTACGTTTGTTGTGGAAAATTTATACTTTTTTGTGTAATAAACCTATCAATATTTTTTAAAAAATAACGGCACAACTCATCAAGCTGAAATTTTTACAGCAGGTAGTTGGTAATGACTTCTACTTGTAGAAAAAATTTCAGGCCAATCTGATGTTTGTTGTTTGAGATAGAGTGATTTCCCCGTTTTACGTTTGTTGTGGAATAATTATACTTTTTTTGTAATAAACCTATCACTATTTTTTAAAAATTAACGGCACAACTCATCAAGCTGAAATTTTCTCTGAAGGCAGATGGTAATGACTTCTACTTGTAGAAAAAATTTCAGGCCAATCTGATGTTTGTTGTTTGAGATAGAGTGATTTCCCCGTTTTACGTTTGTTGTGGAAAATTTATACTTTTTTGTGTAATAAACCTATCAATATTTTTTAAAAATTAACGGCACAACTCATCAAGCTGAAATTTTTACAGTAGGCAGTTGGTAATGACTTCTACTTGTAGAAAAAATTTCAGGCCAATCTGACGGTTGGGGTTAGAGATAGAGTGATTTCCCCGGTTTACTTTTGTTGTGGAAAACATTAATTGAAGATTTTTAACAAAAGAAAAGCAGTATTCATATAGGACATTAAAAACATCTCGGATTGTTGGTTGTTCTTAGTAACGTTCAACCTGCTTGCAAACGGGGTGATCGGGTTTAGAATCGAAAAAAAAATCGGCGTGGAAACTAACTTATTAAAAAGGGGAAGCCTGGCTCAAAGTTTCCCCATGAGACACGGCAATGAGTCTTAGCACCTGAAATCTGATGTCTGTGTTAGGGAATCTGAACTTTTTTTTTTTTTTTTTTTTTTTTTGCGCTTTGTAGTGACTACTCCATAATGGTTGAGTTTGCAATAATTTCTACTTGTAGAAACAATTTCAGGCCAATCTGAAGGTTGGGGTTAGAGATAGAGCGATTTGCCTGTTTTACTCTTGTGTAATAAATCTATTACGATTTTTTTAAATAAACGGCGCAACTTATCAAGCCGAAATTTTCACAGAAGGCAGTTGGTAATGACTTCTACTTGTAGAAAAATTTTCAGGCCAATCTGATGTTTGTTGTTTGAGATAGAGTGATTTCCCCGTTTTACGTTTGTTGTGGAATAATTATACTTTTTTGTGTAATAAACTTATCACTATTATTTTAAAACAACGGCGCAACTCATCAAGCTGAAATTTTTACAGCAGGCAGTTGGTAATGACTTCTACTTGTAGAAAAAATTTCAGGCCAATCTGATGTTTGTTGTTTGAGATAGAGTGATTTCCCCGTTTTACGTTTGTTGTGGAATAATTATACTTTTTTGTGTAATAAACCTATCACTATTTTTTAAAAATTAACGGCACAACTCATCAAGCTGAAATTTTCTCTGAAGGCAGATGGTAATGACTTCTACTTGTAGAAAAAATTTCAGGCCAATCTGATGTTTGTTGTTTGAGATAGAGTGATTTCCCCGTTTTACGTTTGTTGTGGAAAATTTATACTTTTTTGTGTAATAAACTTATCACTATTATTTTAAAACAACGGCGCAACTCATCAAGCTGAAATTTTTACAGCAGGCAGTTGGTAATGACTTCTACTTGTAGAAAAAATTTCAGGCCAATCTGATGTTTGTTGTTTGAGATAGAGTGATTTCCCCGTTTTACGTTTGTTGTGGAATAATTATACTTTTTTGTGTAATAAACCTATCACTATTTTTTAAAAATTAACGGCGCAACTCATCAAGCTGAAATTTTCTCTGAAGGCAGATGGTAATGACTTCTACTTGTAGAAAAAATTTCAGGCCAATCTGATGTTTGTTGTTTGAGATAGAGTGATTTCCCTGTTTTACGTTTGTTGTGGAATAATTATACTTTTTTTGTGTAATAAACCTATCACTATTTTTTAAAAATTAACGGCACAACTCATCAAGCTGAAATTTTCTCTGAAGGCAGATGGTAATGACTTCTACTTGTAGAAAAAATTTCAGGCCAATCTGATGTTTGTTGTTTGAGATAGAGTGATTTCCCCGTTTTACGTTTGTTGTGGAAAATTTATACTTTTTTGTGTAATAAACCTATCAATATTTTTTAAAAAATAACGGCACAGCTCATCAAGCTGAAATTTTTTCAGCAGGTAGTTGGTAATGACTTCTACTTGTAGAAAAAATTTCAGGCCAATCTGATGTTTGTTGTTTGAGATAGAGTGATTTTCCCGTTTTACGTTTGTTGTGGAATAATTATACTTTTTTTGTAATAAACCTATCACTATTTTTTAAATTAACGGCACAACTCATCAAGCTGAAATTTTCTCTGAAGGCAGATGGTAATGACTTCTACTTGTAGAAAAAATTTCAGGCCAATCTGATGTTTGTTGTTTGAGATAGAGTGATTTCCCCGTTTTACGTTTGTTGTGGAAAATTTATACTTTTTTGTGTAATAAACCTATCAATATTTTTTAAAAAATAACGGCACAACTCATCAAGCTGAAATTTTTACAGCAGGCAGTTGGTAATGACTTCTACTTGTAGAAAAAATTTCAGGCCAATCTGATGTTTGTTGTTTGAGATAGAGTGATTTCCCCGTTTTACGTTTGTTGTGGAATAATTATACTTTTTTGTGTAATAAACCTATCACTATTTTTTAAAAATTAACGGCACAACTCATCAAGCTGAAATTTTCTCTGAAGGCAGATGGTAATGACTTCTACTTGTAGAAAAAATTTCAGGCCAATCTGATGTTTGTTGTTTGAGATAGAGTGATTTCCCCGTTTTACGTTTGTTGTGGAAAATTTATACTTTTTTGTGTAATAAACCTATCAATATTTTTTAAAAAATAACGGCACAGCTCATCAAGCTGAAATTTTCTCTGAAGGCAGATGGTAATGACTTCTACTTGTAGAAAAAATTTCAGGCCAATCTGATGTTTGTTGTTTGAGATAGAGTGATTTCCCCGTTTTACGTTTGTTGTGGAATAATTATACTTTTTGTGTAATAAACCTATCACTATTTTTTAAAAATTAACGGCACAACTCATCAAGCTGAAATTTTTACAGTAGGCAGTTGGTAATGACTTCTACTTGTAGAAAAAATTTCAGGCCAATCTGACGGTTGGGGTTAGAGATAGAGTGATTTCCCCGGTTTACTTTTGTTGTGGAAAACATTAATTGAAGATTTTTAACAAAAGAAAAGCAGTATTCATATAGGACATTAAAAACATCTCGGATTGTTGGTTGTTCTTAGTAACGTTCAACCTGCTTGCAAACGGGGTGATCGGGTTTAGAATCGAAAAAAAAATCGGCGTGGAAACTAACTTATTAAAAAGGGGAAGCCTGGCTCAAAGTTTCCCCATGAGACACGGCAATGAGTCTTAGCACCTGAAATCTGATGTCTGTGTTAGGGAATCTGAACTTTTTTTTTTTTTTTTTTTTTTTTTTTTTTTTTTTTTTTTTTTTTTTGCGCTTTGTAGTGACTACTCCATAATGGTTGAGTTTGCAATAATTTCTACTTGTAGAAACAATTTCAGGCCAATCTGAAGGTTGGGGTTAGAGATAGAGCGATTTGCCTGTTTTACTCTTGTGTAATAAATCTATTACGATTTTTTTAAATAAACGGCGCAACTTATCAAGCCGAAATTTTCACAGAAGGCAGTTGGTAATGACTTCTACTTGTAGAAAAAATTTCAGGCCAATCTGATGTTTGTTGTTTGAGATAGAGTGATTTCCCCGTTTTACGTTTGTTGTGGAATAATTATACTTTTTTGTGTAATAAACCTATCACTATTTTTTAAAAATTAACGGCACAGTTTATCAAGCTGAAATTTTCACAGAACGCAGTTGGTAATGACTTCTACTTGTAGAAAAAATTCAGGCCAATCTGATGTTTGTTGTTTGAGATAGAGTGATTTCCCCGTTTTACGTTTGTTGTGGAAAATTTATACTTTTTTGTGTAATAAACTTATCAATATTTTTTAAAAAATAACGGCACAACTCATCAAGCTGAAATTTTCTCTGAAGGCAGATGGTAATGACTTCTACTTGTAGAAAAAATTTCAGGCCAATCTGATGTTTGTTGTTTGAGATAGAGTGATTTCCCCGTTTTACGTTTGTTGTGGAATAATTATACTTTTTTGTGTAATAAACCTATCACTATTTTTTAAAAATTAACGGCGCAACTCATCAAGCTGAAATTTTCTCTGAAGGCAGATGGTAATGACTTCTACTTGTAGAAAAAATTTCAGGCCAATCTGATGTTTGTTGTTTGAGATAGAGTGATTTCCCCGTTTTACGTTTGTTGTGGAATAATTATACTTTTTTGTGTAATAAACCTATCACTATTTTTTAAAAATTAACGGCGCAACTCATCAAGCTGAAATTTTCTCTGAAGGCAGATGGTAATGACTTCTACTTGTAGAAAAAATTTCAGGCCAATCTGATGTTTGTTGTTTGAGATAGAGTGATTTCCCCGTTTTACGTTTGTTGTGGAATAATTATACTTTTTTGTGTAATAAACCTATCACTATTTTTAAAAAATTAACGGCGCAACTCATCAAGCTGAAATTTTCTCTGAAGGCAGATGGTAATGACTTTTACTTGTAGAAAAAATTTCAGGCCAATCTGATGTTTGTTGTTTGAGATAGAGTGATTTCCCCGTTTTACGTTTGTTGTGGAATAATTATACTTTTTTGTGTAATAAACTTATCACTATTATTTTAAAACAACGGCGCATTTCATCAAGCTGAAATTTTTACAGCAGGCAGTTGGTAATGACTTCTACTTGTAGAAAAAATTTCAGGCCAATCTGATGTTTGTTGTTTGAGATAGAGTGATTTCCCCGTTTTACGTTTGTTGTGGAATAATTATACTTTTTTTGTGTAATAAATCTATTACGATTTTTTTAAATAAACGGCGCAACTTATCAAGCCGAAATTTTCACAGAAGGCAGTTGGTAATGACTTCTACTTGTAGAAAAAATTTCAGGCCAATCTGATGTTTGTTGTTTGAGATAGAGTGATTTCCCCGTTTTACGTTTGTTGTGGAATAATTATACTTTTTTGTGTAATAAACCTATCACTATTTTTTAAAAATTAACGGCACAGTTTATCAAGCTGAAATTTTCACAGAAGGCAGTTGGTAATGACTTCTACTTGTAGAAAAAAATTCAGGCCAATCTGATGTTTGTTGTTTGAGATAGAGTGATTTCCCCGTTTTACGTTTGTTGTGGAAAATTTATACTTTTTTGTGTAATAAACCTATCAATATTTTTTAAAAAATAACGGCACAACTCATCAAGCTGAAATTTTCTCTGAAGGCAGATGGTAATGACTTCTACTTGTAGAAAAAATTTCAGGCCAATCTGATGTTTGTTGTTTGAGATAGAGTGATTTCCCCGTTTTACGTTTGTTGTGGAATAATTATACTTTTTTGTGTAATAAACCTATCACTATTTTTTAAAAATTAACGGCGCAACTCATCAAGCTGAAATTTTCTCTGAAGGCAGATGGTAATGACTTCTACTTGTAGAAAAAATTTCAGGCCAATCTGATGTTTGTTGTTTGAGATAGAGTGATTTCCCCGTTTTACGTTTGTTGTGGAATAATTATACTTTTTTGTGTAATAAACCTATCACTATTTTTTAAAAATTAACGGCACAACTCATCAAGCTGAAATTTTCTCTGAAGGCAGATGGTAATGACTTCTACTTGTAGAAAAAATTTCAGGCCAATCTGATGTTTGTTGTTTGAGATAGAGTGATTTCCCCGTTTTACGTTTGTTGTGGAATAATTATACTTTTTTGTGTAATAAACTTATCACTATTATTTTAAAACAACGGCGCATTTCATCAAGCTGAAATTTTTACAGCAGGCAGTTGGTAATGACTTCTACTTGTAGAAAAAATTTCAGGCCAATCTGATGTTTGTTGTTTGAGATAGAGTGATTTTCCCGTTTTACGTTTGTTGTGGAATAATTATACTTTTTTGTGTAATAAACCTATCACTATTTTTTAAAAATTAACGGCACAACTCATCAAGCTGAAATTTTTACAGTAGGCAGTTGGTAATGACTTCTACTTGTAGAAAAAATTTCAGGCCAATCTGACGGTTGGGGTTAGAGATAGAGTGATTTCCTCGGTTTACTTTTGTTGTGGAAAACATTAATTGAAGATTTTTAACAAAAGAAAAGCAGTATTCATATAGGACATTAAAAACATCTCGGATTGTTGGTTGTTCTTAGTAACGTTCAACCTGCTTGCAAACGGGGTGATCGGGTTTAGAATCGAAAAAAAAATCGGCGTGGAAACTAACTTATTAAAAAGGGGAAGCCTGGCTCAAAGTTTCCCCATGAGACACGGCAATGAGTCTTAGCACCTGAAATCTGATGTCTGTGTTAGGGAATCTGAACTTTTTTTTTTTTTTTTTTTTTTTTTGCGCTTTGTAGTGACTACTCCATAATGGTTGAGTTTGCAATAATTTCTACTTGTAGAAACAATTTCAGGCCAATCTGAAGGTTGGGGTTAGAGATAGAGCGATTTGCCTGTTTTACTCTTGTGTAATAAATCTATTACGATTTTTTTAAATAAACGGCGCAACTTATCAAGCCGAAATTTTCACAGAAGGCAGTTGGTAATGACTTCTACTTGTAGAAAAAATTTCAGGCCAATCTGATGTTTGTTGTTTGAGATAGAGTGATTTCCCCGTTTTACGTTTGTTGTGGAATAATTATACTTTTTTGTGTAATAAACCTATCAATATTTTTTAAAAAATAACGGCACAACTCATCAAGCTGAAATTTTCTCTGAAGGCAGATGGTAATGACTTCTACTTGTAGAAAAAATTTCAGGCCAATCTGATGTTTGTTGTTTGAGATAGAGTGATTTCCCCGTTTTACGTTTGTTGTGGAATAATTATACTTTTTTGTGTAATAAACCTATCACTATTTTTTAAAAATTAACGGCGCAACTCATCAAGCTGAAATTTTCTCTGAAGGCAGATGGTAATGACTTCTACTTGTAGAAAAAATTTCAGGCCAATCTGATGTTTGTTGTTTGAGATAGAGTGATTTCCCCGTTTTACGTTTGTTGTGGAAAATTTATACTTTTTTGTGTAATAAACCTATCAATATTTTTTAAAAAATAACGGCACAACTCATCAAGCTGAAATTTTTACAGCAGGTAGTTGGTAATGACTTCTACTTGTAGAAAAAATTTCAGGCCAATCTGATGTTTGTTGTTTGAGATAGAGTGATTTCCCCGTTTTACGTTTGTTGTGGAATAATTATACTTTTTTGTGTAATAAACCTATCACTATTTTTTAAAAATTAACGGCACAACTCATCAAGCTGAAATTTTCTCTGAAGGCAGATGGTAATGACTTCTACTTGTAGAAAAAATTTCAGGCCAATCTGATGTTTGTTGTTTGAGATAGAGTGATTTCCCCGTTTTACGTTTGTTGTGGAAAATTTATACTTTTTTGTGTAATAAACCTATCAATATTTTTTAAAAAATAACGGCACAACTCATCAAGCTGAAATTTTTACAGCAGGTAGTTGGTAATGACTTCTACTTGTAGAAAAAATTTCAGGCCAATCTGATGTTTGTTGTTTGAGATAGAGTGATTTCCCCGTTTTACGTTTGTTGTGGAATAATTATACTTTTTTGTGTAATAAACCTATCACTATTTTTTAAAAATTAACGGCACAACTCATCAAGCTGAAATTTTCTCTGAAGGCAGATGGTAATGACTTCTACTTGTAGAAAAAATTTCAGGCCAATCTGATGTTTGTTGTTTGAGATATAGTGATTTCCCCGTTTTACGTTTGTTGTGGAAAATTTATACTTTTTTGTGTAATAAACCTATCAATATTTTTTAAAAAATAACGGCACAACTCATCAAGCTGAAATTTTCACAGCAGGCAGTAGGTAATGACTTCTACTTGTAGAAAAAATTTCAGGCCAATCTGATGTTTGTTGTTTGAGATAGAGTGATTTCCCCGTTTTACGTTTGTTGTGGAAAATTTATACTTTTTTGTGTAATAAACCTATCAATATTTTTTAAAAAATAACGGCACAGCTCATCAAGCTGAAATTTTTACAGCAGGTAGTTGGTAATGACTTCTACTTGTAGAAAAAATTTCAGGCCAATCTGATGTTTGTTGTTTGAGATAGAGTGATTTTCCCGTTTTACGTTTGTTGTGGAATAATTATACTTTTTTTGTAATAAACCTATCACTATTTTTTAAATTAACGGCACAACTCATCAAGCTGAAATTTTCTCTGAAGGCAGATGGTAATGACTTCTACTTGTAGAAAAAATTTCAGGCCAATCTGATGTTTGTTGTTTGAGATAGAGTGATTTCCCCGTTTTACGTTTGTTGTGGAAAATTTATACTTTTTTGTGTAATAAACCTATCAATATTTTTTAAAAAATAACGGCACAACTCATCAAGCTGAAATTTTTACAGCAGGCAGTTGGTAATGACTTCTACTTGTAGAAAAAAATTCAGGCCAATCTGATGTTTGTTGTTTGAGATAGAGTGATTTCCCCGTTTTACGTTTGTTGTGGAATAATTATACTTTTTTGTGTAATAAACCTATCACTATTTTTTAAAAATTAACGGCACAACTCATCAAGCTGAAATTTTCTCTGAAGGCAGATGGTAATGACTTCTACTTGTAGAAAAAATTTCAGGCCAATCTGATGTTTGTTGTTTGAGATAGAGTGATTTCCCCGTTTTACGTTTGTTGTGGAAAATTTATACTTTTTTGTGTAATAAACCTATCAATATTTTTTAAAAAATAACGGCACAGCTCATCAAGCTGAAATTTTCTCTGAAGGCAGATGGTAATGACTTCTACTTGTAGAAAAAATTTCAGGCCAATCTGATGTTTGTTGTTTGAGATAGAGTGATTTCCCCGTTTTACGTTTGTTGTGGAATAATTATACTTTTTTGTGTAATAAACCTATCACTATTTTTTAAAAATTAACGGCACAACTCATCAAGCTGAAATTTTTACAGTAGGCAGTTGGTAATGACTTCTACTTGTAGAAAAAATTTCAGGCCAATCTGACGGTTGGGGTTAGAGATAGAGTGATTTCCCCGGTTTACTTTTGTTGTGGAAAACATTAATTGAAGATTTTTAACAAAAGAAAAGCAGTATTCATATAGGACATTAAAAACATCTCGGATTGTTGGTTGTTCTTAGTAACGTTCAACCTGCTTGCAAACGGGGTGATCGGGTTTAGAATCGAAAAAAAAATCGGCGTGGAAACTAACTTATTAAAAAGGGGAAGCCTGGCTCAAAGTTTCCCCATGAGACACGGCAATGAGTCTTAGCACCTGAAATCTGATGTCTGTGTTAGGGAATCTGAACTTTTTTTTTTTTTTTTTTTTTTTTTGCGCTTTGTAGTGACTACTCCATAATGGTTGAGTTTGCAATAATTTCTACTTGTAGAAACAATTTCAGGCCAATCTGAAGGTTGGGGTTAGAGATAGAGCGATTTGCCTGTTTTACTCTTGTGTAATAAATCTATTACGATTTTTTTAAATAAACGGCGCAACTTATCAAGCCGAAATTTTCACAGAAGGCAGTTGGTAATGACTTCTACTTGTAGAAAAAATTTCAGGCCAATCTGATGTTTGTTGTTTGAGATAGAGTGATTTCCCCGTTTTACGTTTGTTGTGGAATAATTATACTTTTTTGTGTAATAAACTTATCACTATTATTTTAAAACAACGGCGCAACTCATCAAGCTGAAATTTTTACAGCAGGCAGTTGGTAATGACTTCTACTTGTAGAAAAAATTTCAGGCCAATCTGATGTTTGTTGTTTGAGATAGAGTGATTTCCCCGTTTTACGTTTGTTGTGGAATAATTATACTTTTTTGTGTAATAAACCTATCACTATTTTTTAAAAATTAACGGCACAACTCATCAAGCTGAAATTTTCTCTGAAGGCAGATGGTAATGACTTCTACTTGTAGAAAAAATTTCAGGCCAATCTGATGTTTGTTGTTTGAGATAGAGTGATTTCCCCGTTTTACGTTTGTTGTGGAAAATTTATACTTTTTTGTGTAATAAACTTATCACTATTATTTTAAAACAACGGCGCAACTCATCAAGCTGAAATTTTTACAGCAGGCAGTTGGTAATGACTTCTACTTGTAGAAAAAATTTCAGGCCAATCTGATGTTTGTTGTTTGAGATAGAGTGATTTCCCCGTTTTACGTTTGTTGTGGAATAATTATACTTTTTTGTGTAATAAACCTATCACTATTTTTTAAAAATTAACGGCGCAACTCATCAAGCTGAAATTTTCTCTGAAGGCAGATGGTAATGACTTCTACTTGTAGAAAAAATTTCAGGCCAATCTGATGTTTGTTGTTTGAGATAGAGTGATTTCCCTGTTTTACGTTTGTTGTGGAATAATTATACTTTTTTTGTGTAATAAACCTATCACTATTTTTTAAAAATTAACGGCACAACTCATCAAGCTGAAATTTTCTCTGAAGGCAGATGGTAATGACTTCTACTTGTAGAAAAAATTTCAGGCCAATCTGATGTTTGTTGTTTGAGATAGAGTGATTTCCCCGTTTTACGTTTGTTGTGGAAAATTTATACTTTTTTGTGTAATAAACCTATCAATATTTTTTAAAAAATAACGGCACAGCTCATCAAGCTGAAATTTTTACAGCAGGTAGTTGGTAATGACTTCTACTTGTAGAAAAAATTTCAGGCCAATCTGATGTTTGTTGTTTGAGATAGAGTGATTTTCCCGTTTTACGTTTGTTGTGGAATAATTATACTTTTTTTGTAATAAACCTATCACTATTTTTTAAATTAACGGCACAACTCATCAAGCTGAAATTTTCTCTGAAGGCAGATGGTAATGACTTCTACTTGTAGAAAAAATTTCAGGCCAATCTGATGTTTGTTGTTTGAGATAGAGTGATTTCCCCGTTTTACGTTTGTTGTGGAAAATTTATACTTTTTTGTGTAATAAACCTATCAATATTTTTTAAAAAATAACGGCACAACTCATCAAGCTGAAATTTTTACAGCAGGCAGTTGGTAATGACTTCTACTTGTAGAAAAAATTTCAGGCCAATCTGATGTTTGTTGTTTGAGATAGAGTGATTTCCCCGTTTTACGTTTGTTGTGGAATAATTATACTTTTTTGTGTAATAAACCTATCACTATTTTTTAAAAATTAACGGCACAACTCATCAAGCTGAAATTTTCTCTGAAGGCAGATGGTAATGACTTCTACTTGTAGAAAAAATTTCAGGCCAATCTGATGTTTGTTGTTTGAGATAGAGTGATTTCCCCGTTTTACGTTTGTTGTGGAAAATTTATACTTTTTTGTGTAATAAACCTATCAATATTTTTTAAAAAATAACGGCACAGCTCATCAAGCTGAAATTTTTACAGCAGGTAGTTGGTAATGACTTCTACTTGTAGAAAAAATTTCAGGCCAATCTGATGTTTGTTGTTTGAGATAGAGTGATTTTCCCGTTTTACGTTTGTTGTGGAATAATTATACTTTTTTTGTAATAAACCTATCACTATTTTTTAAATTAACGGCACAACTCATCAAGCTGAAATTTTCTCTGAAGGCAGATGGTAATGACTTCTACTTGTAGAAAAAATTTCAGGCCAATCTGATGTTTGTTGTTTGAGATAGAGTGATTTCCCCGTTTTACGTTTGTTGTGGAAAATTTATACTTTTTTGTGTAATAAACCTATCAATATTTTTTAAAAAATAACGGCACAGCTCATCAAGCTGAAATTTTTACAGCAGGTAGTTGGTAATGACTTCTACTTGTAGAAAAAATTTCAGGCCAATCTGATGTTTGTTGTTTGAGATAGAGTGATTTTCCCGTTTTACGTTTGTTGTGGAATAATTATACTTTTTTTGTAATAAACCTATCACTATTTTTTAAATTAACGGCACAACTCATCAAGCTGAAATTTTCTCTGAAGGCAGATGGTAATGACTTCTACTTGTAGAAAAAATTTCAGGCCAATCTGATGTTTGTTGTTTGAGATAGAGTGATTTCCCCGTTTTACGTTTGTTGTGGAAAATTTATACTTTTTTGTGTAATAAACCTATCAATATTTTTTAAAAAATAACGGCACAACTCATCAAGCTGAAATTTTTACAGCAGGCAGTTGGTAATGACTTCTACTTGTAGAAAAAAATTCAGGCCAATCTGATGTTTGTTGTTTGAGATAGAGTGATTTCCCCGTTTTACGTTTGTTGTGGAATAATTATACTTTTTTGTGTAATAAACCTATCACTATTTTTTAAAAATTAACGGCACAACTCATCAAGCTGAAATTTTCTCTGAAGGCAGATGGTAATGACTTCTACTTGTAGAAAAAATTTCAGGCCAATCTGATGTTTGTTGTTTGAGATAGAGTGATTTCCCCGTTTTACGTTTGTTGTGGAAAATTTATACTTTTTTGTGTAATAAACCTATCAATATTTTTTAAAAAATAACGGCACAGCTCATCAAGCTGAAATTTTCTCTGAAGGCAGATGGTAATGACTTCTACTTGTAGAAAAAATTTCAGGCCAATCTGATGTTTGTTGTTTGAGATAGAGTGATTTCCCCGTTTTACGTTTGTTGTGGAATAATTATACTTTTTTGTGTAATAAACCTATCACTATTTTTTAAAAATTAACGGCACAACTCATCAAGCTGAAATTTTTACAGTAGGCAGTTGGTAATGACTTCTACTTGTAGAAAAAATTTCAGGCCAATCTGACGGTTGGGGTTAGAGATAGAGTGATTTCCCCGGTTTACTTTTGTTGTGGAAAACATTAATTGAAGATTTTTAACAAAAGAAAAGCAGTATTCATATAGGACATTAAAAACATCTCGGATTGTTGGTTGTTCTTAGTAACGTTCAACCTGCTTGCAAACGGGGTGATCGGGTTTAGAATCGAAAAAAAAATCGGCGTGGAAACTAACTTATTAAAAAGGGGAAGCCTGGCTCAAAGTTTCCCCATGAGACACGGCAATGAGTCTTAGCACCTGAAATCTGATGTCTGTGTTAGGGAATCTGAACTTTTTTTTTTTTTTTTTTTTTTTTTTTTTTTTTTTTTTTTTTTTTTTTTTTTTGCGCTTTGTAGTGACTACTCCATAATGGTTGAGTTTGCAATAATTTCTACTTGTAGAAACAATTTCAGGCCAATCTGAAGGTTGGGGTTAGAGATAGAGCGATTTGCCTGTTTTACTCTTGTGTAATAAAACTATTACGATTTTTTTAAATAAACGGCGCAACTTATCAAGCCGAAATTTTCACAGAAGGCAGTTGGTAATGACTTCTACTTGTAGAAAAAATTTCAGGCCAATCTGATGTTTGTTGTTTGAGATAGAGTGATTTCCCCGTTTTACGTTTGTTGTGGAATAATTATACTTTTTTGTGTAATAAACTTATCACTATTATTTTAAAACAACGGCGCAACTCATCAAGCTGAAATTTTTACAGCAGGCAGTTGGTAATGACTTCTACTTGTAGAAAAAAATTCAGGCCAATCTGATGTTTGTTGTTTGAGATAGAGTGATTTCCCCGTTTTACGTTTGTTGTGGAATAATTATACTTTTTTGTGTAATAAACCTATCACTATTTTTTAAAAATTAACGGCACAACTCATCAAGCTGAAATTTTCTCTGAAGGCAGATGGTAATGACTTCTACTTGTAGAAAAAATTTCAGGCCAATCTGATGTTTGTTGTTTGAGATAGAGTGATTTCCCCGTTTTACGTTTGTTGTGGAAAATTTATACTTTTTTGTGTAATAAACTTATCACTATTATTTTAAAACAACGGCGCAACTCATCAAGCTGAAATTTTTACAGCAGGCAGTTGGTAATGACTTCTACTTGTAGAAAAAATTTCAGGCCAATCTGATGTTTGTTGTTTGAGATAGAGTGATTTCCCCGTTTTACGTTTGTTGTGGAATAATTATACTTTTTTGTGTAATAAACCTATCACTATTTTTTAAAAATTAACGGCGCAACTCATCAAGCTGAAATTTTCTCTGAAGGCAGATGGTAATGACTTCTACTTGTAGAAAAAATTTCAGGCCAATCTGATGTTTGTTGTTTGAGATAGAGTGATTTCCCTGTTTTACGTTTGTTGTGGAATAATTATACTTTTTTTGTGTAATAAACCTATCACTATTTTTTAAAAATTAACGGCACAACTCATCAAGCTGAAATTTTCTCTGAAGGCAGATGGTAATGACTTCTACTTGTAGAAAAAATTTCAGGCCAATCTGATGTTTGTTGTTTGAGATAGAGTGATTTCCCCGTTTTACGTTTGTTGTGGAAAATTTATACTTTTTTGTGTAATAAACCTATCAATATTTTTTAAAAAATAACGGCACAGCTCATCAAGCTGAAATTTTTACAGCAGGTAGTTGGTAATGACTTCTACTTGTAGAAAAAATTTCAGGCCAATCTGATGTTTGTTGTTTGAGATAGAGTGATTTTCCCGTTTTACGTTTGTTGTGGAATAATTATACTTTTTTTGTAATAAACCTATCACTATTTTTTAAATTAACGGCACAACTCATCAAGCTGAAATTTTCTCTGAAGGCAGATGGTAATGACTTCTACTTGTAGAAAAAATTTCAGGCCAATCTGATGTTTGTTGTTTGAGATAGAGTGATTTCCCCGTTTTACGTTTGTTGTGGAAAATTTATACTTTTTTGTGTAATAAACCTATCAATATTTTTTTAAAAAATAACGGCACAACTCATCAAGCTGAAATTTTTACAGCAGGCAGTTGGTAATGACTTCTACTTGTAGAAAAAATTTCAGGCCAATCTGATGTTTGTTGTTTGAGATAGAGTGATTTCCCCGTTTTACGTTTGTTGTGGAATAATTATACTTTTTTGTGTAATAAACCTATCACTATTTTTTAAAAATTAACGGCACAACTCATCAAGCTGAAATTTTCTCTGAAGGCAGATGGTAATGACTTCTACTTGTAGAAAAAATTTCAGGCCAATCTGATGTTTGTTGTTTGAGATAGAGTGATTTCCCCGTTTTACGTTTGTTGTGGAAAATTTATACTTTTTTGTGTAATAAACCTATCAATATTTTTTAAAAAATAACGGCACAGCTCATCAAGCTGAAATTTTCTCTGAAGGCAGATGGTAATGACTTCTACTTGTAGAAAAAATTTCAGGCCAATCTGATGTTTGTTGTTTGAGATAGAGTGATTTCCCCGTTTTACGTTTGTTGTGGAATAATTATACTTTTTTGTGTAATAAACCTATCACTATTTTTTAAAAATTAACGGCACAACTCATCAAGCTGAAATTTTTACAGTAGGCAGTTGGTAATGACTTCTACTTGTAGAAAAAATTTCAGGCCAATCTGACGGTTGGGGTTAGAGATAGAGTGATTTCCCCGGTTTACTTTTGTTGTGGAAAACATTAATTGAAGATTTTTAACAAAAGAAAAGCAGTATTCATATAGGACATTAAAAACATCTCGGATTGTTGGTTGTTCTTAGTAACGTTCAACCTGCTTGCAAACGGGGTGATCGGGTTTAGAATCGAAAAAAAAATCGGCGTGGAAACTAACTTATTAAAAAGGGGAAGCCTGGCTCAAAGTTTCCCCATGAGACACGGCAATGAGTCTTAGCACCTGAAATCTGATGTCTGTGTTAGGGAATCTGAACTTTTTTTTTTTTTTTTTTTTTTTTTTTTTTTTTTTTTTTTTTTTTTTTTTTTGCGCTTTGTAGTGACTACTCCATAATGGTTGAGTTTGCAATAATTTCTACTTGTAGAAACAATTTCAGGCCAATCTGAAGGTTGGGGTTAGAGATAGAGCGATTTGCCTGTTTTACTCTTGTGTAATAAAACTATTACGATTTTTTTAAATAAACGGCGCAACTTATCAAGCCGAAATTTTCACAGAAGGCAGTTGGTAATGACTTCTACTTGTAGAAAAAATTTCAGGCCAATCTGATGTTTGTTGTTTGAGATAGAGTGATTTCCCCGTTTTACGTTTGTTGTGGAATAATTATACTTTTTTGTGTAATAAACTTATCACTATTATTTTAAAACAACGGCGCAACTCATCAAGCTGAAATTTTTACAGCAGGCAGTTGGTAATGACTTCTACTTGTAGAAAAAAATTCAGGCCAATCTGATGTTTGTTGTTTGAGATAGAGTGATTTCCCCGTTTTACGTTTGTTGTGGAATAATTATACTTTTTTGTGTAATAAACCTATCACTATTTTTTAAAAATTAACGGCACAACTCATCAAGCTGAAATTTTCTCTGAAGGCAGATGGTAATGACTTCTACTTGTAGAAAAAATTTCAGGCCAATCTGATGTTTGTTGTTTGAGATAGAGTGATTTCCCCGTTTTACGTTTGTTGTGGAAAATTTATACTTTTTTGTGTAATAAACTTATCACTATTATTTTAAAACAACGGCGCAACTCATCAAGCTGAAATTTTTACAGCAGGCAGTTGGTAATGACTTCTACTTGTAGAAAAAATTTCAGGCCAATCTGATGTTTGTTGTTTGAGATAGAGTGATTTCCCCGTTTTACGTTTGTTGTGGAATAATTATACTTTTTTGTGTAATAAACCTATCACTATTTTTTAAAAATTAACGGCGCAACTCATCAAGCTGAAATTTTCTCTGAAGGCAGATGGTAATGACTTCTACTTGTAGAAAAAATTTCAGGCCAATCTGATGTTTGTTGTTTGAGATAGAGTGATTTCCCTGTTTTACGTTTGTTGTGGAATAATTATACTTTTTTTGTGTAATAAACCTATCACTATTTTTTAAAAATTAACGGCACAACTCATCAAGCTGAAATTTTCTCTGAAGGCAGATGGTAATGACTTCTACTTGTAGAAAAAATTTCAGGCCAATCTGATGTTTGTTGTTTGAGATAGAGTGATTTCCCCGTTTTACGTTTGTTGTGGAAAATTTATACTTTTTTGTGTAATAAACCTATCAATATTTTTTAAAAAATAACGGCACAGCTCATCAAGCTGAAATTTTTACAGCAGGTAGTTGGTAATGACTTCTACTTGTAGAAAAAATTTCAGGCCAATCTGATGTTTGTTGTTTGAGATAGAGTGATTTTCCCGTTTTACGTTTGTTGTGGAATAATTATACTTTTTTTGTAATAAACCTATCACTATTTTTTAAATTAACGGCACAACTCATCAAGCTGAAATTTTCTCTGAAGGCAGATGGTAATGACTTCTACTTGTAGAAAAAATTTCAGGCCAATCTGATGTTTGTTGTTTGAGATAGAGTGATTTCCCCGTTTTACGTTTGTTGTGGAAAATTTATACTTTTTTGTGTAATAAACCTATCAATATTTTTTTAAAAAATAACGGCACAACTCATCAAGCTGAAATTTTTACAGCAGGCAGTTGGTAATGACTTCTACTTGTAGAAAAAATTTCAGGCCAATCTGATGTTTGTTGTTTGAGATAGAGTGATTTCCCCGTTTTACGTTTGTTGTGGAATAATTATACTTTTTTGTGTAATAAACCTATCACTATTTTTTAAAAATTAACGGCACAACTCATCAAGCTGAAATTTTCTCTGAAGGCAGATGGTAATGACTTCTACTTGTAGAAAAAATTTCAGGCCAATCTGATGTTTGTTGTTTGAGATAGAGTGATTTCCCCGTTTTACGTTTGTTGTGGAAAATTTATACTTTTTTGTGTAATAAACCTATCAATATTTTTTAAAAAATAACGGCACAGCTCATCAAGCTGAAATTTTCTCTGAAGGCAGATGGTAATGACTTCTACTTGTAGAAAAAATTTCAGGCCAATCTGATGTTTGTTGTTTGAGATAGAGTGATTTCCCCGTTTTACGTTTGTTGTGGAATAATTATACTTTTTTGTGTAATAAACCTATCACTATTTTTTAAAAATTAACGGCACAGTTTATCAAGCTGAAATTTTCACAGAACGCAGTTGGTAATGACTTCTACTTGTAGAAAAAATTCAGGCCAATCTGATGTTTGTTGTTTGAGATAGAGTGATTTCCCCGTTTTACGTTTGTTGTGGAAAATTTATACTTTTTTGTGTAATAAACCTATCAATATTTTTTAAAAAATAACGGCACAACTCATCAAGCTGAAATTTTCTCTGAAGGCAGATGGTAATGACTTCTACTTGTAGAAAAAATTTCAGGCCAATCTGATGTTTGTTGTTTGAGATAGAGTGATTTCCCCGTTTTACGTTTGTTGTGGAATAATTATACTTTTTTGTGTAATAAACCTATCACTATTTTTAAAAAATTAACGGCGCAACTCATCAAGCTGAAATTTTCTCTGAAGGCAGATGGTAATGACTTCTACTTGTAGAAAAAATTTCAGGCCAATCTGATGTTTGTTGTTTGAGATAGAGTGATTTCCCCGTTTTACGTTTGTTGTGGAATAATTATACTTTTTTGTGTAATAAACCTATCACTATTTTTTAAAAATTAACGGCACAACTCATCAAGCTGAAATTTTCTCTGAAGGCAGATGGTAATGACTTCTACTTGTAGAAAAAATTTCAGGCCAATCTGATGTTTGTTGTTTGAGATAGAGTGATTTCCCCGTTTTACGTTTGTTGTGGAATAATTATACTTTTTTGTGTAATAAACTTATCACTATTATTTTAAAACAACGGCGCATTTCATCAAGCTGAAATTTTTACAGCAGGCAGTTGGTAATGACTTCTACTTGTAGAAAAAATTTCAGGCCAATCTGATGTTTGTTGTTTGAGATAGAGTGATTTCCCCGTTTTACGTTTGTTGTGGAATAATTATACTTTTTTTGTGTAATAAATCTATTACGATTTTTTTAAATAAACGGCGCAACTTATCAAGCCGAAATTTTCACAGAAGGCAGTTGGTAATGACTTCTACTTGTAGAAAAAATTTCAGGCCAATCTGATGTTTGTTGTTTGAGATAGAGTGATTTCCCCGTTTTACGTTTGTTGTGGAATAATTATACTTTTTTGTGTAATAAACCTATCACTATTTTTTAAAAATTAACGGCACAGTTTATCAAGCTGAAATTTTCACAGAAGGCAGTTGGTAATGACTTCTACTTGTAGAAAAAAATTCAGGCCAATCTGATGTTTGTTGTTTGAGATAGAGTGATTTCCCCGTTTTACGTTTGTTGTGGAAAATTTATACTTTTTTGTGTAATAAACCTATCAATATTTTTTAAAAAATAACGGCACAACTCATCAAGCTGAAATTTTCTCTGAAGGCAGATGGTAATGACTTCTACTTGTAGAAAAAATTTCAGGCCAATCTGATGTTTGTTGTTTGAGATAGAGTGATTTCCCCGTTTTACGTTTGTTGTGGAATAATTATACTTTTTTGTGTAATAAACCTATCACTATTTTTTAAAAATTAACGGCGCAACTCATCAAGCTGAAATTTTCTCTGAAGGCAGATGGTAATGACTTCTACTTGTAGAAAAAATTTCAGGCCAATCTGATGTTTGTTGTTTGAGATAGAGTGATTTCCCCGTTTTACGTTTGTTGTGGAATAATTATACTTTTTTGTGTAATAAACCTATCACTATTTTTTAAAAATTAACGGCACAACTCATCAAGCTGAAATTTTCTCTGAAGGCAGATGGTAATGACTTCTACTTGTAGAAAAAATTTCAGGCCAATCTGATGTTTGTTGTTTGAGATAGAGTGATTTCCCCGTTTTACGTTTGTTGTGGAATAATTATACTTTTTTGTGTAATAAACTTATCACTATTATTTTAAAACAACGGCGCATTTCATCAAGCTGAAATTTTTACAGCAGGCAGTTGGTAATGACTTCTACTTGTAGAAAAAATTTCAGGCCAATCTGATGTTTGTTGTTTGAGATAGAGTGATTTTCCCGTTTTACGTTTGTTGTGGAATAATTATGCTTTTTTGTGTAATAAACCTATCACTATTTTTTAAAAATTAACGGCACAACTCATCAAGCTGAAATTTTTACAGTAGGCAGTTGGTAATGACTTCTACTTGTAGAAAAAATTTCAGGCCAATCTGACGGTTGGGGTTAGAGATAGAGTGATTTCCCCGGTTTACTTTTGTTGTGGAAAACATTAATTGAAGATTTTTAACAAAAGAAAAGCAGTATTCATATAGGACATTAAAAACATCTCGGATTGTTGGTTGTTCTTAGTAACGTTCAACCTGCTTGCAAACGGGGTGATCGGGCTTAGAATCGAAAAAAAAATCGGCGTGGAAACTAACTTATTAAAAAGGGGAAGCCTGGCTCAAAGTTTCCCCATGGGACACGGCAATGAGTCTTAGCACATGAAATCTGATGTCTGTGTTAGGGAATCTGAACTTTTTTTTTTTTTTTTTTTTTTTTGCGCTTTGTAGTGACTACTCCATAATGGTTGAGTTTGCAATAATTTCTACTTGTAGAAACAATTTCAGGCCAATCTGAAGGTTGGGGTTAGAGATAGAGCGATTTGCCTGTTTTACTCTTGTGTAATAAATCTATTACGATTTTTTTAAATAAACGGTGCATTTTATCAAGCCGAAATTTTCACAGAAGGCAGTTGGTAATGACTTCTACTTGTAGAAAAAATTTCAGGCCAATCTGATGTTTGTTGTTTGAGATAGAGTGATTTCCCCGTTTTACGTTTGTTGTGGAATAATTATACTTTTTTGTGTAATAAACCTATCAATATTTTTTAAAAAATAACGGCACAACTCATCAAGCTGAAATTTTCTCTGAAGGCAGATGGTAATGACTTCTACTTGTAGAAAAAATTTCAGGCCAATCTGATGTTTGTTGTTTGAGATAGAGTGATTTCCCCGTTTTACGTTTGTTGTGGAATAATTATACTTTTTTGTGTAATAAACCTATCACTATTTTTTAAAAATTAACGGCGCAACTCATCAAGCTGAAATTTTCTCTGAAGGCAGATGGTAATGACTTCTACTTGTAGAAAAAATTTCAGGCCAATCTGATGTTTGTTGTTTGAGATAGAGTGATTTCCCCGTTTTACGTTTGTTGTGGAAAATTTATACTTTTTTGTGTAATAAACCTATCAATATTTTTTAAAAAATAACGGCACAACTCATCAAGCTGAAATTTTTACAGCAGGTAGTTGGTAATGACTTCTACTTGTAGAAAAAATTTCAGGCCAATCTGATGTTTGTTGTTTGAGATAGAGTGATTTCCCCGTTTTACGTTTGTTGTGGAATAATTATACTTTTTTGTGTAATAAACCTATCACTATTTTTTAAAAATTAACGGCACAACTCATCAAGCTGAAATTTTCTCTGAAGGCAGATGGTAATGACTTCTACTTGTAGAAAAAATTTCAGGCCAATCTGATGTTTGTTGTTTGAGATAGAGTGATTTCCCCGTTTTACGTTTGTTGTGGAAAATTTATACTTTTTTGTGTAATAAACCTATCAATATTTTTTAAAAAATAACGGCACAACTCATCAAGCTGAAATTTTTACAGCAGGTAGTTGGTAATGACTTCTACTTGTAGAAAAAATTTCAGGCCAATCTGATGTTTGTTGTTTGAGATAGAGTGATTTCCCCGTTTTACGTTTGTTGTGGAATAATTATACTTTTTTGTGTAATAAACCTATCACTATTTTTTAAAAATTAACGGCACAACTCATCAAGCTGAAATTTTCTCTGAAGGCAGATGGTAATGACTTCTACTTGTAGAAAAAATTTCAGGCCAATCTGATGTTTGTTGTTTGAGATATAGTGATTTCCCCGTTTTACGTTTGTTGTGGAAAATTTATACTTTTTTGTGTAATAAACCTATCAATATTTTTTAAAAAATAACGGCACAACTCATCAAGCTGAAATTTTCACAGCAGGCAGTTGGTAATGACTTCTACTTGTAGAAAAAATTTCAGGCCAATCTGATGTTTGTTGTTTGAGATAGAGTGATTTCCCCGTTTTACGTTTGTTGTGGAATAATTATACTTTTTTGTGTAATAAACCTATCACTATTTTTTAAAAATTAACGGCACAACTCATCAAGCTGAAATTTTCTTTGAAGGCAGATGGTAATGACTTCTACTTGTAGAAAAAATTTCAGGCCAATCTGATGTTTGTTGTTTGAGATAGAGTGATTTCCCCGTTTTACGTTTGTTGTGGAATAATTATACTTTTTTGTGTAATAAACCTATCACTATTTTTTAAAAATTAACGGCACAACTCATCAAGCTGAAATTTTTACAGTAGGCAGTTGGTAATGACTTCTACTTGTAGAAAAAATTTCAGGCCAATCTGACGGTTGGGGTTAGAGATAGAGTGATTTCCCCGTTTTACGTTTGTTGTGGAAAATTTATACTTTTTTGTGTAATAAACCTATCAATATTTTTTAAAAAATAACGGCACAACTCATCAAGCTGAAATTTTTACAGCAGGCAGTTGGTAATGACTTCTACTTGTAGAAAAAATTTCAGGCCAATCTGATGTTTGTTGTTTGAGATAGAGTGATTTCCCCGTTTTACGTTTGTTGTGGAATAATTATACTTTTTTGTGTAATAAACCTATCACTATTTTTTAAAAATTAACGGCACAACTCATCAAGCTGAAATTTTTACAGTAGGCAGTTGGTAATGACTTCTACTTGTAGAAAAAATTTCAGGCCAATCTGACGGTTGGGGTTAGAGATAGAGTGATTTCCCCGTTTTACGTTTGTTGTGGAAAATTTATACTTTTTTGTGTAATAAACCTATCAATATTTTTTAAAAAATAACGGCACAACTCATCAAGCTGAAATTTTTACAGCAGGCAGTTGGTAATGACTTCTACTTGTAGAAAAAATTTCAGGCCAATCTGATGTTTGTTGTTTGAGATAGAGTGATTTCCCCGTTTTACGTTTGTTGTGGAATAATTATACTTTTTTGTGTAATAAACCTATCACTATTTTTTAAAAATTAACGGCACAACTCATCAAGCTGAAATTTTCTCTGAAGGCAGATGGTAATGACTTCTACTTGTAGAAAAAATTTTAGGCCAATCTGATGTTTGTTGGTTGAGATAGAGTGATTTCCCCGTTTTACGTTTGTTGTGGAAAATTTATACTTTTTTGTGTAATAAACTTATCAATATTTTTTTAAAAATAACGGCACAGCTCATCAAGCTGAAATTTTCTCTCAAGGCAGATGGTTATGACTTCTACTTGTAGAAAAAATTTCAGGCCAATCTGATGTTTGTTGTTTGAGATAGAGTGATTTCCCCGTTTTACGTTTGTTGTGGAATAATTATACTTTTTTGTGTAATAAACCTATCACTATTTTTTAAAAATTAACGGCACAACTCATCAAGCTGAAATTTTTACAGTAGGCAGTTGGTAATGACTTCTACTTGTAGAAAAAATTTCAGGCCAATCTGACGGTTGGGGTTAGAGATAGAGTGATTTCCCCGGTTTACTTTTGTTGTGGAAAACATTAATTGAAGATTTTTAACAAAAGAAAAGCAGTATTCATATAGGACATTAAAAACATCTCGGATTGTTGGTTGTTCTTAGTAACGTTCAACCTGCTTGCAAACGGGGTGATCGGGTTTAGAATCGAAAAAAAAATCGGCGTGGAAACTAACTTATTAAAAAGGGGAAGCCTGGCTCAAAGTTTCCCCATGAGACACGGCAATGAGTCTTAGCACCTGAAATCTGATGTCTGTGTTAGGGAATCTGAACTTTTTTTTTTTTTTTTTTTTTTTTGCGCTTTGTAGTGACTACTCCATAATGGTTGAGTTTGCAATAATTTCTACTTGTAGAAAAAATTTCAGGCCAATCTGAAGGTTGGGGTTAGAGATAGAGCGATTTGCCTGTTTTACTCTTGTGTAATAAATCTATTACGATTTTTTTAAATAAACGACGTAACTTATCAAGCCGAAATTTTCACAGAAGGCAGTTGGTAATGACTTCTACTTGTAGAAAAAATTTCAGGCCAATCTGATGTTTGTTGTTTGAGATAGAGTGATTTCCCCGTTTTACGTTTGTTGTGGAATAATTATACTTTTTTGTGTAATAAACCTATCACTATTTTTTTAAAATTAACGGCACAGTTTATCAAGCTGAAATTTTCACAGAAGGCAGTTGGTAATGACTTCTTCTTGTAGAAAAAAATTCAGGCCAATCTGATGTTTGTTGTTTGAGATAGAGTGATTTCCCCGTTTTACGTTTGTTGTGGAAAATTTATACTTTTTTGTGTAATAAACCTATCAATATTTTTTAAAAAATAACGGCACAACTCATCAAGCTGAAATTTTTACAGCAGGTAGTTGGTAATGACTTCTACTTGTAGAAAAAATTTCAGGCCAATCTGATGTTTGTTGTTTGAGATAGAGTGATTTCCCCGTTTTACGTTTGTTGTGGAATAATTATACTTTTTTGTGTAATAAACCTATCACTATTTTTTAAAAATTAACGGCACAACTCATCAAGCTGAAATTTTCTCTGAAGGCAGATGGTAATGACTTCTACTTGTAGAAAAAATTTCAGGCCAATCTGATGTTTGTTGTTTGAGATAGAGTGATTTCCCCGTTTTACGTTTGTTGTGGAAAATTTATACTTTTTTGTGTAATAAACCTATCAATATTTTTTAAAAAATAACGGCACAACTCATCAAGCTGAAATTTTTACAGCAGGTAGTTGGTAATGACTTCTACTTGTAGAAAAAATTTCAGGCCAATCTGATGTTTGTTGTTTGAGATAGAGTGATTTCCCCGTTTTACGTTTGTTGTGGAATAATTATACTTTTTTGTGTAATAAACCTATCACTATTTTTTAAAAATTAACGGCACAACTCATCAAGCTGAAATTTTCTCTGAAGGCAGATGGTAATGACTTCTACTTGTAGAAAAAATTTCAGGCCAATCTGATGTTTGTTGTTTGAGATAGAGTGATTTCCCCGTTTTACGTTTGTTGTGGAAAATTTATACTTTTTTGTGTAATAAACCTATCAATATTTTTTAAAAAATAACGGCACAATTCATCAAGCTGAAATTTTCACAGCAGGCAGTTGGTAATGACTTCTACTTGTAGAAAAAATTTCAGGCCAATCTGATGTTTGTTGTTTGAGATAGAGTGATTTCCCCGTTTTACGTTTGTTGTGGAATAATTATACTTTTTTGTGTAATAAACCTATCACTATTTTTTAAAAATTAACGGCACAACTCATCAAGCTGAAATTTTCTTTGAAGGCAGATGGTAATGACTTCTACTTGTAGAAAAAATTTCAGGCCAATCTGATGTTTGTTGTTTGAGATAGAGTGATTTCCCCGTTTTACGTTTGTTGTGGAATAATTATACTTTTTTGTGTAATAAACCTATCACTATTTTTTAAAAATTAACGGCACAACTCATCAAGCTGAAATTTTCTCTGAAGGCAGATGGTAATGACTTCTACTTGTAGAAAAAATTTCAGGCCAATCTGATGTTTGTTGTTTGAGATAGAGTGATTTCCCCGTTTTACGTTTGTTGTGGAATAATTATACTTTTTTGTGTAATAAACCTATCACTATTTTTTAAAAAATAACGGCACAACTCATCAAGCTGAAATTTTTACAGCAGGCAGTTGGTAATGACTTCTACTTGTAGAAAAAATTTCAGGCCAATCTGATGTTTGTTGTTTGAGATAGAGTGATTTCCCCGTTTTACGTTTGTTGTGGAAAATTTATACTTTTTTGTATAATAAACCTATCAATATTTTTTAAAAAATAACGGCACAACTCATCAAGCTGAAATTTTTACAGCAGGTAGTTGGTAATGACTTCTACTTGTAGAAAAAATTTCAGGCCAATCTGATGTTTGTTGTTTGAGATAGAGTGATTTCCCCGTTTTACGTTTGTTGTGGAATAATTATACTTTTTTGTGTAATAAACCTATCACTATTTTTTAAAAATTAACGGCACAACTCATCAAGCTGAAATTTTCTCTGAAGGCAGATGGTAATGACTTCTACTTGTAGAAAAAATTTCAGGCCAATCTGATGTTTGTTGTTTGAGATAGAGTGATTTCCCCGTTTTACGTTTGTTGTGGAAAATTTATACTTTTTTGTGTAATAAACCTATCAATATTTTTTTTAAAAATGACGGCACAACTCATCAAGCTGAAATTTTTACAGCAGGCAGTTGGTAATGACTTCTACTTGTAGAAAAAATTTCAGGCCAATCTGATGTTTGTTGTTTGAGATAGAGTGATTTCCCCGTTTTACGTTTGTTGTGGAATAATTATACTTTTTTGTGTAATAAACCTATCACTATTTTTTAAAAATTAACGGCACAACTCATCAAGCTGAAATTTTCTCTGAAGGCAGATGGTAATGACTTCTACTTGTAGAAAAAATTTCAGGCCAATCTGATGTTTGTTGTTTGAGATAGAGTGATTTCCCCGTTTTACGTTTGTTGTGGAAAATTTATACTTTTTTGAGTAATAAACCTATCACTATTTTTTAAAAATTAACGGCACAACTTATCAAGCTGAAATTTTTACAGTAGGCAGTTGGTAATGACTTCTACTTGTAGAAAAAATTTCAGGCCAATCTGACGGTTGGGGTTAGAGATAGAGTGATTTCCCCGGTTTACTTTTGTTGTGGAAAACATTAATTGAAGATTTTTAACAAAAGAAAAGCAGTATTCATATAGGACATTAAAAACATCTCGGATTGTTGGTTGTTCTTAGTAACGTTCAACCTGCTTGCAAACGGGGTGATCGGGTTTAGAATCGAAAAAAAAATCGGCGTGGAAACTAACTTATTAAAAAGGGGAAGCCTGGCTCAAAGTTTCCCCATGAGACACGGCAATGAGTCTTAGCACCTGAAATCTGATGTCTGTGTTAGGGAATCTGAACTTTTTTTTTTTTTTTTTTTTTTTTGCGCTTTGTAGTGACTACTCCATAATGGTTGAGTTTGCAATAATTTCTACTTGTAGAAACAATTTCAGGCCAATCTGAAGGTTGGGGTAAGAGATAGAGCGGTTTGCCTGTTTTACTCTTGTGTAATAAATCTATTACGATTTTTTTAAATAAACGGCGCAACTTATCAAGCCGAAATTTTCACAGAAGGCAGTTGGTAATGACTTCTACTTGTAGAAAAAATTTCAGGCCAATCTGATGTTTGTTGTTTGAGATAGAGTGATTTCCCCGTTTTACGTTTGTTGTGGAAAATTTATACTTTTTTGTGTAATAAACCTATCAATATTTTTTAAAAAATAACGGCACAACTCATCAAGCTGAAATTTTCTCTGAAGGCAGATGGTAATGACTTCTACTTGTAGAAAAAATTTCAGGCCAATCTGATGTTTGTTGTTTGAGATAGAGTGATTTCCCCGTTTTACGTTTGTTGTGGAATAATTATACTTTTTTGTGTAATAAACCTATCACTATTTTTTAAAAATTAACGGCGCAACTCATCAAGCTGAAATTTTCTCTGAAGGCAGATGGTAATGACTTCTACTTGTAGAAAAAATTTCAGGCCAATCTGATGTTTGTTGTTTGAGATAGAGTGATTTCCCCGTTTTACGTTTGTTGTGGAAAATTTATACTTTTTTGTGTAATAAACCTATCAATATTTTTTAAAAAATAACGGCACAACTCATCAAGCTGAAATTTTCTCTGAAGGCAGATGGTAATGACTTCTACTTGTAGAAAAAATTTCAGGCCAATCTGATGTTTGTTGTTTGAGATAGAGTGATTTCCCCGTTTTACGTTTGTTGTGGAAAATTTATACTGTTTTGTGTAATAAACTTATCAATATTTTTTTAAAAATAACGGCACAGCTCATCAAGCTGAAATTTTCTCTCAAGGCAGATGGTTATGACTTCTACTTGTAGAAAAAATTTCAGGCCAATCTGATGTTTGTTGTTTGAGATAGAGTGATTTCCCCGTTTTACGTTTGTTGTGGAATAATTATACTTTTTTGTGTAATAAACCTATCACTATTTTTTAAAAATTAACGGCGCAACTCATCAAGCTGAAATTTTCTCTGAAGGCAGATGGTAATGACTTCTACTTGTAGAAAAAATTTCAGGCCAATCTGATGTTTGTTGTTTGAGATAGAGTGATTTCCCCGTTTTACGTTTGTTGTGGAAAATTTATACTTTTTTGTGTAATAAACCTATCAATATTTTTTAAAAAATAACGGCACAACTCATCAAGCTGAAATTTTTACAGCAGGCAGTTGGTAATGACTTCTACTTGTAGAAAAAATTTCAGGCCAATCTGATGTTTGTTGTTTGAGATAGAGTGATTTCCCCGTTTTACGTTTGTTGTGGAATAATTATACTTTTTTGTGTAATAAACCTATCACTATTTTTTAAAAATTAACGGCACAACTCATCAAGCTGAAATTTTCTCTGAAGGCAGATGGTAATGACTTCTACTTGTAGAAAAAAATTCAGGCCAATCTGATGTTTGTTGTTTGAGATAGAGTGATTTCCCCGTTTTACGTTTGTTGTGGAAAATTTATACTGTTTTGTGTAATAAACTTATCAATATTTTTTTAAAAATAACGGCACAGCTCATCAAGCTGAAATTTTCTCTCAAGGCAGATGGTTATGACTTCTACTTGTAGAAAAAATTTCAGGCCAATCTGATGTTTGTTGTTTGAGATAGAGTGATTTCCCCGTTTTACGTTTGTTGTGGAATAATTATACTTTTTTGTGTAATAAACCTATCACTATTTTTTAAAAATTAACGGCACAACTCATCAAGCTGAAATTTTTACAGTAGGCAGTTGGTAATGACTTCTACTTGTAGAAAAAATTTCAGGCCAATCTGACGGTTGGGGTTAGAGATAGAGTGATTTCCCCGGTTTACTTTTGTTGTGGAAAACATTAATTGAAGATTTTTAACAAAAGAAAAGCAGTATTCATATAGGACATTAAAAACATCTCGGATTGTTGGTTGTTCTTAGTAACGTTCAACCTGCTTGCAAACGGGGTGATCGGGTTTAGAATCGAAAAAAAAATCGGCGTGGAAACTAACTTATTAAAAAGGGGAAGCCTGGCTCAAAGTTTCCCCATGAGACACGGCAATGAGTCTTAGCACCTGAAATCTGATGTCTGTGTTAGGGAATCTGAACTTTTTTTTTTTTTTTTTTTTTTTTGCGCTTTGTAGTGACTACTCCATAATGGTTGAGTTTGCAATAATTTCTACTTGTAGAAACAATTTCAGGCCAATCTGAAGGTTGGGGTTAGAGATAGAGCGGTTTGCCTGTTTTACTCTTGTGTAATAAATCTATTACGATTTTTTTAAATAAACGGCGCAACTTATCAAGCCGAAATTTTCACAGAAGGCAGTTGGTAATGACTTCTACTTGTAGAAAAAATTTCAGGCCAATCTGATGTTTGTTGTTTGAGATAGAGTGATTTCCCCGTTTTACGTTTGTTGTGGAAAATTTATACTTTTTTGTGTAATAAACCTATCAATATTTTTTAAAAAATAACGGCACAACTCATCAAGCTGAAATTTTCTCTGAAGGCAGATGGTAATGACTTCTACTTGTAGAAAAAATTTCAGGCCAATCTGATGTTTGTTGTTTGAGATAGAGTGATTTCCCCGTTTTACGTTTGTTGTGGAATAATTATACTTTTTTGTGTAATAAACCTATCACTATTTTTTAAAAATTAACGGCACAGTTTATCAAGCTGAAATTTTCACAGAAGGCAGTTGGTAATGACTTCTACTTGTAGAAAAAAATTCAGGCCAATCTGATGTTTGTTGTTTGAGATAGAGTGATTTCCCCGTTTTACGTTTGTTGTGGAAAATTTATACTTTTTTGTGTAATAAACCTATCAATATTTTTTAAAAAATAACGGCACAACTCATCAAGCTGAAATTTTCTCTGAAGGCAGATGGTAATGACTTCTACTTGTAGAAAAAATTTCAGGCCAATCTGATGTTTGTTGTTTGAGATAGAGTGATTTCCCCGTTTTACGTTTGTTGTGGAAAATTTATACTGTTTTGTGTAATAAACTTATCAATATTTTTTTAAAAATAACGGCACAGCTCATCAAGCTGAAATTTTCTCTCAAGGCAGATGGTTATGACTTCTACTTGTAGAAAAAATTTCAGGCCAATCTGATGTTTGTTGTTTGAGATAGAGTGATTTCCCCGTTTTACGTTTGTTGTGGAATAATTATACTTTTTTGTGTAATAAACCTATCACTATTTTTTAAAAATTAACGGCGCAACTCATCAAGCTGAAATTTTCTCTGAAGGCAGATGGTAATGACTTCTACTTGTAGAAAAAATTTCAGGCCAATCTGATGTTTGTTGTTTGAGATAGAGTGATTTCCCCGTTTTACGTTTGTTGTGGAAAATTTATACTTTTTTGTGTAATAAACCTATCAATATTTTTTAAAAAATAACGGCACAACTCATCAAGCTGAAATTTTTACAGCAGGCAGTTGGTAATGACTTCTACTTGTAGAAAAAATTTCAGGCCAATCTGATGTTTGTTGTTTGAGATAGAGTGATTTCCCCGTTTTACGTTTGTTGTGGAATAATTATACTTTTTTGTGTAATAAACCTATCACTATTTTTTAAAAATTAACGGCACAACTCATCAAGCTGAAATTTTCTCTGAAGGCAGATGGTAATGACTTCTACTTGTAGAAAAAAATTCAGGCCAATCTGATGTTTGTTGTTTGAGATAGAGTGATTTCCCCGTTTTACGTTTGTTGTGGAAAATTTATACTGTTTTGTGTAATAAACTTATCAATATTTTTTTAAAAATAACGGCACAGCTCATCAAGCTGAAATTTTCTCTCAAGGCAGATGGTTATGACTTCTACTTGTAGAAAAAATTTCAGGCCAATCTGATGTTTGTTGTTTGAGATAGAGTGATTTCCCCGTTTTACGTTTGTTGTGGAATAATTATACTTTTTTGTGTAATAAACCTATCACTATTTTTTAAAAATTAACGGCACAACTCATCAAGCTGAAATTTTCTCTCAAGGCAGATGGTTATGACTTCTACTTGTAGAAAAAATTTCAGGCCAATCTGATGTTTGTTGTTTGAGATAGAGTGATTTCCCCGTTTTACGTTTGTTGTGGAATAATTATACTTTTTTGTGTAATAAACCTATCACTATTTTTTAAAAATTAACGGCACAACTCATCAAGCTGAAATTTTCTCTGAAGGCAGTTGGTAATGACTTCTACTTGTAGAAAAAATTTCAGGCCAATCTGACGGTTGGGGTTAGAGATAGAGTGATTTCCCCGGTTTACTTTTGTTGTGGAAAACATTAATTGAAGATTTTTAACAAAAGAAAAGCAGTATTCATATAGGACATTAAAAACATCTCGGATTGTTGGTTGTTCTTAGTAACGTTCAACCTGCTTGCAAACGGGGTGATCGGGTTTAGAATCGAAAAAAAAATCGGCGTGGAAACTAACTTATTAAAAAGGGGAAGCCTGGCTCAAAGTTTCCCCATGAGACACGGCAATGAGTCTTAGCACCTGAAATCTGATGTCTGTGTTAGGGAATCTGAACTTTTTTTTTTTTTTTTTTTTTTTTTTTGATGTTTGTTGTTTGAGATAGAGTGATTTCCCCGTTTTACGTTTGTTGTGGAAAATTTATACTGTTTTGTGTAATAAACTTATCAATATTTTTTTAAAAATAACGGCACAGCTCATCAAGCTGAAATTTTCTCTCAAGGCAGATGGTTATGACTTCTACTTGTAGAAAAAATTTCAGGCCAATCTGATGTTTGTTGTTTGAGATAGAGTGATTTCCCCGTTTTACGTTTGTTGTGGAAAATTTATACTTTTTTGTGTAATAAACCTATCAATATTTTTTAAAAAATAACGGCACAGCTCATCAAGCTGAAATTTTCTCTGAAGGCAGATGGTAATGACTTCTACTTGTAGAAAAAATTTCAGGCCAATCTGATGTTTGTTGTTTGAGATAGAGTGATTTCCCCGTTTTACGTTTGTTGTGGAATAATTATACTTTTTTGTGTAATAAACGTATCACTATTTTTTTAAAATTAACGGCACAACTCATCAAGCTGAAATTTTTACAGTAGGCAGTTGGTAATGACTTCTACTTGTAGAAAAAATTTCAGGCCAATCTGACGGTTGGGGTTAGAGATAGAGTGATTTCCCCGGTTTACTTTTGTTGTGGAAAACATTAATTGAAGATTTTTAACAAAAGAAAAGCAGTATTCATATAGGACATTAAAAACATCTCGGATTGTTGGTTGTTCTTAGTAACGTTCAACCTGCTTGCAAACGGGGTGATCGGGTTTAGAATCGAAAAAAAAATCGGCGTGGAAACTAACTTATTAAAAAGGGGAAGCCTGGCTCAAAGTTTCCCCATGAGACACGGCAATGAGTCTTAGCACCTGAAATCTGATGTCTGTGTTAGGGAATCTGAACTTTTTTTTTTTTTTTTTTGCGCTTTGTAGTGACTACTCCATAATGGTTGAGTTTGCAATAATTTCTACTTGTAGAAACAATTTCAGGCCAATCTGAAGGTTGGGGTTAGAGATAGAGCGATTTGCCTGTTTTACTCTTGTGTAATAAATCTATTACGATTTTTTTAAATAAACGGCGCAACTTATCAAGCCGAAATTTTCACAGAAGGCAGTTGGTATTGACTTCTACTTGTAGAAAAAATTTCAGGCCAATCTGATGTTTGTTGTTTGAGATAGAGTGATTTCCCCGTTTTACGTTTGTTGTGGAATAATTATACTTTTTTGTGTAATAAACCTATCACTATTTTTTAAAAATTAACGGCACAGTTTATCAAGCTGAAATTTTCACAGAAGGCAGTTGGTAATGACTTCTACTTGTAGAAAAAAATTCAGGCCAATCTGATGTTTGTTGTTTGAGATAGAGTGATTTCCCCGTTTTACGTTTGTTGTGGAAAATTTATACTTTTTTGTGTAATAAACCTATCAATATTTTTTAAAAAATAACGGCACAACTCATCAAGCTGAAATTTTCTCTGAAGGCAGATGGTAATGACTTCTACTTGTAGAAAAAATTTCAGGCCAATCTGATGTTTGTTGTTTGAGATAGAGTGATTTCCCCGTTTTACGTTTGTTGTGGAATAATTATACTTTTTTGTGTAATAAACCTATCACTATTTTTTAAAAATTAACGGCGCAACTCATCAAGCTGAAATTTTCTCTGAAGGCAGATGGTAATGACTTCTACTTGTAGAAAAAATTTCAGGCCAATCTGATGTTTGTTGTTTGAGATAGAGTGATTTCCCCGTTTTACGTTTGTTGTGGAATAATTATACTTTTTTGTGTAATAAACTTATCACTATTATTTTAAAACAACGGCGCATTTCATCAAGCTGAAATTTTCTCTGAAGGCAGATGGTAATGACTTCTACTTGTAGAAAAAATTTCAGGCCAATCTGATGTTTGTTGTTTGAGATAGAGTGATTTCCCCGTTTTACGTTTGTTGTGGAATAATTATACTTTTTTGTGGAATAAACCTATCACTATTTTTTAAAAATTAACGGCACAACTCATCAAGCTGAAATTTTCTCTGAAGGCAGATGGTAATGACTTCTACTTGTAGAAAAAATTTCAGGCCAATCTGATGTTTGTTGTTTGAGATAGAGTGATTTCCCCGTTTTACGTTTGTTGTGGAATAATTATACTTTTTTGTGTAATAAACTTATCACTATTATTTTAAAACAACGGCGCAACTCATCAAGCTGAAATTTTTACAGCAGGCAGTTGGTAATGACTTCTACTTGTAGAAAAAATTTCAGGCCAATCTGACGGTTGGGGTTAGAGATAGAGTGATTTCCCCGTTTTACGTTTGTTGTGGAATAATTATACTTTTTTGTGTAATAAACCTATCACTATTTTTTAAAAATTAACGGCGCAACTCATCAAGCTGAAATTTTCTCTGAAGGCAGATGGTAATGACTTCTACTTGTAGAAAAAATTTCAGGCCAATCTGATGTTTGTTGTTTGAGATAGAGTGATTTCCCTGTTTTACGTTTGTTGTGGAATAATTATACTTTTTTTGTGTAATAAACCTATCACTATTTTTTAAAAATTAACGGCACAACTCATCAAGCTGAAATTTTCTCTGAAGGCAGATGGTAATGACTTCTACTTGTAGAAAAAATTTCAGGCCAATCTGATGTTTGTTGTTTGAGATAGAGTGATTTCCCCGTTTTACGTTTGTTGTGGAATAATTATACTTTTTTTGTGTAATAAACCTATCACTATTTTTTAAAAATTAACGGCACAACTCATCAAGCTGAAATTTTCTCTGAAGGCAGATGGTAATAACTTCTACTTGTAGAAAAAATTTCAGGCCAATCTGATGTTTGTTGTTTGAGATAGAGTGATTTCCCCGTTTTACGTTTGTTGTGGAAAATTTATACTTTTTTGTGTAATAAACCTATCCATATTTTTTAAAAAATAACGGCACAACTCATCAAGCTGAAATTTTTACAGCAGGCAGTTGGTAATGACTTCTACTTGTAGAAAAAATTTCAGGCCAATCTGATGTTTGTTGTTTGAGATAGAGTGATTTCCCCGTTTTACGTTTGTTGTGGAATAATTATACTTTTTTGTGTAATAAACCTATCACTATTTTTTTAAAATTAACGGCACAACTCATCAAGCTGAAATCTTCTCTGAAGGCAGATGGTAATGACTTCTACTTGTAGAAAAAATTTCAGGCCAATCTGATGTTTGTTGTTTGAGATAGAGTGATTTCCCCGTTTTACGTTTGTTGTGGAAAATTTATACTGTTTTGTGTAATAAACTTATCAATATTTTTTTAAAAATAACGGCACAGCTCATCAAGCTGAAATTTTCTCTCAAGGCAGATGGTTATGACTTCTACTTGTAGAAAAAATTTCAGGCCAATCTGATGTTTGTTGTTTGAGATAGAGTGATTTTCCCGTTTTACGTTTGTTGTGGAATAATTATACTTTTTTGTGTAATAAACCTATCGCTATTTTTTAAAAATTAACGGCACAACTCATCAAGCTAAAATTTTTACAGTAGGCAGTTGGTAATGACTTCTACTTGTAGAAAAAATTTCAGGCCAATCTGACGGTTGGGGTTAGAGATAGAGTGATTTCCCCGGTTTACTTTTGTTGTGGAAAACATTAATTGAAGATTTTTAACAAAAGAAAAGCAGTATTCATATAGGACATTAAAAACATCTCGGATTGTTGGTTGTTCTTAGTAACGTTCAACCTGCTTGCAAACGGGGTGATCGGGTTTAGAATCGAAAAAAAAATCGGCGTGGAAACTAACTTATTAAAAAGGGGAAGCCTGGCTCAAAGTTTCCCCATGAGACACGGCAATGAGTCTTAGCACCTGAAATCTGATGTCTGTGTTAGGGAATCTGAACTTTTTTTTTTTTTTTTTTTTTTTTTTGCGCTTTGTAGTGACTACTCCATAATGGTTGAGTTTGCAATAATTTCTACTTGTAGAAACAATTTCAGGCCAATCTGAAGGTTGGGGTTAGAGATAGAGCGGTTTGCCTGTTTTACTCTTGTGTAATAAATCTATTACGATTTTTTTAAATAAACGGCGCAACTTATCAAGCCGAAATTTTCACAGAAGGCAGTTGGTAATGACTTCTACTTGTAGAAAAAATTTCAGGCCAATCTGATGTTTGTTGTTTGAGATAGAGTGATTTCCCCGTTTTACGTTTGTTGTGGAAAATTTATACTTTTTTGTGTAATAAACCTATCAATATTTTTTAAAAAATAACGGCACAACTCATCAAGCTGAAATTTTCTCTGAAGGCAGATGGTAATGACTTCTACTTGTAGAAAAAATTTCAGGCCAATCTGATGTTTGTTGTTTGAGATAGAGTGATTTCCCCGTTTTACGTTTGTTGTGGAATAATTATACTTTTTTGTGTAATAAACCTATCACTATTTTTTAAAAATTAACGGCACAGTTTATCAAGCTGAAATTTTCACAGAAGGCAGTTGGTAATGACTTCTACTTGTAGAAAAAAATTCAGGCCAATCTGATGTTTGTTGTTTGAGATAGAGTGATTTCCCCGTTTTACGTTTGTTGTGGAAAATTTATACTTTTTTGTGTAATAAACCTATCAATATTTTTTAAAAAATAACGGCACAACTCATCAAGCTGAAATTTTCTCTGAAGGCAGATGGTAATGACTTCTACTTGTAGAAAAAATTTCAGGCCAATCTGATGTTTGTTGTTTGAGATAGAGTGATTTCCCCGTTTTACGTTTGTTGTGGAATAATTATACTTTTTTGTGTAATAAACCTATCACTATTTTTTAAAAATTAACGGCGCAACTCATCAAGCTGAAATTTTCTCTGAAGGCAGATGGTAATGACTTCTACTTGTAGAAAAAATTTCAGGCCAATCTGATGTTTGTTGTTTGAGATAGAGTGATTTCCCCGTTTTACGTTTGTTGTGGAATAATTATACTTTTTTGTGTAATAAACTTATCACTATTATTTTAAAACAACGGCGCAACTCATCAAGCTGAAATTTTTACAGCAGGCAGTTGGTAATGACTTCTACTTGTAGAAAAAATTTCAGGCCAATCTGATGTTTGTTGTTTGAGATAGAGTGATTTCCCCGTTTTACGTTTGTTGTGGAATAATTATACTTTTTTGTGTAATAAACCTATCACTATTCTTTAAAAATTAACGGCGCAACTCATCAAGCTGAAATTTTCTCTGAAGGCAGATGGTAATGACTTCTACTTGTAGAAAAAATTTCAGGCCAATCTGATGTTTGTTGTTTGAGATAGAGTGATTTCCCCGTTTTACGTTTGTTGTGGAATAATTATACTTTTTTGTGTAATAAACTTATCACTATTATTTTAAAACAACGGCGCAACTCATCAAGCTGAAATTTTTACAGCAGGCAGTTGCTAATGACTTCTACTTGTAGAAAAAATTTCAGGCCAATCTGATGTTTGTTGTTTGAGATAGAGTGATTTCCCCGTTTTACGTTTGTTGTGGAATAATTATACTTTTTTGTGTAATAAACCTATCACTATTTTTTAAAAATTAACGGCACAACTCATCAAGCTGAAATTTTCTCTGAAGGCAGATGGTAATGACTTCTACTTGTAGAAAAAATTTCAGGCCAATCTGATGTTTGTTGTTTGAGATAGAGTGATTTCCCCGTTTTACGTTTGTTGTGGAATAATTATACTTTTTTGTGTAATAAACCTATCACTATTTTTTAAAAATTAACGGCGCAACTCATCAAGCTGAAATTTTCTCTGAAGGCAGATGGTAATGACTTCTACTTGTAGAAAAAATTTCAGGCCAATCTGATGTTTGTTGTTTGAGATAGAGTGATTTCCCTGTTTTACGTTTGTTGTGGAATAATTATACTTTTTTTGTGTAATAAACCTATCACTATTTTTTAAAAATTAACGGCACAACTCATCAAGCTGAAATTTTCTCTGAAGGCAGATGGTAATGACTTCTACTTGTAGAAAAAATTTCAGGCCAATCTGATGTTTGTTGTTTGAGATAGAGTGATTTCCCCGTTTTACGTTTGTTGTGGAAAATTTATACTTTTTTGTGTAATAAACCTATCAATATTTTTTAAAAAATAACGGCACAACTCATCAAGCTGAAATTTTTACAGCAGGTAGTTGGTAATGACTTCTACTTGTAGAAAAAATTTCAGGCCAATCTGATGTTTGTTGTTTGAGATAGAGTGATTTCCCCGTTTTACGTTTGTTGTGGAATAATTATACTTTTTTGTGTAATAAACCTATCACTATTTTTTAAAAATTAACGGCACAACTCATCAAGCTGAAATTTTCTCTGAAGGCAGATGGTAATGACTTCTACTTGTAGAAAAAATTTCAGGCCAATCTGATGTTTGTTGTTTGAGATAGAGTGATTTCCCCGTTTTACGTTTGTTGTGGAAAATTTATACTTTTTTGTGTAATAAACCTATCACTATTTTTTAAAAATTAACGGCACAACTCATCAAGCTGAAATTTTCTCTGAAGGCAGATGGTAATGACTTCTACTTGTAGAAAAAATTTCAGGCCAATCTGATGTTTGTTGTTTGAGATAGAGTGATTTCCCCGTTTTACGTTTGTTGTGGAATAATTATACTTTTTTGTGTAATAAACCTATCACTATTTTTTAAAAAATAACGGCACAACTCATCAAGCTGAAATTTTTACAGCAGGCAGTTGGTAATGACTTCTACTTGTAGAAAAAATTTCAGGCCAATCTGATGTTTGTTGTTTGAGATAGAGTGATTTCCCCGTTTTACGTTTGTTGTGGAAAATTTATACTTTTTTGTGTAATAAACCTATCAATATTTTTTAAAAAATAACGGCACAACTCATCAAGCTGAAATTTTTACAGCAGGTAGTTGGTAATGACTTCTACTTGTAGAAAAAATTTCAGGCCAATCTGATGTTTGTTGTTTGAGATAGAGTGATTTCCCCGTTTTACGTTTGTTGTGGAATAATTATACTTTTTTGTGTAATAAACCTATCACTATTTTTTAAAAATTAACGGCACAACTCATCAAGCTGAAATTTTCTCTGAAGGCAGATGGTAATGACTTCTACTTGTAGAAAAAATTTCAGGCCAATCTGATGTTTGTTGTTTGAGATAGAGTGATTTCCCCGTTTTACGTTTGTTGTGGAAAATTTATACTTTTTTGTGTAATAAACCTATCAATATTTTTTTTTTAAAATGGCGGCACAACTCATCAAGCTGAAATTTTTACAGCAGGCAGATGGTAATGACTTCTACTTGTAGAAAAAATTTCAGGCCAATCTGATGTTTGTTGTTTGAGATAGAGTGATTTCCCCGTTTTACGTTTGTTGTGGAATAATTATACTTTTTTGTGTAATAAACCTATCACTATTTTTTAAAAATTAACGGCACAACTCATCAAGCTGAAATTTTCTCTGAAGGCAGATGGTAATGACTTCTACTTGTAGAAAAAATTTCAGGCCAATCTGATGTTTGTTGAATGTTGTTTGAGATAGAGTGATTTCCCCGTTTTACGTTTGTTGTGGAAAATTTATACTTTTTTGAGTAATAAACCTATCACTATTTTTTAAAAATTAACGGCACAACTCATCAAGCTGAAATTTTTACAGTAGGCAGTTGGTAATGACTTCTACTTGTAGAAAAAATTTCAGGCCAATCTGACGTTTGGGGTTAGAGATAGAGTGATTTCCCCGGTTTACTTTTGTTGTGGAAAACATTAATTGAAGATTTTTAACAAAAGAAAAGCAGTATTCATATAGGACATTAAAAACATCTCGGATTGTTGGTTGTTCTTAGTAACGTTCAACCTGCTTGCAAACGGGGTGATCGGGTTTAGAATCGAAAAAAAAATCGGCGTGGAAACTAACTTATTAAAAAGGGGAAGCCTGGCTCAAAGTTTCCCCATGAGACACGGCAATGAGTCTTAGCACCTGAAATCTGATGTCTGTGTTAGGGAATCTGAACTTTTTTTTTTTTTTTTTTTTTTTTTTTTGCGCTTTGTAGTGACTACTCCATAATGGTTGAGTTTGCAATAATTTCTACTTGTAGAAACAATTTCAGGCCAATCTGAAGGTTGGGGTTAGAGATAGAGCGGTTTGCCTGTTTTACTCTTGTGTAATAAATCTATTACGATTTTTTTAAATAAACGGCGCAACTTATCAAGCCGAAATTTTCACAGAAGGCAGTTGGTAATGACTTCTACTTGTAGAAAAAATTTCAGGCCAATCTGATGTTTGTTGTTTGAGATAGAGTGATTTCCCCGTTTTACGTTTGTTGTGGAAAATTTATACTTTTTTGTGTAATAAACCTATCAATATTTTTTAAAAAATAACGGCACAACTCATCAAGCTGAAATTTTCTCTGAAGGCAGATGGTAATGACTTCTACTTGTAGAAAAAATTTCAGGCCAATCTGATGTTTGTTGTTTGAGATAGAGTGATTTCCCCGTTTTACGTTTGTTGTGGAATAATTATACTTTTTTGTGTAATAAACCTATCACTATTTTTTAAAAATTAACGGCACAGTTTATCAAGCTGAAATTTTCACAGAAGGCAGTTGGTAATGACTTCTACTTGTAGAAAAAAATTCAGGCCAATCTGATGTTTGTTGTTTGAGATAGAGTGATTTCCCCGTTTTACGTTTGTTGTGGAAAATTTATACTTTTTTGTGTAATAAACCTATCAATATTTTTTAAAAAATAACGGCACAACTCATCAAGCTGAAATTTTCTCTGAAGGCAGATGGTAATGACTTCTACTTGTAGAAAAAATTTCAGGCCAATCTGATGTTTGTTGTTTGAGATAGAGTGATTTCCCCGTTTTACGTTTGTTGTGGAATAATTATACTTTTTTGTGTAATAAACTTATCACTATTTTTTAAAAATTAACGGCGCAACTCATCAAGCTGAAATTTTCTCTGAAGGCAGATGGTAATGACTTCTACTTGTAGAAAAAATTTCAGGCCAATCTGATGTTTGTTGTTTGAGATAGAGTGATTTCCCCGTTTTACGTTTGTTGTGGAAAATTTATACTTTTTTGTGTAATAAACCTATCAATATTTTTTAAAAAATAACGGCACAACTCATCAAGCTGAAATTTTTACAGCAGGCAGTTGGTAATGACTTCTACTTGTAGAAAAAATTTCAGGCCAATCTGATGTTTGTTGTTTGAGATAGAGTGATTTCCCCGTTTTACGTTTGTTGTGGAATAATTATACTTTTTTGTGTAATAAACCTATCACTATTTTTTAAAAATTAACGGCACAACTCATCAAGCTGAAATTTTCTCTGAAGGCAGATGGTAATGACTTCTACTTGTAGAAAAAAATTCAGGCCAATCTGATGTTTGTTGTTTGAGATAGAGTGATTTCCCCGTTTTACGTTTGTTGTGGAAAATTTATACTGTTTTGTGTAATAAACTTATCAATATTTTTTTAAAAATAACGGCACAGCTCATCAAGCTGAAATTTTCTCTCAAGGCAGATGGTTATGACTTCTACTTGTAGAAAAAATTTCAGGCCAATCTGATGTTTGTTGTTTGAGATAGAGTGATTTCCCCGTTTTACGTTTGTTGTGGAATAATTATACTTTTTTGTGTAATAAACCTATCACTATTTTTTAAAAATTAACGGCACAACTCATCAAGCTGAAATTTTTACAGTAGGCAGTTGGTAATGACTTCTACTTGTAGAAAAAATTTCAGGCCAATCTGACGGTTGGGGTTAGAGATAGAGTGATTTCCCCGGTTTACTTTTGTTGTGGAAAACATTAATTGAAGATTTTTAACAAAAGAAAAGCAGTATTCATATAGGACATTAAAAACATCTCGGATTGTTGGTTGTTCTTAGTAACGTTCAACCTGCTTGCAAACGGGGTGATCGGGTTTAGAATCGAAAAAAAAATCGGCGTGGAAACTAACTTATTAAAAAGGGGAAGCCTGGCTCAAAGTTTCCCCATGAGACACGGCAATGAGTCTTAGCACCTGAAATCTGATGTCTGTGTTAGGGAATCTGAACTTTTTTTTTTTTTTTTTTTTTTTTTTGCGCTTTGTAGTGACTACTCCATAATGGTTGAGTTTGCAATAATTTCTACTTGTAGAAACAATTTCAGGCCAATCTGAAGGTTGGGGTTAGAGATAGAGCGGTTTGCCTGTTTTACTCTTGTGTAATAAATCTATTACGATTTTTTTAAATAAACGGCGCAACTTATCAAGCCGAAATTTTCACAGAAGGCAGTTGGTAATGACTTCTACTTGTAGAAAAAATTTCAGGCCAATCTGATGTTTGTTGTTTGAGATAGAGTGATTTCCCCGTTTTACGTTTGTTGTGGAAAATTTATACTTTTTTGTGTAATAAACCTATCAATATTTTTTAAAAAATAACGGCACAACTCATCAAGCTGAAATTTTCTCTGAAGGCAGATGGTAATGACTTCTACTTGTAGAAAAAATTTCAGGCCAATCTGATGTTTGTTGTTTGAGATAGAGTGATTTCCCCGTTTTACGTTTGTTGTGGAATAATTATACTTTTTTGTGTAATAAACCTATCACTATTTTTTAAAAATTAACGGCACAGTTTATCAAGCTGAAATTTTCACAGAAGGCAGTTGGTAATGACTTCTACTTGTAGAAAAAAATTCAGGCCAATCTGATGTTTGTTGTTTGAGATAGAGTGATTTCCCCGTTTTACGTTTGTTGTGGAAAATTTATACTTTTTTGTGTAATAAACCTATCAATATTTTTTAAAAAATAACGGCACAACTCATCAAGCTGAAATTTTCTCTGAAGGCAGATGGTAATGACTTCTACTTGTAGAAAAAATTTCAGGCCAATCTGATGTTTGTTGTTTGAGATAGAGTGATTTCCCCGTTTTACGTTTGTTGTGGAATAATTATACTTTTTTGTGTAATAAACTTATCACTATTTTTTAAAAATTAACGGCGCAACTCATCAAGCTGAAATTTTCTCTGAAGGCAGATGGTAATGACTTCTACTTGTAGAAAAAATTTCAGGCCAATCTGATGTTTGTTGTTTGAGATAGAGTGATTTCCCCGTTTTACGTTTGTTGTGGAAAATTTATACTTTTTTGTGTAATAAACCTATCAATATTTTTTAAAAAATAACGGCACAACTCATCAAGCTGAAATTTTTACAGCAGGCAGTTGGTAATGACTTCTACTTGTAGAAAAAATTTCAGGCCAATCTGATGTTTGTTGTTTGAGATAGAGTGATTTCCCCGTTTTACGTTTGTTGTGGAATAATTATACTTTTTTGTGTAATAAACCTATCACTATTTTTTAAAAATTAACGGCACAACTCATCAAGCTGAAATTTTCTCTGAAGGCAGATGGTAATGACTTCTACTTGTAGAAAAAAATTCAGGCCAATCTGATGTTTGTTGTTTGAGATAGAGTGATTTCCCCGTTTTACGTTTGTTGTGGAAAATTTATACTGTTTTGTGTAATAAACTTATCAATATTTTTTTAAAAATAACGGCACAGCTCATCAAGCTGAAATTTTCTCTCAAGGCAGATGGTTATGACTTCTACTTGTAGAAAAAATTTCAGGCCAATCTGATGTTTGTTGTTTGAGATAGAGTGATTTCCCCGTTTTACGTTTGTTGTGGAATAATTATACTTTTTTGTGTAATAAACCTATCACTATTTTTTAAAAATTAACGGCACAACTCATCAAGCTGAAATTTTTACAGTAGGCAGTTGGTAATGACTTCTACTTGTAGAAAAAATTTCAGGCCAATCTGACGGTTGGGGTTAGAGATAGAGTGATTTCCCCGGTTTACTTTTGTTGTGGAAAACATTAATTGAAGATTTTTAACAAAAGAAAAGCAGTATTCATATAGGACATTAAAAACATCTCGGATTGTTGGTTGTTCTTAGTAACGTTCAACCTGCTTGCAAACGGGGTGATCGGGTTTAGAATCGAAAAAAAAATCGGCGTGGAAACTAACTTATTAAAAAGGGGAAGCCTGGCTCAAAGTTTCCCCATGAGACACGGCAATGAGTCTTAGCACCTGAAATCTGATGTCTGTGTTAGGGAATCTGAACTTTTTTTTTTTTTTTTTTTTTTTTTTGCGCTTTGTAGTGACTACTCCATAATGGTTGAGTTTGCAATAATTTCTACTTGTAGAAACAATTTCAGGCCAATCTGAAGGTTGGGGTTAGAGATAGAGCGGTTTGCCTGTTTTACTCTTGTGTAATAAATCTATTACGATTTTTTTAAATAAACGGCGCAACTTATCAAGCCGAAATTTTCACAGAAGGCAGTTGGTAATGACTTCTACTTGTAGAAAAAATTTCAGGCCAATCTGATGTTTGTTGTTTGAGATAGAGTGATTTCCCCGTTTTACGTTTGTTGTGGAAAATTTATACTTTTTTGTGTAATAAACCTATCAATATTTTTTAAAAAATAACGGCACAACTCATCAAGCTGAAATTTTCTCTGAAGGCAGATGGTAATGACTTCTACTTGTAGAAAAAATTTCAGGCCAATCTGATGTTTGTTGTTTGAGATAGAGTGATTTCCCCGTTTTACGTTTGTTGTGGAATAATTATACTTTTTTGTGTAATAAACCTATCACTATTTTTTAAAAATTAACGACACAGTTTATCAAGCTGAAATTTTCACAGAAGGCAGTTGGTAATGACTTCTACTTGTAGAAAAAAATTCAGGCCAATCTGATGTTTGTTGTTTGAGATAGAGTGATTTCCCCGTTTTACGTTTGTTGTGGAAAATTTATACTTTTTTGTGTAATAAACCTATCAATATTTTTTAAAAAATAACGGCACAACTCATCAAGCTGAAATTTTCTCTGAAGGCAGATGGTAATGACTTCTACTTGTAGAAAAAATTTCAGGCCAATCTGATGTTTGTTGTTTGAGATAGAGTGATTTCCCCGTTTTACGTTTGTTGTGGAATAATTATACTTTTTTGTGTAATAAACCTATCACTATTTTTTAAAAATTAACGGCGCAACTCATCAAGCTGAAATTTTCTCTGAAGGCAGATGGTAATGACTTCTACTTGTAGAAAAAATTTCAGGCCAATCTGATGTTTGTTGTTTGAGATAGAGTGATTTCCCCGTTTTACGTTTGTTGTGGAATAATTATACTTTTTTGTGTAATAAACTTATCACTATTATTTTAAAACAACGGCGCAACTCATCAAGCTGAAATTTTTACAGCAGGCAGTTGGTAATGACTTCTACTTGTAGAAAAAATTTCAGGCCAATCTGATGTTTGTTGTTTGAGATAGAGTGATTTCCCCGTTTTACGTTTGTTGTGGAATAATTATACTTTTTTGTGTAATAAACCTATCACTATTTTTTAAAAATTAACGGCGCAACTCATCAAGCTGAAATTTTCTCTGAAGGCAGATGGTAATGACTTCTACTTGTAGAAAAAATTTCAGGCCAATCTGATGTTTGTTGTTTGAGATAGAGTGATTTCCCCGTTTTACGTTTGTTGTGGAATAATTATACTTTTTTGTGTAATAAACTTATCACTATTATTTTAAAACAACGGCGCAACTCATCAAGCTGAAATTTTTACAGCAGGCAGTTGCTAATGACTTCTACTTGTAGAAAAAATTTCAGGCCAATCTGATGTTTGTTGTTTGAGATAGAGTGATTTCCCCGTTTTACGTTTGTTGTGGAATAATTATACTTTTTTGTGTAATAAACCTATCACTATTTTTTAAAAATTAACGGCACAACTCATCAAGCTGAAATTTTCTCTGAAGGCAGATGGTAATGACTTCTACTTGTAGAAAAAATTTCAGGCCAATCTGATGTTTGTTGTTTGAGATAGAGTGATTTCCCCGTTTTACGTTTGTTGTGGAATAATTATACTTTTTTGTGTAATAAACCTATCACTATTTTTTAAAAATTAACGGCGCAACTCATCAAGCTGAAATTTTCTCTGAAGGCAGATGGTAATGACTTCTACTTGTAGAAAAAATTTCAGGCCAATCTGATGTTTGTTGTTTGAGATAGAGTGATTTCCCTGTTTTACGTTTGTTGTGGAATAATTATACTTTTTTTGTGTAATAAACCTATCACTATTTTTTAAAAATTAACGGCACAACTCATCAAGCTGAAATTTTCTCTGAAGGCAGATGGTAATGACTTCTACTTGTAGAAAAAATTTCAGGCCAATCTGATGTTTGTTGTTTGAGATAGAGTGATTTCCCCGTTTTACGTTTGTTGTGGAAAATTTATACTTTTTTGTGTAATAAACCTATCAATATTTTTTAAAAAATAACGGCACAACTCATCAAGCTGAAATTTTTACAGCAGGTAGTTGGTAATGACTTCTACTTGTAGAAAAAATTTCAGGCCAATCTGATGTTTGTTGTTTGAGATAGAGTGATTTCCCCGTTTTACGTTTGTTGTGGAATAATTATACTTTTTTGTGTAATAAACCTATCACTATTTTTTAAAAATTAACGGCACAACTCATCAAGCTGAAATTTTCTCTGAAGGCAGATGGTAATGACTTCTACTTGTAGAAAAAATTTCAGGCCAATCTGATGTTTGTTGTTTGAGATAGAGTGATTTCCCCGTTTTACGTTTGTTGTGGAAAATTTATACTGTTTTGTGTAATAAACTTATCAATATTTTTTTAAAAATAACGGCACAGCTCATCAAGCTGAAATTTTCTCTCAAGGCAGATGGTTATGACTTCTACTTGTAGAAAAAATTTCAGGCCAATCTGATGTTTGTTGTTTGAGATAGAGTGATTTCCCCGTTTTACGTTTGTTGTGGAATAATTATACTTTTTTGTGTAATAAACCTATCACTATTTTTTAAAAATTAACGGCACAACTCATCAAGCTGAAATTTTTACAGTAGGCAGTTGGTAATGACTTCTACTTGTAGAAAAAATTTCAGGCCAATCTGACGGTTGGGGTTAGAGATAGAGTGATTTCCCCGGTTTACTTTTGTTGTGGAAAACATTAATTGAAGATTTTTAACAAAAGAAAAGCAGTATTCATATAGGACATTAAAAACATCTCGGATTGTTGGTTGTTCTTAGTAACGTTCAACCTGCTTGCAAACGGGGTGATCGGGTTTAGAATCGAAAAAAAAATCGGCGTGGAAACTAACTTATTAAAAAGGGGAAGCCTGGCTCAAAGTTTCCCCATGAGACACGGCAATGAGTCTTAGCACCTGAAATCTGATGTCTGTGTTAGGGAATCTGAACTTTTTTTTTTTTTTTTTTTTTTTTGCGCTTTGTAGTGACTACTCCATAATGGTTGAGTTTGCAATAATTTCTACTTGTAGAAACAATTTCAGGCCAATCTGAAGGTTGGGGTTAGAGATAGAGCGGTTTGCCTGTTTTACTCTTGTGTAATAAATCTATTACGATTTTTTTAAATAAACGGCGCAACTTATCAAGCCGAAATTTTCACAGAAGGCAGTTGGTAATGACTTCTACTTGTAGAAAAAATTTCAGGCCAATCTGATGTTTGTTGTTTGAGATAGAGTGATTTCCCCGTTTTACGTTTGTTGTGGAAAATTTATACTTTTTTGTGTAATAAACCTATCAATATTTTTTAAAAAATAACGGCACAACTCATCAAGCTGAAATTTTCTCTGAAGGCAGATGGTAATGACTTCTACTTGTAGAAAAAATTTCAGGCCAATCTGATGTTTGTTGTTTGAGATAGAGTGATTTCCCCGTTTTACGTTTGTTGTGGAATAATTATACTTTTTTGTGTAATAAACCTATCACTATTTTTTAAAAATTAACGGCACAGTTTATCAAGCTGAAATTTTCACAGAAGGCAGTTGGTAATGACTTCTACTTGTAGAAAAAAATTCAGGCCAATCTGATGTTTGTTGTTTGAGATAGAGTGATTTCCCCGTTTTACGTTTGTTGTGGAAAATTTATACTTTTTTGTGTAATAAACCTATCAATATTTTTTAAAAAATAACGGCACAACTCATCAAGCTGAAATTTTCTCTGAAGGCAGATGGTAATGACTTCTACTTGTAGAAAAAATTTCAGGCCAATCTGATGTTTGTTGTTTGAGATAGAGTGATTTCCCCGTTTTACGTTTGTTGTGGAATAATTATACTTTTTTGTGTAATAAACCTATCACTATTTTTTAAAAATTAACGGCGCAACTCATCAAGCTGAAATTTTCTCTGAAGGCAGATGGTAATGACTTCTACTTGTAGAAAAAATTTCAGGCCAATCTGATGTTTGTTGTTTGAGATAGAGTGATTTCCCCGTTTTACGTTTGTTGTGGAATAATTATACTTTTTTGTGTAATAAACTTATCACTATTATTTTAAAACAACGGCGCAACTCATCAAGCTGAAATTTTTACAGCAGGCAGTTGGTAATGACTTCTACTTGTAGAAAAAATTTCAGGCCAATCTGATGTTTGTTGTTTGAGATAGAGTGATTTCCCCGTTTTACGTTTGTTGTGGAATAATTATACTTTTTTGTGTAATAAACCTATCACTATTTTTTAAAAATTAACGGCGCAACTCATCAAGCTGAAATTTTCTCTGAAGGCAGATGGTAATGACTTCTACTTGTAGAAAAAATTTCAGGCCAATCTGATGTTTGTTGTTTGAGATAGAGTGATTTCCCCGTTTTACGTTTGTTGTGGAATAATTATACTTTTTTGTGTAATAAACTTATCACTATTATTTTAAAACAACGGCGCAACTCATCAAGCTGAAATTTTTACAGCAGGCAGTTGCTAATGACTTCTACTTGTAGAAAAAATTTCAGGCCAATCTGATGTTTGTTGTTTGAGATAGAGTGATTTCCCCGTTTTACGTTTGTTGTGGAATAATTATACTTTTTTGTGTAATAAACCTATCACTATTTTTTAAAAATTAACGGCACAACTCATCAAGCTGAAATTTTCTCTGAAGGCAGATGGTAATGACTTCTACTTGTAGAAAAAATTTCAGGCCAATCTGATGTTTGTTGTTTGAGATAGAGTGATTTCCCCGTTTTACGTTTGTTGTGGAATAATTATACTTTTTGACGTAGAACTACGTCTTTGTCGACTATACTGGGGTGCAAGTTAAAAAATATGTGTGGTGAAGGAGTGTTAGGTTTTGAACGCTTGTAACTTTGTCATTTATAGATGAAATTAAAATCCAAATACGCCAATCGATAGGATATTACATTACGAACCTGTTGAAATAAATATTTTTCCAATTTTTCTGTAATTAAACTTTTGAAAATGTACAAATGATAATTTTATCACTGATTTCATGAAATAAGCCTTTTTCCCAAACCCAGTCATCATAAACGAATACCACTTGGTTGCACATCATTCTGTTTGAACCTGAAAAGATATAAATCAGCGCTGCTCTCATGCCACTGCTCATTAACGCTTCGGATGGCGTGGCGCTTGGTCCTGCAGCAAGCAGGACCAAATCAGTGGCTTAAGGTGGATCACGGCGTGACCACAATGAGGAAAAGCACACACGCCCTTCACAACAATCTCTCGCCCCCCCCCCCCTCAACAACCTCTCCTACCCCCCCACCATCAAACCCCTCCTACCCCCCTCAAATACCTCTCCTACCCCCCCCCCTCAAATGCCACTCCTAAGCCCCCTCCCCTCAAATACCACTCCTAAACCCCCCCCCTCAAATACCTCTCCTAACCCCCCCCCCCTCAAATACCTCTCCTAACCCCCCCCCCTCAAATACCTCTCCTAACCCCCCCCCCTCAAATACCTCTCCTAACCCCCCCCCCTCAACAATAACCCGAAAACGAGACAGACTTTGACGATCCCTTTTTTCAGGGAAATAAATTTTAAACAAACCACAATCATTAGTAAAACCAAGTTTTACCAAATTTGAACAAAAAATTGCATTGAAGACATGTTTGATGACATTCAGTTGGTGAATTACACACAACTGACGGTTAAACATATCTGGTGCCTCTATATATGCAATTATATTAACATCCAAAGTCCATCCTACTTTACATATTCTGCACAAAAGAAACTTTCTGCTCCGCCCCATTCATAAAAAACTGCGGAAAATCCTATCAGGTTCAGAACCGGAAAAGATATAAAACAGCGCTGCTGTCATGCTTTTGCTCATAAACATGAAGGCCCCCGGGTTTGACGGAATATTCAACCTAGTGTTGAAAAATCTCAGCATGAAGGTTCACTCTCTGCTGGCTGCTGTCTTCAACAGATGCTTGGAACTGCACTACTTTCCAAGCATCTGGAAGACAGCGAAAATCATACCTATCCGCAAACCCGGGAAGGACCCAACGCTAGCTTCAAGCTACAGACCAATCAGCCTCCTTTCAGCGCTGAGCAAATTGTTCGAGAAACTCATTCTCAATCGTTTGCTCAAGTTTGTCGAGGAAAATAACATTCTCCTTCCGGAACAGTTTGGGTTCAGAAAGGGGCACTCCACCAATCACCAGCTAGTGCGGGTGATGAATAACATCCGAAGTAACAAAGCTGTATCCAAGTCCACAGCCATGGCATTGTTAGACGTTGAGAAAGCGTTTGATAATGTCTGGCACAATGGGCTTGTATACAAGCTCTGTAACTTCAACTTTCCATTACATCTGGTTAAAATCACCCGTAGCTACCTCCAGCAAAGGTCGTTTAAGGTATCGTTTTCCATCCCTGCAGGAGTCCCGCAAGGCAGTCTGCTGGGCCCCTTGCTCTACAGCATTTACACTTCCGACATTCCTCCCCTTGGAGACGGTTGCGTGTTTTTCCTGTTCGCAGATGATACCGCAATAGCCGTCAAAGGAAGGATGCCTCGCGAAATAACGAACAAACTTCAACGATGCCTTAACGCCTTTGCTGATTATGCCATCACGTGGAAAATCAAAATCAATGCTTCCAAAACACAAACAATCATGTTCCTCCATCGGCAATCACCCAAACTAAAACCGGCTCCCTCTTGTACTGTAATCATGGATGGCACAAGGGTTGAGTGGTCCGCCGAAGTAACCTATCTCGGGATGTTGTTTGACGAAAAGCTTCTATTCCGCTCGCATGTGGAGAAAACCGTAGTCAAGTGTTCCGCCTTGGTTAGGTGTCTGTATCCGCTGATTTGCCGCAGATCCCGCCTCTCAAGGGTGAACAAACTGGCCGTCTACAAACAAATCATAGCACCTGCGATCCTCTACGCAGCTCCGGTGTGGGAATCATGTGCACAGACTCACAGGAACAAAATTCAGGTAGCTCAGAATAGAGTGCTGAGGATGGTTCTTGATCGTCCTTTCGACACTAGAATAACAAATTTACATGAAGAGGCAGGCATTGCCAAAATAGATTCCAAAATTAACGAAATTAAGACTAAATTTGCACAAAAATGTAATTTATCAGAACATGCTTTGATAAGCAATTTGTATATAGTAGGTTAGGTGTACATAGTAGTTGTAGGTTAGTTGTAGTTGTAAATAGTAGTTATAAGTAGTCTCCTTTTTCCAATTCAAATCAAACCAATCCCACCAAGGTGGTCATACTTTAAAATAGGCCTGATAGGACTAGGAACTGTAAATATTAATTAAAATCTCAAATGTACTAAAGTTGAAAAGACGCATCTGTGTCACTTAAAAAATTCATACATGTAAACCACACAATCACAAGAAATAAAGATCATTTAAATGGCAAAATGGCTTTTGCTCATTGTCGCTTCGAACGGCGTGGCGCTTGGTCCTGCAATAAGCTGGACCAAATCAGCGGCATAAGGGGGATCACGGCGTGAGGAAAAGCAATAATGTAAACCCCCTCCGCCCTTCACAACAATCTCTCGCCCCCCCCCTCAACAACCTCTCCTACCCCCCCCCCCCACCATCAAACCTCTCCTACCCCCCCCACCATCAAACCTCTTCTACCCCCCCCCCACAATCAAACCTCTCCTACCCCCCCTCCCCCACCATCAAACCCTTCCTACCCCCCCCTCTCAATTACTACTCCTAAACCCCCCCCCCCTCAAATACCTCTCCTAACCCCCCCTCAACAAAAAATAACTCGAAAGCGAGCCAGACTTTGACGATCCCTTTTTTCCGGGAAATAAATTTTAAACATACCACAATCATTAGTAAAACTAAGTTTTACCAAATTCGAACAAAAAATTGCTTTGAAGACATGTTTGATGACATTGAGTTGGTGAATTACACACAACTGACGGTAAAACATATCTGGTGCCTCTATATATGCAATTATATTAACATCCAAAGTCCATCCTACTTTACATATTCTGCACAAAAGAAACTTTCTGCTCCGCCCCATTCATAAAAAACTGCGGGAAATCCTATCAGGTTCTGAACCGGAAAAGATATAAAAGAGCGCTGGTGTCATGCTTTTGCTCATTTTCGCTTCGGACGGCGTGGCACTTGGTCCCAGTGATGCCACATATACAGATTTATCTGTAATGATACAATTTTTTTTTCAATATTTTGATACAGATATCTGTATATGCAGATTACAGATTTTTGAAAAATATACAGATTTTTCAGATTTTTCAAATAAATGTATAAATAAATTTCATATATTTTTTTTTATATTTATTATTTACGATAAATAATTATTTTTTCCCTTCTAAGCAACTTGAATTCAATCTGATCATCAAATCCAAATCGATTTTTCACTAAATGAATATTATTATTTTAGCTGCGAATTGCCTTGGAATCTTTCGAATGGACTTATGATGTTCAGATGTTCTGATGTCTCGTTATAAGGGATTTTAGTTTCTCTTTCTATTTGTTTAATTAATCATATCACATGGTTACAGATATGAAGGTTAATTAAATATATTTTTCGTCAAATCGATAAACAAGCCATTTAAGAAAACCAACCAAGGGGTTGATTAAAGTTTGTGAGTCGAAGAGTCAACTTGATATTTTTATAATTGAAAAGCATACTTATAGAAATAAAGATTATTGCATGCCATTCGACTAAACTTCCAGTAAAAGTTCTGTGTTATGTCCAATGTCCAGATAAAGGTTTTCGTAACCTCAGACAAAAACAAAATCAAATTCTAGGGATTTTTGATAGGGGAAATGTTTGCTTCAGCAATACCTTAACTTCGTCAGGGAGGTAAACAAGGTCTTTGAGAGCTTAATTTTGGCATGTGGATACATTGTGTTTTAGAGCATCTATTGGCCAAATTTGAGTGCTCTAGAACTTTGTTTACCCTGCTGACGATAATACGTTAAGGTATTGCCGAAGCCGACATTTCCCTTGGGTAATTCATTACGAAAATTTTCACTGTAGAAGAGATACAAAACACATCAAGATTGTGGGATTTCAAGATTTTAAAAATAGACAAATTCTTTAGAAAGCAAACTTCATTAAAATGCTACGAAATTCGCAAAACTTCTATAAAGTTTGCCGCACTTGTATTTCTGAAGAGGCCTGGCCCCCTTGTCACCCCCATTAGCTATGCCAATGAAACTTTAGTAATTTTTTATGATTCTAAACTTAGAACAAACTGAACTATTTTGAACTATGAATTTGCTCAATGGAGATTTACGTAAATCCGCACTGAGACCATAAAACGGAAATTATACAGATTTTTGTGAGCAAGATTTTTAAAAAGATTTTTTGCGATGAAAATACAGATCTAAATTCGAAAAATGTGGCATCACTGCTTGGTCCTGCAGTAAGCAGGACCAAATCAGCGGCTAAAGGTGGATCACGGCGTGACCACAATAATGATGTAAACCCCCTCCCCCTTTCACAACAACCTCTCCCCCTCCCCCTTCACAACAATCTCTCCCCCTCCCCCCTTCACAACAATCTCTCCCCCTCCCCCCTTCACAACAATCTCTCCCCTCCCTCAACAACCTCTCCTAACCCCCCACCACCACTCATCAACAACCTTTCCTAAACCCCCTCCCCCACCCCTCAAATACCGCTCCTAAAAAATCAATATCTATGTGTCGGCCACATACTTACAATATGTACATATAAAAACCATGCGTGACCACACATACTATTCATTTGCGTGTAAATTTCATGTGTACTTCTGAGTGGATTCTGTTTATGTGTGGTCAAATGAAAATCATGTAGAATTTCACATGGATATTTGTCAAGAAAAATGTGTAAATTCTTTTGAGTCAACCATAACCGAAACATTGAAATACTTGAAAATTTTAAGATAAAGTATAATAGTCAAAAATGCATGAAAAACATCAATTTTGTGTGGTTCTACGTCATACTGCGGTCGTGTCTAGGACACAACCCTTTACTTTTTTGTGTAATAAACCTATAACTATTTTTTTAAAATTAACGGCACAACTCATCAAGCTGAAATTTTCTCTGAAGGCAGATGGTAATGACTTCTACTTGTAGAAAAAATTTCAGGCCAATCTGATGTTTGTTGTTTGAGATAGAGTGATTTCCCCGTTTTACGTTTGTTGTGGAAAATTTATACTTTTTTGTGTAATAAACCTATCAATATTTTTTAAAAAATAACGGCACAACTCATCAAGCTGAAATTTTTACAGCAGGTAGTTGGTAATGACTTCTACTTGTAGAAAAAATTTCAGGCCAATCTGATGTTTGTTGTTTGAGATAGAGTGATTTCCCCGTTTTACGTTTGTTGTGGAATAATTATACTTTTTTGTGTAATAAACCTATCACTATTTTTTAAAAATTAACGGCACAACTCATCAAGCTGAAATTTTCTCTGAAGGCAGATGGTAATGACTTCTACTAGTAGAAAAAATTTCAGGCCAATCTGATGTTTGTTGTTTGAGATAGAGTGATTTCCCCGTTTTACGTTTGTTGTGGAAAATTTATACTTTTTTGTGTACTAAACCTATCAATATTTTTTAAAAAATAACGGCACAACTCATCAAGCTGAAATTTTTACAGCAGGCAGTTGGTAATGACTTCTACTTGTAGAAAAAATTTCAGGCCAATCTGATGTTTGTTGTTTGAGATAGAGTGATTTCCCCGTTTTACGTTTGTTGTGGAATAATTATACTTTTTTGTGTAATAAACCTATCACTATTTTTTAAAAATTAACGGCACAACTCATCAAGCTGAAATTTTCTCTGAAGGCAGATGGTAATGACTTCTACTTGTAGAAAAAATTTCAGGCCAATCTGATGTTTGTTGTTTGAGATAGAGTGATTTCCCCGTTTTACGTTTGTTGTGGAATAATTATACTTTTTTGTGTAATAAACTTATCACTATTATTTTAAAACAACGGCGCAACTCATCAAGCTGAAATTTTTACAGCAGGCAGTTGGTAATGACTTCTACTTGTAGAAAAAATTTCAGGCCAATCTGATGTTTGTTGTTTGAGATAGAGTGATTTCCCCGTTTTACGTTTGTTGTGGAATAATTATACTTTTTTGTGTAATAAACCTATCACTATTTTTTAAAAATTAACGGCACAACTCATCAAGCTGAAATTTTTACAGTAGGCAGTTGGTAATGACTTCTACTTGTAGAAAAAATTTCAGGCCAATCTGACGGTTGGGGTTAGAGATAGAGTGATTTCCCCGGTTTACTTTTGTTGTGGAAAACATTAATTGAAGATTTTTAACAAAAGAAAAGCAGTATTCATATAGGACATTAAAAACATCTCGGATTGTTGGTTGTTCTTAGTAACGTTCAACCTGCTTGCAAACGGGGTGATCGGGTTTAGAATCGAAAAAAAAATCGGCGTGGAAACTAACTTATTAAAAAGGGGAAGCCTGGCTCAAAGTTTCCCCATGAGACACGGCAATGAGTCTTAGCACCTGAAATCTGATGTCTGTGTTAGGGAATCTGAACTTTTTTTTTTTTTTTTTTTTTTTTTTTTTTTTTTTTTTTTTTTGCGCTTTGTAGTGACTACTACATAATGGTGGAGTTTGCAATAATTTCTACTTGTAGAAACAATTTCAGGCCAATCTGAAGGTTGGGGTTAGAGATAGAGCGATTTGCCTGTTTTACTCTTGTGTAATAAATCTATTACGATTTTTTTAAATAAACGGCGCAACTTATCAAGCCGAAATTTTCACAGAAGGCAGTTGGTAATGACTTCTACTTTTAGAAAAAATTTCAGGCCAATCTGATGTTTGTTGTTTGAGATAGAGTGATTTCCCCGTTTTACGTTTGTTGTGGAATAATTATACTTTTTTGTGTAATAAACCTATCACTATTTTTTAAAAATTAACGGCACAGTTTATCAAGCTGAAATTTTCACAGAAGGCAGTTGGTAATGACTTCTACTTGTAGAAAAAAATTCAGGCCAATCTGATGTTTGTTGTTTGAGATAGAGTGATTTCCCCGTTTTACGTTTGTTGTGGAAAATTTATACTTTTTTGTGTAATAAACCTATCAATATTTTTTAAAAAATAACGGCACAACTCATCAAGCTGAAATTTTCTCTGAAGGCAGATGGTAATGACTTCTACTTGTAGAAAAAATTTCAGGCCAATCTGATGTTTGTTGTTTGAGATAGAGTGATTTCCCCGTTTTACGTTTGTTGTGGAATAATTATACTTTTTTGTGTAATAAACCTATCACTATTTTTTAAAAATTAACGGCGCAACTCATCAAGCTGAAATTTTCTCTGAAGGCAGATGGTAATGACTTCTACTTGTAGAAAAAATTTCAGGCCAATCTGATGTTTGTTGTTTGAGATAGAGTGATTTCCCCGTTTTACGTTTGTTGTGGAATAATTATACTTTTTTGTGTAATAAACCTATCACTATTTTTTAAAAATTAACGGCACAACTCATCAAGCTGAAATTTTCTCTGAAGGCAGATGGTAATGACTTCTACTTGTAGAAAAAATTTCAGGCCAATCTGATGTTTGTTGTTTGAGGTAGAGTGATTTCCCCGTTTTACGTTTGTTGTGGAAAATTTATACTTTTTTTGTGTAATAAACCTATCAATATTTTTTAAAAAATAACGGCACAACTCATCAAGCTGAAATTTTTACAGCAGGCAGTTGGTAATGACTTCTACTTGTAGAAAAAATTTCAGGCCAATTTGATGTTTGTTGTTTGAGATAGAGTGATTTCCCCGTTTTACGTTTGTTGTGGAATAATTATACTTTTTTGTGTAATAAACCTATCACTATTTTTTAAAAATTAACGGCACAACTCATCAAGCTGAAATTTTCTCTGAAGGCAGATGGTAATGACTTCTACTTGTAGAAAAAATTTCAGGCCAATCTGATGTTTGTTGTTTGAGATAGAGTGATTTCCCCGTTTTACGTTTGTTGTGGAAAATTTATACTTTTTTGTGTAATAAACCTATCAATATTTTTTAAAAAATAACGGCACAGCTCATCAAGCTGAAATTTTCTCTGAAGGCAGATGGTAATGACTTCTACTTGTAGAAAAAATTTCAGGCCAATCTGATGTTTGTTGTTTGAGATAGAGTGATTTCCCCGTTTTACGTTTGTTGTGGAATAATTATACTTTTTTGTGTAATAAACCTATCACTATTTTTTAAAAATTAACGGCACAGTTTATCAAGCTGAAATTTTCTCTGAAGGCAGATGGTAATGACTTCTACTTGTAGAAAAAATTTCAGGCCAATCTGATGTTTGTTGTTTGAGATAGAGTGATTTCCCCGTTTTACGTTTGTTGTGGAATAATTATACTTTTTTGTGTAATAAACTTATCACTATTATTTTAAAACAACGGCGCAACTCATCAAGCTGAAATTTTTACAGCAGGCAGTTGGTAATGACTTCTACTTGTAGAAAAAATTTCAGGCCAATCTGATGTTTGTTGTTTGAGATAGAGTGATTTTCCCGTTTTACGTTTGTTGTGGAATAATTATACTTTTTTGTGTAATAAACCTATCACTATTTTTTAAAAATTAACGGCACAACTCATCAAGCTGAAATTTTTACAGTAGGCAGTTGGTAATGACTTCTACTTGTAGAAAAAATTTCAGGCCAATCTGACGGTTGGGGTTAGAGATAGAGTGATTTCCCCGGTTTACTTTTGTTGTGGAAAACATTAATTGAAGATTTTTAACAAAAGAAAAGCAGTATTCATATAGGACATTAAAAACATCTCGGATTGTTGGTTGTTCTTAGTAACGTTCAACCTGCTTGCAAACGGGGTGATCGGGTTTAGAATCGAAAAAAAAATCGGCGTGGAAACTAACTTATTAAAAAGGGGAAGCCTGGCTCAAAGTTTCCCCATGAGACACGGCAATGAGTCTTAGGACCTGAAATCTGATGTCTGTGTTAGGGAATCTGAACTTTTTTTTTTTTTTTTTTTTTTTTTGCGCTTTGTAGTGACTACTCCATAATGGTTGAGTTTGCAATAATTTCTACTTGTAGAAACAATTTCAGGCCAATCTGAAGGTTGGGGTTAGAGATAGAGCGATTTGCCTGTTTTACTCTTGTGTAATAAATCTATTACGATTTTTTTAAATAAACGGCGCAACTTATCAAGCCGAAATTTTCACAGAAGGCAGTTGGTAATGACTTCTACTTGTAGGAAAACTTTCAGGCCAATCTGATGTTTGTTGTTTGAGATAGAGTGATTTCCCCGTTTTACGTTTGTTGTGGAATAATTATACTTTTTTGTGTAATAAACCTATCACTATTTTTTAAAAATTAACGGCACAGTTTATCAAGCTGAAATTTTCACAGAAGGCAGTTGGTAATGACTTCTACTTGTAGAAAAAAATTCAGGCCAATCTGATGTTTGTTGTTTGAGATAGAGTGATTTCCCCGTTTTACGTTTGTTGTGGAAAATTTATACTTTTTTGTGTAATAAACCTATCAATATTTTTTAAAAAATAACGGCACAACTCATCAAGCTGAAATTTTCTCTGAAGGCAGATGGTAATGACTTCTACTTGTAGAAAAAATTTCAGGCCAATCTGATGTTTGTTGTTTGAGATAGAGTGATTTCCCCGTTTTACGTTTGTTGTGGAATAATTATACTTTTTTGTGTAATAAACCTATCACTATTTTTTAAAAATTAACGGCGCAACTCATCAAGCTGAAATTTTCTCTGAAGGCAGATGGTAATGACTTCTACTTGTAGAAAAAATTTCAGGCCAATCTGATGTTTGTTGTTTGAGATAGAGTGATTTCCCCGTTTTACGTTTGTTGTGGAATAATTATACTTTTTTGTGTAATAAACTTATCACTATTATTTTAAAACAACGGCGCATTTCATCAAGCTGAAATTTTCTCTGAAGGCAGATGGTAATGACTTCTACTTGTAGAAAAAATTTCAGGCCAATCTGATGTTTGTTGGTTGAGATAGAGTGATTTCCCCGTTTTACGTTTGTTGTGGAATAATTATACTTTTTTGTGTAATAAACCTATCACTATTTTTTAAAAATTAACGGCACAACTCATCAAGCTGAAATTTTCTCTGAAGGCAGATGGTAATGACTTCTACTTGTAGAAAAAATTTCAGGCCAATCTGATGTTTGTTGTTTGAGATAGAGTGATTTCCCCGTTTTACGTTTGTTGTGGAATAATTATACTTTTTTGTGTAATAAACCTATCACTTTTATTTTAAAACAACGGCGCAACTCATCAAGCTGAAATTTTTACAGCAGGCAGTTGGTAATGACTTCTACTTGTAGAAAAAATTTCAGGCCAATCTGATGTTTGTTGTTTGAGATAGAGTGATTTCCCCGTTTTACGTTTGTTGTGGAATAATTATACTTTTTTGTGTAATAAACCTATCACTATTTTTTTAAAATTAACGGCGCAACTCATCAAGCTGAAATTTTCTCTGAAGGCAGATGGTAATGACTTCTACTTGTAGAAAAAATTTCAGGCCAATCTGATGTTTGTTGTTTGAGATAGAGTGATTTCCCTGTTTTACGTTTGTTGTGGAATAATTATACTTTTTTTGTGTAATAAACCTATCACTATTTTTTAAAAATTAACGGCACAACTCATCAAGCTGAAATTTTCTCTGAAGGCAGATGGTAATGACTTCTACTTGTAGAAAAAATTTCAGGCCAATCTGATGTTTGTTGTTTGAGATAGAGTGATTTCCCCGTTTTACGTTTGTTGTGGAAAATTTATACTTTTTTGTGTAATAAACCTATCAATATTTTTTAAAAAATAACGGCACAACTCATCAAGCTGAAATTTTTACAGCAGGTAGTTGGTAATGACTTCTACTTGTAGAAAAAATTTCAGGCCAATCTGATGTTTGTTGTTTGAGATAGAGTGATTTCCCCGTTTTACTTTTGTTGTGGAATAATTATACTTTTTTGTGTAATAAACCTATCACTATTTTTTAAAAATTAACGGCACAACTCATCAAGCTGAAATTTTCTCTGAAGGCAGATGGTAATGACTTCTACTTGTAGAAAAAATTTCAGGCCAATCTGATGTTTGTTGTTTGAGATAGAGTGATTTCCCCGTTTTACGTTTGTTGTGGAAAATTTATACTTTTTTGTGTAATAAACCTATCAATATTTTTTTAAAAATAACGGCACAACTCATCAAGCTGAAATTTTTACAGCAGGCAGTTGGTAATGACTTCTACTTGTAGAAAAAAATTTCAGGCCAAGCTGATGTTTGTTGTTTGAGATAGAGTGATTTCCCCGTTTTACGTTTGTTGTGGAATAATTATACTTTTTTGTGTAATAAACCTATCACTATTTTTTAAAAATTAACGGCACAACTCATCAAGCTGAAATTTTCTCTGAAGGCAGATGGTAATGACTTCTACTTGTAGAAAAAATTTTAGGCCAATCTGATGTTTGTTGTTTGAGATAGAGTGATTTCCCCGTTTTACGTTTGTTGTGGAATAATTATACTTTCAAAAAATCACTATTTTTTAAAAATTAACGGCACAACTCATCAAGCTGAAATTTTTACAGTAGGCAGTTGGTAATGACTTCTACTTGTAGAAAAAATTTCAGGCCAATCTGACGGTTGGGGTTAGAGATAGAGTGATTTCCCCGGTTTACTTTTGTTGTGGAAAACATTAATTGAAGATTTTTAACAAAAGAAAAGCAGTATTCATATAGGACATTAAAAACATCTCGGATTGTTGGTTGTTCTTAGTAACGTTCAACCTGCTTGCAAACGGGGTGATCGGGTTTAGAATCGAAAAAAAAATCGGCGTGGAAACTAACTTATTAAAAAGGGGAAGCCTGGCTCAAAGTTTCCCCATGAGACACGGCAATGAGCCTTAGCACCTGAAATCTGATGTCTGTGTTAGGGAATCTGAATTTTTTTTTTTTTTTTTTTTTTTTTTTTTTTTTTTTTTTTTTTTTTTTGCGCTTTGTAGTTACTACTCCATAATGGTTGAGTTTGCAATAATTTCTACTTGTAGAAACAATTTCAAGCCAATCTGAAGGTTGGGGTTAGAGATAGAGCGATTTGCCTGTTTTACTCTTGTGTAATAAATCTATTACGATTTTTTTAAATAAACGGCGCAACTTATCAAGCCGAAATTTTCACAGAAGGCAGTTGGTAATGACTTCTACTTGTAGAAAAAATTTCAGGCCAATCTGATGTTTGTTGTTTGAGATAGAGTGATTTCCCCGTTTTACGTTTGTTGTGGAATAATTATACTTTTTTGTGTAATAAACCTATCACTATTTTTTAAAAATTAACGGCACAGTTTATCAAGCTGAAATTTTCACAGAAGGCAGTTGGTAATGACTTCTACTTGTAGAAAAAAATTCAGGCCAATCTGATGTTTGTTGTTTGAGATAGAGTGATTTCCCCGTTTTACGTTTGTTGTGGAAAATTTATACTTTTTTGTGTAATAAACCTATCAATATTTTTTAAAAAATAACGGCACAACTCATCAAGCTGAAATTTTCTCTGAAGGCAGATGGTAATGACTTCTACTTGTAGAAAAAATTTCAGGCCAATCTGATGTTTGTTGTTTGAGATAGAGTGATTTCCCCGTTTTACGTTTGTTGTGGAATAATTATACTTTTTTGTGTAATAAACCTATCACTATTTTTTAAAAATTAACGGCGCAACTCATCAAGCTGAAATTTTCTCTGAAGGCAGATGGTAATGACTTCTACTTGTAGAAAAAATTTCAGGCCAATCTGATGTTTGTTGTTTGAGATAGAGTGATTTCCCCGTTTTACGTTTGTTGTGGAATAATTATACTTTTTTGTGTAATAAACCTATCACTATTTTTTAAAAATTAACGGCACAACTCATCAAGCTGAAATTTTCTCTGAAGGCAGATGGTAATGACTTCTACTTGTAGAAAAAATTTCAGGCCAATCTGATGTTTGTTGTTTGAGATAGAGTGATTTCCCCGTTTTACGTTTGTTGTGGAAAATTTATACTTTTTTGTGTAATAAACCTATCAATATTTTTTAAAAAATAACGGCACAACTCATCAAGCTGAAATTTTTACAGCAGGTAGTTGGTAATGACTTCTACTTGTAGAAAAAATTTCAGGCCAATCTGATGTTTGTTGTTTGAGATAGAGTGATTTCCCCGTTTTACGTTTGTTGTGGAATAATTATACTTTTTTGTGTAATAAACCTATCACTATTTTTTTAAAATTAACGGCACAACTCATCAAGCTGAAATTTTCTCTGAAGGCAGATGGTAATGACTTCTACTTGTAGAAAAAATTTCAGGCCAATCTGATGTTTGTTGTTTGAGATAGAGTGATTTCCCCGTTTTACGTTTGTTGTGGAAAATTTATACTTTTTTGTGTAATAAACCTATCAATATTTTTTAAAAAATAACGGTACAACTCATCAAGCTGAAATTTTTACAGCAGGCAGTTGGTAATGACTTCTACTTGTAGAAAAAATTTCAGGCCAATCTGATGTTTGTTGTTTGAGATAGAGTGATTTCCCCGTTTTACGTTTGTTGTGGAATAATTATACTTTTTTGTGTAATAAACCTATCACTATTTTTTAAAAATTAACGGCACAACTCATCAAGCTGAAATTTTTACAGTAGGCAGTTGGTAATGACTTCTACTAGTAGAAAAAATTTCAGGCCAATCTGACGGTTGGGGTTAGAGATAGAGTGATTTCCCCGGTTTACTTTTGTTGTGGAAAACATTAATTGAAGATTTTTAACAAAAGAAAAGCAGTATTCATATAGGACATTAAAAACATCTCGGATTGTTGGTTGTTCTTAGTAACGTTCAACCTGCTTGCAAACGGGGTGATCGGGTTTAGAATCGAAAAAAAAATCGGCGTGGAAACTAACTTATTAAAAAGGGGAAGCCTGGCTCAAAGTTTCCCCATGAGACACGGCAATGAGTCTTAGCACCTGAAATCTGATGTCTGTGGTAGGGAATCTGAATTTTTTTTTTTTTTTTTTTTTTTTTTTTTTTTTTTTTTTTTTTGCGCTTTGTAGTGACTACTCCATAATGGTTGAGTTTGCAATAATTTCTACTTGTAGAAACAATTTCAGGCCAATCTGAAGGTTGGGGTTAGAGATAGAGCGATTTGCCTGTTTTACTCTTGTGTAATAAATCTATTACGATTTTTTTAAATAAACGGCGCAACTTATCAAGCCGAAATTTTCACAGAAGGCAGTTGGTAATGACTTCTACTTGTAGAAAAAATTTCAGGCCAATCTGATGTTTGTTGTTTGAGATAGAGTGATTTCCCCGTTTTACGTTTGTTGTGGAATAATTATACTTTTTTGTGTAATAAACCTATAACTATTTTTTAAAAATTAACGGCACAGTTTATCAAGCTGAAATTTTCACAGAAGGCAGTTGGTAATGACTTCTACTTGTAGAAAAAAATTCAGGCCAATCTGATGTTTGTTGTTTGAGATAGAGTGATTTCCCCGTTTTACGTTTGTTGTGGAAAATTTATACTTTTTTGTGTAATAAACCTATCAATATTTTTTAAAAATTAACGGCACAACTCATCAAGCTGAAATTTTCTCTGAAGGCAGATGGTAATGACTTCTACTTGTAGAAAAAATTTCAGGCCAATCTGATGTTTGTTGTTTGAGATAGAGTGATTTCCCCGTTTTACGTTTGTTGTGGAATAATTATACTTTTTTGTGTAATAAACCTATCACTATTTTTTAAAAATTAACGGCGCAACTCATCAAGCTGAAATTTTCTCTGAAGGCAGATGGTAATGACTTCTACTTGTAGAAAAAATTTCAGGCCAATCTGATGTTTGTTGTTTGAGATAGAGTGATTTCCCCGTTTTACGTTTGTTGTGGAATAATTATACTTTTTTGTGTAATAAACCTATCACTATTTTTTAAAAATTAACGGCACAACTCATCAAGCTGAAATTTTCTCTGAAGGCAGATGGTAATGACTTCTACTTGTAGAAAAAATTTCAGGCCAATCTGATGTTTGTTGTTTGAGATAGAGTGATTTCCCCGTTTTACGTTTGTTGTGGAATAATTATACTTTTTTGTGTAATAAACCTATCACTATTTTTTAAAAATTAACGGCACAACTCATCAAGCTGAAATTTTTACAGTAGGCAGTTGGTAATGACTTCTACTTGTAGAAAAAATTTCAGGCCAATCTGACGGTTGGGGTTAGAGATAGAGTGATTTCCCCGGTTTACTTTTGTTGTGGAAAACATTAATTGAAGATTTTTAACAAAAGAAAAGCAGTATTCATATAGGACATTAAAAACATCTCGGATTGTTGGTTGTTCTTAGTAACGTTCAACCTGCTTGCAAACGGGGTGATCGGGTTTAGAATCGAAAAAAAAATCGGCGTGGAAACTAACTTATTAAAAAGGGGAAGCCTGGCTCAAAGTTTCCCCATGAGACACGGCAATGAGTCTTAGCACCTGAAATCTGATGTCTGTGTTAGGGAATCTGAACTTTTTTTTTTTTTTTTTTTTTTTTTTTTTTTTTTTTTTTTTTTTTTTTTTTTTGCGCTTTGTAGTGACTACTACATAATGGTGGAGTTTGCAATAATTTCTACTTGTAGAAACAATTTCAGGCCAATCTGAAGGTTGGGGTTAGAGATAGAGCGATTTGCCTGTTTTACTCTTGTGTAATAAATCTATTACGATTTTTTTAAATAAACGGCGCAACTTATCAAGCCGAAATTTTCACAGAAGGCAGTTGGTAATGACTTCTACTTTTAGAAAAAATTTCAGGCCAATCTGATGTTTGTTGTTTGAGATAGAGTGATTTCCCCGTTTTACGTTTGTTGTGGAATAATTATACTTTTTTGTGTAATAAACCTATCACTATTTTTTAAAAATTAACGGCACAGTTTATCAAGCTGAAATTTTCACAGAAGGCAGTTGGTAATGACTTCTACTTGTAGAAAAAAATTCAGGCCAATCTGATGTTTGTTGTTTGAGATAGAGTGATTTCCCCGTTTTACGTTTGTTGTGGAAAATTTATACTTTTTTGTGTAATAAACCTATCAATATTTTTTAAAAAATAACGGCACAACTCATCAAGCTGAAATTTTCTCTGAAGGCAGATGGTAATGACTTCTACTTGTAGAAAAAATTTCAGGCCAATCTGATGTTTGTTGTTTGAGATAGAGTGATTTCCCCGTTTTACGTTTGTTGTGGAATAATTATACTTTTTTGTGTAATAAACCTATCACTATTTTTTAAAAATTAACGGCACAACTCATCAAGCTGAAATTTTCTCTGAAGGCAGATGGTAATGACTTCTACTTGTAGAAAAAATTTCAGGCCAATCTGATGTTTGTTGTTTGAGGTAGAGTGATTTCCCCGTTTTACGTTTGTTGTGGAAAATTTATACTTTTTTTGTGTAATAAACCTATCAATATTTTTTAAAAAATAACGGCACAACTCATCAAGCTGAAATTTTTACAGCAGGCAGTTGGTAATGACTTCTACTTGTAGAAAAAATTTCAGGCCAATTTGATGTTTGTTGTTTGAGATAGAGTGATTTCCCCGTTTTACGTTTGTTGTGGAATAATTATACTTTTTTGTGTAATAAACCTATCACTATTTTTTAAAAATTAACGGCACAACTCATCAAGCTGAAATTTTCTCTGAAGGCAGATGGTAATGACTTCTACTTGTAGAAAAAATTTCAGGCCAATCTGATGTTTGTTGTTTGAGATAGAGTGATTTCCCCGTTTTACGTTTGTTGTGGAAAATTTATACTTTTTTGTGTAATAAACCTATCAATATTTTTTAAAAAATAACGGCACAGCTCATCAAGCTGAAATTTTCTCTGAAGGCAGATGGTAATGACTTCTACTTGTAGAAAAAATTTCAGGCCAATCTGATGTTTGTTGTTTGAGATAGAGTGATTTCCCCGTTTTACGTTTGTTGTGGAATAATTATACTTTTTTGTGTAATAAACCTATCACTATTTTTTTAAAATTAACGGCACAACTCATCAAGCTGAAATTTTCTCTGAAGGCAGATGGTAATGACTTCTACTTGTAGAAAAAATTTCAGGCCAATCTGATGTTTGTTGTTTGAGATAGAGTGATTTCCCCGTTTTACGTTTGTTGTGGAATAATTATGCTTTTTTGTGTAATAAACCTATCACTATTTTTTAAAAATTAACGGCACAACTCATCAAGCTGAAATTTTTACAGTAGGCAGTTGGTAATGACTTCTACTTGTAGAAAAAATTTCAGGCCAATCTGACGGTTGGGGTTAGAGATAGAGTGATTTCCCCGGTTTACTTTTGTTGTGGAAAACATTAATTGAAGATTTTTAACAAAAGAAAAGCAGTATTCATATAGGACATTAAAAACATCTCGGATTGTTGGTTGTTCTTAGTAACGTTCAACCTGCTTGCAAACGGGGTGATCGGGTTTAGAATCGAAAAAAAAATCGGCGTGGAAACTAACTTATTAAAAAGGGGAAGCCTGGCTCAAAGTTTCCCCATGAGACACGGCAATGAGTCTTAGGACCTGAAATCTGATGTCTGTGTTAGGGAATCTGAACTTTTTTTTTTTTTTTTTTTTTTTTTGCGCTTTGTAGTGACTACTCCATAATGGTTGAGTTTGCAATAATTTCTACTTGTAGAAACAATTTCAGGCCAATCTGAAGGTTGGGGTTAGAGATAGAGCGATTTGCCTGTTTTACTCTTGTGTAATAAATCTATTACGATTTTTTTAAATAAACGGCGCAACTTATCAAGCCGAAATTTTCACAGAAGGCAGTTGGTAATGACTTCTACTTGTAGGAAAACTTTCAGGCCAATCTGATGTTTGTTGTTTGAGATAGAGTGATTTCCCCGTTTTACGTTTGTTGTGGAATAATTATACTTTTTTGTGTAATAAACCTATCACTATTTTTTAAAAATTAACGGCACAGTTTATCAAGCTGAAATTTTCACAGAAGGCAGTTGGTAATGACTTCTACTTGTAGAAAAAAATTCAGGCCAATCTGATGTTTGTTGTTTGAGATAGAGTGATTTCCCCGTTTTACGTTTGTTGTGGAAAATTTATACTTTTTTGTGTAATAAACCTATCAATATTTTTTAAAAAATAACGGCACAACTCATCAAGCTGAAATTTTCTCTGAAGGCAGATGGTAATGACTTCTACTTGTAGAAAAAATTTCAGGCCAATCTGATGTTTGTTGTTTGAGATAGAGTGATTTCCCCGTTTTACGTTTGTTGTGGAATAATTATACTTTTTTGTGTAATAAACCTATCACTATTTTTTAAAAATTAACGGCGCAACTCATCAAGCTGAAATTTTCTCTGAAGGCAGATGGTAATGACTTCTACTTGTAGAAAAAATTTCAGGCCAATCTGATGTTTGTTGTTTGAGATAGAGTGATTTCCCCGTTTTACGTTTGTTGTGGAATAATTATACTTTTTTGTGTAATAAACTTATCACTATTATTTTAAAACAACGGCGCATTTCATCAAGCTGAAATTTTCTCTGAAGGCAGATGGTAATGACTTCTACTTGTAGAAAAAATTTCAGGCCAATCTGATGTTTGTTGTTTGAGATAGAGTGATTTCCCCGTTTTACGTTTGTTGTGGAATAATTATACTTTTTTGTGTAATAAACCTATCACTATTTTTTAAAAATTAACGGCGCAACTCATCAAGCTGAAATTTTCTCTGAAGGCAGATGGTAATGACTTCTACTTGTAGAAAAAATTTCAGGCCAATCTGATGTTTGTTGTTTGAGATAGAGTGATTTCCCCGTTTTACGTTTGTTGTGGAATAATTATACTTTTTTGTGTAATAAACCTATCACTTTTATTTTAAAACAACGGCGCAACTCATCAAGCTGAAATTTTTACAGCAGGCAGTTGGTAATGACTTCTACTTGTAGAAAAAATTTCAGGCCAATCTGATGTTTGTTGTTTGAGATAGAGTGATTTCCCCGTTTTACGTTTGTTGTGGAATAATTATACTTTTTTGTGTAATAAACCTATCACTATTTTTTTAAAATTAACGGCGCAACTCATCAAGCTGAAATTTTCTCTGAAGGCAGATGGTAATGACTTCTACTTGTAGAAAAAATTTCAGGCCAATCTGATGTTTGTTGTTTGAGATAGAGTGATTTCCCTGTTTTACGTTTGTTGTGGAATAATTATACTTTTTTTGTGTAATAAACCTATCACTATTTTTTAAAAATTAACGGCACAACTCATCAAGCTGAAATTTTCTCTGAAGGCAGATGGTAATGACTTCTACTTGTAGAAAAAATTTCAGGCCAATCTGATGTTTGTTGTTTGAGATAGAGTGATTTCCCCGTTTTACGTTTGTTGTGGAAAATTTATACTTTTTTGTGTAATAAACCTATCAATATTTTTTAAAAAATAACGGCACAACTCATCAAGCTGAAATTTTTACAGCAGGTAGTTGGTAATGACTTCTACTTGTAGAAAAAATTTCAGGCCAATCTGATGTTTGTTGTTTGAGATAGAGTGATTTCCCCGTTTTACGTTTGTTGTGGAAAATTTATACTTTTTTGTGTAATAAACCTATCACTATTTTTTAAAAATTAACGGCACAACTCATCAAGCTGAAATTTTCTCTGAAGGCAGATGGTAATGACTTCTACTTGTAGAAAAAATTTCAGGCCAATCTGATGTTTGTTGTTTGAGATAGAGTGATTTCCCCGTTTTACGTTTGTTGTGGAAAATTTATACTTTTTTGTGTAATAAACCTATCAATATTTTTTTAAAAATAACGGCACAACTCATCAAGCTGAAATTTTTACAGCAGGCAGTTGGTAATGACTTCTACTTGTAGAAAAAATTTCAGGCCAAGCTGATGTTTGTTGTTTGAGATAGAGTGATTTCCCCGTTTTACGTTTGTTGTGGAATAATTATACTTTTTTGTGTAATAAACCTATCACTATTTTTTAAAAATTAACGGCACAACTCATCAAGCTGAAATTTTCTCTGAAGGCAGATGGTAATGACTTCTACTTGTAGAAAAAATTTTAGGCCAATCTGATGTTTGTTGTTTGAGATAGAGTGATTTCCCCGTTTTACGTTTGTTGTGGAATAATTATACTTTCAAAAAATCACTATTTTTTAAAAATTAACGGCACAACTCATCAAGCTGAAATTTTTACAGTAGGCAGTTGGTAATGACTTCTACTTGTAGAAAAAATTTCAGGCCAATCTGACGGTTGGGGTTAGAGATAGAGTGATTTCCCCGGTTTACTTTTGTTGTGGAAAACATTAATTGAAGATTTTTAACAAAAGAAAAGCAGTATTCATATAGGACATTAAAAACATCTCGGATTGTTGGTTGTTCTTAGTAACGTTCAACCTGCTTGCAAACGGGGTGATCGGGTTTAGAATCGAAAAAAAAATCGGCGTGGAAACTAACTTATTAAAAAGGGGAAGCCTGGCTCAAAGTTTCCCCATGAGACACGGCAATGAGCCTTAGCACCTGAAATCTGATGTCTGTGTTAGGGAATCTGAATTTTTTTTTTTTTTTTTTTTTTTTTTTTTTTTTTTTTTTTTTTTTTGCGCTTTGTAGTTACTACTCCATAATGGTTGAGTTTGCAATAATTTCTACTTGTAGAAACAATTTCAGGCCAATCTGAAGGTTGGGGTTAGAGATAGAGCGATTTGCCTGTTTTACTCTTGTGTAATAAATCTATTACGATTTTTTTAAATAAACGGCGCAACTTATCAAGCCGAAATTTTCACAGAAGGCAGTTGGTAATGACTTCTACTTGTAGAAAAAATTTCAGGCCAATCTGATGTTTGTTGTTTGAGATAGAGTGATTTCCCCGTTTTACGTTTGTTGTGGAATAATTATACTTTTTTGTGTAATAAACCTATCACTATTTTTTAAAAATTAACGGCACAGTTTATCAAGCTGAAATTTTCACAGAAGGCAGTTGGTAATGACTTCTACTTGTAGAAAAAAATTCAGGCCAATCTGATGTTTGTTGTTTGAGATAGAGTGATTTTCCCGTTTTACGTTTGTTGTGGAATAATTATACTTTTTTGTGTAATAAACCTATCAATATTTTTTAAAAAATAACGGCACAACTCATCAAGCTGAAATTTTCTCTGAAGGCAGATGGTAATGACTTCTACTTGTAGAAAAAATTTCAGGCCAATCTGATGTTTGTTGTTTGAGATAGAGTGATTTCCCCGTTTTACGTTTGTTGTGGAATAATTATACTTTTTTGTGTAATAAACCTATCACTATTTTTTAAAAATTAACGGCGCAACTCATCAAGCTGAAATTTTCTCTGAAGGCAGATGGTAATGACTTCTACTTGTAGAAAAAATTTCAGGCCAATCTGATGTTTGTTGTTTGAGATAGAGTGATTTCCCCGTTTTACGTTTGTTGTGGAATAATTATACTTTTTTGTGTAATAAACCTATCACTATTTTTTAAAAATTAACGGCGCAACTCATCAAGCTGAAATTTTCTCTGAAGGCAGATGGTAATGACTTCTACTTGTAGAAAAAATTTCAGGCCAATCTGATGTTTGTTGTTTGAGATAGAGTGATTTCCCCGTTTTACGTTTGTTGTGGAAAATTTATACTTTTTTGTGTAATAAACCTATCAATATTTTTTAAAAAATAACGGCACAACTCATCAAGCTGAAATTTTTACAGCAGGTAGTTGGTAATGACTTCTACTTGTAGAAAAAATTTCAGGCCAATCTGATGTTTGTTGTTTGAGATAGAGTGATTTCCCCGTTTTACGTTTGTTGTGGAATAATTATACTTTTTTGTGTAATAAACCTATCACTATTTTTTAAAAATTAACGGCACAACTCATCAAGCTGAAATTTTCTCTGAAGGCAGATGGTAATGACTTCTACTTGTAGAAAAAATTTCAGGCCAATCTGATGTTTGTTGTTTGAGATAGAGTGATTTCCCCGTTTTACGTTTGTTGTGGAAAATTTATACTTTTTTGTGTAATAAACCTATCAATATTTTTTAAAAAATAACGGTACAACTCATCAAGCTGAAATTTTTACAGCAGGCAGTTGGTAATGACTTCTACTTGTAGAAAAAATTTCAGGCCAATCTGATGTTTGTTGTTTGAGATAGAGTGATTTCCCCGTTTTACGTTTGTTCTGGAATAATTATACTTTTTTGTGTAATAAACCTATCACTATTTTTTAAAAATTAACGGCACAACTCATCAAGCTGAAATTTTTACAGTAGGCAGTTGGTAATGACTTCTACTAGTAGAAAAAATTTCAGGCCAATCTGACGGTTGGGGTTAGAGATAGAGTGATTTCCCCGGTTTACTTTTGTTGTGGAAAACATTAATTGAAGATTTTTAACAAAAGAAAAGCAGTATTCATATAGGACATTAAAAACATCTCGGATTGTTGGTTGTTCTTAGTAACGTTCAACCTGCTTGCAAACGGGGTGATCGGGTTTAGAATCGAAAAAAAAATCGGCGTGGAAACTAACTTATTAAAAAGGGGAAGCCTGGCTCAAAGTTTCCCCATGAGACACGGCAATGAGCCTTAGCACCTGAAATCTGATGTCTGTGTTAGGGAATCTGAATTTTTTTTTTTTTTTTTTTTTTTTTTTTTTTTTTTTTTTTTTTGCGCTTTGTAGTTACTACTCCATAATGGTTGAGTTTGCAATAATTTCTACTTGTAGAAACAATTTCAGGCCAATCTGAAGGTTGGGGTTAGAGATAGAGCGATTTGCCTGTTTTACTCTTGTGTAATAAATCTATTACGATTTTTTTAAATAAACGGCGCAACTTATCAAGCCGAAATTTTCACAGAAGGCAGTTGGTAATGACTTCTACTTTTAGAAAAAATTTCAGGCCAATCTGATGTTTGTTGTTTGAGATAGAGTGATTTCCCCGTTTTACGTTTGTTGTGGAATAATTATACTTTTTTGTGTAATAAACCTATCACTATTTTTTAAAAATTAACGGCACAGTTTATCAAGCTGAAATTTTCACAGAAGGCAGTTGGTAATGACTTCTACTTGTAGAAAAAAATTCAGGCCAATCTGATGTTTGTTGTTTGAGATAGAGTGATTTCCCCGTTTTACGTTTGTTGTGGAAAATTTATACTTTTTTGTGTAATAAACCTATCAATATTTTTTAAAAAATAACGGCACAACTCATCAAGCTGAAATTTTCTCTGAAGGCAGATGGTAATGACTTCTACTTGTAGAAAAAATTTCAGGCCAATCTGATGTTTGTTGTTTGAGATAGAGTGATTTCCCCGTTTTACGTTTGTTGTGGAATAATTATACTTTTTTGTGTAATAAACCTATCACTATTTTTTTAAAATTAACGGCACAACTCATCAAGCTGAAATTTTCTCTGAAGGCAGATGGTAATGACTTCTACTTGTAGAAAAAATTTCAGGCCAATCTGATGTTTGTTGTTTGAGATAGAGTGATTTCCCCGTTTTACGTTTGTTGTGGAAAATTTATACTTTTTTGTGTAATAAACCTATCAATATTTTTTAAAAAATAACGGCACAACTCATCAAGCTGAAATTTTCTCTGAAGGCAGATGGTAATGACTTCTACTTGTAGAAAAAATTTCAGGCCAATCTGATGTTTGTTGTTTGAGGTAGAGTGATTTCCCCGTTTTACGTTTGTTGTGGAAAATTTATACTTTTTTTGTGTAATAAACCTATCAATATTTTTTAAAAAATAACGGCACAACTCATCAAGCTGAAATTTTTACAGCAGGCAGTTGGTAATGACTTCTACTTGTAGAAAAAATTTCAGGCCAATTTGATGTTTGTTGTTTGAGATAGAGTGATTTCCCCGTTTTACGTTTGTTGTGGAATAATTATACTTTTTTGTGTAATAAACCTATCACTATTTTTTAAAAATTAACGGCACAACTCATCAAGCTGAAATTTTCTCTGAAGGCAGATGGTAATGACTTCTACTTGTAGAAAAAATTTCAGGCCAATCTGATGTTTGTTGTTTGAGATAGAGTGATTTCCCCGTTTTACGTTTGTTGTGGAAAATTTATACTTTTTTGTGTAATAAACCTATCAATATTTTTTAAAAAATAACGGCACAGCTCATCAAGCTGAAATTTTCTCTGAAGGCAGATGGTAATGACTTCTACTTGTAGAAAAAATTTCAGGCCAATCTGATGTTTGTTGTTTGAGGTAGAGTGATTTCCCCGTTTTACGTTTGTTGTGGAATAATTATACTTTTTTGTGTAATAAACCTATCACTATTTTTTAAAAATTAACGGCACAACTCATCAAGCTGAAATTTTCTCTGAAGGCAGATGGTAATGACTTCTACTTGTAGAAAAAATTTCAGGCCAATCTGATGTTTGTTGTTTGAGATAGAGTGATTTCCCCGTTTTACGTTTGTTGTGGAAAATTTATACTTTTTTGTGTAATAAACCTATCAATATTTTTTAAAAAATAACGGCACAGCTCATCAAGCTGAAATTTTCTCTGAAGGCAGATGGTAATGACTTCTACTTGTAGAAAAAATTTCAGGCCAATCTGATGTTTGTTGTTTGAGATAGAGTGATTTCCCCGTTTTACGTTTGTTGTGGAAAATTTATACTTTTTTGTGTAATAAACCTATCAATATTTTTTAAAAAATAACGGCACAACTCATCAAGCTGAAATTTTCTCTGAAGGCAGATGGTAATGACTTCTACTTGTAGAAAAAATTTCAGGCCAATCTGATGTTTGTTGTTTGAGATAGAGTGATTTCCCCGTTTTACGTTTGTTGTGGAATAATTATACTTTTTTGTGTAATAAACCTATCACTATTTTTTTAAAATTAACGGCACAACTCATCAAGCTGAAATTTTCACAGAAGGCAGTTGGTAATGACTTCTACTTGTAGAAAAAAATTCAGGCCAATCTGATGTTTGTTGTTTGAGATAGAGTGATTTCCCCGTTTTACGTTTGTTGTGGAAAATTTATACTTTTTTGTGTAATAAACCTATCAATATTTTTTAAAAAATAACGGCACAACTCATCAAGCTGAAATTTTCTCTGAAGGCAGATGGTAATGACTTCTACTTGTAGAAAAAATTTCAGGCCAATCTGATGTTTGTTGTTTGAGGTAGAGTGATTTCCCCGTTTTACGTTTGTTGTGGAAAATTTATACTTTTTTTGTGTAATAAACCTATCAATATTTTTTAAAAAATAACGGCACAACTCATCAAGCTGAAATTTTTACAGCAGGCAGTTGGTAATGACTTCTACTTGTAGAAAAAATTTCAGGCCAATTTGATGTTTGTTGTTTGAGATAGAGTGATTTCCCCGTTTTACGTTTGTTGTGGAATAATTATACTTTTTTGTGTAATAAACCTATCACTATTTTTTAAAAATTAACGGCACAACTCATCAAGCTGAAATTTTCTCTGAAGGCAGATGGTAATGACTTCTACTTGTAGAAAAAATTTCAGGCCAATCTGATGTTTGTTGTTTGAGATAGAGTGATTTCCCCGTTTTACGTTTGTTGTGGAAAATTTATACTTTTTTGTGTAATAAACCTATCAATATTTTTTAAAAAATAACGGCACAGCTCATCAAGCTGAAATTTTCTCTGAAGGCAGATGGTAATGACTTCTACTTGTAGAAAAAATTTCAGGCCAATCTGATGTTTGTTGTTTGAGATAGAGTGATTTCCCCGTTTTACGTTTGTTGTGGAATAATTATACTTTTTTGTGTAATAAACCTATCACTATTTTTTTAAAATTAACGGCACAACTCATCAAGCTGAAATTTTCTCTGAAGGCAGATGGTAATGACTTCTACTTGTAGAAAAAATTTCAGGCCAATCTGATGTTTGTTGTTTGAGATAGAGTGATTTCCCCGTTTTACGTTTGTTGTGGAATAATTATACTTTTTTGTGTAATAAACTTATCACTATTATTTTAAAACAACGGCGCAACTCATCAAGCTGAAATTTTTACAGCAGGCAGTTGGTAATGACTTCTACTTGTAGAAAAAATTTCAGGCCAATCTGATGTTTGTTGTTTGAGATAGAGTGATTTTCCCGTTTTACGTTTGTTGTGGAATAATTATGCTTTTTTGTGTAATAAACCTATCACTATTTTTTAAAAATTAACGGCACAACTCATCAAGCTGAAATTTTTACAGTAGGCAGTTGGTAATGACTTCTACTTGTAGAAAAAATTTCAGGCCAATCTGACGGTTGGGGTTAGAGATAGAGTGATTTCCCCGGTTTACTTTTGTTGTGGAAAACATTAATTGAAGATTTTTAACAAAAGAAAAGCAGTATTCATATAGGACATTAAAAACATCTCGGATTGTTGGTTGTTCTTAGTAACGTTCAACCTGCTTGCAAACGGGGTGATCGGGTTTAGAATCGAAAAAAAAATCGGCGTGGAAACTAACTTATTAAAAAGGGGAAGCCTGGCTCAAAGTTTCCCCATGAGACACGGCAATGAGTCTTAGGACCTGAAATCTGATGTCTGTGTTAGGGAATCTGAACTTTTTTTTTTTTTTTTTTTTTTTTTGCGCTTTGTAGTGACTACTCCATAATGGTTGAGTTTGCAATAATTTCTACTTGTAGAAACAATTTCAGGCCAATCTGAAGGTTGGGGTTAGAGATAGAGCGATTTGCCTGTTTTACTCTTGTGTAATAAATCTATTACGATTTTTTTAAATAAACGGCGCAACTTATCAAGCCGAAATTTTCACAGAAGGCAGTTGGTAATGACTTCTACTTGTAGGAAAACTTTCAGGCCAATCTGATGTTTGTTGTTTGAGATAGAGTGATTTCCCCGTTTTACGTTTGTTGTGGAATAATTATACTTTTTTGTGTAATAAACCTATCACTATTTTTTAAAAATTAACGGCACAGTTTATCAAGCTGAAATTTTCACAGAAGGCAGTTGGTAATGACTTCTACTTGTAGAAAAAAATTCAGGCCAATCTGATGTTTGTTGTTTGAGATAGAGTGATTTCCCCGTTTTACGTTTGTTGTGGAAAATTTATACTTTTTTGTGTAATAAACCTATCAATATTTTTTAAAAAATAACGGCACAACTCATCAAGCTGAAATTTTCTCTGAAGGCAGATGGTAATGACTTCTACTTGTAGAAAAAATTTCAGGCCAATCTGATGTTTGTTGTTTGAGATAGAGTGATTTCCCCGTTTTACGTTTGTTGTGGAATAATTATACTTTTTTGTGTAATAAACCTATCACTATTTTTTAAAAATTAACGGCGCAACTCATCAAGCTGAAATTTTCTCTGAAGGCAGATGGTAATGACTTCTACTTGTAGAAAAAATTTCAGGCCAATCTGATGTTTGTTGTTTGAGATAGAGTGATTTCCCCGTTTTACGTTTGTTGTGGAATAATTATACTTTTTTGTGTAATAAACTTATCACTATTATTTTAAAACAACGGCGCATTTCATCAAGCTGAAATTTTCTCTGAAGGCAGATGGTAATGACTTCTACTTGTAGAAAAAATTTCAGGCCAATCTGATGTTTGTTGTTTGAGATAGAGTGATTTCCCCGTTTTACGTTTGTTGTGGAATAATTATACTTTTTTGTGTAATAAACCTATCACTATTTTTTAAAAATTAACGGCACAACTCATCAAGCTGAAATTTTCTCTGAAGGCAGATGGTAATGACTTCTACTTGTAGAAAAAATTTCAGGCCAATCTGATGTTTGTTGTTTGAGATAGAGTGATTTCCCCGTTTTACGTTTGTTGTGGAATAATTATACTTTTTTGTGTAATAAACCTATCACTTTTATTTTAAAACAACGGCGCAACTCATCAAGCTGAAATTTTTACAGCAGGCAGTTGGTAATGACTTCTACTTGTAGAAAAAATTTCAGGCCAATCTGATGTTTGTTGTTTGAGATAGAGTGATTTCCCCGTTTTACGTTTGTTGTGGAATAATTATACTTTTTTGTGTAATAAACCTATCACTATTTTTTTAAAATTAACGGCGCAACTCATCAAGCTGAAATTTTCTCTGAAGGCAGATGGTAATGACTTCTACTTGTAGAAAAAATTTCAGGCCAATCTGATGTTTGTTGTTTGAGATAGAGTGATTTCCCTGTTTTACGTTTGTTGTGGAATAATTATACTTTTTTTGTGTAATAAACCTATCACTATTTTTTAAAAATTAACGGCACAACTCATCAAGCTGAAATTTTCTCTGAAGGCAGATGGTAATGACTTCTACTTGTAGAAAAAATTTCAGGCCAATCTGATGTTTGTTGTTTGAGATAGAGTGATTTCCCCGTTTTACGTTTGTTGTGGAAAATTTATACTTTTTTGTGTAATAAACCTATCAATATTTTTTAAAAAATAACGGCACAACTCATCAAGCTGAAATTTTTACAGCAGGTAGTTGGTAATGACTTCTACTTGTAGAAAAAATTTCAGGCCAATCTGATGTTTGTTGTTTGAGATAGAGTGATTTCCCCGTTTTACGTTTGTTGTGGAAAATTTATACTTTTTTGTGTAATAAACCTATCACTATTTTTTAAAAATTAACGGCACAACTCATCAAGCTGAAATTTTCTCTGAAGGCAGATGGTAATGACTTCTACTTGTAGAAAAAATTTCAGGCCAATCTGATGTTTGTTGTTTGAGATAGAGTGATTTCCCCGTTTTACGTTTGTTGTGGAAAATTTATACTTTTTTGTGTAATAAACCTATCAATATTTTTTTAAAAATAACGGCACAACTCATCAAGCTGAAATTTTTACAGCAGGCAGTTGGTAATGACTTCTACTTGTAGAAAAAATTTCAGGCCAAGCTGATGTTTGTTGTTTGAGATAGAGTGATTTCCCCGTTTTACGTTTGTTGTGGAATAATTATACTTTTTTGTGTAATAAACCTATCACTATTTTTTAAAAATTAACGGCACAACTCATCAAGCTGAAATTTTCTCTGAAGGCAGATGGTAATGACTTCTACTTGTAGAAAAAATTTTAGGCCAATCTGATGTTTGTTGTTTGAGATAGAGTGATTTCCCCGTTTTACGTTTGTTGTGGAATAATTATACTTTCAAAAAATCACTATTTTTTAAAAATTAACGGCACAACTCATCAAGCTGAAATTTTTACAGTAGGCAGTTGGTAATGACTTCTACTTGTAGAAAAAATTTCAGGCCAATCTGACGGTTGGGGTTAGAGATAGAGTGATTTCCCCGGTTTACTTTTGTTGTGGAAAACATTAATTGAAGATTTTTAACAAAAGAAAAGCAGTATTCATATAGGACATTAAAAACATCTCGGATTGTTGGTTGTTCTTAGTAACGTTCAACCTGCTTGCAAACGGGGTGATCGGGTTTAGAATCGAAAAAAAAATCGGCGTGGAAACTAACTTATTAAAAAGGGGAAGCCTGGCTCAAAGTTTCCCCATGAGACACGGCAATGAGCCTTAGCACCTGAAATCTGATGTCTGTGTTAGGGAATCTGAATTTTTTTTTTTTTTTTTTTTTTTTTTTTTTTTTTTTTTTTTTTGCGCTTTGTAGTTACTACTCCATAATGGTTGAGTTTGCAATAATTTCTACTTGTAGAAACAATTTCAGGCCAATCTGAAGGTTGGGGTTAGAGATAGAGCGATTTGCCTGTTTTACTCTTGTGTAATAAATCTATTACGATTTTTTTAAATAAACGGCGCAACTTATCAAGCCGAAATTTTCACAGAAGGCAGTTGGTAATGACTTCTACTTGTAGAAAAAATTTCAGGCCAATCTGATGTTTGTTGTTTGAGATAGAGTGATTTCCCCGTTTTACGTTTGTTGTGGAATAATTATACTTTTTTGTGTAATAAACCTATCACTATTTTTTAAAAATTAACGGCACAGTTTATCAAGCTGAAATTTTCACAGAAGGCAGTTGGTAATGACTTCTACTTGTAGAAAAAAATTCAGGCCAATCTGATGTTTGTTGTTTGAGATAGAGTGATTTTCCCGTTTTACGTTTGTTGTGGAATAATTATACTTTTTTGTGTAATAAACCTATCAATATTTTTTAAAAAATAACGGCACAACTCATCAAGCTGAAATTTTCTCTGAAGGCAGATGGTAATGACTTCTACTTGTAGAAAAAATTTCAGGCCAATCTGATGTTTGTTGTTTGAGATAGAGTGATTTCCCCGTTTTACGTTTGTTGTGGAATAATTATACTTTTTTGTGTAATAAACCTATCACTATTTTTTAAAAATTAACGGCGCAACTCATCAAGCTGAAATTTTCTCTGAAGGCAGATGGTAATGACTTCTACTTGTAGAAAAAATTTCAGGCCAATCTGATGTTTGTTGTTTGAGATAGAGTGATTTCCCCGTTTTACGTTTGTTGTGGAATAATTATACTTTTTTGTGTAATAAACCTATCACTATTTTTTAAAAATTAACGGCGCAACTCATCAAGCTGAAATTTTCTCTGAAGGCAGATGGTAATGACTTCTACTTGTAGAAAAAATTTCAGGCCAATCTGATGTTTGTTGTTTGAGATAGAGTGATTTCCCCGTTTTACGTTTGTTGTGGAAAATTTATACTTTTTTGTGTAATAAACCTATCAATATTTTTTAAAAAATAACGGCACAACTCATCAAGCTGAAATTTTTACAGCAGGTAGTTGGTAATGACTTCTACTTGTAGAAAAAATTTCAGGCCAATCTGATGTTTGTTGTTTGAGATAGAGTGATTTCCCCGTTTTACGTTTGTTGTGGAATAATTATACTTTTTTGTGTAATAAACCTATCACTATTTTTTAAAAATTAACGGCACAACTCATCAAGCTGAAATTTTCTCTGAAGGCAGATGGTAATGACTTCTACTTGTAGAAAAAATTTCAGGCCAATCTGATGTTTGTTGTTTGAGATAGAGTGATTTCCCCGTTTTACGTTTGTTGTGGAAAATTTATACTTTTTTGTGTAATAAACCTATCAATATTTTTTAAAAAATAACGGTACAACTCATCAAGCTGAAATTTTTACAGCAGGCAGTTGGTAATGACTTCTACTTGTAGAAAAAATTTCAGGCCAATCTGATGTTTGTTGTTTGAGATAGAGTGATTTCCCCGTTTTACGTTTGTTCTGGAATAATTATACTTTTTTGTGTAATAAACCTATCACTATTTTTTAAAAATTAACGGCACAACTCATCAAGCTGAAATTTTTACAGTAGGCAGTTGGTAATGACTTCTACTAGTAGAAAAAATTTCAGGCCAATCTGACGGTTGGGGTTAGAGATAGAGTGATTTCCCCGGTTTACTTTTGTTGTGGAAAACATTAATTGAAGATTTTTAACAAAAGAAAAGCAGTATTCATATAGGACATTAAAAACATCTCGGATTGTTGGTTGTTCTTAGTAACGTTCAACCTGCTTGCAAACGGGGTGATCGGGTTTAGAATCGAAAAAAAAATCGGCGTGGAAACTAACTTATTAAAAAGGGGAAGCCTGGCTCAAAGTTTCCCCATGAGACACGGCAATGAGTTTTAGCACCTGAAATCTGATGTCTGTGTTAGGGAATCTGAATTTTTTTTTTTTTTTTTTTTTTTTTTTTTTTTTTTTTTTTTTTTTTTTTTTTTTTGCGCTTTGTAGTTACTACTCCATAATGGTTGAGTTTGCAATAATTTCTACTTGTAGAAACAATTTCAGGCCAATCTGAAGGTTGGGGTTAGAGATAGAGCGATTTGCCTGTTTTACTCTTGTGTAATAAATCTATTACGATTTTTTTAAATAAACGGCGCAACTTATCAAGCCGAAATTTTCACAGAAGGCAGTTGGTAATGACTTCTACTTGTAGAAAAAAATTCAGGCCAATCTGATGTTTGTTGTTTGAGATAGAGTGATTTCCCCGTTTTACGTTTGTTGTGGAAAATTTATACTTTTTTGTGTAATAAACCTATCAATATTTTTTAAAAAATAACGGCACAACTCATCAAGCTGAAATTTTCTCTGAAGGCAGATGGTAATGACTTCTACTTGTAGAAAAAATTTCAGGCCAATCTGATGTTTGTTGTTTGAGATAGAGTGATTTCCCCGTTTTACGTTTGTTGTGGAATAATTATACTTTTTTGTGTAATAAACCTATCACTATTTTTTAAAAATTAACGGCGCAACTCATCAAGCTGAAATTTTCTCTGAAGGCAGATGGTAATGACTTCTACTTGTAGAAAAAATTTCAGGCCAATCTGATGTTTGTTGTTTGAGATAGAGTGATTTCCCCGTTTTACGTTTGTTGTGGAATAATTATACTTTTTTGTGTAATAAACCTATCACTATTTTTTAAAAATTAACGGCACAACTCATCAAGCTGAAATTTTCTCTGAAGGCAGATGGTAATGACTTCTACTTGTAGAAAAAATTTCAGGCCAATCTGATGTTTGTTGTTTGAGATAGAGTGATTTCCCCGTTTTACGTTTGTTGTGGAAAATTTATACTTTTTTGTGTAATAAACCTATCAATATTTTTTAAAAAATAACGGCACAACTCATCAAGCTGAAATTTTTACAGCAGGTAGTTGGTAATGACTTCTACTTGTAGAAAAAATTTCAGGCCAATCTGATGTTTGTTGTTTGAGATAGAGTGATTTCCCCGTTTTACGTTTGTTGTGGAATAATTATACTTTTTTGTGTAATAAACCTATCACTATTTTTTAAAAATTAACGGCACAACTCATCAAGCTGAAATTTTCTCTGAAGGCAGATGGTAATGACTTCTACTTGTAGAAAAAATTTCAGGCCAATCTGATGTTTGTTGTTTGAGATAGAGTGATTTCCCCGTTTTACGTTTGTTGTGGAAAATTTATACTTTTTTGTGTAATAAACCTATCAATATTTTTTAAAAAATAACGGCACAACTCATCAAGCTGAAATTTTTACAGCAGGCAGTTGGTAATGACTTCTACTTGTAGAAAAAATTTCAGGCCAATCTGATGTTTGTTGTTTGAGATAGAGTGATTTCCCCGTTTTACGTTTGTTGTGGAATAATTATACTTTTTTGTGTAATAAACCTATCACTATTTTTTAAAAATTAACGGCACAACTCATCAAGCTGAAATTTTTACAGTAGGCAGTTGGTAATGACTTCTACTAGTAGAAAAAATTTCAGGCCAATCTGACGGTTGGGGTTAGAGATAGAGTGATTTCCCCGGTTTACTTTTGTTGTGGAAAACATTAATTGAAGATTTTTAACAAAAGAAAAGCAGTATTCATATAGGACATTAAAAACATCTCGGATTGTTGGTTGTTCTTAGTAACGTTCAACCTGCTTGCAAACGGGGTGATCGGGTTTAGAATCGAAAAAAAAATCGGCGTGGAAACTAACTTATTAAAAAGGGGAAGCCTGGCTCAAAGTTTCCCCATGAGACACGGCAATGAGTCTTAGCACCTGAAATCTGATGTCTGTGTTAGGGAATCTGAACTTTTTTTTTTTTTTTTTTTTTTTGCGCTTTGTAGTGACTACTCCATAATGGTTGAGTTTGCAATAATTTCTACTTGTAGAAACAATTTCAGGCCAATCTGAAGGTTGGGGTTAGAGATAGAGCGATTTGCCTGTTTTACTCTTGTGTAATAAATCTATTACGATTTTTTTAAATAAACGGCGCAACTTATCAAGCCGAAATTTTCACAGAAGGCAGTTGGTAATGACTTCTACTTGTAGAAAAAATTTCAGGCCAATCTGATGTTTGTTGTTTGAGATAGAGTGATTTCCCCGTTTTACGTTTGTTGTGGAATAATTATACTTTTTTGTGTAATAAACCTATCACTATTTTTTAAAAATTAACGGCACAGTTTATCAAGCTGAAATTTTCACAGAAGACAGTTGGTAATGACTTCTACTTGTAGAAAAAAATTCAGGCCAATCTGATGTTTGTTGTTTGAGATAGAGTGATTTCCCCGTTTTACGTTTGTTGTGGAATAATTATACTTTTTTGTGTAATAAACCTATCACTATTTTTTAAAAATTAACGGCACAACTCATCAAGCTGAAATTTTCTCTGAAGGCAGTTGGTAATGACTTCTACTTGTAGAAAAAAATTCAGGCCAATCTGATGTTTGTTGTTTGAGATAGAGTGATTTCCCCGTTTTACGTTTGTTGTGGAATAATTATACTTTTTTGTGTAATAAACCTATCACTATTTTTTAAAAATTAACGGCACAACTCATCAAGCTGAAATTTTCTCTGAAGGCAGATGGTAATGACTTCTACTTGTAGAAAAAATTTCAGGCCAATCTGATGTTTGTTGTTTGAGATAGAGTGATTTCCCCGTTTTACGTTTGTTGTGGAAAATTTATACTTTTTTGTGTAATAAACCTATCAATATTTTTTAAAAAATAACGGCACAACTCATCAAGCTGAAATTTTTACAGCAGGTAGTTGGTAATGACTTCTACTTGTAGAAAAAATTTCAGGCCAATCTGATGTTTGTTGTTTGAGATAGAGTGATTTCCCCGTTTTACTTTTGTTGTGGAATAATTATACTTTTTTGTGTAATAAACCTATCACTATTTTTTAAAAATTAACGGCACAACTCATCAAGCTGAAATTTTCTCTGAAGGCAGATGGTAATGACTTCTACTTGTAGAAAAAATTTCAGGCCAATCTGATGTTTGTTGTTTGAGATAGAGTGATTTCCCCGTTTTACGTTTGTTGTGGAAAATTTATACTTTTTTGTGTAATAAACCTATCAATATTTTTTTAAAAATAACGGCACAACTCATCAAGCTGAAATTTTTACAGCAGGCAGATGGTAATGACTTCTACTTGTAGAAAAAATTTCAGGCCAAGCTGATGTTTGTTGTTTGAGATAGAGTGATTTCCCCGTTTTACGTTTGTTGTGGAATAATTATACTTTTTTGTGTAATAAACCTATCACTATTTTTTAAAAATTAACGGCACAACTCATCAAGCTGAAATTTTCTCTGAAGGCAGATGGTAATGACTTCTACTTGTAGAAAAAATTTTAGGCCAATCTGATGTTTGTTGTTTGAGATAGAGTGATTTCCCCGTTTTACGTTTGTTGTGGAATAATTATACTTTCAAAAAATCACTATTTTTTAAAAATTAACGGCACAACTCATCAAGCTGAAATTTTTACAGTAGGCAGTTGGTAATGACTTCTACTTGTAGAAAAAATTTCAGGCCAATCTGACGGTTGGGGTTAGAGATAGAGTGATTTCCCCGGTTTACTTTTGTTGTGGAAAACATTAATTGAAGATTTTTAACAAAAGAAAAGCAGTATTCATATAGGACATTAAAAACATCTCGGATTGTTGGTTGTTCTTAGTAACGTTCAACCTGCTTGCAAACGGGGTGATCGGGTTTAGAATCGAAAAAAAAATCGGCGTGGAAACTAACTTATTAAAAAGGGGAAGCCTGGCTCAAAGTTTCCCCATGAGACACGGCAATGAGTCTTAGCACCTGAAATCTGATGTCTGTGTTAGGGAATCTGAATTTTTTTTTTTTTTTTTTTTTTTTTTTTTTTTTTTTTTTTTTTTTTTGCGCTTTGTAGTTACTACTCCATAATGGTTGAGTTTGCAATAATTTCTACTTGTAGAAACAATTTCAGGCCAATCTGAAGGTTGGGGTTAGAGATAGAGCGATTTGCCTGTTTTACTCTTGTGTAATAAATCTATTACGATTTTTTTAAATAAACGGCGCAACTTATCAAGCCGAAATTTTCACAGAAGGCAGTTGGTAATGACTTCTACTTGTAGAAAAAATTTCAGGCCAATCTGATGTTTGTTGTTTGAGATAGAGTGATTTCCCCGTTTTACGTTTGTTGTGGAATAATTATACTTTTTTGTGTAATAAACCTATCACTATTTTTTAAAAATTAACGGCACAGTTTATCAAGCTGAAATTTTCACAGAAGGCAGTTGGTAATGACTTCTACTTGTAGAAAAAAATTCAGGCCAATCTGATGTTTGTTGTTTGAGATAGAGTGATTTCCCCGTTTTACGTTTGTTGTGGAAAATTTATACTTTTTTGTGTAATAAACCTATCAATATTTTTTAAAAAATAACGGCACAACTCATCAAGCTGAAATTTTCTCTGAAGGCAGATGGTAATGACTTCTACTTGTAGAAAAAATTTCAGGCCAATCTGATGTTTGTTGTTTGAGATAGAGTGATTTCCCCGTTTTACGTTTGTTGTGGAATAATTATACTTTTTTGTGTAATAAACCTATCACTATTTTTTAAAAATTAACGGCGCAACTCATCAAGCTGAAATTTTCTCTGAAGGCAGATGGTAATGACTTCTACTTGTAGAAAAAATTTCAGGCCAATCTGATGTTTGTTGTTTGAGATAGAGTGATTTCCCCGTTTTACGTTTGTTGTGGAATAATTATACTTTTTTGTGTAATAAACCTATCACTATTTTTTAAAAATTAACGGCACAACTCATCAAGCTGAAATTTTCTCTGAAGGCAGATGGTAATGACTTCTACTTGTAGAAAAAATTTCAGGCCAATCTGATGTTTGTTGTTTGAGATAGAGTGATTTCCCCGTTTTACGTTTGTTGTGGAAAATTTATACTTTTTTGTGTAATAAACCTATCAATATTTTTTAAAAAATAACGGCACAACTCATCAAGCTGAAATTTTTACAGCAGGTAGTTGGTAATGACTTCTACTTGTAGAAAAAATTTCAGGCCAATCTGATGTTTGTTGTTTGAGATAGAGTGATTTCCCCGTTTTACGTTTGTTAAGGAATAATTATACTTTTTTGTGTAATAAACCTATCACTATTTTTTAAAAATTAACGGCACAACTCATCAAGCTGAAATTTTCTCTGAAGGCAGATGGTAATGACTTCTACTTGTAGAAAAAATTTCAGGCCAATCTGATGTTTGTTGTTTGAGATAGAGTGATTTCCCCGTTTTACGTTTGTTGTGGAAAATTTATACTTTTTTGTGTAATAAACCTATCAATATTTTTTAAAAAATAACGGCACAACTCATCAAGCTGAAATTTTTACAGCAGGCAGTTGGTAATGACTTCTACTTGTAGAAAAAATTTCAGGCCAATCTGATGTTTGTTGTTTGAGATAGAGTGATTTCCCCGTTTTACGTTTGTTGTGGAATAATTATACTTTTTTGTGTAATAAACCTATCACTATTTTTTAAAAATTAACGGCACAACTCATCAAGCTGAAATTTTTACAGTAGGCAGTTGGTAATGACTTCTACTAGTAGAAAAAATTTCAGGCCAATCTGACGGTTGGGGTTAGAGATAGAGTGATTTCCCCGGTTTACTTTTGTTGTGGAAAACATTAATTGAAGATTTTTAACAAAAGAAAAGCAGTATTCATATAGGACATTAAAAACATCTCGGATTGTTGGTTGTTCTTAGTAACGTTCAACCTGCTTGCAAACGGGGTGATCGGGTTTAGAATCGAAAAAAAAATCGGCGTAGAAACTAACTTATTAAAAAGGGGAAGCCTGGCTCAAAGTTTCCCCATGAGACACGGCAATGAGTCTTAGCACCTGAAATCTGATGTCTGTGTTAGGGAATCTGAATTTTTTTTTTTTTTTTTTTTTTTTTTTTTTTTTTTTTTTTTTTTTGCGCTTTGTAGTTACTACTCCATAATGGTTGAGTTTGCAATAATTTCTACTTGTAGAAACAATTTCAGGCCAATCTGAAGGTTGGGGTTAGAGATAGAGCGATTTGCCTGTTTTACTCTTGTGTAATAAATCTATTACGATTTTTTTAAATAAACGGCGCAACTTATCAAGCCGAAATTTTCACAGAAGGCAGTTGGTAATGACTTCTACTTGTAGAAAAAATTTCAGGCCAATCTGATGTTTGTTGTTTGAGATAGAGTGATTTCCCCGTTTTACGTTTGTTGTGGAATAATTATACTTTTTTGTGTAATAAACCTATCACTATTTTTTAAAAATTAACGGCACAGTTTATCAAGCTGAAATTTTCACAGAAGGCAGTTGGTAATGACTTCTACTTGTAGAAAAAAATTCAGGCCAATCTGATGTTTGTTGTTTGAGATAGAGTGATTTCCCCGTTTTACGTTTGTTGTGGAAAATTTATACTTTTTTGTGTAATAAACCTATCAATATTTTTTAAAAAATAACGGCACAACTCATCAAGCTGAAATTTTCTCTGAAGGCAGATGGTAATGACTTCTACTTGTAGAAAAAATTTCAGGCCAATCTGATGTTTGTTGTTTGAGATAGAGTGATTTCCCCGTTTTACGTTTGTTGTGGAATAATTATACTTTTTTGTGTAATAAACCTATCACTATTTTTTAAAAATTAACGGCGCAACTCATCAAGCTGAAATTTTCTCTGAAGGCAGATGGTAATGACTTCTACTTGTAGAAAAAATTTCAGGCCAATCTGATGTTTGTTGTTTGAGATAGAGTGATTTCCCCGTTTTACGTTTGTTGTGGAATAATTATACTTTTTTGTGTAATAAACCTATCACTATTTTTTTAAAATTAACGGCACAACTCATCAAGCTGAAATTTTCTCTGAAGGCAGATGGTAATGACTTCTACTTGTAGAAAAAATTTCAGGCCAATCTGATGTTTGTTGTTTGAGATAGAGTGATTTCCCCGTTTTACGTTTGTTGTGGAAAATTTATACTTTTTTGTGTAATAAACCTATCAATATTTTTTAAAAAATAACGGCACAACTCATCAAGCTGAAATTTTTACAGCAGGTAGTTGGTAATGACTTCTACTTGTAGAAAAAATTTCAGGCCAATCTGATGTTTGTTGTTTGAGATAGAGTGATTTCCCCGTTTTACGTTTGTTGTGGAATAATTATACTTTTTTGTGTAATAAACCTATCACTATTTTTTAAAAATTAACGGCACAACTCATCAAGCTGAAATTTTCTCTGAAGGCAGATGGTAATGACTTCTACTTGTAGAAAAAATTTCAGGCCAATCTGATGTTTGTTGTTTGAGATAGAGTGATTTCCCCGTTTTACGTTTGTTGTGGAAAATTTATACTTTTTTGTGTAATAAACCTATCAATATTTTTTAAAAAATAACGGCACAACTCATCAAGCTGAAATTTTTACAGCAGGCAGTTGGTAATGACTTCTACTTGTAGAAAAAATTTCAGGCCAATCTGATGTTTGTTGTTTGAGATAGAGTGATTTCCCCGTTTTACGTTTGTTGTGGAATAATTATACTTTTTTGTGTAATAAACCTATCACTATTTTTTAAAAATTAACGGCACAACTCATCAAGCTGAAATTTTTACAGTAGGCAGTTGGTAATGACTTCTACTAGTAGAAAAAATTTCAGGCCAATCTGACGGTTGGGGTTAGAGATAGAGTGATTTCCCCGGTTTACTTTTGTTGTGGAATAATTATACTTTTTTGTGTAATAAACCTATCACTATTTTTTAAAAATTAACGGCACAACTCATCAAGCTGAAATTTTCTCTGAAGGCAGATGGTAATGACTTCTACTTGTAGAAAAAATTTCAGGCCAATCTGATGTTTGTTGTTTGAGATAGAGTGATTTCCCCGTTTTACGTTTGTTGTGGAATAATTATACTTTTTTGTGTAATAAACCTATCACTATTTTTTAAAAATTAACGGCACAACTCATCAAGCTGAAATTTTTACAGTAGGCAGTTGGTAATGACTTCTACTAGTAGAAAAAATTTCAGGCCAATCTGACGGTTGGGGTTAGAGATAGAGTGATTTCCCCGGTTTACTTTTGTTGTGGAAAACATTAATTGAAGATTTTTAACAAAAGAAAAGCAGTATTCATATAGGACATTAAAAACATCTCGGATTGTTGGTTGTTCTTAGTAACGTTCAACCTGCTTGCAAACGGGGTGATCGGGTTAAGAATCGAAAAAAAAATCGGCGTGGAAACTAACTTATTAAAAAGGGGAAGCCTGGCTCAAAGTTTCCCCATGAGACACGGCAATGAGTCTTAGCACCTGAAATCTGATGTCTGTGTTAGGGAATCTGAACTTTTTTTTTTTTTTTTTTTTTTTTGCGCTTTGTAGTGACTACTCCATAATGGTTGAGTTTGCAATAATTTCTACTTGTAGAAACAATTTCAGGCCAATCTGAAGGTTGGGGTTAGAGATAGAGCGATTTGCCTGTTTTACTCTTGTGTAATAAATCTATTACGATTTTTTTAAATAAACGGCGCAACTTATCAAGCCGAAATTTTCACAGAAGGCAGTTGGTAATGACTTCTACTTGTAGAAAAAATTTCAGGCCAATCTGATGTTTGTTGTTTGAGATAGAGTGATTTCCCCGTTTTACGTTTGTTGTGGAATAATTATACTTTTTTGTGTAATAAACCTATCACTATTTTTTAAAAATTAACGGCACAGTTTATCAAGCTGAAATTTTCACAGAAGACAGTTGGTAATGACTTCTACTTGTAGAAAAAAATTCAGGCCAATCTGATGTTTGTTGTTTGAGATAGAGTGATTTCCCCGTTTTACGTTTGTTGTGGAAAATTTATACTTTTTTGTGTAATAAACCTATCAATATTTTTAAAAAATAACGGCACAACTCATCAAGCTGAAATTTTCTCTGAAGGCAGATGGTAATGACTTCTACTTGTAGAAAAAATTTCAGGCCAATCTGATGTTTGTTGTTTGAGATAGAGTGATTTCCCCGTTTTACGTTTGTTGTGGAATAATTATACTTTTTTGTGTAATAAACCTATCACTATTTTTTAAAAATTAACGGCGCAACTCATCAAGCTGAAATTTTCTCTGAAGGCAGATGGTAATGACTTCTACTTGTAGAAAAAATTTCAGGCCAATCTGATGTTTGTTGTTTGAGATAGAGTGATTTCCCCGTTTTACGTTTGTTGTGGAATAATTATACTTTTTTTGTGTAATAAACCTATCACTATTTTTTAAAAATTAACGGCACAACTCATCAAGCTGAAATTTTCTCTGAAGGCAGATGGTAATGACTTCTACTTGTAGAAAAAATTTCAGGCCAATCTGATGTTTGTTGTTTGAGATAGAGTGATTTCCCCGTTTTACGTTTGTTGTGGAAAATTTATACTTTTTTGTGTAATAAACCTATCAATATTTTTTAAAAAATAACGGCACAACTCATCAAGCTGAAATTTTTACAGCAGGTAGTTGGTAATGACTTCTACTTGTAGAAAAAATTTCAGGCCAATCTGATGTTTGTTGTTTGAGATAGAGTGATTTCCCCGTTTTACGTTTGTTGTGGAATAATTATACTTTTTTGTGTAATAAACCTATCACTATTTTTTAAAAATTAACGGCACAACTCATCAAGCTGAAATTTTCTCTGAAGGCAGATGGTAATGACTTCTACTTGTAGAAAAAATTTCAGGCCAATCTGATGTTTGTTGTTTGAGATAGAGTGATTTCCCCGTTTTACGTTTGTTGTGGAAAATTTATACTTTTTTGTGTAATAAACCTATCAATATTTTTTAAAAAATAACGGCACAACTCATCAAGCTGAAATTTTTACAGCAGGCAGTTGGTAATGACTTCTACTTGTAGAAAAAATTTCAGGCCAATCTGATGTTTGTTGTTTGAGATAGAGTGATTTCCCCGTTTTACGTTTGTTGTGGAAAATTTATACTTTTTTGTGTAATAAACCTATCAATATTTTTTAAAAAATAACGGCACAACTCATCAAGCTGAAATTTTCTCTGAAGGCAGATGGTAATGACTTCTACTTGTAGAAAAAATTTCAGGCCAATCTGATGTTTGTTGTTTGAGATAGAGTGATTTCCCCGTTTTACGTTTGTTGTGGAATAATTATACTTTTTTGTGTAATAAACCTATCACTATTTTTTAAAAATTAACGGCACAGTTTATCAAGCTGAAATTTTCACAGAAGACAGTTGGTAATGACTTCTACTTGTAGAAAAAAATTCAGGCCAATCTGATGTTTGTTGTTTGAGATAGAGTGATTTCCCCGTTTTACGTTTGTTGTGGAAAATTTATACTTTTTTGTGTAATAAACCTATCAATATTTTTTAAAAAATAACGGCACAACTCATCAAGCTGAAATTTTCTCTGAAGGCAGATGGTAATGACTTCTACTTGTAGAAAAAATTTCAGGCCAATCTGATGTTTGTTGTTTGAGATAGAGTGATTTCCCCGTTTTACGTTTGTTGTGGAATAATTATACTTTTTTGTGTAATAAACCTATCACTATTTTTTAAAAATTAACGGCGCAACTCATCAAGCTGAAATTTTCTCTGAAGGCAGATGGTAATGACTTCTACTTGTAGAAAAAATTTCAGGCCAATCTGATGTTTGTTGTTTGAGATAGAGTGATTTCCCCGTTTTACGTTTGTTGTGGAATAATTATACTTTTTTTGTGTAATAAACCTATCACTATTTTTTAAAAATTAACGGCACAACTCATCAAGCTGAAATTTTCTCTGAAGGCAGATGGTAATGACTTCTACTTGTAGAAAAAATTTCAGGCCAATCTGATGTTTGTTGTTTGAGATAGAGTGATTTCCCCGTTTTACGTTTGTTGTGGAAAATTTATACTTTTTTGTGTAATAAACCTATCAATATTTTTTAAAAAATAACGGCACAACTCATCAAGCTGAAATTTTTACAGCAGGTAGTTGGTAATGACTTCTACTTGTAGAAAAAATTTCAGGCCAATCTGATGTTTGTTGTTTGAGATAGAGTGATTTCCCCGTTTTACGTTTGTTGTGGAATAATTATACTTTTTTGTGTAATAAACCTATCACTATTTTTTAAAAATTAACGGCACAACTCATCAAGCTGAAATTTTCTCTGAAGGCAGATGGTAATGACTTCTACTTGTAGAAAAAATTTCAGGCCAATCTGATGTTTGTTGTTTGAGATAGAGTGATTTCCCCGTTTTACGTTTGTTGTGGAAAATTTATACTTTTTTGTGTAATAAACCTATCAATATTTTTTAAAAAATAACGGCACAACTCATCAAGCTGAAATTTTTACAGCAGGCAGTTGGTAATGACTTCTACTTGTAGAAAAAATTTCAGGCCAATCTGATGTTTGTTGTTTGAGATAGAGTGATTTCCCCGTTTTACGTTTGTTGTGGAATAATTATACTTTTTTGTGTAATAAACTTATCACTATTATTTTAAAACAACGGCGCAACTCATCAAGCTGAAATTTTTACAGCAGGCAGTTGGTAATGACTTCTACTTGTAGAAAAAATTTCAGGCCAATCTGATGTTTGTTGTTTGAGATAGAGTGATTTCCCCGTTTTACGTTTGTTGTGGAATAATTATACTTTTTTGTGTAATAAACCTATCACTATTTTTTAAAAATTAACGGCACAACTCATCAAGCTGAAATTTTCTCTGAAGGCAGATGGTAATGACTTCTACTTGTAGAAAAAATTTCAGGCCAATCTGATGTTTGTTGTTTGAGATATAGTGATTTCCCCGTTTTACGTTTGTTGTGGAATAATTATACTTTTTTGTGTAATAAACCTATCACTATTTTTTAAAAATTAACGGCACAACTCATCAAGCTGAAATTTTCTCTGAAGGCAGATGGTAATGACTTCTACTTGTAGAAAAAATTTCAGGCCAATCTGATGTTTGTTGTTTGAGATAGAGTGATTTCCCCGTTTTACGTTTGTTGTGGAATAATTATACTTTTTTGTGTAATAAACTTATCACTATTATTTTAAAACAACGGCGCAACTCATCAAGCTGAAATTTTTACAGCAGGCAGTTGGTAATGACTTCTACTTGTAGAAAAAATTTCAGGCCAATCTGATGTTTGTTGTTTGAGATAGAGTGATTTTCCCGTTTTACGTTTGTTGTGGAATAATTATACTTTTTTGTGTAATAAACCTATCACTATTTTTTAAAAATTAACGGCACAACTCATCAAGCTGAAATTTTTACAGTAGGCAGTTGGTAATGACTTCTACTTGTAGAAAAAATTTCAGGCCAATCTGACGGTTGGGGTTAGAGATAGAGTGATTTCCCCGGTTTACTTTTGTTGTGGAAAACATTAATTGAAGATTTTTAACAAAAGAAAAGCAGTATTCATATAGGACATTAAAAACATCTCGGATTGTTGGTTGTTCTTAGTAACGTTCAACCTGCTTGCAAACGGGGTGATCGGGTTTAGAATCGAAAAAAAAATCGGCGTGGAAACTAACTTATTAAAAAGGGGAAGCCTGGCTCAAAGTTTCCCCATGAGACACGGCAATGAGTCTTACGACCTGAAATCTGATGTCTGTGTTAGGGAATCTGAACTTTTTTTTTTTTTTTTTTTTTTTTTTTGCGCTTTGTAGTGACTACTCCATAATGGTTGAGTTTGCAATAATTTCTACTTGTAGAAACAATTTCAGGCCAATCTGAAGGTTGGGGTTAGAGATAGAGCGATTTGCCTGTTTTACTCTTGTGTAATAAATCTATTACGATTTTTTTAAATAAACGGCGCAACTTATCAAGCCGAAATTTTCACAGAAGGCAGTTGGTAATGACTTCTACTTGTAGAAAAAATTTCAGGCCAATCTGATGTTTGTTGTTTGAGATAGAGTGATTTCCCCGTTTTACGTTTGTTGTGGAATAATTATACTTTTTTGTGTAATAAACTTATCACTATTTTTTAAAAATTAACGGCACAGTTTATCAAGCTGAAATTTTCACAGAAGGCAGTTGGTAATGACTTCTACTTGTAGAAAAAAATTCAGGCCAATCTGATGTTTGTTGTTTGAGATAGAGTGATTTCCCCGTTTTACGTTTGTTGTGGAAAATTTATACTTTTTTGTGTAATAAACCTATCAATATTTTTTAAAAAATAACGGCACAACTCATCAAGCTGAAATTTTCTCTGAAGGCAGATGGTAATGACTTCTACTTGTAGAAAAAATTTCAGGCCAATCTGATGTTTGTTGTTTGAGATAGAGTGATTTCCCCGTTTTACGTTTGTTGTGGAATAATTATACTTTTTTGTGTAATAAACCTATCACTATTTTTTAAAAATTAACGGCGCAACTCATCAAGCTGAAATTTTCTCTGAAGGCAGATGGTAATGACTTCTACTTGTAGAAAAAATTTCAGGCCAATCTGATGTTTGTTGTTTGAGATAGAGTGATTTCCCCGTTTTACGTTTGTTGTGGAATAATTATACTTTTTTGTGTAATAAACTTATCACTATTATTTTAAAACAACGGCGCATTTCATCAAGCTGAAATTTTCTCTGAAGGCAGATGGTAATGACTTCTACTTGTAGAAAAAATTTCAGGCCAATCTGATGTTTGTTGTTTGAGATAGAGTGATTTCCCCGTTTTACGTTTGTTGTGGAATAATTATACTTTTTTGTGTAATAAACCTATCACTATTTTTTAAAAATTAACGGCACAACTCATCAAGCTGAAATTTTCTCTGAAGGCAGATGGTAATGACTTCTACTAGTAGAAAAAATTTCAGGCCAATCTGATGTTTGTTGTTTGAGATAGAGTGATTTCCCCGTTTTACGTTTGTTGTGGAATAATTATACTTTTTTGTGTAATAAACCTATCACTTTAATTTTAAAACAACGGCGCAACTCATCAAGCTGAAATTTTTACAGCAGGCAGTTGGTAATGACTTCTACTTGTAGAAAAAATTTCAGGCCAATCTGATGTTTGTTGTTTGAGATAGAGTGATTTCCCCGTTTTACGTTTGTTGTGGAATAATTATACTTTTTTGTGTAATAAACCTATCACTATTTTTTAAAAATTAACGGCGCAACTCATCAAGCTGAAATTTTCTCTGAAGGCAGATGGTAATGACTTCTACTTGTAGAAAAAATTTCAGGCCAATCTGATGTTTGTTGTTTGAGATAGAGTGATTTCCCTGTTTTACGTTTGTTGTGGAATAATTATACTTTTTTTGTGTAATAAACCTATCACTATTTTTTAAAAATTAACGGCACAACTCATCAAGCTGAAATTTTCTCTGAAGGCAGATGGTAATGACTTCTACTTGTAGAAAAAATTTCAGGCCAATCTGATGTTTGTTGTTTGAGATAGAGTGATTTCCCCGTTTTACGTTTGTTGTGGAAAATTTATACTTTTTTGTGTAATAAACCTATCAATATTTTTTAAAAAATAACGGCACAACTCATCAAGCTGAAATTTTTACAGCAGGTAGTTGGTAATGACTTCTACTTGTAGAAAAAATTTCAGGCCAATCTGATGTTTGTTGTTTGAGATAGAGTGATTTCCCCGTTTTACTTTTGTTGTGGAATAATTATACTTTTTTGTGTAATAAACCTATCACTATTTTTTAAAAATTAACGGCACAACTCATCAAGCTGAAATTTTCTCTGAAGGCAGATGGTAATGACTTCTACTTGTAGAAAAAATTTCAGGCCAATCTGATGTTTGTTGTTTGAGATAGAGTGATTTCCCCGTTTTACGTTTGTTGTGGAAAATTTATACTTTTTTGTGTAATAAACCTATCAATATTTTTTAAAAAATAACGGCACAACTCATCAAGCTGAAATTTTTACAGCAGGCAGTTGGTAATGACTTCTACTTGTAGAAAAAATTTCAGGCCAAGCTGATGTTTGTTGTTTGAGATAGAGTGATTTCCCCGTTTTACGTTTGTTGTGGAATAATTATACTTTTTTGTGTAATAAACCTATCACTATTTTTTAAAAATTAACGGCACAACTCATCAAGCTGAAATTTTCTCTGAAGGCAGATGGTAATGACTTCTACTTGTAGAAAAAATTTTAGGCCAATCTGATGTTTGTTGTTTGAGATAGAGTGATTTCCCCGTTTTACGTTTGTTGTGGAATAATTATACTTTCAAAAAATCACTATTTTTTAAAAATTAACGGCACAACTCATCAAGCTGAAATTTTTACAGTAGGCAGTTGGTAATGACTTCTACTTGTAGAAAAAATTTCAGGCCAATCTGACGGTTGGGGTTAGAGATAGAGTGATTTCCCCGGTTTACTTTTGTTGTGGAAAACATTAATTGAAGATTTTTAACAAAAGAAAAGCAGTATTCATATAGGACATTAAAAACATCTCGGATTGTTGGTTGTTCTTAGTAACGTTCAACCTGCTTGCAAACGGGGTGATCGGGTTTAGAATCGAAAAAAAAATCGGCGTGGAAACTAACTTATTAAAAAGGGGAAGCCTGGCTCAAAGTTTCCCCATGAGACACGGCAATGAGTCTTAGCACCTGAAATCTGATGTCTGTGTTAGGGAATCTGAATTTTTTTTTTTTTTTTTTTTTTTTTTTTTTTTTTTTTTTTTTGCGCTTTGTAGTTACTACTCCATAATGGTTGAGTTTTCAATAATTTCTACTTGTAGAAACAATTTCAGGCCAATCTGAAGGTTGGGGTTAGAGATAGAGCGATTTGCCTGTTTTACTCTTGTGTAATAAATCTATTACGATTTTTTTAAATAAACGGCGCAACTTATCAAGCCGAAATTTTCACAGAAGGCAGTTGGTAATGACTTCTACTTGTAGAAAAAATTTCAGGCCAATCTGATGTTTGTTGTTTGAGATAGAGTGATTTCCCCGTTTTACGTTTGTTGTGGAATAATTATACTTTTTTGTGTAATAAACCTATCACTATTTTTTAAAAATTAACGGCACAGTTTATCAAGCTGAAATTTTCACAGAAGGCAGTTGGTAATGACTTCTACTTGTAGAAAAAATTTCAGGCCAATCTGATGTTTGTTGTTTGAGATAGAGTGATTTCCCCGTTTTACGTTTGTTGTGGAAAATTTATACTTTTTTGTGTAATAAACCTATCAATATTTTTTAAAAAATAACGGCACAACTCATCAAGCTGAAATTTTTACAGCAGGTAGTTGGTAATGACTTCTACTTGTAGAAAAAATTTCAGGCCAATCTGATGTTTGTTGTTTGAGATAGAGTGATTTCCCCGTTTTACGTTTGTTGTGGAATAATTATACTTTTTTGTGTAATAAACCTATCACTATTTTTTAAAAATTAACGGCACAACTCATCAAGCTGAAATTTTCTCTGAAGGCAGATGGTAATGACTTCTACTTGTAGAAAAAATTTCAGGCCAATCTGATGTTTGTTGTTTGAGATAGAGTGATTTCCCCGTTTTACGTTTGTTGTGGAAAATTTATCCTTTTTTGTGTAATAAACCTATCAATATTTTTTAAAAAATAACGGCACAACTCATCAAGCTGAAATTTTTACAGCAGGCAGTTGGTAATGACTTCTACTTGTAGAAAAAATTTCAGGCCAATCTGATGTTTGTTGTTTGAGATAGAGTGATTTCCCCGTTTTACGTTTGTTGTGGAATAATTATACTTTTTTGTGTAATAAACCTATCACTATTTTTTAAAAATTAACGGCACAACTCATCAAGCTGAAATTTTCTCTGAAGGCAGATGGTAATGACTTCTACTTGTAGAAAAAATTTCAGGCCAATCTGATGTTTGTTGTTTGAGATAGAGTGATTTCCCCGTTTTACGTTTGTTGTGGAATAATTATACTTTTTTGTGTAATAAACCTATCACTATTTTTTAAAAATTAACGGCACAACTCATCAAGCTGAAATTTTCTCTGAAGGCAGATGGTAATGACTTCTACTTGTAGAAAAAATTTCAGGCCAATTTGATGTTTGTTGTTTGAGATAGAGTGATTTCCCCGTTTTACGTTTGTTGTGGAATAATTATACTTTTTTGTGTAATAAACTTATCACTATTATTTTAAAACAACGGCGCAACTCATCAAGCTGAAATTTTTACAGCAGGTAGTTGGTAATGACTTCTACTTGTAGAAAAAATTTCAGGCCAATCTGATGTTTGTTGTTTGAGGTAGAGTGATTTCCCCGTTTTACGTTTGTTGTGGAATAATTATACTTTTTTGTGTAATAAACCTATCACTATTTTTGAAAAATTAACGGCGCAACTCATCAAGCTGAAATTTTCTCTGAAGGCAGATGGTAATGACTTCTACTTGTAGAAAAAATTTCAGGCCAATCTGATGTTTGTTGTTTGAGATAGAGTGATTTCCCCGTTTTACGTTTGTTGTGGAATAATTATACTTTTTTGTGTAATAAACCTATCACTATTTTTTAAAAATTAACGGCACAGTTTATCAAGCTGAAATTTTCACAGAAGACAGTTGGTAATGACTTCTACTTGTAGAAAAAAATTCAGGCCAATCTGATGTTTGTTGTTTGAGATAGAGTGATTTCCCCGTTTTACGTTTGTTGTGGAAAATTTATACTTTTTTGTGTAATAAACCTATCAATATTTTTTAAAAAATAACGGCACAACTCATCAAGCTGAAATTTTTACAGCAGGTAGTTGGTAATGACTTCTACTTGTAGAAAAAATTTCAGGCCAATCTGATGTTTGTTGTTTGAGATAGAGTGATTTCCCCGTTTTACGTTTGTTGTGGAATAATTATACTTTTTTGTGTAATAAACCTATCACTATTTTTTAAAAATTAACGGCACAACTCATCAAGCTGAAATTTTCTCTGAAGGCAGATGGTAATGACTTCTACTTGTAGAAAAAATTTCAGGCCAATCTGATGTTTGTTGTTTGAGATAGAGTGATTTCCCCGTTTTACGTTTGTTGTGGAAAATTTATACTTTTTTGTGTAATAAACCTATCAATATTTTTTAAAAAATAACGGCACAACTCATCAAGCTGAAATTTTTACAGCAGGTAGTTGGTAATGACTTCTACTTGTAGAAAAAATTTCAGGCCAATCTGATGTTTGTTGTTTGAGATAGAGTGATTTCCCCGTTTTACGTTTGTTGTGGAATAATTATACTTTTTTGTGTAATAAACCTATCACTATTTTTTAAAAATTAACGGCACAACTCATCAAGCTGAAATTTTCTCTGAAGGCAGATGGTAATGACTTCTACTTGTAGAAAAAATTTCAGGCCAATCTGATGTTTGTTGTTTGAGATAGAGTGATTTCCCCGTTTTACGTTTGTTGTGGAAAATTTATACTTTTTTGTGTAATAAACCTATCAATATTTTTTAAAAAATAACGGCACAACTCATCAAGCTGAAATTTTTACAGCAGGCAGATGGTAATGACTTCTACTTGTAGAAAAAATTTCAGGCCAATCTGATGTTTGTTGTTTGAGATAGGGTGATTTCCCCGTTTTACGTTTGTTGTGGAATAATTATACTTTTTTGTGTAATAAACTTATCACTATTATTTTAAAACAACGGCGCAACTCATCAAGCTGAAATTTTTACAGCAGGCAGTTGGTAATGACTTCTACTTGTAGAAAAAATTTCAGGCCAATCTGATGTTTGTTGTTTGAGATAGAGTGATTTCCCCGTTTTACGTTTGTTGTGGAATAATTATACTTTTTTGTGTAATAAACCTATCACTATTTTTTAAAAATTAACGGCACAACTCATCAAGCTGAAATTTTCTCTGAAGGCAGATGGTAATGACTTCTACTTGTAGAAAAAATTTCAGGCCAATCTGATGTTTGTTGTTTGAGATATAGTGATTTCCCCGTTTTACGTTTGTTGTGGAATAATTATACTTTTTTGTGTAATAAACCTATCACTATTTTTTTAAAATTAACGGCACAACTCATCAAGCTGAAATTTTCTCTGAAGGCAGATGGTAATGACTTCTACTTGTAGAAAAAATTTCAGGCCAATCTGATGTTTGTTGTTTGAGATAGAGTGATTTCCCCGTTTTACGTTTGTTGTGGAAAATTTATACTTTTTTGTGTAATAAACCTATCAATATTTTTTAAAAAATAACGGCACAACTCATCAAGCTGAAATTTTTACAGCAGGTAGTTGGTAATGACTTCTACTTGTAGAAAAAATTTCAGGCCAATCTGATGTTTGTTGTTTGAGATAGAGTGATTTCCCCGTTTTACTTTTGTTGTGGAATAATTATACTTTTTTGTGTAATAAACCTATCACTATTTTTTAAAAATTAACGGCACAACTCATCAAGCTGAAATTTTCTCTGAAGGCAGATGGTAATGACTTCTACTTGTAGAAAAAATTTCAGGCCAATCTGATGTTTGTTGTTTGAGATAGAGTGATTTCCCCGTTTTACGTTTGTTGTGGAAAATTTATACTTTTTTGTGTAATAAACCTATCAATATTTTTTTAAAAATAACGGCACAACTCATCAAGCTGAAATTTTAACAGCAGGCAGTTGGTAATGACTTCTACTTGTAGAAAAAATTTCAGGCCAAGCTGATGTTTGTTGTTTGAGATAGAGTGATTTCCCCGTTTTACGTTTGTTGTGGAATAATTATACTTTTTTGTGTAATAAACCTATCACTATTTTTTAAAAATTAACGGCACAACTCATCAAGCTGAAATTTTCTCTGAAGGCAGATGGTAATGACTTCTACTTGTAGAAAAAATTTTAGGCCAATCTGATGTTTGTTGTTTGAGATAGAGTGATTTCCCCGTTTTACGTTTGTTGTGGAATAATTATACTTTCAAAAAATCACTATTTTTTAAAAATTAACGGCACAACTCATCAAGCTGAAATTTTTACAGTAGGCAGTTGGTAATGACTTCTACTTGTAGAAAAAATTTCAGGCCAATCTGACGGTTGGGGTTAGAGATAGAGTGATTTCCCCGGTTTACTTTTGTTGTGGAAAACATTAATTGAAGATTTTTAACAAAAGAAAAGCAGTATTCATATAGGACATTAAAAACATCTCGGATTGTTGGTTGTTCTTAGTAACGTTCAACCTGCTTGCAAACGGGGTGATCGGGTTTAGAATCGAAAAAAAAAATCGGCGTGGAAACTAACTTATTAAAAAGGGGAAGCCTGGCTCAAAGTTTCCCCATGAGACACGGCAATGAGTCTTAGCACCTGAAATCTGATGTCTGTGTTAGGGAATCTGAATTTTTTTTTTTTTTTTTTTTTTTTTTTTTTTTTTTTTTTGCGCTTTGTAGTTACTACTCCATAATGGTTGAGTTTGCAATAATTTCTACTTGTAGAAACAATTTCAGGCCAATCTGAAGGTTGGGGTTAGAGATAGAGCGATTTGCCTGTTTTACTCTTGTGTAATAAATCTATTACGATTTTTTTAAATAAACGGCGCAACTTATCAAGCCGAAATTTTCACAGAAGGCAGTTGGTAATGACTTCTACTTGTAGAAAAAATTTCAGGCCAATCTGATGTTTGTTGTTTGAGATAGAGTGATTTCCCCGTTTTACGTTTGTTGTGGAATAATTATACTTTTTTGTGTAATAAACCTATCACTATTTTTTAAAAATTAACGGCACAGTTTATCAAGCTGAAATTTTCACAGAAGGCAGTTGGTAATGACTTCTACTTGTAGAAAAAAATTCAGGCCAATCTGATGTTTGTTGTTTGAGATAGAGTGATTTCCCCGTTTTACGTTTGTTGTGGAAAATTTATACTTTTTTGTGTAATAAACCTATCAATATTTTTTAAAAAATAACGGCACAACTCATCAAGCTGAAATTTTCTCTGAAGGCAGATGGTAATGACTTCTACTTGTAGAAAAAATTTCAGGCCAATCTGATGTTTGTTGTTTGAGATAGAGTGATTTCCCCGTTTTACGTTTGTTGTGGAATAATTATACTTTTTTGTGTAATAAACCTATCACTATTTTTTAAAAATTAACGGCGCAACTCATCAAGCTGAAATTTTCTCTGAAGGCAGATGGTAATGACTTCTACTTGTAGAAAAAATTTCAGGCCAATCTGATGTTTGTTGTTTGAGATAGAGTGATTTCCCCGTTTTACGTTTGTTGTGGAATAATTATACTTTTTTGTGTAATAAACCTATCACTATTTTTTAAAAATTAACGGCACAACTCATCAAGCTGAAATTTTCTCTGAAGGCAGATGGTAATGACTTCTACTTGTAGAAAAAATTTCAGGCCAATCTGATGTTTGTTGTTTGAGATAGAGTGATTTCCCCGTTTTACGTTTGTTGTGGAAAATTTATACTTTTTTGTGTAATAAACCTATCAATATTTTTTAAAAAATAACGGCACAACTCATCAAGCTGAAATTTTTACAGCAGGTAGTTGGTAATGACTTCTACTTGTAGAAAAAATTTCAGGCCAATCTGATGTTTGTTGTTTGAGATAGAGTGATTTCCCCGTTTTACGTTTGTTGTGGAATAATTATACTTTTTTGTGTAATAAACCTATCACTATTTTTTAAAAATTAACGGCATAACTCATCAAGCTGAAATTTTCTCTGAAGGCAGATGGTAATGACTTCTACTTGTAGAAAAAATTTCAGGCCAATCTGATGTTTGTTGTTTGAGATAGAGTGATTTCCCCGTTTTACGTTTGTTGTGGAAAATTTATACTTTTTTGTGTAATAAACCTATCAATATTTTTTAAAAAATAACGGCACAACTCATCAAGCTGAAATTTTTACAGCAGGCAGTTGGTAATGACTTCTACTTGTAGAAAAAATTTCAGGCCAATCTGATGTTTGTTGTTTGAGATAGAGTGATTTCCCCGTTTTACGTTTGTTGTGGAATAATTATACTTTTTTGTGTAATAAACCTATCACTATTTTTTAAAAATTAACGGCACAACTCATCAAGCTGAAATTTTCTCTGAAGGCAGATGGTAATGACTTCTACTTGTAGAAAAAATTTCAGGCCAATCTGATGTTTGTTGTTTGAGATAGAGTGATTTCCCCGTTTTACGTTTGTTGTGGAATAATTATACTTTTTTGTGTAATAAACCTATCACTATTTTTTAAAAATTAACGGCACAACTCATCAAGCTGAAATTTTCTCTGAAGGCAGATGGTAATGACTTCTACTTGTAGAAAAAATTTCAGGCCAATTTGATGTTTGTTGTTTGAGATAGAGTGATTTCCCCGTTTTACGTTTGTTGTGGAATAATTATACTTTTTTGTGTAATAAACTTATCACTATTATTTTAAAACAACGGCGCAACTCATCAAGCTGAAATTTTTACAGCAGGTAGTTGGTAATGACTTCTACTTGTAGAAAAAATTTCAGGCCAATCTGATGTTTGTTGTTTGAGGTAGAGTGATTTCCCCGTTTTACGTTTGTTGTGGAATAATTATACTTTTTTGTGTAATAAACCTATCACTATTTTTGAAAAATTAACGGCGCAACTCATCAAGCTGAAATTTTCTCTGAAGGCAGATGGTAATGACTTCTACTTGTAGAAAAAATTTCAGGCCAATCTGATGTTTGTTGTTTGAGATAGAGTGATTTCCCCGTTTTACGTTTGTTGTGGAATAATTATACTTTTTTGTGTAATAAACCTATCACTATTTTTTAAAAATTAACGGCACAGTTTATCAAGCTGAAATTTTCACAGAAGACAGTTGGTAATGACTTCTACTTGTAGAAAAAAATTCAGGCCAATCTGATGTTTGTTGTTTGAGATAGAGTGATTTCCCCGTTTTACGTTTGTTGTGGAAAATTTATACTTTTTTGTGTAATAAACCTATCAATATTTTTTAAAAAATAACGGCACAACTCATCAAGCTGAAATTTTTACAGCAGGCAGTTGGTAATGACTTCTACTTGTAGAAAAAATTTCAGGCCAATCTGATGTTTGTTGTTTGAGATAGAGTGATTTCCCCGTTTTACGTTTGTTGTGGAATAATTATACTTTTTTGTGTAATAAACCTATCACTATTTTTTAAAAATTAACGGCACAACTCATCAAGCTGAAATTTTCTCTGAAGGCAGATGGTAATGACTTCTACTTGTAGAAAAAATTTCAGGCCAATCTGATGTTTGTTGTTTGAGATAGAGTGATTTCCCCGTTTTACGTTTGTTGTGGAAAATTTATACTTTTTTGTGTAATAAACCTATCAATATTTTTTAAAAAATAACGGCACAACTCATCAAGCTGAAATTTTTACAGCAGGCAGATGGTAATGACTTCTACTTGTAGAAAAAATTTCAGGCCAATCTGATGTTTGTTGTTTGAGATAGAGTGATTTCCCCGTTTTACGTTTGTTGTGGAATAATTATACTTTTTTGTGTAATAAACTTATCACTATTATTTTAAAACAACGGCGCAACTCATCAAGCTGAAATTTTTACAGCAGGCAGTTGGTAATGACTTCTACTTGTAGAAAAAATTTCAGGCCAATCTGATGTTTGTTGTTTGAGATAGAGTGATTTCCCCGTTTTACGTTTGTTGTGGAATAATTATACTTTTTTGTGTAATAAACCTATCACTATTTTTTAAAAATTAACGGCACAACTCATCAAGCTGAAATTTTCTCTGAAGGCAGATGGTAATGACTTCTACTTGTAGAAAAAATTTCAGGCCAATCTGATGTTTGTTGTTTGAGATATAGTGATTTCCCCGTTTTACGTTTGTTGTGGAATAATTATACTTTTTTGTGTAATAAACCTATCACTATTTTTTAAAAATTAACGGCACAACTCATCAAGCTGAAATTTTCTCTGAAGGCAGATGGTAATGACTTCTACTTGTAGAAAAAATTTCAGGCCAATCTGATGTTTGTTGTTTGAGATAGAGTGATTTCCCCGTTTTACGTTTGTTGTGGAATAATTATACTTTTTTGTGTAATAAACTTATCACTATTATTTTAAAACAACGGCACAACTCATCAAGCTGAAATTTTTACAGCAGGCAGTTGGTAATGACTTCTACTTGTAGAAAAAATTTCAGGCCAATCTGATGTTTGTTGTTTGAGATAGAGTGATTTCCCCGTTTTACGTTTGTTGTGGAATAATTATACTTTTTTGTGTAATAAACCTATCACTATTTTTTAAAAATTAACGGCACAACTCATCAAGCTGAAATTTTTACAGTAGGCAGTTGGTAATGACTTCTACTTGTAGAAAAAATTTCAGGCCAATCTGACGGTTGGGGTTAGAGATAGAGTGATTTCCCCGGTTTACTTTTGTTGTGGAAAACATTAATTGAAGATTTTTAACAAAAGAAAAGCAGTATTCATATAGGACATTAAAAACATCTCGGATTGTTGGTTGTTCTTAGTAACGTTCAACCTGCTTGCAAACGGGGTGATCGGGTTTAGAATCGAAAAAAAAATCGGCGTGGAAACTAACTTATTAAAAAGGGGAAGCCTGGCTCAAAGTTTCCCCATGAGACACGGCAATGAGTCTTAGCACCTGAAATCTGATGTCTGTGTTAGGGAATCTGAACTTTTTTTTTTTTTTTTTTTTTTTTTTTTTTTTTTTTTTTTTTTTTTTTTTTTTTGCGCTTTGTCGTGACTACTCCATAATGGTTGAGTTTGCAATAATTTCTACTTGTAGAAACAATTTCAGGCCAATCTGAAGGTTGGGGTTAGAGATAGAGCGATTTGCCTGTTTTACTCTTGTGTAATAAATCTATTACGATTTTTTTTAAATAAACGGCGCAACTTATCAAGCCGAAATTTTCACAGAAGGCAGTTGGTAATGACTTCTACTTGTAGAAAAAATTTCAGGCCAATCTGATGTTTGTTGTTTGAGATAGAGTGATTTCCCCGTTTTACGTTTGTTGTGGAATAATTATACTTTTTTGTGTAATAAACCTATCACTATTTTTTAAAAATTAACGGCACAGTTTATCAAGCTGAAATTTTCACAGAAGGCAGTTGGTAATGACTTCTACTTGTAGAAAAAAATTCAGGCCAATCTGATGTTTGTTGTTTGAGATAGAGTGATTTCCCCGTTTTACGTTTGTTGTGGAAAATTTATACTTTTTTGTGTAATAAACCTATCAATATTTTTTAAAAAATAACGGCACAACTCATCAAGCTGAAATTTTCTCTGAAGGCAGATGGTAATGACTTCTACTTGTAGAAAAAATTTCAGGCCAATCTGATGTTTGTTGTTTGAGATAGAGTGATTTCCCCGTTTTACGTTTGTTGTGGAATAATTATACTTTTTTGTGTAATAAACCTATCACTATTTTTTAAAAATTAACGGCGCAACTCATCAAGCTGAAATTTTCTCTGAAGGCAGATGGTAATGACTTCTACTTGTAGAAAAAATTTCAGGCCAATCTGATGTTTGTTGTTTGAGATAGAGTGATTTCCCCGTTTTACGTTTGTTGTGGAATAATTATACTTTTTTGTGTAATAAACCTATCACTATTTTTTAAAAATTAACGGCACAACTCATCAAGCTGAAATTTTCTCTGAAGGCAGATGGTAATGACTTCTACTTGTAGAAAAAATTTCAGGCCAATCTGATGTTTGTTGTTTGAGATAGAGTGATTTCCCCGTTTTACGTTTGTTGTGGAAAATTTATACTTTTTTGTGTAATAAACCTATCAATATTTTTTAAAAAATAACGGCACAACTCATCAAGCTGAAATTTTTACAGCAGGTAGTTGGTAATGACTTCTACTTGTAGAAAAAATTTCAGGCCAATCTGATGTTTGTTGTTTGAGATAGAGTGATTTCCCCGTTTTACGTTTGTTGTGGAATAATTATACTTTTTTGTGTAATAAACCTATCACTATTTTTTAAAAATTAACGGCACAACTCATCAAGCTGAAATTTTCTCTGAAGGCAGATGGTAATGACTTCTACTTGTAGAAAAAATTTCAGGCCAATCTGATGTTTGTTGTTTGAGATAGAGTGATTTCCCCGTTTTACGTTTGTTGTGGAAAATTTATACTTTTTTGTGTAATAAACCTATCAATATTTTTTAAAAAATAACGGCACAGCTCATCAAGCTGAAATTTTCTCTGAAGGCAGATGGTAATGACTTCTACTTGTAGAAAAAATTTCAGGCCAATCTGATGTTTGTTGTTTGAGATAGAGTGATTTCCCCGTTTTACGTTTGTTGTGGAATAATTATACTTTTTTGTGTAATAAACGTATCACTATTTTTTAAAAATTAACGGCACAACTCATCAAGCTGAAATTTTTACAGTAGGCAGTTGGTAATGACTTCTACTTGTAAAAAAAAAATTCAAGCCAATCTGACGGTTGGGGTTAGAGATAGAGTGATTTCCCCGGTTTACTTTTGTTGTGGAAAACATTAATTGAAGATTTTTAACAAAAGAAAAGCAGTATTCATATAGGACATTAAAAACATCTCGGATTGTTGGTTGTTCTTAGTAACGTTCAACCTGCTTGCAAACGGGGTGATCGGGTTTAGAATCAAAAAAAAAATCGGCGTGGAAACTAACTTATTAAAAAGGGGAAGCCTGGCTCAAAGTTTCCCCATGAGACACGGCAATGAGTCTTAGCACCTGAAATCTGATGTCTGTGTTAGGGAATCTGAACTTTTTTTTTTTTTTTTTTTTTTTTTTTTTTTTTTTTTTTTTTTGTGCTTTGTAGTGACTACTCCATAATGGTTGAGTTTGCAATAATTTCTACTTGTAGAAACAATTTCAGGCCAATCTGAAGGTTGGGGTTAGAGATAGAGCGATTTGCCTGTTTTACTCTTGTGTAATAAATCTATTACGATTTTTTTAAATAAACGGCGCAACTTATCAAGCCGAAATTTTCACAGAAGGCAGTTGGTAATGACTTCTACTTGTAGAAAAAATTTCAGGCCAATCTGATGTTTGTTGTTTGAGATAGAGTGATTTCCCCGTTTTACGTTTGTTGTGGAATAATTATACTTTTTTGTGTAATAAACCTATCACTATTTTTTAAAAATTAACGGCGCAACTCATCAAGCTGAAATTTTCTCTGAAGGCAGATGGTAATGACTTCTACTTGTAGAAAAAATTTCAGGCCAATCTGATGTTTGTTGTTTGAGATAGAGTGATTTCCCCGTTTTACGTTTGTTGTGGAAAATTTATACTTTTTTGTGTAATAAACCTATCAATATTTTTTAAAAAATAACGGCACAACTCATCAAGCTGAAATTTTCTCTGAAGGCAGATGGTAATGACTTCTACTTGTAGAAAAAATTTCAGGCCAATCTGATGTTTGTTGTTTGAGATAGAGTGATTTCCCCGTTTTACGTTTGTTGTGGAATAATTATACTTTTTTGTGTAATAAACCTATCACTATTTTTTAAAAATTAACGGCACAACTCATCAAGCTGAAATTTTCTCTGAAGGCAGATGGTAATGACTTCTACTTGTAGAAAAAATTTCAGGCCAATCTGATGTTTGTTGTTTGAGATAGAGTGATTTCCCCGTTTTACGTTTGTTGTGGAATAATTATACTTTTTTGTGTAATAAACTTATCACTATTATTTTAAAACAACGGCGCAACTCATCAAGCTGAAATTTTTACAGCAGGCAGTTGGTAATGACTTCTACTTGTAGAAAAAATTTCAGGCCAATCTGATGTTTGTTGTTTGAGATAGAGTGATTTCCCCGTTTTACGTTTGTTGTGGAATAATTATACTTTTTTGTGTAATAAACCTATCACTATTTTTGAAAAATTAAAGGCGCAACTCATCAAGCTGAAATTTTCTCTGAAGGCAGATGGTAATGACTTCTACTTGTAGAAAAAATTTCAGGCCAATCTGATGTTTGTTGTTTGAGATAGAGTGATTTCCCCGTTTTACGTTTGTTGTGGAATAATTATACTTTTTTGTGTAATAAACTTATCACTATTATTTTAAAACAACGGCGCAACTCATCAAGCTGAAATTTTTACAGCAGGTAGTTGGTAATGACTTCTACTTGTAGAAAAAATTTCAGGCCAATCTGATGTTTGTTGTTTGAGATAGAGTGATTTCCCCGTTTTACGTTTGTTGTGAAATAATTATACTTTTTTGTGTAATAAACCTATCAATATTTTTTAAAAAATAACGGCACAGCTCATCAAGCTGAAATTTTCTCTGAAGGCAGATGGTAATGACTTCTACTTGTAGAAAAAATTTCAGGCCAATCTGATGTTTGTTGTTTGAGATAGAGTGATTTTCCCGTTTTACGTTTGTTGTGGAATAATTATACTTTTTTGTGTAATAAACCTATCACTATTTTTTTAAAATTAACGGCACAACTCATCAAGCTGAAATTTTTACAGTAGGCAGTTGGTAATGACTTCTACTAGTAGAAAAAATTTCAGGCCAATCTGACGGTTGGGGTTAGAGATAGAGTGATTTCCCCGGTTTACTTTTGTTGTGGAAAACAGTAATTGAAGATTTTTAACAAAAGAAAAGCAGTATTCATATAGGACATTAAAAACATCTCGTATTGTTGGTTGTTCTTAGTAACGTTCAACCTGCTTGCAAACGGGGTGATCGGGTTTAGAATCGAAAAAAAAAATCGGCGTGGAAACTAACTTATTAAAAAGGGGAAGCCTGGCTCAAAGTTTCCCCATGAGACACGGCAATGAGTCTTAGCACCTGAAATCTGATGTCTGTGTTAGGGAATCTGAACTTTTTTTTTTTTTTTTTTTTTTGCGCTTTGTAGTGACTACTCCATAATGGTTGAGTTTGCAATAATTTCTACTTGTAGAAACAATTTCAGGCCAATCTGAAGGTTGGGGTTAGAGATAGAGCGATTTGCCTGTTTTACTCTTGTGTAATAAATCTATTACGATTTTTTTAAATAAACGGCGCAGCTTATCAAGCCGAAATTTTCACAGAAGGCAGTTGGTAATGACTTCTACTTGTAGAAAAAATTTCAGGCCAATCTGATGTTTGTTGTTTGAGATAGAGTGATTTCCCCGTTTTACGTTTGTTGTGGAATAATTATACTTTTTTGTGTAATAAACCTATCACTATTTTTTAAAAATTAACGGCACAGTTTATCAAGCTGAAATTTTCACAGAAGGCAGTTGGTAATGACTTCTACTTGTAGAAAAAAATTCAGGCCAATCTGATGTTTGTTGTTTGAGATAGAGTGATTTCCCCGTTTTACGTTTGTTGTGGAAAATTTATACTTTTTTGTGTAATAAACCTATCAATATTTTTTTAAAAATAACGGCACAACTCATCAAGCTGAAATTTTCTCTGAAGGCAGATGGTAATGACTTCTACTTGTAGAAAAAATTTCAGGCCAATCTGATGTTTGTTGTTTGAGATAGAGTGATTTCCCCGTTTTACGTTTGTTGTGGAATAATTATACTTTTTTGTGTAATAAACCTATCACTATTTTTTAAAAATTAACGGCGCAACTCATCAAGCTGAAATTTTCTCTGAAGGCAGATGGTAATGACTTCTACTTGTAGAAAAAATTTCAGGCCAATCTGATGTTTGTTGTTTGAGATAGAGTGATTTCCCCGTTTTACGTTTGTTGTGGAATAATTATACTTTTTGACGTAGAACTACGTCTTTGTCTACTATACTGGGGTGCAAGTTAAAAAATATGTGTGGTGAAGGAGTGTTAGGTTTTGAACGCTTGTAACTTTGTCATTTATAGATGAAATTAAAATCCAAATACGCCAATCGATAGGATATTACATTACGAACCTGTTGAAATAAATATTTTTCCAATTTTTCTGTAATTAAACTTTTGAAAATGTACAAATGATAATTTTATCACTGATTTCATGAAATAAGCCTTTTTCCCAAACCCAGTCATCATAAACGAATACCACTTGGTTGCACATCATTCTGTTTGAACCTGAAAAGATATAAATCAGCGCTGCTCTCATGCCACTGCTCATTAACGCTTCGGATGGCGTGGCGCTTGGTCCTGCAGCAAGCAGGACCAAATCAGTGGCTTAAGGTGGATCACGGCGTGACCACAATGAGGAAAAGCACACACGCCCTTCACAACAATCTCTCGCCCCCCCCCCCTCAACAACCTCTCCTACCCCCCCACCATCAAACCCCTCCTACCCCCCTCAAATACCTCTCCTACCCCCCCCCCCCTCAAATGCCACTCCTAAGCCCCCTCCCCTCAAATACCACTCCTAAACCCCCCCCTCAAATACCTCTCCTAACCCCCCCCCCTCAAATACCTCTCCTAACCCCCCCCCCTCAAATACCTCTCCTAACCCCCCCCCTCAAATACCTCTCCTAACCCCCCCCCTCAACAATAACCCGAAAACGAGACAGACTTTGACGATCCCTTTTTTCAGGGAAATAAATTTTAAACAAACCACAATCATTAGTAAAACCAAGTTTTACCAAATTTGAACAAAAAATTGCATTGAAGACATGTTTGATGACATTCAGTTGGTGAATTACACACAACTGACGGTTAAACATATCTGGTGCCTCTATATATGCAATTATATTAACATCCAAAGTCCATCCTACTTTACATATTCTGCACAAAAGAAACTTTCTGCTCCGCCCCATTCATAAAAAACTGCGGAAAATCCTATCAGGTTCAGAACCGGAAAAGATATAAAACAGCGCTGCTGTCATGCTTTTGCTCATAAACATGAAGGCCCCCGGGTTTGACGGAATATTCAACCTAGTGTTGAAAAATCTCAGCATGAAGGTTCACTCTCTGCTGGCTGCTGTCTTCAACAGATGCTTGGAACTGCACTACTTTCCAAGCATCTGGAAGACAGCGAAAATCATACCTATCCGCAAACCCGGGAAGGACCCAACGCTAGCTTCAAGCTACAGACCAATCAGCCTCCTTTCAGCGCTGAGCAAATTGTTCGAGAAACTCATTCTCAATCGTTTGCTCAAGTTTGTCGAGGAAAATAACATTCTCCTTCCGGAACAGTTTGGGTTCAGAAAGGGGCACTCCACCAATCACCAGCTAGTGCGGGTGATGAATAACATCCGAAGTAACAAAGCTGTATCCAAGTCCACAGCCATGGCATTGTTAGACGTTGAGAAAGCGTTTGATAATGTCTGGCACAATGGGCTTGTATACAAGCTCTGTAACTTCAACTTTCCATTACATCTGGTTAAAATCACCCGTAGCTACCTCCAGCAAAGGTCGTTTAAGGTATCGTTTTCCATCCCTGCAGGAGTCCCGCAAGGCAGTCTGCTGGGCCCCTTGCTCTACAGCATTTACACTTCCGACATTCCTCCCCTTGGAGACGGTTGCGTGTTTTTCCTGTTCGCAGATGATACCGCAATAGCCGTCAAAGGAAGGATGCCTCGCGAAATAACGAACAAACTTCAACGATGCCTTAACGCCTTTGCTGATTATGCCATCACGTGGAAAATCAAAATCAATGCTTCCAAAACACAAACAATCATGTTCCTCCATCGGCAATCACCCAAACTAAAACCGGCTCCCTCTTGTACTGTAATCATGGATGGCACAAGGGTTGAGTGGTCCGCCGAAGTAACCTATCTCGGGATGTTGTTTGACGAAAAGCTTCTATTCCGCTCGCATGTGGAGAAAACCGTAGTCAAGTGTTCCGCCTTGGTTAGGTGTCTGTATCCGCTGATTTGCCGCAGATCCCGCCTCTCAAGGGTGAACAAACTGGCCGTCTACAAACAAATCATAGCACCTGCGATCCTCTACGCAGCTCCGGTGTGGGAATCATGTGCACAGACTCACAGGAACAAAATTCAGGTAGCTCAGAATAGAGTGCTGAGGATGGTTCTTGATCGTCCTTTCGACACTAGAATAACAAATTTACATGAAGAGGCAGGCATTGCCAAAATAGATTCCAAAATTAACGAAATTAAGACTAAATTTGCACAAAAATGTAATTTATCAGAACATGCTTTGATAAGCAATTTGTATATAGTAGGTTAGGTGTACATAGTAGTTGTAGGTTAGTTGTAGTTGTAAATAGTAGTTATAAGTAGTCTCCTTTTTCCAATTCAAATCAAACCAATCCCACCAAGGTGGTCATACTTTAAAATAGGCCTGATAGGACTAGGAACTGTAAATATTAATTAAAATCTCAAATGTACTAAAGTTGAAAAGACGCATCTGTGTCACTTAAAAAATTCATACATGTAAACCACACAATCACAAGAAATAAAGATCATTTAAATGGCAAAATGGCTTTTGCTCATTGTCGCTTCGAACGGCGTGGCGCTTGGTCCTGCAATAAGCTGGACCAAATCAGCGGCATAAGGGGGATCACGGCGTGAGGAAAAGCAATAATGTAAACCCCCTCCGCCCTTCACAACAATCTCTCGCCCCCCCCCCTCAACAACCTCTCCTACCCCCCCCCACCATCAAACCTCTCCTACCCCCCCCACCATCAAACCTCTTCTACCCCCCCCCCCCACAATCAAACCTCTCCTACCCCCCCTCCCCCACCATCAAACCCTTCCTACCCCCCCCTCTCAATTACTACTCCTAAACCCCCCCCCCCCCCTCAAATACCTCTCCTAACCCCTCCTCAACAAAAAATAACTCGAAAGCGAGCCAGACTTTGACGATCCCTTTTTTCCGGGAAATAAATTTTAAACATACCACAATCATTAGTAAAACTAAGTTTTACCAAATTCGAACAAAAATTGCTTTGAAGACATGTTTGATGACATTGAGTTGGTGAATTACACACAACTGACGGTAAAACATATCTGGTGCCTCTATATATGCAATTATATTAACATCCAAAGTCCATCCTACTTTACATATTCTGCACAAAAGAAACTTTCTGCTCCGCCCCATTCATAAAAAACTGCGGGAAATCCTATCAGGTTCTGAACCGGAAAAGATATAAAAGAGCGCTGGTGTCATGCTTTTGCTCATTTTCGCTTCGGACGGCGTGGCACTTGGTCCCAGTGATGCCACATATACAGATTTATCTGTAATGATACAATTTTTTTTTCAATATTTTGATACAGATATCTGTATATGCAGATTACAGATTTTTGAAAAATATACAGATTTTTCAGATTTTTCAAATAAATGTATAAATAAATTTCATATATTTTTTTTTATATTTATTATTTACGATAAATAATTATTTTTTCCCTTCTAAGCAACTTGAATTCAATCTGATCATCAAATCCAAATCGATTTTTCACTAAATGAATATTATTATTTTAGCTGCGAATTGCCTTGGAATCTTTCGAATGGACTTATGATGTTCAGATGTTCTGATGTCTCGTTATAAGGGATTTTAGTTTCTCTTTCTATTTGTTTAATTAATCATATCACATGGTTACAGATATGAAGGTTAATTAAATATATTTTTCGTCAAATCGATAAACAAGCCATTTAAGAAAACCAACCAAGGGGTTGATTAAAGTTTGTGAGTCGAAGAGTCAACTTGATATTTTTATAATTGAAAAGCATACTTATAGAAATAAAGATTATTGCATGCCATTCGACTAAACTTCCAGTAAAAGTTCTGTGTTATGTCCAATGTCCAGATAAAGGTTTTCGTAACCTCAGACAAAAACAAAATCAAATTCTAGGGATTTTTGATAGGGGAAATGTTTGCTTCAGCAATACCTTAACTTCGTCAGGGAGGTAAACAAGGTCTTTGAGAGCTTAATTTTGGCATGTGGATACATTGTGTTTTAGAGCATCTATTGGCCAAATTTGAGTGCTCTAGAACTTTGTTTACCCTGCTGACGATAATACGTTAAGGTATTGCCGAAGCCGACATTTCCCTTGGGTAATTCATTACGAAAATTTTCACTGTAGAAGAGATACAAAACACATCAAGATTGTGGGATTTCAAGATTTTAAAAATAGACAAATTCTTTAGAAAGCAAACTTCATTAAAATGCTACGAAATTCGCAAAACTTCTATAAAGTTTGCCGCACTTGTATTTCTGAAGAGGCCTGGCCCCCTTGTCACCCCCATTAGCTATGCCAATGAAACTTTAGTAATTTTTTATGATTCTAAACTTAGAAGGAACTGAATTATTTTGAACTATGAATTTGCTCAATGGAGATTTACGTAAATCCGCACTGAGACCATAAAACGGAAATTATACAGATTTTTGTGAGCAAGATTTTTAAAAAGATTTTTTGCGATGAAAATACAGATCTAAATTCGAAAAATGTGGCATCACTGCTTGGTCCTGCAGTAAGCAGGACCAAATCAGCGGCTAAAGGTGGATCACGGCGTGACCACAATAATGATGTAAACCCCCTCCCCCTTTCACAACAACCTCTCCCCCTCCCCCTTCACAACAATCTCTCCCCCTCCCCCCTTCACAACAATCTCTCCCCCTCCCCCCTTCACAACAATCTCTCCCCTCCCTCAACAACCTCTCCTAACCCCCCACCACCACTCATCAACAACCTTTCCTAAACCCCCTCCCCCACCCCTCAAATACCGCTCCTAAAAAATCAATATCTATGTGTCGGCCACATACTTACAATATGTACATATAAAAACCATGCGTGACCACACATACTATTCATTTGCGTGTAAATTTCATGTGTACTTCTGAGTGGATTCTGTTTATGTGTGGTCAAATGAAAATCATGTAGAATTTCACATGGATATTTGTCAAGAAAAATGTGTAAATTGTTTTGAGTCAACCATAACCGAAACATTGAAATACTTGAAAATTTTAAGATAAAGTATAATAGTCAAAAATGCATGAAAAACATCAATTTTGTGTGGTTCTACGTCATACTGCGGTCGTGTCTAGGACACAACCCTTTACTTTTTTGTGTAATAAACCTATCACTATTTTTTAAAAATTAACGGCACAACTCATCAAGCTGAAATTTTCTCTGAAGGCAGATGGTAATGACTTCTACTTGTAGAAAAAATTTCAGGCCAATCTGATGTTTGTTGTTTGAGATAGAGTGATTTCCCCGTTTTACGTTTGTTGTGGAAAATTTATACTTTTTTGTGTAATAAACCTATCAATATTTTTTAAAAAATAACGGCACAACTCATCAAGCTGAAATTTTTACAGCAGGTAGTTGGTAATGACTTCTACTTGTAGAAAAAATTTCAGGCCAATCTGATGTTTGTTGTTTGAGATAGAGTGATTTCCCCGTTTTACGTTTGTTGTGGAATAATTATACTTTTTTGTGTAATAAACCTATCACTATTTTTTAAAAATTAACGGCACAACTCATCAAGCTGAAATTTTCTCTGAAGGCAGATGGTAATGACTTCTACTAGTAGAAAAAATTTCAGGCCAATCTGATGTTTGTTGTTTGAGATAGAGTGATTTCCCCGTTTTACGTTTATTGTGGAAAATTTATACTTTTTTGTGTAATAAACCTATCAATATTTTTTAAAAAATAACGGCACAACTCATCAAGCTGAAATTTTTACAGCAGGCAGTTGGTAATGACTTCTACTTGTAGAAAAAATTTCAGGCCAATCTGATGTTTGTTGTTTGAGATAGAGTGATTTCCCCGTTTTACGTTTGTTGTGGAATAATTATACTTTTTTGTGTAATAAACCTATCACTATTTTTTAAAAATTAACGGCACAGCTCATCAAGCTGAAATTTTCTCTGAAGGCAGATGGTAATGACTTCTACTTGTAGAAAAAATTTCAGGCCAATCTGATGTTTGTTGTTTGAGATATAGTGATTTCCCCGTTTTACGTTTGTTGTGGAATAATTATACTTTTTTGTGTAATAAACCTATCACTATTTTTTAAAAATTAACGGCACAACTCATCAAGCTGAAATTTTCTCTGAAGGCAGATGGTAATGACTTCTACTTGTAGAAAAAATTTCAGGCCAATCTGATGTTTGTTGTTTGAGATAGAGTGATTTCCCCGTTTTACGTTTGTTGTGGAATAATTATACTTTTTTGTGTAATAAACTTATCACTATTATTTTAAAACAACGGCGCAACTCATCAAGCTGAAATTTTTACAGCAGGCAGTTGGTAATGACTTCTACTTGTAGAAAAAATTTCAGGCCAATCTGATGTTTGTTGTTTGAGATAGAGTGATTTCCCCGTTTTACGTTTGTTGTGGAATAATTATACTTTCTTGTGTAATAAACCTATCACTATTTTTTAAAAATTAACGGCACAACTCATCAAGCTGAAATTTTTACAGTAGGCAGTTGGTAATGACTTCTACTTGTAGAAAAAATTTCAGGCCAATCTGACGGTTGGGGTTAGAGATAGAGTGATTTCCCCGGTTTACTTTTGTTGTGGAAAACATTAATTGAAGATTTTTAACAAAAGAAAAGCAGTATTCATATAGGACATTAAAAACATCTCGGATTGTTGGTTGTTCTTAGTAACGTTCAACCTGCTTGCAAACGGGGTGATCGGGTTTAGAATCGAAAAAAAAATCGGCGTGGAAACTAACTTATTAAAAAGGGGAAGCCTGGCTCAAAGTTTCCCCATGAGACACGGCAATGAGTCTTAGCACCTGAAATCTGATGTCTGTGTTAGGGAATCTGAACTTTTTTTTTTTTTTTTTTTTTTTTTTTTTTTTTGCGCTTTGTAGTGACTACTCCATAATGGTTGAGTTTGCAATAATTTCTACTTGTAGAAACAATTTCAGGCCAATCTGAAGGTTGGGGTTAGAGATAGAGCGATTTGCCTGTTTTACTCTTGTGTAATAAATCTATTACGATTTTTTTAAATAAACGGCGCAACTTATCAAGCCGAAATTTTCACAGAAGGCAGTTGGTAATGACTTCTACTTTTAGAAAAAATTTCAGGCCAATCTGATGTTTGTTGTTTGAGATAGAGTGATTTCCCCGTTTTACGTTTGTTGTGGAATAATTATACTTTTTTGTGTAATAAACCTATCACTATTTTTTAAAAATTAACGGCACAGTTTATCAAGCTGAAATTTTCACAGAAGGCAGATGGTAATGACTTCTACTTGTTGAAAAAATTTCAGGCCAATCTGATGTTTGTTGTTTGAGATAGAGTGATTTCCCCGTTTTACGTTTGTTGTGGAATAATTATACTTTTTTGTGTAATAAACCTATCACTATTTTTTAAAAATTAACGGCACAACTCATCAAGCTGAAATTTTCTCTGAAGGCAGATGGTAATGACTTCTACTAGTAGAAAAAAATTCAGGCCAATCTGATGTTTGTTGTTTGAGATAGAGTGATTTCCCCGTTTTACGTTTGTTGTGGAAAATTTATACTTTTTTGTGTAATAAACCTATCAATATTTTTTAAAAAATAACGGCACAACTCATCAAGCTGAAATTTTCTCTGAAGGCAGATGGTAATGACTTCTACTTGTAGAAAAAATTTCAGGCCAATCTGATGTTTGTTGTTTGAGATAGAGTGATTTCCCCGTTTTACGTTTGTTGTGGAATAATTATACTTTTTTGTGTAATAAACCTATCACTATTTTTTAAAAATTAACGGCGCAACTCATCAAGCTGAAATTTTCTCTGAAGGCAGATGGTAATGACTTCTACTTGTAGAAAAAATTTCAGGCCAATCTGATGTTTGTTGTTTGAGATAGAGTGATTTCCCCGTTTTACGTTTGTTGTGGAATAATTATACTTTTTTGTGTAATAAACCTATCACTATTTTTTAAAAATTAACGGCGCAACTCATCAAGCTGAAATTTTCTCTGAAGGCAGATGGTAATGACTTCTACTTGTAGAAAAAATTTCAGGCCAATCTGATGTTTGTTGTTTGAGATAGAGTGATTTCCCCGTTTTACGTTTGTTGTGGAATAATTATACTTTTTTGTGTAATAAACTTATCACTATTATTTTAAAACAACGGCGCAACTCATCAAGCTGAAATTTTTACAGCAGGTAGTTGGTAATGACTTCTACTTGTAGAAAAAATTTCAGGCCAATCTGATGTTTGTTGTTTGAGATAGAGTGATTTCCCCGTTTTACGTTTGTTGTGAAATAATTATACTTTTTTGTGTAATAAACCTATCAATATTTTTTAAAAAATAACGGCACAGCTCATCAAGCTGAAATTTTCTCTGAAGGCAGATGGTAATGACTTCTACTTGTAGAAAAAATTTCAGGCCAATCTGATGTTTGTTGTTTGAGATAGAGTGATTTTCCCGTTTTACGTTTGTTGTGGAATAATTATACTTTTTTGTGTAATAAACCTATCACTATTTTTTTAAAATTAACGGCACAACTCATCAAGCTGAAATTTTTACAGTAGGCAGTTGGTAATGACTTCTACTAGTAGAAAAAATTTCAGGCCAATCTGACGGTTGGGGTTAGAGATAGAGTGATTTCCCCGGTTTACTTTTGTTGTGGAAAACAGTAATTGAAGATTTTTAACAAAAGAAAAGCAGTATTCATATAGGACATTAAAAACATCTCGTATTGTTGGTTGTTCTTAGTAACGTTCAACCTGCTTGCAAACGGGGTGATCGGGTTTAGAATCGAAAAAAAAAATCGGCGTGGAAACTAACTTATTAAAAAGGGGAAGCCTGGCTCAAAGTTTCCCCATGAGACACGGCAATGAGTCTTAGCACCTGAAATCTGATGTCTGTGTTAGGGAATCTGAACTTTTTTTTTTTTTTTTTTTTTGCGCTTTGTAGTGACTACTCCATAATGGTTGAGTTTGCAATAATTTCTACTTGTAGAAACAATTTCAGGCCAATCTGAAGGTTGGGGTTAGAGATAGAGCGATTTGCCTGTTTTACTCTTGTGTAATAAATCTATTACGATTTTTTTAAATAAACGGCGCAGCTTATCAAGCCGAAATTTTCACAGAAGGCAGTTGGTAATGACTTCTACTTGTAGAAAAAATTTCAGGCCAATCTGATGTTTGTTGTTTGAGATAGAGTGATTTCCCCGTTTTACGTTTGTTGTGGAATAATTATACTTTTTTGTGTAATAAACCTATCACTATTTTTTAAAAATTAACGGCACAGTTTATCAAGCTGAAATTTTCACAGAAGGCAGTTGGTAATGACTTCTACTTGTAGAAAAAAATTCAGGCCAATCTGATGTTTGTTGTTTGAGATAGAGTGATTTCCCCGTTTTACGTTTGTTGTGGAAAATTTATACTTTTTTGTGTAATAAACCTATCAATATTTTTTTAAAAATAACGGCACAACTCATCAAGCTGAAATTTTCTCTGAAGGCAGATGGTAATGACTTCTACTTGTAGAAAAAATTTCAGGCCAATCTGATGTTTGTTGTTTGAGATAGAGTGATTTCCCCGTTTTACGTTTGTTGTGGAATAATTATACTTTTTTGTGTAATAAACCTATCACTATTTTTTAAAAATTAACGGCGCAACTCATCAAGCTGAAATTTTCTCTGAAGGCAGATGGTAATGACTTCTACTTGTAGAAAAAATTTCAGGCCAATCTGATGTTTGTTGTTTGAGATAGAGTGATTTCCCCGTTTTACGTTTGTTGTGGAATAATTATACTTTTTGACGTAGAACTACGTCTTTGTCTACTATACTGGGGTGCAAGTTAAAAAATATGTGTGGTGAAGGAGTGTTAGGTTTTGAACGCTTGTAACTTTGTCATTTATAGATGAAATTAAAATCCAAATACGCCAATCGATAGGATATTACATTACGAACCTGTTGAAATAAATATTTTTCCAATTTTTCTGTAATTAAACTTTTGAAAATGTACAAATGATAATTTTATCACTGATTTCATGAAATAAGCCTTTTTCCCAAACCCAGTCATCATAAACGAATACCACTTGGTTGCACATCATTCTGTTTGAACCTGAAAAGATATAAATCAGCGCTGCTCTCATGCCACTGCTCATTAACGCTTCGGATGGCGTGGCGCTTGGTCCTGCAGCAAGCAGGACCAAATCAGTGGCTTAAGGTGGATCACGGCGTGACCACAATGAGGAAAAGCACACACGCCCTTCACAACAATCTCTCGCCCCCCCCCCCTCAACAACCTCTCCTACCCCCCCACCATCAAACCCCTCCTACCCCCCTCAAATACCTCTCCTACCCCCCCCCCCCCTCAAATGCCACTCCTAAGCCCCCTCCCCTCAAATACCACTCCTAAACCCCCCCCTCAAATACCTCTCCTAACCCCCCCCCCTCAAATACCTCTCCTAACCCCCCCCCCTCAAATACCTCTCCTAACCCCCCCCCTCAAATACCTCTCCTAACCCCCCCCCTCAACAATAACCCGAAAACGAGACAGACTTTGACGATCCCTTTTTTCAGGGAAATAAATTTTAAACAAACCACAATCATTAGTAAAACCAAGTTTTACCAAATTTGAACAAAAAATTGCATTGAAGACATGTTTGATGACATTCAGTTGGTGAATTACACACAACTGACGGTTAAACATATCTGGTGCCTCTATATATGCAATTATATTAACATCCAAAGTCCATCCTACTTTACATATTCTGCACAAAAGAAACTTTCTGCTCCGCCCCATTCATAAAAAACTGCGGAAAATCCTATCAGGTTCAGAACCGGAAAAGATATAAAACAGCGCTGCTGTCATGCTTTTGCTCATAAACATGAAGGCCCCCGGGTTTGACGGAATATTCAACCTAGTGTTGAAAAATCTCAGCATGAAGGTTCACTCTCTGCTGGCTGCTGTCTTCAACAGATGCTTGGAACTGCACTACTTTCCAAGCATCTGGAAGACAGCGAAAATCATACCTATCCGCAAACCCGGGAAGGACCCAACGCTAGCTTCAAGCTACAGACCAATCAGCCTCCTTTCAGCGCTGAGCAAATTGTTCGAGAAACTCATTCTCAATCGTTTGCTCAAGTTTGTCGAGGAAAATAACATTCTCCTTCCGGAACAGTTTGGGTTCAGAAAGGGGCACTCCACCAATCACCAGCTAGTGCGGGTGATGAATAACATCCGAAGTAACAAAGCTGTATCCAAGTCCACAGCCATGGCATTGTTAGACGTTGAGAAAGCGTTTGATAATGTCTGGCACAATGGGCTTGTATACAAGCTCTGTAACTTCAACTTTCCATTACATCTGGTTAAAATCACCCGTAGCTACCTCCAGCAAAGGTCGTTTAAGGTATCGTTGAATGGTTGTCTTTCAGACACGTTTTCCATCCCTGCAGGAGTCCCGCAAGGCAGTCTGCTGGGCCCCTTGCTCTACAGCATTTACACTTCCGACATTCCTCCCCTTGGAGACGGTTGCGTGTTTTTCCTGTTCGCAGATGATACCGCAATAGCCGTCAAAGGAAGGATGCCTCGCGAAATAACGAACAAACTTCAACGATGCCTTAACGCCTTTGCTGATTATGCCATCACGTGGAAAATCAAAATCAATGCTTCCAAAACACAAACAATCATGTTCCTCCATCGGCAATCACCCAAACTAAAACCGGCTCCCTCTTGTACTGTAATCATGGATGGCACAAGGGTTGAGTGGTCCGCCGAAGTAACCTATCTCGGGATGTTGTTTGACGAAAAGCTTCTATTCCGCTCGCATGTGGAGAAAACCGTAGTCAAGTGTTCCGCCTTGGTTAGGTGTCTGTATCCGCTGATTTGCCGCAGATCCCGCCTCTCAAGGGTGAACAAACTGGCCGTCTACAAACAAATCATAGCACCTGCGATCCTCTACGCAGCTCCGGTGTGGGAATCATGTGCACAGACTCACAGGAACAAAATTCAGGTAGCTCAGAATAGAGTGCTGAGGATGGTTCTTGATCGTCCTTTCGACACTAGAATAACAAATTTACATGAAGAGGCAGGCATTGCCAAAATAGATTCCAAAATTAACGAAATTAAGACTAAATTTGCACAAAAATGTAATTTATCAGAACATGCTTTGATAAGCAATTTGTATATAGTAGGTTAGGTGTACATAGTAGTTGTAGGTTAGTTGTAGTTGTAAATAGTAGTTATAAGTAGTCTCCTTTTTCCAATTCAAATCAAACCAATCCCACCAAGGTGGTCATACTTTAAAATAGGCCTGATAGGACTAGGAACTGTAAATATTAATTAAAATCTCAAATGTACTAAAGTTGAAAAGACGCATCTGTGTCACTTAAAAAATTCATACATGTAAACCACACAATCACAAGAAATAAAGATCATTTAAATGGCAAAATGGCTTTTGCTCATTGTCGCTTCGAACGGCGTGGCGCTTGGTCCTGCAATAAGCTGGACCAAATCAGCGGCATAAGGGGGATCACGGCGTGAGGAAAAGCAATAATGTAAACCCCCTCCGCCCTTCACAACAATCTCTCGCCCCCCCCCCTCAACAACCTCTCCTACCCCCCCCCACCATCAAACCTCTCCTACCCCCCCCACCATCAAACCTCTTCTACCCCCCCCCCCCACAATCAAACCTCTCCTACCCCCCCTCCCCCACCATCAAACCCTTCCTACCCCCCCCTCTCAATTACTACTCCTAAACCCCCCCCCCCCCCCTCAAATACCTCTCCTAACCCCTCCTCAACAAAAAATAACTCGAAAGCGAGCCAGACTTTGACGATCCCTTTTTTCCGGGAAATAAATTTTAAACATACCACAATCATTAGTAAAACTAAGTTTTACCAAATTCGAACAAAAATTGCTTTGAAGACATGTTTGATGACATTGAGTTGGTGAATTACACACAACTGACGGTAAAACATATCTGGTGCCTCTATATATGCAATTATATTAACATCCAAAGTCCATCCTACTTTACATATTCTGCACAAAAGAAACTTTCTGCTCCGCCCCATTCATAAAAAACTGCGGGAAATCCTATCAGGTTCTGAACCGGAAAAGATATAAAAGAGCGCTGGTGTCATGCTTTTGCTCATTTTCGCTTCGGACGGCGTGGCACTTGGTCCCAGTGATGCCACATATACAGATTTATCTGTAATGATACAATTTTTTTTTCAATATTTTGATACAGATATCTGTATATGCAGATTACAGATTTTTGAAAAATATACAGATTTTTCAGATTTTTCAAATAAATGTATAAATAAATTTCATATATTTTTTTTTATATTTATTATTTACGATAAATAATTATTTTTTCCCTTCTAAGCAACTTGAATTCAATCTGATCATCAAATCCAAATCGATTTTTCACTAAATGAATATTATTATTTTAGCTGCGAATTGCCTTGGAATCTTTCGAATGGACTTATGATGTTCAGATGTTCTGATGTCTCGTTATAAGGGATTTTAGTTTCTCTTTCTATTTGTTTAATTAATCATATCACATGGTTACAGATATGAAGGTTAATTAAATATATTTTTCGTCAAATCGATAAACAAGCCATTTAAGAAAACCAACCAAGGGGTTGATTAAAGTTTGTGAGTCGAAGAGTCAACTTGATATTTTTATAATTGAAAAGCATACTTATAGAAATAAAGATTATTGCATGCCATTCGACTAAACTTCCAGTAAAAGTTCTGTGTTATGTCCAATGTCCAGATAAAGGTTTTCGTAACCTCAGACAAAAACAAAATCAAATTCTAGGGATTTTTGATAGGGGAAATGTTTGCTTCAGCAATACCTTAACTTCGTCAGGGAGGTAAACAAGGTCTTTGAGAGCTTAATTTTGGCATGTGGATACATTGTGTTTTAGAGCATCTATTGGCCAAATTTGAGTGCTCTAGAACTTTGTTTACCCTGCTGACGATAATACGTTAAGGTATTGCCGAAGCCGACATTTCCCTTGGGTAATTCATTACGAAAATTTTCACTGTAGAAGAGATACAAAACACATCAAGATTGTGGGATTTCAAGATTTTAAAAATAGACAAATTCTTTAGAAAGCAAACTTCATTAAAATGCTACGAAATTCGCAAAACTTCTATAAAGTTTGCCGCACTTGTATTTCTGAAGAGGCCTGGCCCCCTTGTCACCCCCATTAGCTATGCCAATGAAACTTTAGTAATTTTTTATGATTCTAAACTTAGAAGGAACTGAATTATTTTGAACTATGAATTTGCTCAATGGAGATTTACGTAAATCCGCACTGAGACCATAAAACGGAAATTATACAGATTTTTGTGAGCAAGATTTTTAAAAAGATTTTTTGCGATGAAAATACAGATCTAAATTCGAAAAATGTGGCATCACTGCTTGGTCCTGCAGTAAGCAGGACCAAATCAGCGGCTAAAGGTGGATCACGGCGTGACCACAATAATGATGTAAACCCCCTCCCCCTTTCACAACAACCTCTCCCCCTCCCCCTTCACAACAATCTCTCCCCCTCCCCCCTTCACAACAATCTCTCCCCCTCCCCCCTTCACAACAATCTCTCCCCTCCCTCAACAACCTCTCCTAACCCCCCACCACCACTCATCAACAACCTTTCCTAAACCCCCTCCCCCACCCCTCAAATACCGCTCCTAAAAAATCAATATCTATGTGTCGGCCACATACTTACAATATGTACATATAAAAACCATGCGTGACCACACATACTATTCATTTGCGTGTAAATTTCATGTGTACTTCTGAGTGGATTCTGTTTATGTGTGGTCAAATGAAAATCATGTAGAATTTCACATGGATATTTGTCAAGAAAAATGTGTAAATTGTTTTGAGTCAACCATAACCGAAACATTGAAATACTTGAAAATTTTAAGATAAAGTATAATAGTCAAAAATGCATGAAAAACATCAATTTTGTGTGGTTCTACGTCATACTGCGGTCGTGTCTAGGACACAACCCTTTACTTTTTTGTGTAATAAACCTATCACTATTTTTTAAAAATTAACGGCACAACTCATCAAGCTGAAATTTTCTCTGAAGGCAGATGGTAATGACTTCTACTTGTAGAAAAAATTTCAGGCCAATCTGATGTTTGTTGTTTGAGATAGAGTGATTTCCCCGTTTTACGTTTGTTGTGGAAAATTTATACTTTTTTGTGTAATAAACCTATCAATATTTTTTAAAAAATAACGGCACAACTCATCAAGCTGAAATTTTTACAGCAGGTAGTTGGTAATGACTTCTACTTGTAGAAAAAATTTCAGGCCAATCTGATGTTTGTTGTTTGAGATAGAGTGATTTCCCCGTTTTACGTTTGTTGTGGAATAATTATACTTTTTTGTGTAATAAACCTATCACTATTTTTTAAAAATTAACGGCACAACTCATCAAGCTGAAATTTTCTCTGAAGGCAGATGGTAATGACTTCTACTAGTAGAAAAAATTTCAGGCCAATCTGATGTTTGTTGTTTGAGATAGAGTGATTTCCCCGTTTTACGTTTATTGTGGAAAATTTATACTTTTTTGTGTAATAAACCTATCAATATTTTTTAAAAAATAACGGCACAACTCATCAAGCTGAAATTTTTACAGCAGGCAGTTGGTAATGACTTCTACTTGTAGAAAAAATTTCAGGCCAATCTGATGTTTGTTGTTTGAGATAGAGTGATTTCCCCGTTTTACGTTTGTTGTGGAATAATTATACTTTTTTGTGTAATAAACCTATCACTATTTTTTAAAAATTAACGGCACAGCTCATCAAGCTGAAATTTTCTCTGAAGGCAGATGGTAATGACTTCTACTTGTAGAAAAAATTTCAGGCCAATCTGATGTTTGTTGTTTGAGATATAGTGATTTCCCCGTTTTACGTTTGTTGTGGAATAATTATACTTTTTTGTGTAATAAACCTATCACTATTTTTTAAAAATTAACGGCACAACTCATCAAGCTGAAATTTTCTCTGAAGGCAGATGGTAATGACTTCTACTTGTAGAAAAAATTTCAGGCCAATCTGATGTTTGTTGTTTGAGATAGAGTGATTTCCCCGTTTTACGTTTGTTGTGGAATAATTATACTTTTTTGTGTAATAAACTTATCACTATTATTTTAAAACAACGGCGCAACTCATCAAGCTGAAATTTTTACAGCAGGCAGTTGGTAATGACTTCTACTTGTAGAAAAAATTTCAGGCCAATCTGATGTTTGTTGTTTGAGATAGAGTGATTTCCCCGTTTTACGTTTGTTGTGGAATAATTATACTTTTTTGTGTAATAAACCTATCACTATTTTTTAAAAATTAACGGCACAACTCATCAAGCTGAAATTTTTACAGTAGGCAGTTGGTAATGACTTCTACTTGTAGAAAAAATTTCAGGCCAATCTGACGGTTGGGGTTAGAGATAGAGTGATTTTCCCGGTTTACTTTTGTTGTGGAAAACATTAATTGAAGATTTTTAACAAAAGAAAAGCAGTATTCATATAGGACATTAAAAACATCTCGGATTGTTGGTTGTTCTTAGTAACGTTCAACCTGCTTGCAAACGGGGTGATCGGGTTTAGAATCGAAAAAAAAATCGGCGTGGAAACTAACTTATTAAAAAGGGGAAGCCTGGCTCAAAGTTTCCCCATGAGACACGGCAATGAGTCTTAGCACCTGAAATCTGATGTCTGTGTTAGGGAATCTGAACTTTTTTTTTTTTTTTTTTTTTTTTTTTTTTTTTTTTTTTTTGCGCTTTGTAGTGACTACTCCATAATGGTTGAGTTTGCAATAATTTCTACTTGTAGAAACAATTTCAGGCCAATCTGAAGGTTGGGGTTAGAGATAGAGCGATTTGCCTGTTTTACTCTTGTGTAATAAATCTATTACGATTTTTTTAAATAAACGGCGCAACTTATCAAGCCGAAATTTTCACAGAAGGCAGTTGGTAATGACTTCTACTTTTAGAAAAAATTTCAGGCCAATCTGATGTTTGTTGTTTGAGATAGAGTGATTTCCCCGTTTTACGTTTGTTGTGGAATAATTATACTTTTTTGTGTAATAAACCTATCACTATTTTTTAAAAATTAACGGCACAGTTTATCAAGCTGAAATTTTCACAGAAGGCAGTTGGTAATGACTTCTACTTGTAGAAAAAAATTCAGGCCAATCTGATGTTTGTTGTTTGAGATAGAGTGATTTCCCCGTTTTACGTTTGTTGTGGAAAATTTATACTTTTTTGTGTAATAAACCTATCAATATTTTTTAAAAAATAACGGCACAACTCATCAAGCTGAAATTTTCTCTGAAGGCAGATGGTAATGACTTCTACTTGTAGAAAAAATTTCAGGCCAATCTGATGTTTGTTGTTTGAGATAGAGTGATTTCCCCGTTTTACGTTTGTTGTGGAATAATTATACTTTTTTGTGTAATAAACCTATCACTATTTTTTAAAAATTAACGGCGCAACTCATCAAGCTGAAATTTTCTCTGAAGGCAGATGGTAATGACTTCTACTTGTAGAAAAAATTTCAGGCCAATCTGATGTTTGTTGTTTGAGATAGAGTGATTTCCCCGTTTTACGTTTGTTGTGGAAAATTTATACTTTTTTGTGTAATAAACCTATCAATATTTTTTAAAAATTAACGGCACAACTCATCAAGCTGAAATTTTCTCTGAAGGCAGATGGTAATGACTTCTACTTGTAGAAAAAATTTCAGGCCAATCTGATGTTTGTTGTTTGAGGTAGAGTGATTTCCCCGTTTTACGTTTGTTGTGGAAAATTTATACTTTTTTTGTGTAACAAACCTATCAATATTTTTTAAAAAATAACGGCACAACTCATCAAGCTGAAATTTTTACAGCAGGCAGTTGGTAATGACTTCTACTTGTAGAAAAAATTTCAGGCCAATTTGATGTTTGTTGTTTGAGATAGAGTGATTTCCCCGTTTTACGTTTGTTGTGGAATAATTATACTTTTTTGTGTAATAAACCTATCACTATTTTTTAAAAATTAACGGCACAACTCATCAAGCTGAAATTTTCTCTGAAGGCAGATGGTAATGACTTCTACTTGTAGAAAAAATTTCAGGCCAATCTGATGTTTGTTGTTTGAGATAGAGTGATTTCCCCGTTTTACGTTTGTTGTGGAAAATTTATACTTTTTTGTGTAATAAACCTATCAATATTTTTTAAAAAATAACGGCACAGCTCATCAAGCTGAAATTTTCTCTGAAGGCAGATGGTAATGACTTCTACTTGTAGAAAAAATTTCAGGCCAATCTGATGTTTGTTGTTTGAGATAGAGTGATTTCCCCGTTTTACGTTTGTTGTGGAATAATTATACTTTTTTGTGTAATAAACCTATCACTATTTTTTAAAAATTAACGGCACAACTCATCAAGCTGAAATTTTCTCTGAAGGCAGATGGTAATGACTTCTACTTGTAGAAAAAATTTCAGGCCAATCTGATGTTTGTTGTTTGAGATAGAGTGATTTCCCCGTTTTACGTTTGTTGTGGAATAATTATACTTTTTTGTGTAATAAACTTATCACTATTATTTTAAAACAACGGCGCAACTCATCAAGCTGAAATTTTTACAGCAGGCAGTTGGTAATGACTTCTACTTGTAGAAAAAATTTCAGGCCAATCTGATGTTTGTTGTTTGAGATAGAGTGATTTTCCCGTTTTACGTTTGTTGTGGAATAATTATACTTTTTTGTGTAATAAACCTATCACTATTTTTTAAAAATTAACGGCACAACTCATCAAGCTGAAATTTTTACAGTAGGCAGTTGGTAATGACTTCTACTTGTAGAAAAAATTTCAGGCCAATCTGACGGTTGGGGTTAGAGATAGAGTGATTTCCCCGGTTTACTTTTGTTGTGGAAAACATTAATTGAAGATTTTTAACAAAAGAAAAGCAGTATTCATATAGGACATTAAAAACATCTCGGATTGTTGGTTGTTCTTAGTAACGTTCAACCTGCTTGCAAACGGGGTGATCGGGTTTAGAATCGAAAAAAAAATCGGCGTGGAAACTAACTTATTAAAAAGGGGAAGCCTGGCTCAAAGTTTCCCCATGAGACACGGCAATGAGTCTTAGGACCTGAAATCTGATGTCTGTGTTAGGGAATCTGAACTTTTTTTTTTTTTTTTTTTTTTTTTGCGCTTTGTAGTGACTACTCCATAATGGTTGAGTTTGCAATAATTTCTACTTGTAGAAACAATTTCAGGCCAATCTGAAGGTTGGGGTTAGAGATAGAGCGATTTGCCTGTTTTACTCTTGTGTAATAAATCTATTACGATTTTTTTAAATAAACGGCGCAACTTATCAAGCCGAAATTTTCACAGAAGGCAGTTGGTAATGACTTCTACTTGTAGAAAAAATTTCAGGCCAATCTGATGTTTGTTGTTTGAGATAGAGTGATTTCCCCGTTTTACGTTTGTTGTGGAATAATTATACTTTTTTGTGTAATAAACCTATCACTATTTTTTAAAAATTAACGGCACAGTTTATCAAGCTGAAATTTTCACAGAAGGCAGTTGGTAATGACTTCTACTTGTAGAAAAAAATTCAGGCCAATCTGATGTTTGTTGTTTGAGATAGAGTGATTTCCCCGTTTTACGTTTGTTGTGGAAAATTTATACTTTTTTGTGTAATAAACCTATCAATATTTTTTTAAAAATAACGGCACAACTCATCAAGCTGAAATTTTCTCTGAAGGCAGATGGTAATGACTTCTACTTGTAGAAAAAATTTCAGGCCAATCTGATGTTTGTTGTTTGAGATAGAGTGATTTCCCCGTTTTACGTTTGTTGTGGAATAATTATACTTTTTTGTGTAATAAACCTATCACTATTTTTTAAAAATTAACGGCGCAACTCATCAAGCTGAAATTTTCTCTGAAGGCAGATGGTAATGACTTCTACTTGTAGAAAAAATTTCAGGCCAATCTGATGTTTGTTGTTTGAGATAGAGTGATTTCCCCGTTTTACGTTTGTTGTGGAATAATTATACTTTTTTGTGTAATAAACTTATCACTATTATTTTAAAACAACGGCGCATTTCATCAAGCTGAAATTTTCTCTGAAGGCAGATGGTAATGACTTCTACTTGTAGAAAAAATTTCAGGCCAATCTGATGTTTGTTGTTTGAGATAGAGTGATTTCCCCGTTTTACGTTTGTTGTGGAATAATTATACTTTTTTGTGTAATAAACCTATCACTATTTTTTAAAAATTAACGGCACAACTCATCAAGCTGAAATTTTCTCTGAAGGCAGATGGTAATGACTTCTACTTGTAGAAAAAATTTCAGGCCAATCTGATGTTTGTTGTTTGAGATAGAGTGATTTCCCCGTTTTACGTTTGTTGTGGAATAATTATACTTTTTTGTGTAATAAACCTATCACTTTTATTTTAAAACAACGGCGCAACTCATCAAGCTGAAATTTTTACAGCAGGCAGTTGGTAATGACTTCTACTTGTAGAAAAAATTTCAGGCCAATCTGATGTTTGTTGTTTGAGATAGAGTGATTTCCCCGTTTTACGTTTGTTGTGGAATAATTATACTTTTTTGTGTAATAAACCTATCACTATTTTTTAAAAATTAACGGCGCAACTCATCAAGCTGAAATTTTCTCTGAAGGCAGATGGTAATGACTTCTACTTGTAGAAAAAATTTCAGGCCAATCTGATGTTTGTTGTTTGAGATAGAGTGATTTCCCTGTTTTACGTTTGTTGTGGAATAATTATACTTTTTTTGTGTAATAAACCTATCACTATTTTTTAAAAATTAACGGCACAACTCATCAAGCTGAAATTTTCTCTGAAGGCAGATGGTAATGACTTCTACTTGTAGAAAAAATTTCAGGCCAATCTGATGTTTGTTGTTTGAGATAGAGTGATTTCCCCGTTTTACGTTTGTTGTGGAAAATTTATACTTTTTTGTGTAATAAACCTATCAATATTTTTTAAAAAATAACGGCACAACTCATCAAGCTGAAATTTTTACAGCAGGTAGTTGGTAATGACTTCTACTTGTAGAAAAAATTTCAGGCCAATCTGATGTTTGTTGTTTGAGATAGAGTGATTTCCCCGTTTTACTTTTGTTGTGGAATAATTATACTTTTTTGTGTAATAAACCTATCACTATTTTTTAAAAATTAACGGCACAACTCATCAAGCTGAAATTTTCTCTGAAGGCAGATGGTAATGACTTCTACTTGTAGAAAAAATTTCAGGCCAATCTGATGTTTGTTGTTTGAGATAGAGTGATTTCCCCGTTTTACGTTTGTTGTGGAAAATTTATACTTTTTTGTGTAATAAACCTATCAATATTTTTTTTAAAATAACGGCACAACTCATCAAGCTGAAATTTTTACAGCAGGCAGTTGGTAATGACTTCTACTTGTAGAAAAAATTTCAGGCCAAGCTGATGTTTGTTGTTTGAGATAGAGTGATTTCCCCGTTTTACGTTTGTTGTGGAATAATTATACTTTTTTGTGTAATAAACCTATCACTATTTTTTAAAAATTAACGGCACAACTCATCATGCTGAAATTTTCTCTGAAGGCAGATGGTAATGACTTCTACTTGTAGAAAAAATTTTAGGCCAATCTGATGTTTGTTGTTTGAGATAGAGTGATTTCCCCGTTTTACGTTTGTTGTGGAATAATTATACTTTCAAAAAATCACTATTTTTTAAAAATTAACGGCACAACTCATCAAGCTGAAATTTTTACAGTAGGCAGTTGGTAATGACTTCTACTTGTAGAAAAAATTTCAGGCCAATCTGACGGTTGGGGTTAGAGATAGAGTGATTTCCCCGGTTTACTTTTGTTGTGGAAAACATTAATTGAAGATTTTTAACAAAAGAAAAGCAGTATTCATATAGGACATTAAAAACATCTCGGATTGTTGGTTGTTCTTAGAAACGTTCAACCTGCTTGCAAACGGGGTGATCGGGTTTAGAATCGAAAAAAAAATCGGCGTGGAAACTAACTTATTAAAAAGGGGAAGCCTGGCTCAAAGTTTCCCCATGAGACACGGCAATGAGTCTTAGCACCTGAAATCTGATGTCTGTGTTAGGGAATCTGATTTTTTTTTTTTTTTTTTTTTTTTTTTTTTTTTTTTTTTTTTTGCGCTTTGTAGTTACTACTCCATAATGGTTGAGTTTGCAATAATTTCTACTTGTAGAAACAATTTCAGGCCAATCTGAAGGTTGGGGTTAGAGATAGAGCGATTTGCCTGTTTTACTCTTGTGTAATAAATCTATTACGATTTTTTTAAATAAACGGCGCAACTTATCAAGCCGAAATTTTCACAGAAGGCAGTTGGTAATGACTTCTACTTGTAGAAAAAATTTCAGGCCAATCTGATGTTTGTTGTTTGAGATAGAGTGATTTCCCCGTTTTACGTTTGTTGTGGAATAATTATACTTTTTTGTGTAATAAACCTATCACTATTTTTTAAAAATTAACGGCACAGTTTATCAAGCTGAAATTTTCACAGAAGGCAGTTGGTAATGACTTCTACTTGTAGAAAAAATTCAGGCCAATCTGATGTTTGTTGTTTGAGATAGAGTGATTTCCCCGTTTTACGTTTGTTGTGGAAAATTTATACTTTTTTGTGTAATAAACCTATCAATATTTTTTAAAAAATAACGGCACAACTCATCAAGCTGAAATTTTCTCTGAAGGCAGATGGTAATGACTTCTACTTGTAGAAAAAATTTCAGGCCAATCTGATGTTTGTTGTTTGAGATAGAGTGATTTCCCCGTTTTACGTTTGTTGTGGAATAATTATACTTTTTTGTGTAATAAACCTATCACTATTTTTTAAAAATTAACGGCGCAACTCATCAAGCTGAAATTTTCTCTGAAGGCAGATGGTAATGACTTCTACTTGTAGAAAAAATTTCAGGCCAATCTGATGTTTGTTGTTTGAGATAGAGTGATTTCCCCGTTTTACGTTTGTTGTGGAATAATTATACTTTTTTGTGTAATAAACCTATCACTATTTTTTAAAAATTAACGGCACAGTTTATCAAGCTGAAATTTTCACAGAAGGCAGTTGGTAATGACTTCTACTTGTAGAAAAAAATTCAGGCCAATCTGATGTTTGTTGTTTGAGATAGAGTGATTTCCCCGTTTTACGTTTGTTGTGGAAAATTTATACTTTTTTGTGTAATAAACCTATCAATATTTTTTAAAAAATAACGGCACAACTCATCAAGCTGAAATTTTCTCTGAAGGCAGATGGTAATGACTTCTACTTGTAGAAAAAATTTCAGGCCAATCTGATGTTTGTTGTTTGAGATAGAGTGATTTCCCCGTTTTACGTTTGTTGTGGAATAATTATACTTTTTTGTGTAATAAACCTATCACTATTTTTTAAAAATTAACGGCGCAACTCATCAAGCTGAAATTTTCTCTGAAGGCAGATGGTAATGACTTCTACTTGTAGAAAAAATTTCAGGCCAATCTGATGTTTGTTGTTTGAGATAGAGTGATTTCCCCGTTTTACGTTTGTTGTGGAATAATTATACTTTTTTGTGTAATAAACCTATCACTATTTTTTAAAAATTAACGGCACAACTCATCAAGCTGAAATTTTCTCTGAAGGCAGATGGTAATGACTTCTACTTGTAGAAAAAATTTCAGGCCAATCTGATGTTTGTTGTTTGAGATAGAGTGATTTCCCCGTTTTACGTTTGTTGTGGAATAATTATACTTTTTTGTGTAATAAACCTATCACTATTTTTTAAAAATTAACGGCACAACTCATCAAGCTGAAATTTTCTCTGAAGGCAGATGGTAATGACTTCTACTTGTAGAAAAAATTTCAGGCCAATTTGATGTTTGTTGTTTGAGATAGAGTGATTTCCCCGTTTTACGTTTGTTGTGGAATAATTATACTTTTTTGTGTAATAAACCTATCACTATTTTTTAAAAATTAACGGCACAACTCATCAAGCTGAAATTTTTACAGTAGGCAGTTGGTAATGACTTCTACTAGTAGAAAAAATTTCAGGCCAATCTGACGGTTGGGGTTAGAGATAGAGTGATTTCCCCGGTTTACTTTTGTTGTGGAAAACATTAATTGAAGATTTTTAACAAAAGAAAAGCAGTATTCATATAGGACATTAAAAACATCTCGGATTGTTGGTTGTTCTTAGTAACGTTCAACCTGCTTGCAAACGGGGTGATCGGGTTTAGAATCGAAAAAAAAATCGGCGTAGAAACTAACTTATTAAAAAGGGGAAGCCTGGCTCAAAGTTTCCCCATGAGACACGGCAATGAGTCTTAGCACCTGAAATCTGATGTCTGTGTTAGGGAATCTGAACTTTTTTTTTTTTTTTTTTTTTTTGCGCTTTGTAGTGACTACTCCATAATGGTTGAGTTTGCAATAATTTCTACTTGTAGAAACAATTTCAGGCCAATCTGAAGGTTGGGGTTAGAGATAGAGCGATTTGCCTGTTTTACTCTTGTGTAATAAATCTATTACGATTTTTTTAAATAAACGGCGCAACTTATCAAGCCGAAATTTTCACAGAAGGCAGTTGGTAATGACTTCTACTTGTAGAAAAAATTTCAGGCCAATCTGATGTTTGTTGTTTGAGATAGAGTGATTTCCCCGTTTTACGTTTGTTGTGGAATAATTATACTTTTTTGTGTAATAAACCTATCACTATTTTTTAAAAATTAACGGCACAGTTTATCAAGCTGAAATTTTCACAGAAGACAGTTGGTAATGACTTCTACTTGTAGAAAAAAATTCAGGCCAATCTGATGTTTGTTGTTTGAGATAGAGTGATTTCCCCGTTTTACGTTTGTTGTGGAAAATTTATACTTTTTTGTGTAATAAACCTATCAATATTTTTTAAAAAATAACGGCACAACTCATCAAGCTGAAATTTTCTCTGAAGGCAGATGGTAATGACTTCTACTTGTAGAAAAAATTTCAGGCCAATCTGATGTTTGTTGTTTGAGATAGAGTGATTTCCCCGTTTTACGTTTGTTGTGGAATAATTATACTTTTTTGTGTAATAAACCTATCACTATTTTTTAAAAATTAACGGCGCAACTCATCAAGCTGAAATTTTCTCTGAAGGCAGATGGTAATGACTTCTACTTGTAGAAAAAATTTCAGGCCAATCTGATGTTTGTTGTTTGAGATAGAGTGATTTCCCCGTTTTACGTTTGTTGTGGAATAATTATACTTTTTTTGTGTAATAAACCTATCACTATTTTTTAAAAATTAACGGCACAACTCATCAAGCTGAAATTTTCTCTGAAGGCAGATGGTAATGACTTCTACTTGTAGAAAAAATTTCAGGCCAATCTGATATTTGTTGTTTGAGATAGAGTGATTTCCCCGTTTTACGTTTGTTGTGGAAAATTTATACTTTTTTGTGTAATAAACCTATCAATATTTTTTAAAAAATAACGGCACAACTCATCAAGCTGAAATTTTTACAGCAGGTAGTTGGTAATGACTTCTACTTGTAGAAAAAATTTCAGGCCAATCTGATGTTTGTTGTTTGAGATAGAGTGATTTCCCCGTTTTACGTTTGTTGTGGAATAATTATACTTTTTTGTGTAATAAACCTATCACTATTTTTTAAAAATTAACGGCACAACTCATCAAGCTGAAATTTTCTCTGAAGGCAGATGGTAATGACTTCTACTTGTAGAAAAAATTTCAGGCCAATCTGATGTTTGTTGTTTGAGATAGAGTGATTTCCCCGTTTTACGTTTGTTGTGGAAAATTTATACTTTTTTGTGTAATAAACCTATCAATATTTTTTAAAAAATAACGGCACAACTCATCAAGCTGAAATTTTTACAGCAGGCAGTTGGTAATGACTTCTACTTGTAGAAAAAATTTCAGGCCAATCTGATGTTTGTTGTTTGAGATAGAGTGATTTCCCCGTTTTACGTTTGTTGTGGAATAATTATACTTTTTTGTGTAATAAACTTATCACTATTATTTTAAAACAACGGCGCAACTCATCAAGCTGAAATTTTTACAGCAGGTAGTTGGTAATGACTTCTACTTGTAGAAAAAATTTCAGGCCAATCTGATGTTTGTTGTTTGAGGTAGAGTGATTTCCCCGTTTTACGTTTGTTGTGGAATAATTATACTTTTTTGTGTAATAAACCTATCACTATTTTTGAAAAATTAACGGCGCAACTCATCAAGCTGAAATTTTCTCTGAAGGCAGATGGTAATGACTTCTACTTGTAGAAAAAATTTCAGGCCAATCTGATGTTTGTTGTTTGACATAGAGTGATTTCCCCGTTTTACGTTTGTTGTGGAATAATTATACTTTTTTGTGTAATAAACCTATCACTATTTTTTAAAAATTAACGGCACAACTCATCAAGCTGAAATTTTTACAGTAGGCAGTTGGTAATGACTTCTACTAGTAGAAAAAATTTCAGGCCAATCTGACGGTTGGGGTTAGAGATAGAGTGATTTCCCCGGTTTACTTTTGTTGTGGAAAACATTAATTGAAGATTTTTAACAAAAGAAAAGCAGTATTCATATAGGACATTAAAAACATCTCGGATTGTTGGTTGTTCTTAGTAACGTTCAACCTGCTTGCAAACGGGGTGATCGGGTTTAGAATCGAAAAAAAAATCGGCGTAGAAACTAACTTATTAAAAAGGGGAAGCCTGGCTCAAAGTTTCCCCATGAGACACGGCAATGAGTCTTAGCACCTGAAATCTGATGTCTGTGTTAGGGAATCTGAACTTTTTTTTTTTTTTTTTTTTTTTGCGCTTTGTAGTGACTACTCCATAATGGTTGAGTTTGCAATAATTTCTACTTGTAGAAACAATTTCAGGCCAATCTGAAGGTTGGGGTTAGAGATAGAGCGATTTGCCTGTTTTACTCTTGTGTAATAAATCTATTACGATTTTTTTAAATAAACGGCGCAACTTATCAAGCCGAAATTTTCACAGAAGGCAGTTGGTAATGACTTCTACTTGTAGAAAAAATTTCAGGCCAATCTGATGTTTGTTGTTTGAGATAGAGTGATTTCCCCGTTTTACGTTTGTTGTGGAATAATTATACTTTTTTGTGTAATAAACCTATCACTATTTTTTAAAAATTAACGGCACAGTTTATCAAGCTGAAATTTTCACAGAAGACAGTTGGTAATGACTTCTACTTGTAGAAAAAAATTCAGGCCAATCTGATGTTTGTTGTTTGAGATAGAGTGATTTCCCCGTTTTACGTTTGTTGTGGAAAATTTATACTTTTTTGTGTAATAAACCTATCAATATTTTTTAAAAAATAACGGCACAACTCATCAAGCTGAAATTTTCTCTGAAGGCAGATGGTAATGACTTCTACTTGTAGAAAAAATTTCAGGCCAATCTGATGTTTGTTGTTTGAGATAGAGTGATTTCCCCGTTTTACGTTTGTTGTGGAATAATTATACTTTTTTGTGTAATAAACCTATCACTATTTTTTAAAAATTAACGGCGCAACTCATCAAGCTGAAATTTTCTCTGAAGGCAGATGGTAATGACTTCTACTTGTAGAAAAAAATTCAGGCCAATCTGATGTTTGTTGTTTGAGATAGAGTGATTTCCCCGTTTTACGTTTGTTGTGGAATAATTATACTTTTTTTGTGTAATAAACCTATCACTATTTTTTAAAAATTAACGGCACAACTCATCAAGCTGAAATTTTCTCTGAAGGCAGATGGTAATGACTTCTACTTGTAGAAAAAATTTCAGGCCAATCTGATATTTGTTGTTTGAGATAGAGTGATTTCCCCGTTTTACGTTTGTTGTGGAAAATTTATACTTTTTTGTGTAATAAACCTATCAATATTTTTTAAAAAATAACGGCACAACTCATCAAGCTGAAATTTTTACAGCAGGTAGTTGGTAATGACTTCTACTTGTAGAAAAAATTTCAGGCCAATCTGATGTTTGTTGTTTGAGATAGAGTGATTTCCCCGTTTTACGTTTGTTGTGGAATAATTATACTTTTTTGTGTAATAAACCTATCACTATTTTTTAAAAATTAACGGCACAACTCATCAAGCTGAAATTTTCTCTGAAGGCAGATGGTAATGACTTCTACTTGTAGAAAAAATTTCAGGCCAATCTGATGTTTGTTGTTTGAGATAGAGTGATTTCCCCGTTTTACGTTTGTTGTGGAAAATTTATACTTTTTTGTGTAATAAACCTATCAATATTTTTTAAAAAATAACGGCACAACTCATCAAGCTGAAATTTTTACAGCAGGCAGTTGGTAATGACTTCTACTTGTAGAAAAAATTTCAGGCCAATCTGATGTTTGTTGTTTGAGATAGAGTGATTTCCCCGTTTTACGTTTGTTGTGGAATAATTATACTTTTTTGTGTAATAAACTTATCACTATTATTTTAAAACAACGGCGCAACTCATCAAGCTGAAATTTTTACAGCAGGCAGTTGGTAATGACTTCTACTTGTAGAAAAAATTTCAGGCCAATCTGATGTTTGTTGTTTGAGATAGAGTGATTTCCCCGTTTTACGTTTGTTGTGGAATAATTATACTTTTTTGTGTAATAAACCTATCACTATTTTTTAAAAATTAACGGCACAACTCATCAAGCTGAAATTTTCTCTGAAGGCAGATGGTAATGACTTCTACTTGTAGAAAAAATTTCAGGCCAATCTGATGTTTGTTGTTTGAGATATAGTGATTTCCCCGTTTTACGTTTGTTGTGGAATAATTATACTTTTTTGTGTAATAAACCTATCACTATTTTTTAAAAATTAACGGCACAACTCATCAAGCTGAAATTTTCTCTGAAGGCAGATGGTAATGACTTCTACTTGTAGAAAAAATTTCAGGCCAATCTGATGTTTGTTGTTTGAGATAGAGTGATTTCCCCGTTTTACGTTTGTTGTGGAATAATTATACTTTTTTGTGTAATAAACTTATCACTATTATTTTAAAACAACGGCGCAACTCATCAAGCTGAAATTTTTACAGCAGGCAGTTGGTAATGACTTCTACTTGTAGAAAAAATTTCAGGCCAATCTGATGTTTGTTGTTTGAGATAGAGTGATTTCCCCGTTTTACGTTTGTTGTGGAATAATTATACTTTTTTGTGTAATAAACCTATCACTATTTTTTAAAAATTAACGGCACAACTCATCAAGCTGAAATTTTCTCTGAAGGCAGATGGTAATGACTTCTACTTGTAGAAAAAATTTCAGGCCAATCTGATGTTTGTTGTTTGAGATATAGTGATTTCCCCGTTTTACGTTTGTTGTGGAATAATTATACTTTTTTGTGTAATAAACCTATCACTATTTTTTAAAAATTAACGGCACAACTCATCAAGCTGAAATTTTCTCTGAAGGCAGATGGTAATGACTTCTACTTGTAGAAAAAATTTCAGGCCAATCTGACGGTTGGGGTTAGAGATAGAGTGATTTCCCCGGTTTACTTTTGTTGTGGAAAACATTAATTGAAGATTTTTAACAAAAGAAAAGCAGTATTCATATAGGACATTAAAAACATCTCGGATTGTTGGTTGTTCTTAGTAACGTTCAACCTGCTTGCAAACGGGGTGATCGGGTTTAGAATCGAAAAAAAAAATCGGCGTGGAAACTAACTTATTAAAAAGGGGAAGCCTGGCTCAAAGTTTCCCCATGAGACACGGCAATGAGTCTTAGCACCTGAAATCTGATGTCTGTGTTAGGGAATCTGAACTTTTTTTTTTTTTTTTTTTTTTTTTTTTTTTTTTTTTTTTTTTTTTTTTTTGCGCTTTGTAGTGACTACTCCATAATGGTTGAGTTTGCAATAATTTCTACTTGTAGAAACAATTTCAGGCCAATCTGAAGGTTGGGGTTAGAGATAGAGCGATTTGCCTGTTTTACTCTTGTGTAATAAATCTATTACGATTTTTTTAAATAAACGGCGCAACTTATCAAGCCGAAATTTTCACAGAAGGCAGTTGGTAATGACTTCTACTTGTAGAAAAAATTTCAGGCCAATCTGATGTTTGTTGTTTGAGATAGAGTGATTTCCCCGTTTTACGTTTGTTGTGGAATAATTATACTTTTTTGTGTAATAAACCTATCACTATTTTTTAAAAATTAACGGCACAGTTTATCAAGCTGAAATTTTCACAGAAGGCAGTTGGTAATGACTTCTACTTGTAGAAAAAAATTCAGGCCAATCTGATGTTTGTTGTTTGAGATAGAGTGATTTCCCCGTTTTACGTTTGTTGTGGAAAATTTATACTTTTTTGTGTAATAAACCTATCAATATTTTTTAAAAAATAACGGCACAACTCATCAAGCTGAAATTTTCTCTGAAGGCAGATGGTAATGACTTCTACTTGTAGAAAAAATTTCAGGCCAATCTGATGTTTGTTGTTTGAGATAGAGTGATTTCCCCGTTTTACGTTTGTTGTGGAATAATTATACTTTTTTGTGTAATAAACCTATCACTATTTTTTAAAAATTAACGGCGCAACTCATCAAGCTGAAATTTTCTCTGAAGGCAGATGGTAATGACTTCTACTTGTAGAAAAAATTTCAGGCCAATCTGATGTTTGTTGTTTGAGATAGAGTGATTTCCCCGTTTTACGTTTGTTGTGGAATAATTATACTTTTTGTGTAATAAACCTATCACTATTTTTTAAAAATTAACGGCACAACTCATCAAGCTGAAATTTTCTCTGAAGGCAGATGGTAATGACTTCTACTTGTAGAAAAAATTTCAGGCCAATCTGATGTTTGTTGTTTGAGATAGAGTGATTTCCCCGTTTTACGTTTGTTGTGGAAAATTTATACTTTTTTGTGTAATAAACCTATCAATATTTTTTAAAAAATAACGGCACAACTCATCAAGCTGAAATTTTTACAGCAGGTAGTTGGTAATGACTTCTACTTGTAGAAAAAATTTCAGGCCAATCTGATGTTTGTTGTTTGAGATAGAGTGATTTCCCCGTTTTACGTTTGTTGTGGAATAATTATACTTTTTTGTGTAATAAACCTATCACTATTTTTTAAAAATTAACGGCACAACTCATCAAGCTGAAATTTTCTCTGAAGGCAGATGGTAATGACTTCTACTTGTAGACAAAATTTCAGGCCAATCTGATGTTTGTTGTTTGAGATAGAGTGATTTCCCCGTTTTACGTTTGTTGTGGAAAATTTATACTTTTTTGTGTAATAAACCTATCAATATTTTTTAAAAAATAACGGCACAGCTCATCAAGCTGAAATTTTCTCTGAAGACAGATGGTAATGACTTCTACTTGTAGAAAAAATTTCAGGCCAATCTGATGTTTGTTGTTTGAGATAGAGTGATTTCCCCGTTTTACGTTTGTTGTGGAATAATTATACTTTTTTGTGTAATAAACGTATCACTATTTTTTAAAAATTAACGGCACAACTCATCAAGCTGAAATTTTTACAGTAGGCAGTTGGTAATGACTTCTACTTGTAAAAAAAAAATTCAAGCCAATCTGACGGTTGGGGTTAGAGATAGAGTGATTTCCCCGGTTTACTTTTGTTGTGGAAAACATTAATTGAAGATTTTTAACAAAAGAAAAGCAGTATTCATATAGGACATTAAAAACATCTCGGATTGTTGGTTGTTCTTAGTAACGTTCAACCTGCTTGCAAACGGGGTGATCGGGTTTAAAATCAAAAAAAAAATCGGCGTGGAAACTAACTTATTAAAAAGGGGAAGCCTGGCTCAAAGTTTCCCCATGAGACACGGCAATGAGTCTTAGCACCTGAAATCTGATGTCTGTGTTAGGGAATCTGAACTTTTTTTTTTTTTTTTTTTTTTTTTTTTTTTTTTTTTTTTGCGCTTTGTAGAGACTACTCCATAATGGTTGAGTTTGCAATAATTTCTACTTGTAGAAACAATTTCAGGCCAATCTGAAGGTTGGGGTTAGAGATAGAGCGATTTGCCTGTTTTACTCTTGTGTAATAAATCTATTACGATTTTTTTAAATAAACGGCGCAACTTATCAAGCCGAAATTTTCACAGAAGGCAGTTGGTAATGACTTCTACTTGTAGAAAAAATTTCAGGCCAATCTGATGTTTGTTGTTTGAGATAGAGTGATTTCCCCGTTTTACGTTTGTTGTGGAATAATTATACTTTTTTGTGTAATAAACCTATCACTATTTTTTAAAAATTAACGGCACAGTTTATCAAGCTGAAATTTTCACAGAAGGCAGTTGGTAATGACTTCTACTTGTAGAAAAAAATTCAGGCCAATCTGATGTTTGTTGTTTGAGATAGAGTGATTTCCCCGTTTTACGTTTGTTGTGGAATAATTATACTTTTTTGTGTAATAAACCTATCACTATTTTTTAAAAATTAACGGCGCAACTCATCAAGCTGAAATTTTCTCTGAAGGCAGATGGTAATGACTTCTACTTGTAGAAAAAATTTCAGGCCAATCTGATGTTTGTTGTTTGAGATAGAGTGATTTCCCCGTTTTACGTTTGTTGTGGAAAATTTATACTTTTTTGTGTAATAAACCTATCAATATTTTTTAAAAAATAACGGCACAACTCATCAAGCTGAAATTTTCTCTGAAGGCAGATGGTAATGACTTCTACTTGTAGAAAAAATTTCAGGCCAATCTGATGTTTGTTGTTTGAGATAGAGTGATTTCCCCGTTTTACGTTTGTTGTGGAATAATTATACTTTTTTGTGTAATAAACCTATCACTATTTTTTAAAAATTAACGGCACAACTCATCAAGCTGAAATTTTCTCTGAAGGCAGATGGTAATGACTTCTACTTGTAGAAAAAATTTCAGGCCAATCTGATGTTTGTTGTTTGAGATAGAGTGATTTCCCCGTTTTACGTTTGTTGTGGAATAATTATACTTTTTTGTGTAATAAACTTATCACTATTATTTTAAAACAACGGCGCAACTCATCAAGCTGAAATTTTTACAGCAGGCAGTTGGTAATGACTTCTACTTGTAGAAAAAATTTCAGGCCAATCTGATGTTTGTTGTTTGAGATAGAGTGATTTCCCCGTTTTACGTTTGTTGTGGAATAATTATACTTTTTTGTGTAATAAACCTATCACTATTTTTTAAAAATTAACGGCGCAACTCATCAAGCTGAAATTTTCTCTGAAGGCAGATGGTAATGACTTCTACTTGTAGAAAAAATTTCAGGCCAATCTGATGTTTGTTGTTTGAGATAGAGTGATTTCCCCGTTTTACGTTTGTTGTGGAATAATTATACTTTTTTGTGTAATAAACCTATCACTATTTTTTAAAAATTAACGGCACAACTCATCAAGCTGAAATTTTCTCTGAAGGCAGATGGTAATGACTTCTACTTGTAGAAAAAATTTCAGGCCAATCTGATGTTTGTTGTTTGAGATAGAGTGATTTCCCCGTTTTACGTTTGTTGTGGAAAATTTATACTTTTTTGTGTAATAAACCTATCAATATTTTTTAAAAAATAACGGCACAACTCATCAAGCTGAAATTTTTACAGCAGGTAGTTGGTAATGACTTCTACTTGTAGAAAAAATTTCAGGCCAATCTGATGTTTGTTGTTTGAGATAGAGTGATTTCCCCGTTTTACGTTTGTTGTGGAATAATTATACTTTTTTGTGTAATAAACCTATCACTATTTTTTAAAAATTAACGGCACAACTCATCAAGCTGAAATTTTCTCTGAAGGCAGATGGTAATGACTTCTACTTGTAGAAAAAAATTCAGGCCAATCTGATGTTTGTTGTTTGAGATAGAGTGATTTCCCCGTTTTACGTTTGTTGTGGAAAATTTATACTTTTTTGTGTAATAAACCTATCAATATTTTTTAAAAAATAACGGCACAGCTCATCAAGCTGAAATTTTCTCTGAAGGCAGATGGTAATGACTTCTACTTGTAGAAAAAATTTCAGGCCAATCTGATGTTTGTTGTTTGAGATAGAGTGATTTCCCCGTTTTACGTTTGTTGTGGAATAATTATACTTTTTTGTGTAATAAACGTATCACTATTTTTTCAAAATTAACGGCACAACTCATCAAGCTGAAATTTTTACAGTAGGCAGTTGGTAATGACTTCTACTTGTAAAAAAAAAATTCAAGCCAATCTGACGGTTGGGGTTAGAGATAGAGTGATTTCCCCGGTTTACTTTTGTTGTGGAAAACATTAATTGAAGATTTTTAACAAAAGAAAAGCAGTATTCATATAGGACATTAAAAACATCTCGGATTGTTGGTTGTTCTTAGTAACGTTCAACCTGCTTGCAAACGGGGTGATCGGGTTTAGAATCAAAAAAAAAATCGGCGTGGAAACTAACTTATTAAAAAGGGGAAGCCTGGCTCAAAGTTTCCCCATGAGACACGGCAATGAGTCTGAGCACCTGAAATCTGATGTCTGTGTTAGGGAATCTGAACTTTTTTTTTTCTTTTTTTTTTTTTTTTTTTTGCGCTTTGTAGTGACTACTCCATAATGGTTGAGTTTGCAATAATTTCTACTTGTAGAAACAATTTCAGGCCAATCTGAAGGTTGGGGTTAGAGATAGAGCGATTTGCCTGTTTTACTCTTGTGTAATAAATCTATTACGATTTTTTTAAATAAACGGCGCAACTTATCAAGCCGAAATTTTCACAGAAGGCAGTTGGTAATGACTTCTACTTGTAGAAAAAATTTCAGGCCAATCTGATGTTTGTTGTTTGAGATAGAGTGATTTCCCCGTTTTACGTTTGTTGTGGAATAATTATACTTTTTTGTGTAATAAACCTATCACTATTTTTTAAAAATTAACGGCACAGTTTATCAAGCTGAAATTTTCACAGAAGGCAGTTGGTAATGACTTCTACTTGTAGAAAAAAATTCAGGCCAATCTGATGTTTGTTGTTTGAGATAGAGTGATTTCCCCGTTTTACGTTTGTTGTGGAAAATTTATACTTTTTTGTGTAATAAACCTATCAATATTTTTTAAAAAATAACGGCACAACTCATCAAGCTGAAATTTTCTCTGAAGGCAGATGGTAATGACTTCTACTTGTAGAAAAAATTTCAGGCCAATCTGATGTTTGTTGTTTGAGATAGAGTGATTTCCCCGTTTTACGTTTGTTGTGGAATAATTATAGTTTTTTTGTGTAATAAACCTATCACTATTTTTTAAAAATTAACGGCGCAACTCATCAAGCTGAAATTTTCTCTGAAGGCAGATGGTAATGACTTCTACTTGTAGAAAAAATTTCAGGCCAATCTGATGTTTGTTGTTTGAGATAGAGTGATTTCCCCGTTTTACGTTTGTTGTGGAAAATTTATACTTTTTTGTGTAATAAACCTATCAATATTTTTTAAAAAATAACGGCACAACTCATCAAGCTGAAATTTTCTCTGAAGGCAGATGGTAATGACTTCTACTTGTAGAAAAAATTTCAGGCCAATCTGATGTTTGTTGTTTGAGATAGAGTGATTTCCCCGTTTTACGTTTGTTGTGGAATAATTATACTTTTTTGTGTAATAAACTTATCACTATTATTTTAAAACAACGGCGCAACTCATCAAGCTGAAATTTTCTCTGAAGGCAGATGGTAATGACTTCTACTTGTAGAAAAAATTTCAGGCCAATCTGATGTTTGTTGTTTGAGATAGAGTGATTTCCCCGTTTTACGTTTGTTGTGGAATAATTATACTTTTTTGTGTAATAAACCTATCACTATTTTTTAAAAATTAACGGCGCAACTCATCAAGCTGAAATTTTCTCTGAAGGCAGATGGTAATGACTTCTACTTGTAGAAAAAATTTCAGGCCAATCTGATGTTTGTTGTTTGAGATAGAGTGATTTCCCCGTTTTACGTTTGTTGTGGAATAATTATACTTTTTTGTGTAATAAACCTATCACTATTTTTTAAAAATTAACGGCACAACTCATCAAGCTGAAATTTTCTCTGAAGGCAGATGGTAATGACTTCTACTTGTAGAAAAAATTTCAGGCCAATCTGATGTTTGTTGTTTGAGATAGAGTGATTTCCCCGTTTTACGTTTGTTGTGGAAAATTTATACTTTTTTGTGTAATAAACCTATCAATATTTTTTAAAAAATAACGGCACAACTCATCAAGCTGAAATTTTTACAGCAGGCAGTTGGTAATGACTTCTACTTGTAGAAAAAAATTCAGGCCAATCTGATGTTTGTTGTTTGAGATAGAGTGATTTCCCCGTTTTACGTTTGTTGTGGAATAATTATACTTTTTTGTGTAATAAACCTATCACTATTTTTTAAAAATTAACGGCACAACTCATCAAGCTGAAATTTTCTCTGAAGGCAGATGGTAATGACTTCTACTTGTAGAAAAAATTTCAGGCCAATCTGATGTTTGTTGTTTGAGATAGAGTGATTTCCCCGTTTTACGTTTGTTGTGGAATAATTATACTTTTTTGTGTAATAAACCTATCACTATTTTTTAAAAATTAACGGCACAACTCATCAAGCTGAAATTTTCTCTGAAGGCAGATGGTAATGACTTCTACTTGTAGAAAAAATTTCAGGCCAATTTGATGTTTGTTGTTTGAGATAGAGTGATTTCCCCGTTTTACGTTTGTTGTGGAATAATTATACTTTTTTGTGTAATAAACTTATCACTATTATTTTAAAACAACGGCGCAACTCATCAAGCTGAAATTTTTACAGCAGGTAGTTGGTAATGACTTCTACTTGTAGAAAAAATTTCAGGCCAATCTGATGTTTGTTGTTTGAGGTAGAGTGATTTCCCCGTTTTACGTTTGTTGTGGAATAATTATACTTTTTTGTGTAATAAACCTATCACTATTTTTGAAAAATTAACGGCGCAACTCATCAAGCTGAAATTTTCTCTGAAGGCAGATGGTAATGACTTCTACTTGTAGAAAAAATTTCAGGCCAATCTGATGTTTGTTGTTTGACATAGAGTGATTTCCCCGTTTTACGTTTGTTGTGGAATAATTATACTTTTTTGTGTAATAAACCTATCACTATTTTTTAAAAATTAACGGCACAACTCATCAAGCTGAAATTTTTACAGTAGGCAGTTGGTAATGACTTCTACTAGTAGAAAAAATTTCAGGCCAATCTGACGGTTGGGGTTAGAGATAGAGTGATTTCCCCGGTTTACTTTTGTTGTGGAAAACATTAATTGAAGATTTTTAACAAAAGAAAAGCAGTATTCATATAGGACATTAAAAACATCTCGGATTGTTGGTTGTTCTTAGTAACGTTCAACCTGCTTGCAAACGGGGTGATCGGGTTTAGAATCGAAAAAAAAATCGGCGTGGAAACTAACTTATTAAAAAGGGGAAGCCTGGCTCAAAGTTTCCCCATGAGACACGGCAATGAGTCTTAGCACCTGAAATCTGATGTCTGTGTTAGGGAATCTGAACTTTTTTTTTTTTTTTTTTTTTTTGCGCTTTGTAGTGACTACTCCATAATGGTTGAGTTTGCAATAATTTCTACTTGTAGAAACAATTTCAGGCCAATCTGAAGGTTGGGGTTAGAGATAGAGCGATTTGCCTGTTTTACTCTTGTGTAATAAATCTATTACGATTTTTTTAAATAAACGGCGCAACTTATCAAGCCGAAATTTTCACAGAAGGCAGTTGGTAATGACTTCTACTTGTAGAAAAAATTTCAGGCCAATCTGATGTTTGTTGTTTGAGATAGAGTGATTTCCCCGTTTTACGTTTGTTGTGGAATAATTATACTTTTTTGTGTAATAAACCTATCACTATTTTTTAAAAATTAACGGCACAGTTTATCAAGCTGAAATTTTCACAGAAGACAGTTGGTAATGACTTCTACTTGTAGAAAAAAATTCAGGCCAATCTGATGTTTGGGGTTAGAGATAGAGTGATTTCCCCGGTTTACTTTTGTTGTGGAAAACATTAATTGAAGATTTTTAACAAAAGAAAAGCAGTATTCATATAGGACATTAAAAACATCTCGGATTGTTGGTTGTTCTTAGTAACGTTCAACCTGCTTGCAAACGGGGTGATCGGGTTTAGAATCAAAAAAAAAATCGGCGTGGAAACTAACTTATTAAAAAGGGGAAGCCTGGCTCAAAGTTTCCCCATGAGACACGGCAATGAGTCTGAGCACCTGAAATCTGATGTCTGTGTTAGGGAATCTGAACTTTTTTTTTTCTTTTTTTTTTTTTTTTTTTTTGCGCTTTGTAGTGACTACTCCATAATGGTTGAGTTTGCAATAATTTCTACTTGTAGAAACAATTTCAGGCCAATCTGAAGGTTGGGGTTAGAGATAGAGCGATTTGCCTGTTTTACTCTTGTGTAATAAATCTATTACGATTTTTTTAAATAAACGGCGCAACTTATCAAGCCGAAATTTTCACAGAAGGCAGTTGGTAATGACTTCTACTTGTAGAAAAAATTTCAGGCCAATCTGATGTTTGTTGTTTGAGATAGAGTGATTTCCCCGTTTTACGTTTGTTGTGGAATAATTATACTTTTTTGTGTAATAAACCTATCACTATTTTTTAAAAATTAACGGCACAGTTTATCAAGCTGAAATTTTCACAGAAGGCAGTTGGTAATGACTTCTACTTGTAGAAAAAAATTCAGGCCAATCTGATGTTTGTTGTTTGAGATAGAGTGATTTCCCCGTTTTACGTTTGTTGTGGAAAATTTATACTTTTTTGTGTAATAAACCTATCAATATTTTTTAAAAAATAACGGCACAACTCATCAAGCTGAAATTTTCTCTGAAGGCAGATGGTAATGACTTCTACTTGTAGAAAAAATTTCAGGCCAATCTGATGTTTGTTGTTTGAGATAGAGTGATTTCCCCGTTTTACGTTTGTTGTGGAATAATTATAGTTTTTTTGTGTAATAAACCTATCACTATTTTTTAAAAATTAACGGCGCAACTCATCAAGCTGAAATTTTCTCTGAAGGCAGATGGTAATGACTTCTACTTGTAGAAAAAATTTCAGGCCAATCTGATGTTTGTTGTTTGAGATAGAGTGATTTCCCCGTTTTACGTTTGTTGTGGAAAATTTATACTTTTTTGTGTAATAAACCTATCAATATTTTTTAAAAAATAACGGCACAACTCATCAAGCTGAAATTTTCTCTGAAGGCAGATGGTAATGACTTCTACTTGTAGAAAAAATTTCAGGCCAATCTGATGTTTGTTGTTTGAGATAGAGTGATTTCCCCGTTTTACGTTTGTTGTGGAATAATTATACTTTTTTGTGTAATAAACTTATCACTATTATTTTAAAACAACGGCGCAACTCATCAAGCTGAAATTTTCTCTGAAGGCAGATGGTAATGACTTCTACTTGTAGAAAAAATTTCAGGCCAATCTGATGTTTGTTGTTTGAGATAGAGTGATTTCCCCGTTTTACGTTTGTTGTGGAATAATTATACTTTTTTGTGTAATAAACCTATCACTATTTTTTAAAAATTAACGGCGCAACTCATCAAGCTGAAATTTTCTCTGAAGGCAGATGGTAATGACTTCTACTTGTAGAAAAAATTTCAGGCCAATCTGATGTTTGTTGTTTGAGATAGAGTGATTTCCCCGTTTTACGTTTGTTGTGGAATAATTATACTTTTTTGTGTAATAAACCTATCACTATTTTTTAAAAATTAACGGCACAACTCATCAAGCTGAAATTTTCTCTGAAGGCAGATGGTAATGACTTCTACTTGTAGAAAAAATTTCAGGCCAATCTGATGTTTGTTGTTTGAGATAGAGTGATTTCCCCGTTTTACGTTTGTTGTGGAAAATTTATACTTTTTTGTGTAATAAACCTATCAATATTTTTTAAAAAATAACGGCACAACTCATCAAGCTGAAATTTTTACAGCAGGCAGTTGGTAATGACTTCTACTTGTAGAAAAAATTTCAGGCCAATCTGATGTTTGTTGTTTGAGATAGAGTGATTTCCCCGTTTTACGTTTGTTGTGGAATAATTATACTTTTTTGTGTAATAAACCTATCACTATTTTTTAAAAATTAACGGCACAACTCATCAAGCTGAAATTTTCTCTGAAGGCAGATGGTAATGACTTCTACTTGTAGAAAAAATTTCAGGCCAATCTGATGTTTGTTGTTTGAGATAGAGTGATTTCCCCGTTTTACGTTTGTTGTGGAATAATTATACTTTTTTGTGTAATAAACCTATCACTATTTTTTAAAAATTAACGGCACAACTCATCAAGCTGAAATTTTCTCTGAAGGCAGATGGTAATGACTTCTACTTGTAGAAAAAATTTCAGGCCAATTTGATGTTTGTTGTTTGAGATAGAGTGATTTCCCCGTTTTACGTTTGTTGTGGAATAATTATACTTTTTTGTGTAATAAACTTATCACTATTATTTTAAAACAACGGCGCAACTCATCAAGCTGAAATTTTTACAGCAGGTAGTTGGTAATGACTTCTACTTGTAGAAAAAATTTCAGGCCAATCTGATGTTTGTTGTTTGAGGTAGAGTGATTTCCCCGTTTTACGTTTGTTGTGGAATAATTATACTTTTTTGTGTAATAAACCTATCACTATTTTTGAAAAATTAACGGCGCAACTCATCAAGCTGAAATTTTCTCTGAAGGCAGATGGTAATGACTTCTACTTGTAGAAAAAATTTCAGGCCAATCTGATGTTTGTTGTTTGACATAGAGTGATTTCCCCGTTTTACGTTTGTTGTGGAATAATTATACTTTTTTGTGTAATAAACCTATCACTATTTTTTAAAAATTAACGGCACAACTCATCAAGCTGAAATTTTTACAGTAGGCAGTTGGTAATGACTTCTACTAGTAGAAAAAATTTCAGGCCAATCTGACGGTTGGGGTTAGAGATAGAGTGATTTCCCCGGTTTACTTTTGTTGTGGAAAACATTAATTGAAGATTTTTAACAAAAGAAAAGCAGTATTCATATAGGACATTAAAAACATCTCGGATTGTTGGTTGTTCTTAGTAACGTTCAACCTGCTTGCAAACGGGGTGATCGGGTTTAGAATCGAAAAAAAAATCGGCGTGGAAACTAACTTATTAAAAAGGGGAAGCCTGGCTCAAAGTTTCCCCATGAGACACGGCAATGAGTCTTAGCACCTGAAATCTGATGTCTGTGTTAGGGAATCTGAACTTTTTTTTTTTTTTTTTTTTTTTGCGCTTTGTAGTGACTACTCCATAATGGTTGAGTTTGCAATAATTTCTACTTGTAGAAACAATTTCAGGCCAATCTGAAGGTTGGGGTTAGAGATAGAGCGATTTGCCTGTTTTACTCTTGTGTAATAAATCTATTACGATTTTTTTAAATAAACGGCGCAACTTATCAAGCCGAAATTTTCACAGAAGGCAGTTGGTAATGACTTCTACTTGTAGAAAAAATTTCAGGCCAATCTGATGTTTGTTGTTTGAGATAGAGTGATTTCCCCGTTTTACGTTTGTTGTGGAATAATTATACTTTTTTGTGTAATAAACCTATCACTATTTTTTAAAAATTAACGGCACAGTTTATCAAGCTGAAATTTTCACAGAAGACAGTTGGTAATGACTTCTACTTGTAGAAAAAAATTCAGGCCAATCTGATGTTTGTTGTTTGAGATAGAGTGATTTCCCCGTTTTACGTTTGTTGTGGAAAATTTATACTTTTTTGTGTAATAAACCTATCAATATTTTTTAAAAAATAACGGCACAACTCATCAAGCTGAAATTTTCTCTGAAGGCAGATGGTAATGACTTCTACTTGTAGAAAAAATTTCAGGCCAATCTGATGTTTGTTGTTTGAGATAGAGTGATTTCCCCGTTTTACGTTTGTTGTGGAATAATTATACTTTTTTGTGTAATAAACCTATCACTATTTTTTAAAAATTAACGGCGCAACTCATCAAGCTGAAATTTTCTCTGAAGGTAGATGGTAATGACTTCTACTTGTAGAAAAAATTTCAGGCCAATCTGATGTTTGTTGTTTGAGATAGAGTGATTTCCCCGTTTTACGTTTGTTGTGGAATAATTATACTTTTTTTGTGTAATAAACCTATCACTATTTTTTAAAAATTAACGGCACAACTCATCAAGCTGAAATTTTCTCTGAAGGCAGATGGTAATGACTTCTACTTGTAGAAAAAATTTCAGGCCAATCTGATATTTGTTGTTTGAGATAGAGTGATTTCCCCGTTTTACGTTTGTTGTGGAAAATTTATACTTTTTTGTGTAATAAACCTATCAATATTTTTTAAAAAATAACGGCACAACTCATCAAGCTGAAATTTTTACAGCAGGTAGTTGGTAATGACTTCTACTTGTAGAAAAAATTTCAGGCCAATCTGATGTTTGTTGTTTGAGATAGAGTGATTTCCCCGTTTTACGTTTGTTGTGGAATAATTATACTTTTTTGTGTAATAAACCTATCACTATTTTTTAAAAATTAACGGCACAACTCATCAAGCTGAAATTTTCTCTGAAGGCAGATGGTAATGACTTCTACTTGTAGAAAAAATTTCAGGCCAATCTGATGTTTGTTGTTTGAGATAGAGTGATTTCCCCGTTTTACGTTTGTTGTGGAAAATTTATACTTTTTTGTGTAATAAACCTATCAATATTTTTTAAAAAATAACGGCACAACTCATCAAGCTGAAATTTTTACAGCAGGCAGTTGGTAATGACTTCTACTTGTAGAAAAAATTTCAGGCCAATCTGATGTTTGTTGTTTGAGATAGAGTGATTTCCCCGTTTTACGTTTGTTGTGGAATAATTATACTTTTTTGTGTAATAAACTTATCACTATTATTTTAAAACAACGGCGCAACTCATCAAGCTGAAATTTTTACAGCAGGCAGTTGGTAATGACTTCTACTTGTAGAAAAAATTTCAGGCCAATCTGATGTTTGTTGTTTGAGATAGAGTGATTTCCCCGTTTTACGTTTGTTGTGGAATAATTATACTTTTTTGTGTAATAAACCTATCACTATTTTTTAAAAATTAACGGCACAACTCATCAAGCTGAAATTTTCTCTGAAGGCAGATGGTAATGACTTCTACTTGTAGAAAAAATTTCAGGCCAATCTGATGTTTGTTGTTTGAGATATAGTGATTTCCCCGTTTTACGTTTGTTGTGGAATAATTATACTTTTTTGTGTAATAAACCTATCACTATTTTTTAAAAATTAACGGCACAACTCATCAAGCTGAAATTTTCTCTGAAGGCAGATGGTAATGACTTCTACTTGTAGAAAAAATTTCAGGCCAATCTGATGTTTGTTGTTTGAGATAGAGTGATTTCCCCGTTTTACGTTTGTTGTGGAATAATTATACTTTTTTGTGTAATAAACTTATCACTATTATTTTAAAACAACGGCGCAACTCATCAAGCTGAAATTTTTACAGCAGGCAGTTGGTAATGACTTCTACTTGTAGAAAAAATTTCAGGCCAATCTGATGTTTGTTGTTTGAGATAGAGTGATTTCCCCGTTTTACGTTTGTTGTGGAATAATTATACTTTTTTGTGTAATAAACCTATCACTATTTTTTAAAAATTAACGGCACAACTCATCAAGCTGAAATTTTCTCTGAAGGCAGATGGTAATGACTTCTACTTGTAGAAAAAATTTCAGGCCAATCTGATGTTTGTTGTTTGAGATATAGTGATTTCCCCGTTTTACGTTTGTTGTGGAATAATTATACTTTTTTGTGTAATAAACCTATCACTATTTTTTAAAAATTAACGGCACAACTCATCAAGCTGAAATTTTCTCTGAAGGCAGATGGTAATGACTTCTACTTGTAGAAAAAATTTCAGGCCAATCTGACGGTTGGGGTTAGAGATAGAGTGATTTCCCCGGTTTACTTTTGTTGTGGAAAACATTAATTGAAGATTTTTAACAAAAGAAAAGCAGTATTCATATAGGACATTAAAAACATCTCGGATTGTTGGTTGTTCTTAGTAACGTTCAACCTGCTTGCAAACGGGGTGATCGGGTTTAGAATCGAAAAAAAAAATCGGCGTGGAAACTAACTTATTAAAAAGGGGAAGCCTGGCTCAAAGTTTCCCCATGTGACACGGCAATGAGTCTTAGCACCTGAAATCTGATGTCTGTGTTAGGGAATCTGAACTTTTTTTTTTTTTTTTTTTTTTTTTTTTTTTTTTTTTTTTTTGCGCTTTGTAGTGACTACTCCATAATGGTTGAGTTTGCAATAATTTCTACTTGTAGAAACAATTTCAGGCCAATCTGAAGGTTGGGGTTAGAGATAGAGCGATTTGCCTGTTTTACTCTTGTGTAATAAATCTATTACGATTTTTTTAAATAAACGGCGCAACTTATCAAGCCGAAATTTTCACAGAAGGCAGTTGGTAATGACTTCTACTTGTAGAAAAAATTTCAGGCCAATCTGATGTTTGTTGTTTGAGATAGAGTGATTTCCCCGTTTTACGTTTGTTGTGGAATAATTATACTTTTTTGTGTAATAAACCTATCACTATTTTTTAAAAATTAACGGCACAGTTTATCAAGCTGAAATTTTCACAGAAGGCAGTTGGTAATGACTTCTACTTGTAGAAAAAAATTCAGGCCAATCTGATGTTTGTTGTTTGAGATAGAGTGATTTCCCCGTTTTACGTTTGTTGTGGAAAATTTATACTTTTTTGTGTAATAAACCTATCAATATTTTTTAAAAAATAACGGCACAACTCATCAAGCTGAAATTTTCTCTGAAGGCAGATGGTAATGACTTCTACTTGTAGAAAAAATTTCAGGCCAATCTGATGTTTGTTGTTTGAGATAGAGTGATTTCCCCGTTTTACGTTTGTTGTGGAATAATTATACTTTTTTGTGTAATAAACCTATCACTATTTTTTAAAAATTAACGGCGCAACTCATCAAGCTGAAATTTTCTCTGAAGGCAGATGGTAATGACTTCTACTTGTAGAAAAAATTTCAGGCCAATCTGATGTTTGTTGTTTGAGATAGAGTGATTTCCCCGTTTTACGTTTGTTGTGGAATAATTATACTTTTTGTGTAATAAACCTATCACTATTTTTTTAAAATTAACGGCACAACTCATCAAGCTGAAATTTTCTCTGAAGGCAGATGGTAATGACTTCTACTTGTAGAAAAAATTTCAGGCCAATCTGATGTTTGTTGTTTGAGATAGAGTGATTTCCCCGTTTTACGTTTGTTGTGGAAAATTTATACTTTTTTGTGTAATAAACCTATCAATATTTTTTAAAAAATAACGGCACAACTCATCAAGCTGAAATTTTTACAGCAGGTAGTTGGTAATGACTTCTACTTGTAGAAAAAATTTCAGGCCAATCTGATGTTTGTTGTTTGAGATAGAGTGATTTCCCCGTTTTACGTTTGTTGTGGAATAATTATACTTTTTTGTGTAATAAACCTATCACTATTTTTTAAAAATTAACGGCACAACTCATCAAGCTGAAATTTTCTCTGAAGGCAGATGGTAATGACTTCTACTTGTAGACAAAATTTCAGGCCAATCTGATGTTTGTTGTTTGAGATAGAGTGATTTCCCCGTTTTACGTTTGTTGTGGAAAATTTATATTTTTGTGTAATAAACCTATCAATATTTTTTAAAAAATAACGGCACAGCTCATCAAGCTGAAATTTTCTCTGAAGACAGATGGTAATGACTTCTACTTGTAGAAAAAATTTCAGGCCAATCTGATGTTTGTTGTTTGAGATAGAGTGATTTCCCCGTTTTACGTTTGTTGTGGAATAATTATACTTTTTTGTGTAATAAACGTATCACTATTTTTTAAAAATTAACGGCACAACTCATCAAGCTGAAATTTTTACAGTAGGCAGTTGGTAATGACTTCTACTTGTAAAAAAAAAATTCAAGCCAATCTGACGGTTGGGGTTAGAGATAGAGTGATTTCCCCGGTTTACTTTTGTTGTGGAAAACATTAATTGAAGATTTTTAACAAAAGAAAAGCAGTATTCATATAGGACATTAAAAACATCTCGGATTGTTGGTTGTTCTTAGTAACGTTCAACCTGCTTGCAAACGGGGTGATCGGGTTTAGAATCAAAAAAAAAATCGGCGTGGAAACTAACTTATTAAAAAGGGGAAGCCTGGCTCAAAGTTTCCCCATGAGACACGGCAATGAGTCTGAGCACCTGAAATCTGATGTCTGTGTTAGGGAATCTGAACTTTTTTTTTTCTTTTTTTTTTTTTTTTTTTTTGCGCTTTGTAGTGACTACTCCATAATGGTTGAGTTTGCAATAATTTCTACTTGTAGAAACAATTTCAGGCCAATCTGATGTTTGTTGTTTGAGATAGAGTGATTTCCCCGTTTTACGTTTGTTGTGGAATAATTATACTTTTTTGTGTAATAAACTTATCACTATTATTTTAAAACAACGGCGCAACTCATCAAGCTGAAATTTTCTCTGAAGGCAGATGGTAATGACTTCTACTTGTAGAAAAAATTTCAGGCCAATCTGATGTTTGTTGTTTGAGATAGAGTGATTTCCCCGTTTTACGTTTGTTGTGGAATAATTATACTTTTTTGTGTAATAAACCTATCACTATTTTTTAAAAATTAACGGCGCAACTCATCAAGCTGAAATTTTCTCTGAAGGCAGATGGTAATGACTTCTACTTGTAGAAAAAATTTCAGGCCAATCTGATGTTTGTTGTTTGAGATAGAGTGATTTCCCCGTTTTACGTTTGTTGTGGAATAATTATACTTTTTTGTGTAATAAACCTATCACTATTTTTTAAAAATTAACGGCACAGTTTATCAAGCTGAAATTTTCACAGAAGGCAGTTGGTAATGACTTCTACTTGTAGAAAAAAATTCAGGCCAATCTGATGTTTGTTGTTTGAGATAGAGTGATTTCCCCGTTTTACGTTTGTTGTGGAAAATTTATACTTTTTTGTGTAATAAACCTATCAATATTTTTTAAAAAATAACGGCACAACTCATCAAGCTGAAATTTTCTCTGAAGGCAGATGGTAATGACTTCTACTTGTAGAAAAAATTTCAGGCCAATCTGATGTTTGTTGTTTGAGATAGAGTGATTTCCCCGTTTTACGTTTGTTGTGGAATAATTATAGTTTTTTTGTGTAATAAACCTATCACTATTTTTTAAAAATTAACGGCGCAACTCATCAAGCTGAAATTTTCTCTGAAGGCAGATGGTAATGACTTCTACTTGTAGAAAAAATTTCAGGCCAATCTGATGTTTGTTGTTTGAGATAGAGTGATTTCCCCGTTTTACGTTTGTTGTGGAAAATTTATACTTTTTTGTGTAATAAACCTATCAATATTTTTTAAAAAATAACGGCACAACTCATCAAGCTGAAATTTTCTCTGAAGGCAGATGGTAATGACTTCTACTTGTAGAAAAAATTTCAGGCCAATCTGATGTTTGTTGTTTGAGATAGAGTGATTTCCCCGTTTTACGTTTGTTGTGGAATAATTATACTTTTTTGTGTAATAAACTTATCACTATTATTTTAAAACAACGGCGCAACTCATCAAGCTGAAATTTTCTCTGAAGGCAGATGGTAATGACTTCTACTTGTAGAAAAAATTTCAGGCCAATCTGATGTTTGTTGTTTGAGATAGAGTGATTTCCCCGTTTTACGTTTGTTGTGGAATAATTATACTTTTTTGTGTAATAAACCTATCACTATTTTTTAAAAATTAACGGCGCAACTCATCAAGCTGAAATTTTCTCTGAAGGCAGATGGTAATGACTTCTACTTGTAGAAAAAATTTCAGGCCAATCTGATGTTTGTTGTTTGAGATAGAGTGATTTCCCCGTTTTACGTTTGTTGTGGAATAATTATACTTTTTTGTGTAATAAACCTATCACTATTTTTTAAAAATTAACGGCACAGTTTATCAAGCTGAAATTTTCACAGAAGGCAGTTGGTAATGACTTCTACTTGTAGAAAAAAATTCAGGCCAATCTGATGTTTGTTGTTTGAGATAGAGTGATTTCCCCGTTTTACGTTTGTTGTGGAAAATTTATACTTTTTTGTGTAATAAACCTATCAATATTTTTTAAAAAATAACGGCACAACTCATCAAGCTGAAATTTTCTCTGAAGGCAGATGGTAATGACTTCTACTTGTAGAAAAAATTTCAGGCCAATCTGATGTTTGTTGTTTGAGATAGAGTGATTTCCCCGTTTTACGTTTGTTGTGGAATAATTATACTTTTTTGTGTAATAAACCTATCACTATTTTTTAAAAATTAACGGCGCAACTCATCAAGCTGAAATTTTCTCTGAAGGCAGATGGTAATGACTTCTACTTGTAGAAAAAATTTCAGGCCAATCTGATGTTTGTTGTTTGAGATAGAGTGATTTCCCCGTTTTACGTTTGTTGTGGAATAATTATACTTTTTTGTGTAATAAACCTATCACTATTTTTTAAAAATTAACGGCGCAACTCATCAAGCTGAAATTTTCTCTGAAGGCAGATGGTAATGACTTCTACTTGTAGAAAAAATTTCAGGCCAATCTGATGTTTGTTGTTTGAGATAGAGTGATTTCCCCGTTTTACGTTTGTTGTGGAAAATTTATACTTTTTTGTGTAATAAACCTATCAATATTTTTTAAAAAATAACGGCACAACTCATCAAGCTGAAATTTTCTCTGAAGGCAGATGGTAATGACTTCTACTTGTAGAAAAAATTTCAGGCCAATCTGATGTTTGTTGTTTGAGATAGAGTGATTTCCCCGTTTTACGTTTGTTGTGGAATAATTATACTTTTTTGTGTAATAAACCTATCACTATTTTTTAAAAATTAACGGCACAACTCATCAAGCTGAAATTTTCTCTGAAGGCAGATGGTAATGACTTCTACTTGTAGAAAAAATTTCAGGCCAATCTGATGTTTGTTGTTTGAGATAGAGTGATTTCCCCGTTTTACGTTTGTTGTGGAATAATTATACTTTTTTGTGTAATAAACTTATCACTATTATTTTAAAACAACGGCGCAACTCATCAAGCTGAAATTTTTACAGCAGGCAGTTGGTAATGACTTCTACTTGTAGAAAAAATTTCAGGCCAATCTGATGTTTGTTGTTTGAGATAGAGTGATTTCCCCGTTTTACGTTTGTTGTGGAATAATTATACTTTTTTGTGTAATAAACCTATCACTATTTTTGAAAAATTAACGGCGCAACTCATCAAGCTGAAATTTTCTCTGAAGGCAGATGGTAATGACTTCTACTTGTAGAAAAAATTTCAGGCCAATCTGATGTTTGTTGTTTGAGATAGAGTGATTTCCCCGTTTTACGTTTGTTGTGGAATAATTATACTTTTTTGTGTAATAAACCTATCACTATTTTTTAAAAATTAACGGCACAACTCATCAAGCTGAAATTTTTACAGTAGGCAGTTGGTAATGACTTCTACTAGTAGAAAAAATTTCAGGCCAATCTGACGGTTGGGGTTAGAGATAGAGTGATTTCCCCGGTTTACTTTTGTTGTGGAAAACATTAATTGAAGATTTTTAACAAAAGAAAAGCAGTATTCATATAGGACATTAAAAACATCTCGGATTGTTGGTTGTTCTTAGTAACGTTCAACCTGCTTGCAAACGGGGTGATCGGGTTTAGAATCGAAAAAAAAATCGGCGTGGAAACTAACTTATTAAAAAGGGGAAGCCTGGCTCAAAGTTTCCCCATGAGACACGGCAATGAGTCTTAGCACCTGAAATCTGATGTCTGTGTTAGGGAATCTGAACTTTTTTTTTTTTTTTTTTTTTTTTTTTTTGCGCTTTGTCGTGACTACTCCATAATGGTTGAGTTTGCAATAATTTCTACTTGTAGAAACAATTTCAGGCCAATCTGAAGGTTGGGGTTAGAGATAGAGCGATTTGCCTGTTTTACTCTTGTGTAATAAATCTATTACGATTTTTTAAATAAACGGCGCAACTTATCAAGCCGAAATTTTCACAGAAGGCAGTTGGTAATGACTTCTACTTGTAGAAAAAATTTCAGGCCAATCTGATGTTTGTTGTTTGAGATAGAGTGATTTCCCCGTTTTACGTTTGTTGTGGAATAATTATACTTTTTTGTGTAATAAACCTATCACTATTTTTTAAAAATTAACGGCACAGTTTATCAAGCTGAAATTTTCACAGAAGGCAGTTGGTAATGACTTCTACTTGTAGAAAAAAATTCAGGCCAATCTGATGTTTGTTGTTTGAGATAGAGTGATTTCCCCGTTTTACGTTTGTTGTGGAAAATTTATACTTTTTTGTGTAATAAACCTATCAATATTTTTTAAAAAATAACGGCACAACTCATCAAGCTGAAATTTTCTCTGAAGGCAGATGGTAATGACTTCTACTTGTAGAAAAAATTTCAGGCCAATCTGATGTTTGTTGTTTGAGATAGAGTGATTTCCCCGTTTTACGTTTGTTGTGGAATAATTATACTTTTTTGTGTAATAAACCTATCACTATTTTTTAAAAATTAACGGCGCAACTCATCAAGCTGAAATTTTCTCTGAAGGCAGATGGTAATGACTTCTACTTGTAGAAAAAATTTCAGGCCAATCTGATGTTTGTTGTTTGAGATAGAGTGATTTCCCCGTTTTACGTTTGTTGTGGAATAATTATACTTTTTTGTGTAATAAACCTATCACTATTTTTTAAAAATTAACGGCACAACTCATCAAGCTGAAATTTTCTCTGAAGGCAGATGGTAATGACTTCTACTTGTAGAAAAAATTTCAGGCCAATCTGATGTTTGTTGTTTGAGATAGAGTGATTTCCCCGTTTTACGTTTGTTGTGGAAAATTTATACTTTTTTGTGTAATAAACCTATCAATATTTTTTAAAAAATAACGGCACAACTCATCAAGCTGAAATTTTTACAGCAGGTAGTTGGTAATGACTTCTACTTGTAGAAAAAATTTCAGGCCAATCTGATGTTTGTTGTTTGAGATAGAGTGATTTCCCCGTTTTACGTTTGTTGTGGAAAATTTATACTTTTTTGTGTAATAAACCTATCAATATTTTTAAAAAATAACGGCACAACTCATCAAGCTGAAATTTTCTCTGAAGGCAGATGGTAATGACTTCTACTTGTAGAAAAAATTTCAGGCCAATCTGATGTTTGTTGTTTGAGATAGAGTGATTTCCCCGTTTTACGTTTGTTGTGGAAAACATTAATTGAAGATTTTTAACAAAAGAAAAGCAGTATTCATATAGGACATTAAAAACATCTCGGATTGTTGGTTGTTCTTAGTAACGTTCAACCTGCTTGCAAACGGGGTGATCGGGTTTAGAATCGAAAAAAAAATCGGCGTGGAAACTAACTTATTAAAAAGGGGAAGCCTGGCTCAAAGTTTCCCCATGAGACACGGCAATGAGTCTTAGCACCTGAAATCTGATGTCTGTGTTAGGGAATCTGAACTTTTTTTTTTTTTTTTTTTTGCGCTTTGTAGTGACTACTCCATAATGGTTGAGTTTGCAATAATTTCTACTTGTAGAAACAATTTCAGGCCAATCTGAAGGTTCGGGTTAGAGATAGAGCGATTTGCCTGTTTTACTCTTGTGTAATAAATCTATTACGATTTTTTTAAATAAACGGCGCAACTTATCAAGCTGAAATTTTCACAGAAGGCAGTTGGTAATGACTTCTACTTGTAGAAAAAATTTCAGGCCAATCTGATGTTTGTTGTTTGAGATAGAGTGATTTCCCCGTTTTACGTTTGTTGTGGAATAATTATACTTTTTTGTGTAATAAACCTATCACTATTTTTTAAAAATTAACGGCACAGTTTATCAAGCTGAAATTTTCACAGAAGGCAGTTGGTAATGACTTCTACTTGTAGAAAAAATTTCAGGCCAATCTGATGTTTGTTGTTTGAGATAGAGTGATTTCCCCGTTTTACGTTTGTTGTGGAAAATTTATACTTTTTTGTGTAATAAACCTATCAATATTTTTAAAAAATAACGGCACAACTCATCAAGCTGAAATTTTCTCTGAAGGCAGATGGTAATGACTTCTACTTGTAGAAAAAATTTCAGGCCAATCTGATGTTTGTTGTTTGAGATAGAGTGATTTCCCCGTTTTACGTTTGTTGTGGAATAATTATACTTTTTTGTGTAATAAACCTATCACTATTTTTTAAAAATTAACGGCGCAACTCATCAAGCTGAAATTTTCTCTGAAGGCAGATGGTAATGACTTCTACTTGTAGAAAAAATTTCAGGCCAATCTGATGTTTGTTGTTTGAGATAGAGTGATTTCCCCGTTTTACGTTTGTTGTGGAAAATTTATACTTTTTTGTGTAATAAACCCATCAATATTTTTTAAAAAATAACGGCACAACTCATCAAGCTGAAATTTTCTCTGAAGGCAGATGGTAATGACTTCTACTTGTAGAAAAAATTTCAGGCCAATCTGATGTTTGTTGTTTGAGATAGAGTGATTTCCCCGTTTTACGTTTGTTGTGGAATAATTATACTTTTTTGTGTAATAAACCTATCACTATTTTTTAAAAATTAACGGCACAACTCATCAAGCTGAAATTTTCTCTGAAGGCAGATGGTAATGACTTCTACTTGTAGAAAAAATTTCAGGCCAATCTGATGTTTGTTGTTTGAGATAGAGTGATTTCCCCGTTTTACGTTTGTTGTGGAATAATTATACTTTTTTGTGTAATAAACTTATCACTATTATTTTAAAACAACGGCGCAACTCATCAAGCTGAAATTTTTACAGCAGGCAGTTGGTAATGACTTCTACTTGTAGAAAAAATTTCAGGCCAATCTGATGTTTGTTGTTTGAGATAGAGTGATTTCCCCGTTTTACGTTTGTTGTGGAATAATTATACTTTTTTGTGTAATAAACCTATCACTATTTTTTAAAAATTAACGGCGCAACTCATCAAGCTGAAATTTTCTCTGAAGGCAGATGGTAATGACTTCTACTTGTAGAAAAAATTTCAGGCCAATCTGATGTTTGTTGTTTGAGATAGAGTGATTTCCCCGTTTTACGTTTGTTGTGGAATAATTATACTTTTTTGTGTAATAAACCTATCACTATTTTTTAAAAATTAACGGCACAGTTTATCAAGCTGAAATTTTCACAGAAGGCAGTTGGTAATGGCTTCTACTTGTAGAAAAAAATTCAGGCCAATCTGATGTTTGTTGTTTGAGATAGAGTGATTTCCCCGTTTTACGTTTGTTGTGGAAAATTTATACTTTTTTGTGTAATAAACCTATCACTATTTTTTAAAAAATAACGGCACAACTCATCAAGCTGAAATTTTCTCTGAAGGCAGATGGTAATGACTTCTACTTGTAGAAAAAATTTCAGGCCAATCTGATGTTTGTTGTTTGAGATAGAGTGATTTCCCCGTTTTAGGTTTGTTGTGGAATAATTATACTTTTTTGTGTAATAAACCTATCACTATTTTTTAAAAATTAACGGCGCAACTCATCAAGCTGAAATTTTCTCTGAAGGCAGATGGTAATGACTTCTACTTGTAGAAAAATTTTCAGGCCAATCTGATGTTTGTTGTTTGAGATAGAGTGATTTCCCCGTTTTACGTTTGTTGTGGAAAATTTATACTTTTTTGTGTAATAAACCTATCAATATTTTTTAAAAAATAACGGCACAACTCATCAAGCTGAAATTTTCTCTGAAGGCAGATGGTAATGACTTCTACTTGTAGAAAAAATTTCAGGCCAATCTGATGTTTGTTGTTTGAGATAGAGTGATTTCCCCGTTTTACGTTTGTTGTGGAATAATTATACTTTTTTGTGTAATAAACCTATCACTATTTTTTAAAAATTAACGGCACAACTCATCAAGCTGAAATTTTCTTTGAAGGCAGATGGTAATGACTTCTACTTGTAGAAAAAATTTCAGGCCAATCTGATGTTTGTTGTTTGAGATAGAGTGATTTCCCCGTTTTACGTTTGTTGTGGAATAATTATACTTTTTTGTGTAATAAACTTATCACTATTATTTTAAAACAACGGCGCAACTCATCAAGCTGAAATTTTTACAGCAGGCAGTTGGTAATGACTTCTACTTGTAGAAAAAATTTCAGGCCAATCTGATGTTTGTTGTTTGAGATAGAGTGATTTCCCCGTTTTACGTTTGTTGTGGAATAATTATACTTTTTTGTGTAATAAACCTATCACTATTTTTTAAAAATTAACGGCGCAACTCATCAAGCTGAAATTTTCTCTGAAGGCAGATGGTAATGACTTCTACTTGTAGAAAAAATTTCAGGCCAATCTGATGTTTGTTGTTTGAGATAGAGTGATTTCCCCGTTTTACGTTTGTTGTGGAAAATTTATACTTTTTTGTGTAATAAACCTATCAATATTTTTTAAAAAATAACGGCACAACTCATCAAGCTGAAATTTTCTCTGAAGGCAGATGGTAATGACTTCTACTTGTAGAAAAAATTTCAGGCCAATCTGATGTTTGTTGTTTGAGATAGAGTGATTTCCCCGTTTTACGTTTGTTGTGGAATAATTATACTTTTTTGTGTAATAAACCTATCACTATTTTTTAAAAATTAACGGCACAACTCATCAAGCTGAAATTTTTACAGTAGGCAGTTGGTAATGACTTCTACTTGTAGAAAAAATTTCAGGCCAATCTGACGGTTGGGGTTAGAGATAGAGTGATTTCCCCGGTTTACTTTTGTTGTGGAAAACATTAATTGAAGATTTTTAACAAAAGAAAAGCAGTATTCATATAGGACATTAAAAACATCTCGGATTGTTGGTTGTTCTTAGTAACGTTCAACCTGCTTGCAAACGGGGTGATCGGGTTTAGAATCGAAAAAAAAATCGGCGTGGAAACTAACTTATTAAAAAGGGGAAGCCTGGCTCAAAGTTTCCCCATGAGACACGTTTTACGTTTGTTGTGGAATAATTATACTTTTTTGTGTAATAAACCTATCACTATTTTTTAAAAATTAACGGCACAACTCATCAAGCTGAAATTTTCTCTGAAGGCAGATGGTAATGACTTCTACTTGTAGAAAAAAATTTCAGGCCAATCTGATGTTTGTTGTTTGAGATAGAGTGATTTCCCCGTTTTACGTTTGTTGTGGAAAATTTATACTTTTTTGTGTAATAAACCTATCAATATTTTTTAAAAAATAACGGCACAGCTCATCAAGCTGAAATTTTCTCTGAAGGCAAATGGTAATGACTTCTACTTGTAGAAAAAATTTCAGGCCAATCTGATGTTTGTTGTTTGAGATAGAGTGATTTCCCCGTTTTACGTTTGTTGTGGAATAATTATACTTTTTTGTGTAATAAACGTATCACTATTTTTTCAAAATTAACGGCACAACTCATCAAGCTGAAATTTTTACAGTAGGCAGTTGGTAATGACTTCTACTTGTAGAAAAAATTTCAGGTCAATCTGACGGTTGGGGTTAGAGATAGAGTGATTTCCCCGGTTTACTTTTGTTGTGGAAAACATTAATTGAAGATTTTTAACAAAAGAAAAGCAGTATTCATATAGGACATTAAAAACATCTCGGATTGTTGGTTGTTCTTAGTAACGTTCAACCTGCTTGCAAACGGGGTGATCGGGTTTAGAATCGAAAAAAAAATCGGCGTGGAAACTAACTTATTAAAAAGGGGAAGCCTGGCTCAAAGTTTCCCCATGAGACACGGCAATGAGTCTTAGCACCTGAAATCTGATGTCTGTGTTAGGGAATCTGAACTTTTTTTTTTTTTTTTTTTTTTTTTTTTTGCGCTTTGTAGTGACTACTCCATAATGGTTGAGTTTGCAATAATTTCTACTTGTAGAAACAATTTCAGGCCAATCTGAAGGTTGGGGTTAGAGATAGAGCGATTTGCCTGTTTTACTCTTGTGTAATAAATCTATTACGATTTTTTTAAATAAACGGCGCAACTTATCAAGCCGAAATTTTCACAGAAGGCAGTTGGTAATGACTTCTACTTGTAGAAAAAATTTCAGGCCAATCTGATGTTTGTTGTTTGAGATAGAGTGATTTCCCCGTTTTACGTTTGTTGTGGAATAATTATACTTTTTTGTGTAATAAACCTATCACTATTTTTTAAAAATTAACGGCACAGTTTATCAAGCTGAAATTTTCACAGAAGGCAGTTGGTAATGACTTCTACTTGTAGAAAAAAATTCAGGCCAATCTGATGTTTGTTGTTTGAGATAGAGTGATTTCCCCGTTTTACGTTTGTTGTGGAAAATTTATACTTTTTTGTGTAATAAACCTATCAATATTTTTTAAAAAATAACGGCACAACTTATCAAGCTGAAATTTTCTCTGAAGGCAGATGGTAATGACTTCTAATTGTAGAAAAAATTTCAGGCCAATCTGATGTTTGTTGTTTGAGATAGAGTGATTTCCCCGTTTTACGTTTGTTGTGGAATAATTATACTTTTTTGTGTAATAAACCTATCACTATTTTTTAAAAATTAACGGCGCAACTCATCAAGCTGAAATTTTCTCTGAAGGCAGATGGTAATGACTTCTACTTGTAGAAAAAATTTCAGGCCAATCTGATGTTTGTTGTTTGAGATAGAGTGATTTCCCCGTTTTACGTTTGTTGTGGAATAATTATACTTTTTTGTGTAATAAACCTATCACTATTTTTTAAAAATTAACGGCACAGTTTATCAAGCTGAAATTTTCACAGAAGGCAGTTGGTAATGACTTCTACTTGTAGAAAAAAATTCAGGCCAATCTGATGTTTGTTGTTTGAGATAGAGTGATTTCCCCGTTTTACGTTTGTTGTGGAAAATTTATACTTTTTTGTGTAATAAACCTATCAATATTTTTTAAAAAATAACGGCACAACTCATCAAGCTGAAATTTTCTCTGAAGGCAGATGGTAATGACTTCTACTTGTAGAAAAAATTTCAGGCCAATCTGATGTTTGTTGTTTAAGATAGAGTGATTTCCCCGTTTTACGTTTGTTGTGGAATAATTATACTTTTTTGTGTAATAAACGTATCACTATTTTTTAAAAATTAACGGCACAACTCATCAAGCTGAAATTTTTACAGTAGGCAGTTGGTAATGACTTCTACTTGTAGAAAAAATTTCAGGCCAATCTGATGTTTGTTGTTTGAGATAGAGTGATTTCCCCGTTTTACGTTTGTTGTGGAATAATTATACTTTTTTGTGTAATAAACCTATCACTATTTTTTAAAAATTAACGGCACAGTTTATCAAGCTGAAATTTTCACAGAAGGCAGTTGGTAATGACTTCTACTTGTAGAAAAAATTTCAGGCCAATCTGATGTTTGTTGTTTGAGATAGAGTGATTTCCCCGTTTTACGTTTGTTGTGGAATAATTATACTTTTTTGTGTAATAAACCTATCACTATTTTTTAAAAATTAACGGCACAACTCATCAAGCTGAAATTTTCTCTGAAGGCAGATGGTAATGACTTCTACTTGTAGAAAAAATTTCAGGCCAATCTGATGTTTGTTGTTTGAGATAGAGTGATTTCCCCGTTTTACGTTTGTTGTGGAAAATTTATACTTTTTTGTGTAATAAACCTATCAATATTTTTTAAAAAATAACGGCACAGCTCATCAAGCTGAAATTTTCTCTGAAGGCAGATGGTAATGACTTCTACTTGTAGAAAAAATTTCAGGCCAATCTGATGTTTGTTGTTTGAGATAGAGTGATTTCCCCGTTTTACGTTTGTTGTGGAATAATTATACTTTTTTGTGTAATAAACGTATCACTATTTTTTCAAAATTAACGGCACAACTCATCAAGCTGAAATTTTTACAGTAGGCAGTTGGTAATGACTTCTACTTGTAAAAAAAAAATTCAAGCCAATCTGACGGTTGGGGTTAGAGATAGAGTGATTTCCCCGGTTTACTTTTGTTGTGGAAAACATTAATTGAAGATTTTTAACAAAAGAAAAGCAGTATTCATATAGGACATTAAAAACATCTCGGATTGTTGGTTGTTCTTAGTAACGTTCAACCTGCTTGCAAACGGGGTGATCGGGTTTAGAATCGAAAAAAAAATCGGCGTGGAAACTAACTTATTAAAAAGGGGAAGCCTGGCTCAAAGTTTCCCCATGAGACACGTTTTACGTTTGTTGTGGAATAATTATACTTTTTTGTGTAATAAACCTATCACTATTTTTTAAAAATTAACGGCACAACTCATCAAGCTGAAATTTTCTCTGAAGGCAGATGGTAATGACTTCTACTTGTAGAAAAAATTTCAGGCCAATCTGATGTTTGTTGTTTGAGATAGAGTGATTTCCCCGTTTTACGTTTGTTGTGGAAAATTTATACTTTTTTGTGTAATAAACCTATCAATATTTTTTAAAAAATAACGGCACAATTCATCAAGCTGAAATTTTTACAGCAGGCAGTTGGTAATGACTTCTACTTGTAGAAAAAATTTCAGGCCAATCTGATGTTTGTTGTTTGAGATAGAGTGATTTCCCCGTTTTACGTTTGTTGTGGAATAATTATACTTTTTTGTGTAATAAACCTATCAATATTTTTTAAAAATTAACGGCACAACTCATCAAGCTGAAATTTTCTCTGAAGGCAGATGGTAATGACTTCTACTTGTAGAAAAAATTTTAGGCCAATCTGATGTTTGTTGTTTGAGATAGAGTGATTTCCCCGTTTTACGTTTGTTGTGGAATAATTATACTTTTTTGTGTAATAAACCTATCACTATTTTTTAAAAATTAACGGCACAGTTTATCAAGCTGAAATTTTCACAGAAGGCAGTTGGTAATGGCTTCTACTTGTAGAAAAAAATTCAGGCCAATCTGATGTTTGTTGTTTGAGATAGAGTGATTTCCCCGTTTTACGTTTGTTGTGGAAAATTTATACTTTTTTGTGTAATAAACCTATCACTATTTTTTAAAAAATAACGGCACAACTCATCAAGCTGAAATTTTCTCTGAAGGCAGATGGTAATGACTTCTACTTGTAGAAAAAATTTCAGGCCAATCTGATGTTTGTTGTTTGAGATAGAGTGATTTCCCCGTTTTAGGTTTGTTGTGGAATAATTATACTTTTTTGTGTAATAAACCTATCACTATTTTTTAAAAATTAACGGCGCAACTCATCAAGCTGAAATTTTCTCTGAAGGCAGATGGTAATGACTTCTACTTGTAGAAAAATTTTCAGGCCAATCTGATGTTTGTTGTTTGAGATAGAGTGATTTCCCCGTTTTACGTTTGTTGTGGAAAATTTATACTTTTTTGTGTAATAAACCTATCAATATTTTTTAAAAAATAACGGCACAACTCATCAAGCTGAAATTTTCTCTGAAGGCAGATGGTAATGACTTCTACTTGTAGAAAAAATTTCAGGCCAATCTGATGTTTGTTGTTTGAGATAGAGTGATTTCCCCGTTTTACGTTTGTTGTGGAATAATTATACTTTTTTGTGTAATAAACCTATCACTATTTTTTAAAAATTAACGGCACAACTCATCAAGCTGAAATTTTCTCTGAAGGCAGATGGTAATGACTTCTACTTGTAGAAAAAATTTCAGGCCAATCTGATGTTTGTTGTTTGAGATAGAGTGATTTCCCCGTTTTACGTTTGTTGTGGAATAATTATACTTTTTTGTGTAATAAACTTATCACTATTATTTTAAAACAACGGCGCAACTCATCAAGCTGAAATTTTTACAGCAGGCAGTTGGTAATGACTTCTACTTGTAGAAAAAATTTCAGGCCAATCTGATGTTTGTTGTTTGAGATAGAGTGATTTCCCCGTTTTACGTTTGTTGTGGAATAATTATACTTTTTTGTGTAATAAACCTATCACTATTTTTTAAAAATTAACGGCGCAACTCATCAAGCTGAAATTTTCTCTGAAGGCAGATGGTAATGACTTCTACTTGTAGAAAAAATTTCAGGCCAATCTGATGTTTGTTGTTTGAGATAGAGTGATTTCCCCGTTTTACGTTTGTTGTGGAAAATTTATACTTTTTTGTGTAATAAACCTATCAATATTTTTTAAAAAATAACGGCACAGCTCATCAAGCTGAAATTTTCTCTGAAGGCAAATGGTAATGACTTCTACTTGTAGAAAAAATTTCAGGCCAATCTGATGTTTGTTGTTTGAGATAGAGTGATTTCCCCGTTTTACGTTTGTTGTGGAATAATTATACTTTTTTGTGTAATAAACGTATCACTATTTTTTCAAAATTAACGGCACAACTCATCAAGCTGAAATTTTTACAGTAGGCAGTTGGTAATGACTTCTACTTGTAGAAAAAATTTCAGGTCAATCTGACGGTTGGGGTTAGAGATAGAGTGATTTCCCCGGTTTACTTTTGTTGTGGAAAACATTAATTGAAGATTTTTAACAAAAGAAAAGCAGTATTCATATAGGACATTAAAAACATCTCGGATTGTTGGTTGTTCTTAGTAACGTTCAACCTGCTTGCAAACGGGGTGATCGGGTTTAGAATCGAAAAAAAAATCGGCGTGGAAACTAACTTATTAAAAAGGGGAAGCCTGGCTCAAAGTTTCCCCATGAGACACGGCAATGAGTCTTAGCACCTGAAATCTGATGTCTGTGTTAGGGAATCTGAACTTTTTTTTTTTTTTTTTTTTTTTTTTTTTTTTGCGCTTTGTAGTGACTACTCCATAATGGTTGAGTTTGCAATAATTTCTACTTGTAGAAACAATTTCAGGCCAATCTGAAGGTTGGGGTTAGAGATAGAGCGATTTGCCTGTTTTACTCTTGTGTAATAAATCTATTACGATTTTTTTAAATAAACGGCGCAACTTATCAAGCCGAAATTTTCACAGAAGGCAGTTGGTAATGACTTCTACTTGTAGAAAAAATTTCAGGCCAATCTGATGTTTGTTGTTTGAGATAGAGTGATTTCCCCGTTTTACGTTTGTTGTGGAATAATTATACTTTTTTGTGTAATAAACCTATCACTATTTTTTAAAAATTAACGGCACAGTTTATCAAGCTGAAATTTTCACAGAAGGCAGTTGGTAATGACTTCTACTTGTAGAAAAAAATTCAGGCCAATCTGATGTTTGTTGTTTGAGATAGAGTGATTTCCCCGTTTTACGTTTGTTGTGGAAAATTTATACTTTTTTGTGTAATAAACCTATCAATATTTTTTAAAAAATAACGGCACAACTTATCAAGCTGAAATTTTCTCTGAAGGCAGATGGTAATGACTTCTAATTGTAGAAAAAATTTCAGGCCAATCTGATGTTTGTTGTTTGAGATAGAGTGATTTCCCCGTTTTACGTTTGTTGTGGAATAATTATACTTTTTTGTGTAATAAACCTATCACTATTTTTTAAAAATTAACGGCGCAACTCATCAAGCTGAAATTTTCTCTGAAGGCAGATGGTAATGACTTCTACTTGTAGAAAAAATTTCAGGCCAATCTGAGGTTTGTTGTTTGAGATAGAGTGATTTCCCCGTTTTACGTTTGTTGTGGAATAATTATACTTTTTTGTGTAATAAACCTATCACTATTTTTTAAAAATTAACGGCACAGTTTATCAAGCTGAAATTTTCACAGAAGGCAGTTGGTAATGACTTCTACTTGTAGAAAAAAATTCAGGCCAATCTGATGTTTGTTGTTTGAGATAGAGTGATTTCCCCGTTTTACGTTTGTTGTGGAAAATTTATACTTTTTTGTGTAATAAACCTATCAATATTTTTTAAAAAATAACGGCACAACTCATCAAGCTGAAATTTTCTCTGAAGGCAGATGGTAATGACTTCTACTTGTAGAAAAAATTTCAGGCCAATCTGATGTTTGTTGTTTAAGATAGAGTGATTTCCCCGTTTTACGTTTGTTGTGGAATAATTATACTTTTTTGTGTAATAAACGTATCACTATTTTTTAAAAATTAACGGCACAACTCATCAAGCTGAAATTTTTACAGTAGGCAGTTGGTAATGACTTCTACTTGTAGAAAAAATTTCAGGCCAATCTGATGTTTGTTGTTTGAGATAGAGTGATTTCCCCGTTTTACGTTTGTTGTGGAATAATTATACTTTTTTGTGTAATAAACCTATCACTATTTTTTAAAAATTAACGGCACAGTTTATCAAGCTGAAATTTTCACAGAAGGCAGTTGGTAATGACTTCTACTTGTAGAAAAAATTTCAGGCCAATCTGATGTTTGTTGTTTGAGATAGAGTGATTTCCCCGTTTTACGTTTGTTGTGGAATAATTATACTTTTTTGTGTAATAAACCTATCACTATTTTTTAAAAATTAACGGCACAACTCATCAAGCTGAAATTTTCTCTGAAGGCAGATGGTAATGACTTCTACTTGTAGAAAAAATTTCAGGCCAATCTGATGTTTGTTGTTTGAGATAGAGTGATTTCCCCGTTTTACGTTTGTTGTGGAAAATTTATACTTTTTTGTGTAATAAACCTATCAATATTTTTTAAAAAATAACGGCACAGCTCATCAAGCTGAAATTTTCTCTGAAGGCAGATGGTAATGACTTCTACTTGTAGAAAAAATTTCAGGCCAATCTGATGTTTGTTGTTTGAGATAGAGTGATTTCCCCGTTTTACGTTTGTTGTGGAATAATTATACTTTTTTGTGTAATAAACGTATCACTATTTTTTCAAAATTAACGGCACAACTCATCAAGCTGAAATTTTTACAGTAGGCAGTTGGTAATGACTTCTACTTGTAAAAAAAAAATTCAAGCCAATCTGACGGTTGGGGTTAGAGATAGAGTGATTTCCCCGGTTTACTTTTGTTGTGGAAAACATTAATTGAAGATTTTTAACAAAAGAAAAGCAGTATTCATATAGGACATTAAAAACATCTCGGATTGTTGGTTGTTCTTAGTAACGTTCAACCTGCTTGCAAACGGGGTGATCAGGTTTAGAATCGAAAAAAAAATCGGCGTGGAAACTAACTTATTAAAAAGGGGAAGCCTGGCTCAAAGTTTCCCCATGAGACACGGCAATGAGTCTTAGCACCTGAAATCTGATGTCTGTGTTAGGGAATCTGAACTTTTTTTTTTTTTTTTTTTTTTTTTGCGCTTTGTAGTGACTACTCCATAATGGTTGAGTTTGCAATAATTTCTACTTGTAGAAACAATTTCAGGCCAATCTGAAGGTTGGGGTTAGAGATAGAGCGATTTGCCTGTTTTACTCTTGTGTAATAAATCTATTACGATTTTTTTAAATAAACGGCGCAACTTATCAAGCCGAAATTTTCACAGAAGGCAGTTGGTAATGACTTCTACTTGTAGAAAAAATTTCAGGCCAATCTGATGTTTGCTGTTTGAGATAGAGTGATTTCCCCGTTTTACGTTTGTTGTGGAATAATTATACTTTTTTGTGTAATAAACCTATCACTATTTTTTAAAAATTAACGGCACAGTTTATCAAGCTGAAATTTTCACAGAAGGCAGTTGGTAATGACTTCTACTTGTAGAAAAAAATTCAGGCCAATCTGATGTTTGTTGTTTGAGATAGAGTGATTTCCCCGTTTTACGTTTGTTGTGGAAAATTTATACTTTTTTGTGTAATAAACCTATCAATATTTTTTAAAAAATAACGGCACAACTCATCAAGCTGAAATTTTCTCTGAAGGCAGATGGTTATGACTTCTACTTGTAGAAAAAATTTCAGGCCAATCTGATGTTTGTTGTTTGAGATAGAGTGATTTCCCCGTTTTACGTTTGTTGTGGAATAATTATACTTTTTTGTGTAATAAACCTATCACTATTTTTTAAAAATTAACGGCGCAACTCATCAAGCTGAAATTTTCTCTGAAGGCAGATGGTAATGACTTCTACTTGTAGAAAAAATTTCAGGCCAATCTGATGTTTGTTGTTTGAGATAGAGTGATTTCCCCGTTTTACGTTTGTTGTGGAATAATTATACTTTTTTGTGTAATAAACCTATCACTATTTTTTAAAAATTAACGGCACAACTCATCAAGCTGAAATTTTCTCTGAAGGCAGATGGTAATGACTTCTACTTGTAGAAAAAAATTTCAGGCCAATCTGATGTTTGTTGTTTGAGATAGAGTGATTTCCCCGTTTTACGTTTGTTGTGGAATAATTATACTTTTTTGTGTAATAAACTTATCACTATTATTTTAAAACAACGGCGCAACTCATCAAGCTGAAATTTTTACAGCAGGCAGTTGGTAATGACTTCTACTTGTAGAAAAAATTTCAGGCCAATCTGATGTTTGTTGTTTGAGATAGAGTGATTTTCCCGTTTTACGTTTGTTGTGGAATAATTATACTTTTTTGTGTAATAAACCTATCACTATTTTTTAAAAATTAACGGCACAACTCATCAAGCTGAAATTTTTACAGTAGGCAGTTGGTAATGACTTCTACTTGTAGAAAAAATTTCAGGCCAATCTGACGGTTGGGGTTAGAGATAGAGTGATTTCCCCGGTTTACTTTTGTTGTGGAAAACATTAATTGAAGATTTTTAACAAAAGAAAAGCAGTATTCATATAGGACATTAAAAACATCTCGGATTGTTGGTTGTTCTTAGTAACGTTCAACCTGCTTGCAAACGGGGTGATCGGGTTTAGAATCGAAAAAAAAATCGGCGTGGAAACTAACTTATTAAAAAGGGGAAGCCTGGCTCAAAGTTTCCCCATGAGACACGTTTTACGTTTGTTGTGGAATAATTATACTTTTTTGTGTAATAAACCTATCACTATTTTTTAAAAATTAACGGCACAACTCATCAAGCTGAAATTTTCTCTGAAGGCAGATGGTAATGACTTCTACTTGTAGAAAAAATTTCAGGCCAATCTGATGTTTGTTGTTTGAGATAGAGTGATTTCCCCGTTTTACGTTTGTTGTGGAAAATTTATACTTTTTTGTGTAATAAACCTATCAATATTTTTTAAAAAATAACGGCACAGCTCATCAAGCTGAAATTTTTACAGCAGGCAGTTGGTAATGACTTCTACTTGTAGAAAAAATTTCAGGCCAATCTGATGTTTGTTGTTTGAGATAGAGTGATTTCCCCGTTTTACGTTTGTTGTGGAATAATTATACTTTTTTGTGTAATAAACCTATCAATATTTTTTAAAAATTAACGGCACAACTCATCAAGCTGAAATTTTCTCTGAAGGCAGATGGTAATGACTTCTACTTGTAGAAAAAATTTTAGGCCAATCTGATGTTTGTTGTTTGAGATAGAGTGATTTCCCCGTTTTACGTTTGTTGTGGAATAATTATACTTTTTTGTGTAATAAACCTATCACTATTTTTTAAAAATTAACGGCACAACTCATCAAGCTGAAATTTTCTCTGAAGGCAGATGGTAATGACTTCTACTTGTAGAAAAAATTTCAGGCCAATCTGATGTTTGTTGTTTGAGATAGAGTGATTTCCCCGTTTTACGTTTGTTGTGGAAAATTTATACTTTTTTGTGTAATAAACCTATCAATATTTTTTAAAAAATAACGGCACAACTCATCAAGCTGAAATTTTTACAGCAGGCAGTTGGTAATGACTTCTACTTGTAGAAAAAATTTCAGGCCAATCTGATGTTTGTTGTTTGAGATAGAGTGATTTCCCCGTTTTACGTTTGTTGTGGAATAATTATACTTTTTTGTGTAATAAACCTATCACTATTTTTTAAAAATTAACGGCACAACTCATCAAGCTGAAATTTTCTCTGAAGGCAGATGGTAATGACTTCTACTTGTAGAAAAAATTTCAGGCCAATCTGATGTTTGTTGTTTGAGATAGAGTGATTTCCCCGTTTTACGTTTGTTGTGGAAAATTTATACTTTTTTGTGTAATAAACCTATCAATATTTTTTAAAAAATAACGGCACAGCTCATCAAGCTGAAATTTTCTCTGAAGGCAGATGGTAATGACTTCTACTTGTAGAAAAAATTTCAGGCCAATCTGATGTTTGTTGTTTGAGATAGAGTGATTTCCCCGTTTTACGTTTGTTGTGGAATAATTATACTTTTTTGTGTAATAAACGTATCACTATTTTTTAAAAATTAACGGCACAACTCATCAAGCTGAAATTTTTACAGTAGGCAGTTGGTAATGACTTCTACTTGTAGAAAAAATTTCAGGCCAATCTGATGGTTGGGGTTAGAGATAGAGTGATTTCCCCGGTTTACTTTTGTTGTGGAAAACATCAATTGAAGATTTTTAACAAAAGAAAAGCAGTATTCATATAGGACATTAAAAACATCTCGGATTGTTGGTTGTTCTTAGTAACGTTCAACCTGCTTGCAAACGGGGTGATCGGGTTTAGAATCGAAAAAAAATCGGCGTGGAAACTAACTTATTAAAAAGGGGAAGCCTGGCTCAAAGTTTCCCCATAAGACACGGCAATGAGTCTTAGCACCTGAAATCTGATGTCTGTGTTAGGGAATCTGAACTTTTTTTTTTTTTTTTTTTTTTTTTTTTTTTTTTTTTTTTTTTTTTTGCGCTTTGTAGTGACTACTCCATAATGGTTGAGTTTGCAATAATTTCTACTTGTAGAAACAATTTCAGGCCAATCTGAAGGTTGGGGTTAGAGATAGAGCGATTTGCCTGTTTTACTCTTGTGTAATAAATCTATTACGATTTTTTTAAATAAACGGCGCAACTTATCAAGCCGAAATTTTCACAGAAGGCAGTTGGTAATGACTTCTACTTGTAGAAAAAATTTCAGGCCAATCTGATGTTTGTTGTTTGAGATAGAGTGATTTCCCCGTTTTACGTTTGTTGTGGAATAATTATACTTTTTTGTGTAATAAACTTATCACTATTTTTTAAAAATTAACGGCACAGTTTATCAAGCTGAAATTTTCACAGAAGGCAGTTGGTAATGACTTCTACTTGTAGAAAAAAAATTCAGGCCAATCTGATGTTTGTTGTTTGAGATAGAGTGATTTCCCCGTTTTACGTTTGTTGTGGAAAATTTATACTTTTTTGTGTAATAAACCTATCAATATTTTTTAAAAAATAACGGCACAACTCATCAAGTTGAAATTTTCTCTGAAGGCAGATGGTTATGACTTCTACTTGTAGAAAAAATTTCAGGCCAATCTGATGTTTGTTGTTTGAGATAGAGTGATTTCCCCGTTTTACGTTTGTTGTGGAATAATTATACTTTTTTGTGTAATAAACTTATCACTATTTTTTAAAAATTAACGGCGCAACTCATCAAGCTGAAATTTTCTCTGAAGGCAGATGGTAATGACTTCTACTTGTAGAAAAAAATTCAGGCCAATCTGATGTTTGTTGTTTGAGATAGAGTGATTTTCCCGTTTTACGTTTGTTGTGGAATAATTATACTTTTTTGTGTAATAAACCTATCACTATTTTTTAAAAATTAACGGCACAACTCATCAAGCTGAAATTTTCTCTGAAGGCAGATGGTAATGACTTCTACTTGTAGAAAAAATTTCAGGCCAATCTGATGTTTGTTGTTTGAGATAGAGTGATTTCCCCGTTTTACGTTTGTTGTGGAATAATTATACTTTTTTGTGTAATAAACTTATCACTATTATTTTAAAACAACGGCGCAACTCATCAAGCTGAAATTTTTACAGCAGGCAGTTGGTAATGACTTCTACTTGTAGAAAAAATTTCAGGCCAATCTGATGTTTGTTGTTTGAGATAGAGTGATTTTCCCGTTTTACGTTTGTTGTGGAATAATTATACTTTTTTGTGTAATAAACCTATCACTATTTTTTAAAAATTAACGGCACAACTCATCAAGCTGAAATTTTCTCTGAAGGCAGATGGTAATGACTTCTACTTGTAGAAAAAATTTCAGGCCAATCTGATGTTTGTTGTTTGAGATAGAGTGATTTCCCCGTTTTACGTTTGTTGTGGAATAATTATACTTTTTTGTGTAATAAACTTATCACTATTATTTTAAAACAACGGCGCAACTCATCAAGCTGAAATTTTTACAGCAGGCAGTTGGTAATGACTTCTACTTGTAGAAAAAATTTCAGGCCAATCTGATGTTTGTTGTTTGAGATAGAGTGATTTCCCCGTTTTACGTTTGTTGTGGAATAATTATACTTTTTTGTGTAATAAACCTATCACTATTTTTTAAAAATTAACGGCACAACTCATCAAGCTGAAATTTTCTCTGAAGGCAGATGGTAATGACTTCTACTTGTAGAAAAAATTTCAGGCCAATCTGATGTTTGTTGTTTGAGATAGAGTGATTTCCCCGTTTTACGTTTGTTGTGGAATAATTATACTTTTTTTGTGTAATAAACCTATCACTATTTTTTAAAAATTAACGGCACAACTCATCAAGCTGAAATTTTCTCTGAAGGCAGATGGTAATGACTTCTACTTGTAGAAAAAATTTCAGGCCAATCTGATGTTTGTTGTTTGAGATAGAGTGATTTCCCCGTTTTACGTTTGTTGTGGAAAATTTATACTTTTTTGTGTAATAAACCTATCAATATTTTTTAAAAAATAACGGCACAACTCATCAAGCTGAAATTTTCTCTGAAGGCAGATGGTAATGACTTCTACTTGTAGAAAAAATTTCAGGCCAATCTGATGTTTGTTGTTTGAGATAGAGTGATTTCCCCGTTTTACGTTTGTTGTGGAATAATTATACTTTTTTGTGTAATAAACCTATCACTATTTTTTAAAAATTAACGGCGCAACTCATCAAGCTGAAATTTTCTCTGAAGGCAGATGGTAATGACTTCTACTTGTAGAAAAAATTTCAGGCCAATCTGATGTTTGTTGTTTGAGATAGAGTGATTTCCCCGTTTTACGTTTGTTGTGGAATAATTATACTTTTTTTGTGTAATAAACCTATCACTATTTTTTAAAAATTAACGGCACAACTCATCAAGCTGAAATTTTCTCTGAAGGCAGATGGTAATGACTTCTACTTGTAGAAAAAATTTCAGGCCAATCTGATGTTTGTTGTTTGAGATAGAGTGATTTCCCCGTTTTACGTTTGTTGTGGAAAATTTATACTTTTTTGTGTAATAAACCTATCAATATTTTTTAAAAAATAACGGCACAACTCATCAAGCTGAAATTTTTACAGCAGGTAGTTGGTAATGACTTCTACTTGTAGAAAAAATTTCAGGCCAATCTGATGTTTGTTGTTTGAGATAGAGTGATTTCCCCGTTTTACGTTTGTTGTGGAATAATTATACTTTTTTGTGTAATAAACCTATCACTATTTTTTAAAAATTAACGGCACAACTCATCAAGCTGAAATTTTCTCTGAAGGCAGATGGTAATGACTTCTACTTGTAGAAAAAATTTCAGGCCAATCTGATGTTTGTTGTTTGAGATAGAGTGATTTCCCCGTTTTACGTTTGTTGTGGAAAATTTATACTTTTTTGTGTAATAAACCTATCAATATTTTTTAAAAAATAACGGCACAACTCATCAAGCTGAAATTTTTACAGCAGGCAGTTGGTAATGACTTCTACTTGTAGAAAAAATTTCAGGCCAATCTGATGTTTGTTGTTTGAGATAGAGTGATTTCCCCGTTTTACGTTTGTTGTGGAATAATTATACTTTTTTGTGTAATAAACCTATCACTATTTTTTAAAAATTAACGACACAACTCATCAAGCTGAAATTTTCTCTGAAGGCAGATGGTAATGACTTCTACTTGTAGAAAAAATTTCAGGCCAATCTGATGTTTGTTGTTTGAGATAGAGTGATTTCCCCGTTTTACGTTTGTTGTGGAATAATTATACTTTTTTGTGTAATAAACTTATCACTATTTTTTAAAAATTAACGGCACAACTCATCAAGCTGAAATTTTCTCTGAAGGCAGATGGTAATGACTTCTACTTGTAGAAAAAATTTCAGGCCAATCTGATGTTTGTTGTTTGAGATAGAGTGATTTCCCCGTTTTACGTTTGTTGTGGAATAATTATACTTTTTTGTGTAATAAACTTATCACTATTATTTTAAAACAACGGCGCAACTCATCAAGCTGAAATTTTTACAGCAGGCAGTTGGTAATGACTTCTACTTGTAGAAAAAATTTCAGGCCAATCTGATGTTTGTTGTTTGAGATAGAGTGATTTCCCCGTTTTACGTTTGTTGTGGAATAATTATACTTTTTTGTGTAATAAACCTATCACTATTTTTTTAAAAATTAACGGCACAACTCATCAAGCTGAAATTTTTACAGTAGGCAGTTGGTAATGACTTCTACTTGTAGAAAAAATTTCAGGCCAATCTGACGGTTGGGGTTAGAGATAGAGTGATTTCCCCGGTTTACTTTTGTTGTGGAAAACATTAATTGAAGATTTTTAACAAAAGAAAAGCAGTATTCATATAGGACATTAAAAACATCTCGGATTGTTGGTTGTTCTTAGTAACGTTCAACCTGCTTGCAAACGGGGTGATCGGGTTTAGAATCGAAAAAAAAATCGGCGTGGAAACTAACTTATTAAAAAGGGGAAGCCTGGCTCAAAGTTTCCCCATGAGACACGGCAATGAGTCTTAGCACCTGAAATCTGATGTCTGTGTTAGGGAATCTGAACTTTTTTTTTTTTTTTTTTTTTTTTTTGTGCTTTGTAGTGACTACTCCATAATGGTTGAGTTTGCAATAATTTCTACTTGTAGAAACAATTTCAGGCCAATCTGAAGGTTGGGGTTAGAGATAGAGCGATTTGCCTGTTTTACTCTTGTGTAATAAATCTATTACGATTTTTTTAAATAAACGGCGCAACTTATCAAGCCGAAATTTTCACAGAAGGCAGTTGGTAATGACTTCTACTTGTAGAAAAAATTTCAGGCCAATCTGATGTTTGTTGTTTGAGATAGAGTGATTTCCCCGTTTTACGTTTGTTGTGGAATAATTATACTTTTTTGTGTAATAAACCTATCACTATTTTTTAAAAATTAACGGCACAGTTTATCAAGCTGAAATTTTCACAGAAGGCAGTTGGTAATGACTTCTACTTGTAGAAAAAAATTCAGGCCAATCTGATGTTTGTTGTTTGAGATAGAGTGATTTCCCCGTTTTACGTTTGTTGTGGAAAATTTATACTTTTTTGTGTAATAAACCTATCAATATTTTTTAAAAAATAACGGCACAACTCATCAAGCTGAAATTTTCTCTGAAGGCAGATGGTAATGACTTCTACTTGTAGAAAAAATTTCAGGCCAATCTGATGTTTGTTGTTTGAGATAGAGTGATTTCCCCGTTTTACGTTTGTTGTGGAATAATTATACTTTTTTGTGTAATAAACCTATCACTATTTTTTAAAAATTAACGGCGCAACTCATCAAGCTGAAATTTTCTCTGAAGGCAGATGGTAATGACTTCTACTTGTAGAAAAAATTTCAGGCCAATCTGATGTTTGTTGTTTGAGATAGAGTGATTTCCCCGTTTTACGTTTGTTGTGGAAAATTTATACTTTTTTGTGTAATAAACCTATCAATATTTTTTAAAAAATAACGGCACAACTCATCAAGCTGAAATTTTTACAGCAGGTAGTTGGTAATGACTTCTACTTGTAGAAAAAATTTCAGGCCAATCTGATGTTTGTTGTTTGAGATAGAGTGATTTCCCCGTTTTACGTTTGTTGTGGAATAATTATACTTTTTTGTGTAATAAACCTATCACTATTTTTTAAAAATTAACGGCACAACTCATCAAGCTGAAATTTTCTCTGAAGGCAGATGGTAATGACTTCTACTTGTAGAAAAAATTTCAGGCCAATCTGATGTTTGTTGTTTGAGATAGAGTGATTTCCCCGTTTTACGTTTGTTGTGGAATAATTATACTTTTTTTGTGTAATAAACCTATCACTATTTTTTAAAAATTAACGGCACAACTCATCAAGCTGAAATTTTCTCTGAAGGCAGATGGTAATGACTTCTACTTGTAGAAAAAATTTCAGGCCAATCTGATGTTTGTTGTTTGAGATAGAGTGATTTCCCCGTTTTACGTTTGTTGTGGAAAATTTATACTTTTTTGTGTAATAAACCTATCAATATTTTTTAAAAAATAACGGCACAACTCATCAAGCTGAAATTTTCTCTGAAGGCAGATGGTAATGACTTCTACTTGTAGAAAAAATTTCAGGCCAATCTGATGTTTGTTGTTTGAGATAGAGTGATTTCCCCGTTTTACGTTTGTTGTGGAATAATTATACTTTTTTGTGTAATAAACCTATCACTATTTTTTAAAAATTAACGGCGCAACTCATCAAGCTGAAATTTTCTCTGAAGGCAGATGGTAATGACTTCTACTTGTAGAAAAAATTTCAGGCCAATCTGATGTTTGTTGTTTGAGATAGAGTGATTTCCCCGTTTTACGTTTGTTGTGGAAAATTTATACTTTTTTGTGTAATAAACCTATCAATATTTTTTAAAAAATAACGGCACAACTCATCAAGCTGAAATTTTTACAGCAGGCAGTTGGTAATGACTTCTACTTGTAGAAAAAATTTCAGGCCAATCTGATGTTTGTTGTTTGAGATAGAGTGATTTCCCCGTTTTACGTTTGTTGTGGAATAATTATACTTTTTTGTGTAATAAACCTATCACTATTTTTTAAAAATTAACGGCACAACTCATCAAGCTGAAATTTTCTCTGAAGGCAGATGGTAATGACTTCTACTTGTAGAAAAAATTTCAGGCCAATCTGATGTTTGTTGTTTGAGATAGAGTGATTTCCCCGTTTTACGTTTGTTGTGGAATAATTATACTTTTTTGTGTAATAAACTTATCACTATTATTTTAAAACAACGGCGCAACTCATCAAGCTGAAATTTTTACAGCAGGCAGTTGGTAATGACTTCTACTTGTAGAAAAAAATTTCAGGCCAATCTGATGTTTGTTGTTTGAAATAGAGTGATTTCCCCGTTTTACGTTTGTTGTGGAATAATTATACTTTTTTGTGTAATAAACCTATCACTATTTTTTTAAAAATTAACGGCACAACTCATCAAGCTGAAATTTTTACAGTAGGCAGTTGGTAATGACTTCTACTTGTAGAAAAAATTTCAGGCCAATCTGACGGTTGGGGTTAGAGATAGAGTGATTTCCCCGGTTTACTTTTGTTGTGGAAAACATTAATTGAAGATTTTTAACAAAAGAAAAGCAGTATTCATATAGGACATTAAAAACATCTCGGATTGTTGGTTGTTCTTAGTAACGTTCAACCTGCTTGCAAACGGGGTGATCGGGTTTAGAATCGAAAAAAAAATCGGCGTGGAAACTAACTTATTAAAAAGGGGAAGCCTGGCTCAAAGTTTCCCCATGAGACACGGCAATGAGTCTTAGCACCTGAAATCTGATGTCTGTGTTAGGGAATCTGAACTTTTTTTTTTTTTTTTTTTTTTTTTGCGCTTTGTAGTGACTACTCCATAATGGTTGAGTTTGCAATAATTTCTACTTGTAGAAACAATTTCAGGCCAATCTGAAGGTTGGGGTTAGAGATAGAGCGATTTGCCTGTTTTACTCTTGTGTAATAAATCTATTACGATTTTTTTAAATAAACGGCGCAACTTATCAAGCCGAAATTTTCACAGAAGGCAGTTGGTAATGACTTCTACTTGTAGAAAAAATTTCAGGCCAATCTGATGTTTGTTGTTTGAGATAGAGTGATTTCCCCGTTTTACGTTTGTTGTGGAATAATTATACTTTTTTGTGTAATAAGCCTATCACTATTTTTTAAAAATTAACGGCACAGTTTATCAAGCTGAAATTTTCACAGAAGGCAGTTGGTAATGACTTCTACTTGTAGAAAAAAATTCAGGCCAATCTGATGTTTGTTGTTTGAGATAGAGTGATTTCCCCGTTTTACGTTTGTTGTGGAAAATTTATACTTTTTTGTGTAATAAACCTATCAATATTTTTTAAAAAATAACGGCACAACTCATCAAGCTGAAATTTTCTCTGAAGGCAGATGGTTATGACTTCTACTTGTAGAAAAAATTTCAGGCCAATCTGATGTTTGTTGTTTGAGATAGAGTGATTTCCCCGTTTTACGTTTGTTGTGGAATAATTATACTTTTTTGTGTAATAAACCTATCACTATTTTTTAAAAATTAACGGCGCAACTCATCAAGCTGAAATTTTCTCTGAAGGCAGATGGTAATGACTTCTACTTGTAGAAAAAATTTCAGGCCAATCTGATGTTTGTTGTTTGAGATAGAGTGATTTCCCCGTTTTACGTTTGTTGTGGAAAATTTATACTTTTTTGTGTAATAAACCTATCAATATTTTTTAAAAAATAACGGCACAACTCATCAAGCTGAAATTTTCTCTGAAGGCAGATGGTAATGACTTCTACTTGTAGAAAAAATTTCAGGCCAATCTGATGTTTGTTGCTTGAGATAGAGTGATTTCCCCGTTTTACGTTTGTTGTGGAATAATTATACTTTTTTGTGTAATAAACCTATCACTATTTTTTAAAAATTAACGGCGCAACTCATCAAGCTGAAATTTTCTCTGAAAGCAGATGGTAATGACTTCTACTTGTAGAAAAAATTTCAGGCCAATCTGATGTTTGTTGTTTGAGATAGAGTGATTTCCCCGTTTTACGTTTGTTGTGGAATAATTATACTTTTTTTGTGTAATAAACCTATCACTATTTTTTAAAAATTAACGGCACAACTCATCAAGCTGAAATTTTCTCTGAAGGCAGATGGTAATGACTTCTACTTGTAGAAAAAATTTCAGGCCAATCTGATGTTTGTTGTTTGAGATAGAGTGATTTCCCCGTTTTACGTTTGTTGTGGAAAATTTATACTTTTTTGTGTAATAAACCTATCAATATTTTTTAAAAAATAACGGCACAACTCATCAAGCTGAAATTTTTACAGCAGGTAGTTGGTTATGACTTCTACTTGTAGAAAAAATTTCAGGCCAATCTGATGTTTGTTGTTTGAGATAGAGTGATTTCCCCGTTTTACGTTTGTTGTGGAATAATTATACTTTTTTGTGTAATAAACCTATCACTATTTTTTAAAAATTAACGGCACAACTCATCAAGCTGAAATTTTCTCTGAAGGCAGATGGTAATGACTTCTACTTGTAGAAAAAATTTCAGGCCAATCTGATGTTTGTTGTTTGAGATAGAGTGATTTCCCCGTTTTACGTTTGTTGTGGAAAATTTATACTTTTTTGTGTAATAAACCTATCAATATTTTTTTAAAAATAACGGCACAACTCATCAAGCTGAAATTTTTACAGCAGGCAGTTGGTAATGACTTCTACTTGTAGAAAAAATTTCAGGCCAATCTGATGTTTGTTGTTTGAGATAGAGTGATTTCCCCGTTTTACGTTTGTTGTGGAATAATTATACTTTTTTGTGTAATAAACCTATCACTATTTTTTAAAAATTAACGACACAACTCATCAAGCTGAAATTTTCTCTGAAGGCAGATGGTAATGACTTCTACTTGTAGAAAAAATTTCAGGCCAATCTGATGTTTGTTGTTTGAGATAGAGTGATTTCCCCGTTTTACGTTTGTTGTGGAATAATTATACTTTTTTGTGTAATAAACTTATCACTATTTTTTAAAAATTAACGGCACAACTCATCAAGCTGAAATTTTCTCTGAAGGCAGATGGTAATGACTTCTACTTGTAGAAAAAATTTCAGGCCAATCTGATGTTTGTTGTTTGAGATAGAGTGATTTCCCCGTTTTACGTTTGTTGTGGAATAATTATACTTTTTTGTGTAATAAACCTATCACTATTTTTTAAAAATTAACGACACAACTCATCAAGCTGAAATTTTCTCTGAAGGCAGATGGTAATGACTTCTACTTGTAGAAAAAATTTCAGGCCAATCTGATGTTTGTTGTTTGAGATAGAGTGATTTCCCCGTTTTACGTTTGTTGTGGAATAATTATACTTTTTTGTGTAATAAACCTATCACTGTTTTTTTAAAAATTAACGGCACAACTCATCAAGCTGAAATTTTTACAGTAGGCAGTTGGTAATGACTTCTACTTGTAGAAAAAATTTCAGGCCAATCTGACGGTTGGGGTTAGAGATAGAGTGATTTCCCCGGTTTACTTTTGTTGTGGAAAACATTAATTGAAGATTTTTAACAAAAGAAAAGCAGTATTCATATAGGACATTAAAAACATCTCGGATTGTTGGTTGTTCTTAGTAACGTTCAACCTGCTTGCAAACGGGGTGATCGGGTTTAGAATCGAAAAAAAAATCGGCGTGGAAACTAACTTATTAAAAAGGGGAAGCCTGGCTCAAAGTTTCCCCATGAGACACGGCAATGAGTCTTAGCACCTGAAATCTGATGTCTGTGTTAGGGAACCTGAACTTTTTTTTTTTTTTTTTTTTTTTTTGCGCTTTGTAGTGACTACTCCATAATGGTTGAGTTTGCAATAATTTCTACTTGTAGAAACAATTTCAGGCCAATCTGAAGGTTGGGGTTAGAGATAGAGCGATTTGCCTGTTTTACTCTTGTGTAATAAATCTATTACGATTTTTTTAAATAAACGGCGCAACTTATCAAGCCGAAATTTTCACAGAAGGCAGTTGGTAATGACTTCTACTTGTAGAAAAAATTTCAGGCCAATCTGATGTTTGTTGTTTGAGATAGAGTGATTTCCCCGTTTTACGTTTGTTGTGGAATAATTATACTTTTTTGTGTAATAAGCTTTTCACTATTTTTTAAAAATTAACGGCACAGTTTATCAAGCTGAAATTTTCACAGAAGGCAGTTGGTAATGACTTCTACTTGTAGAAAAAAATTCAGGCCAATCTGATGTTTGTTGTTTGAGATAGAGTGATTTCCCCGTTTTACGTTTGTTGTGGAAAATTTATACTTTTTTGTGTAATAAACCTATCAATATTTTTTAAAAAATAACGGCACAACTCATCAAGCTGAAATTTTCTCTGAAGGCAGATGGTAATGACTTCTACTTGTAGAAAAAATTTCAGGCCAATCTGATGTTTGTTGTTTGAGATAGAGTGATTTCCCCGTTTTACGTTTGTTGTGGAATAATTATACTTTTTTGTGTAATAAACCTATCACTATTTTTTAAAAATTAACGGCACAACTCATCAAGCTGAAATTTTCTCTGAAGGCAGATGGTAATGACTTCTACTTGTAGAAAAAATTTCAGGCCAATCTGATGTTTGTTGTTTGAGATAGAGTGATTTCCCCGTTTTACGTTTGTTGTGGAATAATTATACTTTTTTTGTGTAATAAACCTATCACTATTTTTTAAAAATTAACGGCACAACTCATCAAGCTGAAATTTTCTCTGAAGGCAGATGGTAATGACTTCTACTTGTAGAAAAAATTTCAGGCCAATCTGATGTTTGTTGTTTGAGATAGAGTGATTTCCCCGTTTTACGTTTGTTGTGGAAAATTTATACTTTTTTGTGTAATAAACCTATCAATATTTTTTAAAAAATAACGGCACAACTCATCAAGCTGAAATTTTCTCTGAAGGCAGATGGTAATGACTTCTACTTGTAGAAAAAATTTCAGGCCAATCTGATGTTTGTTGCTTGAGATAGAGTGATTTCCCCGTTTTACGTTTGTTGTGGAATAATTATACTTTTTTGTGTAATAAACCTATCACTATTTTTTAAAAATTAACGGCGCAACTCATCAAGCTGAAATTTTCTCTGAAAGCAGATGGTAATGACTTCTACTTGTAGAAAAAATTTCAGGCCAATCTGATGTTTGTTGTTTGAGATAGAGTGATTTCCCCGTTTTACGTTTGTTGTGGAATAATTATACTTTTTTTGTGTAATAAACCTATCACTATTTTTTAAAAATTAACGGCACAACTCATCAAGCTGAAATTTTCTCTGAAGGCAGATGGTAATGACTTCTACTTGTAGAAAAAATTTCAGGCCAATCTGATGTTTGTTGTTTGAGATAGAGTGATTTCCCCGTTTTACGTTTGTTGTGGAAAATTTATACTTTTTTGTGTAATAAACCTATCAATATTTTTTAAAAAATAACGGCACAACTCATCAAGCTGAAATTTTTACAGCAGGTAGTTGGTTATGACTTCTACTTGTAGAAAAAATTTCAGGCCAATCTGATGTTTGTTGTTTGAGATAGAGTGATTTCCCCGTTTTACGTTTGTTGTGGAATAATTATACTTTTTTGTGTAATAAACCTATCACTATTTTTTAAAAATTAACGGCACAACTCATCAAGCTGAAATTTTCTCTGAAGGCAGATGGTAATGACTTCTACTTGTAGAAAAAATTTCAGGCCAATCTGATGTTTGTTGTTTGAGATAGAGTGATTTCCCCGTTTTACGTTTGTTGTGGAAAATTTATACTTTTTTGTGTAATAAACCTATCAATATTTTTTTAAAAATAACGGCACAACTCATCAAGCTGAAATTTTTACAGCAGGCAGTTGGTAATGACTTCTACTTGTAGAAAAAATTTCAGGCCAATCTGATGTTTGTTGTTTGAGATAGAGTGATTTCCCCGTTTTACGTTTGTTGTGGAATAATTATACTTTTTTGTGTAATAAACCTATCACTATTTTTTAAAAATTAACGACACAACTCATCAAGCTGAAATTTTCTCTGAAGGCAGATGGTAATGACTTCTACTTGTAGAAAAAATTTCAGGCCAATCTGATGTTTGTTGTTTGAGATAGAGTGATTTCCCCGTTTTACGTTTGTTGTGGAATAATTATACTTTTTTGTGTAATAAACTTATCACTATTTTTTAAAAATTAACGGCACAACTCATCAAGCTGAAATTTTCTCTGAAGGCAGATGGTAATGACTTCTACTTGTAGAAAAAATTTCAGGCCAATCTGATGTTTGTTGTTTGAGATAGAGTGATTTCCCCGTTTTACGTTTGTTGTGGAATAATTATACTTTTTTGTGTAATAAACCTATCACTATTTTTTAAAAATTAACGACACAACTCATCAAGCTGAAATTTTCTCTGAAGGCAGATGGTAATGACTTCTACTTGTAGAAAAAATTTCAGGCCAATCTGATGTTTGTTGTTTGAGATAGAGTGATTTCCCCGTTTTACGTTTGTTGTGGAATAATTATACTTTTTTGTGTAATAAACCTATCACTGTTTTTTTAAAAATTAACGGCACAACTCATCAAGCTGAAATTTTTACAGTAGGCAGTTGGTAATGACTTCTACTTGTAGAAAAAATTTCAGGCCAATCTGACGGTTGGGGTTAGAGATAGAGTGATTTCCCCGGTTTACTTTTGTTGTGGAAAACATTAATTGAAGATTTTTAACAAAAGAAAAGCAGTATTCATATAGGACATTAAAAACATCTCGGATTGTTGGTTGTTCTTAGTAACGTTCAACCTGCTTGCAAACGGGGTGATCGGGTTTAGAATCGAAAAAAAAATCGGCGTGGAAACTAACTTATTAAAAAGGGGAAGCCTGGCTCAAAGTTTCCCCATGAGACACGGCAATGAGTCTTAGCACCTGAAATCTGATGTCTGTGTTAGGGAACCTGAACTTTTTTTTTTTTTTTTTTTTTTTTTTGCGCTTTGTAGTGACTACTCCATAATGGTTGAGTTTGCAATAATTTCTACTTGTAGAAACAATTTCAGGCCAATCTGAAGGTTGGGGTTAGAGATAGAGCGATTTGCCTGTTTTACTCTTGTGTAATAAATCTATTACGATTTTTTTAAATAAACGGCGCAACTTATCAAGCCGAAATTTTCACAGAAGGCAGTTGGTAATGACTTCTACTTGTAGAAAAAATTTCAGGCCAATCTGATGTTTGTTGTTTGAGATAGAGTGATTTCCCCGTTTTACGTTTGTTGTGGAATAATTATACTTTTTTGTGTAATAAGCCTATCACTATTTTTTAAAAATTAACGGCACAGTTTATCAAGCTGAAATTTTCACAGAAGGCAGTTGGTAATGACTTCTACTTGTAGAAAAAAATTCAGGCCAATCTGATGTTTGTTGTTTGAGATAGAGTGATTTCCCCGTTTTACGTTTGTTGTGGAAAATTTATACTTTTTTGTGTAATAAACCTATCAATATTTTTTAAAAAATAACGGCACAACTCATCAAGCTGAAATTTTCTCTGAAGGCAGATGGTAATGACTTCTACTTGTAGAAAAAATTTCAGGCCAATCTGATGTTTGTTGTTTGAGATAGAGTGATTTCCCCGTTTTACGTTTGTTGTGGAATAATTATACTTTTTTGTGTAATAAACCTATCACTATTTTTTAAAAATTAACGGCGCAACTCATCAAGCTGAAATTTTCTCTGAAGGCAGATGGTAATGACTTTTACTTGTAGAAAAAATTTCAGGCCAATCTGATGTTTGTTGTTTGAGATAGAGTGATTTCCCCGTTTTACGTTTGTTGTGGAATAATTATACTTTTTTTGTGTAATAAACCTATCACTATTTTTTAAAAATTAACGGCACAACTCATCAAGCTGAAATTTTCTCTGAAGGCAGATGGTAATGACTTCTACTTGTAGAAAAAATTTCAGGCCAATCTGATGTTTGTTGTTTGAGATAGAGTGATTTCCCCGTTTTACGTTTGTTGTGGAAAATTTATACTTTTTTGTGTAATAAACCTATCAATATTTTTTAAAAAATAACGGCACAACTCATCAAGCTGAAATTTTTACAGCAGGTAGTTGGTAATGACTTCTACTTGTAGAAAAAATTTCAGGCCAATCTGATGTTTGTTGTTTGAGATAGAGTGATTTCCCCGTTTTACGTTTGTTGTGGAATAATTATACTTTTTTGTGTAATAAACTTATCACTATTATTTTAAAACAACGGCGCAACTCATCAAGCTGAAATTTTTACAGCAGGCAGTTGGTAATGACTTCTACTTGTAGAAAAAATTTCAGGCCAATCTGATGTTTGTTGTTTGAGATAGAGTGATTTCCCCGTTTTACGTTTGTTGTGGAATAATTATACTTTTTTGTGTAATAAACCTATCACTATTTTTTAAAAATTAACGGCACAACTCATCAAGCTGAAATTTTTACAGTAGGCAGTTGGTAATGACTTCTACTTGTAGAAAAAATTTCAGGCCAATCTGACGGTTGGGGTTAGAGATAGAGTGATTTCCCCGGTTTACTTTTGTTGTGGAAAACATTAATTGAAGATTTTTAACAAAAGAAAAGCAGTATTCATATAGGACATTAAAAACATCTCGGATTGTTGGTTGTTCTTAGTAACGTTCAACCTGCTTGCAAACGGGGTGATCGGGTTTAGAATCGAAAAAAAAATCGGCGTGGAAACTAACTTATTAAAAAGGGGAAGCCTGGCTCAAAGTTTCCCCATGAGACACGGCAATGAGTCTTAGCACCTGAAATCTGATGTTTGTGTTAGGGAATCTGAACTTTTTTTTTTTTTTTTTTTTTTTTTTTTTTTTTTTTTTTTTTTTTTTTGCGCTTTGTAGTGACTACTCCATAATGGTTGAGTTTGCAATAATTTCTACTTGTAGAAACAATTTCAGGCCAATCTGAAGGTTGGGGTTAGAGATAGAGCGATTTGCCTGTTTTACTCTTGTGTAATAAATCTATTACGATTTTTTTAAATAAACGGCGCAACTTATCAAGCCGAAATTTTCACAGAAGGCAGTTGGTAATGACTTCTACTTGTAGAAAAAAATTCAGGCCAATCTGATGTTTGTTGTTTGAGATAGAGTGATTTCCCCGTTTTACGTTTGTTGTGGAAAATTTATACTTTTTTGTGTAATAAACCTATCAATATTTTTTAAAAAATAACGGCACAACTCATCAAGCTGAAATTTTCTCTGAAGGCAGATGGTAATGACTTCTACTTGTAGAAAAAATTTCAGGCCAATCTGATGTTTGTTGTTTGAGATAGAGTGATTTCCCCGTTTTACGTTTGTTGTGGAAAATTTATACTTTTTTGTGTAATAAACCTATCAATATTTTTTAAAAAATAACGGCACAACTCATCAAGCTGAAATTTTTACAGCAGGTAGTTGGTAATGACTTCTACTTGTAGAAAAAATTTCAGGCCAATCTGATGTTTGTTGTTTGAGATAGAGTGATTTCCCCGTTTTACGTTTGTTGTGGAATAATTATACTTTTTTGTGTAATAAACCTATCAATATTTTTTAAAAATTAACGGCACAACTCATCAAGCTGAAATTTTCTCTGAAGGCAGATGGTAATGACTTCTACTTGTAGAAAAAATTTCAGGCCAATCTGATGTTTGTTGTTTGAGATAGAGTGATTTCCCCGTTTTACGTTTGTTGTGGAAAATTTATACTTTTTTGTGTAATAAACCTATCAATATTTTTTAAAAAATAACGGCACAACTCATCAAGCTGAAATTTTCACAGCAGGCAGTTGGTAATGACTTCTACTTGTAGAAAAAATTTCAGGCCAATCTGATGTTTGTTGTTTGAGATAGAGTGATTTCCCCGTTTTACGTTTGTTGTGGAATAATTATACTTTTTTGTGTAATAAACCTATCACTATTTTTTAAAAATTAACGGCACAACTCATCAAGCTGAAATTTTCTCTGAAGGCAGATGGTAATGACTTCTACTTGTAGAAAAAATTTCAGGCCAATCTGATGTTTGTTGTTTGAGATAGAGTGATTTCCCCGTTTTACGTTTGTTGTGGAAAATTTATACTTTTTTGTGTAATAAACCTCTCAATATTTTTTAAAAATTAACGGCACAACTCATCAAGCTGAAATTTTCTCTGAAGGCAGATGGTAATGACTTCTACTTGTAGAAAAAATTTCAGGCCAATCTGATGTTTGTTGTTTGAGATAGAGTGATTTCCCCGTTTTACGTTTGTTGTGAAATAATTATACTTTTTTTGTGTAATAAACCTATCACTATTTTTTAAAAATTAACGGCACAACTCATCAAGCTGAAATTTTCTCTGAAGGCAGATGGTAATGACTTCTACTTGTAGAAAAAATTTCAGGCCAATCTGATGTTTGTTGTTTGAGATAGAGTGATTTCCCCGTTTTACGTTTGTTGTGAAATAATTATACTTTTTTTGTGTAATAAACCTATCACTATTTTTTAAAAATTAACGGCACAACTCATCAAGCTGAAATTTTCTCTGAAGGCAGATGGTAATGACTTCTACTTGTAGAAAAAATTTCAGGCCAATCTGATGTTTGTTGTTTGAGATAGAGTGATTTCCCCGTTTTACGTTTGTTGTGGAAAATTTATACTTTTTTGTGTAATAAACCTATCAATATTTTTTAAAAAATAACGGCACAACTCATCAAGCTGAAATTTTTACAGCAGGTAGTTGGTAATGACTTCTACTTGTAGAAAAAATTTCAGGCCAATCTGATGTTTGTTGTTTGAGATAGAGTGATTTCCCCGTTTTACGTTTGTTGTGGAATAATTATACTTTTTTGTGTAATAAACCTATCACTATTTTTTAAAAATTAACGGCACAGTTTATCAAGCTGAAATTTTCACAGAAGGCAGTTGGTAATGACATCTACTTGTAGAAAAAAATTCAGGCCAATCTGATGTTTGTTGTTTGAGATAGAGTGATTTCCCCGTTTTACGTTTGTTGTGGAAAATTTATACTTTTTTGTGTAATAAACCTATCAATATTTTTTAAAAAATAACGGCACAACTCATCAAGCTGAAATTTTCTCTGAAGGCAGACGGTAATGACTTCAACTTGTAGAAAAAATTTCAGGCCAATCTGATGTTTGTTGTTTGAGATAGAGTGATTTCCCCGTTTTACGTTTGTTGTGGAATAATTATACTTTTTTGTGTAATAAACCTATCACTATTTTTTAAAAATTAACGGCGCAACTCATCAAGCTGAAATTTTCTCTGAAGGCAGATGGTAATGACTTCTACTTGTAGAAAAAATTTCAGGCCAATCTGATGTTTGTTGTTTGAGATAGAGTGATTTCCCCGTTTTACGTTTGTTGTGAAATAATTATACTTTTTTTGTGTAATAAACCTATCACTATTTTTTAAAAATTAACGGCACAACTCATCAAGCTGAAATTTTCTCTGAAGGCAGATGGTAATGACTTCTACTTGTAGAAAAAATTTCAGGCCAATCTGATGTTTGTTGTTTGAGATAGAGTGATTTCCCCGTTTTACGTTTGTTGTGGAAAATTTATACTTTTTTGTGTAATAAACCTATCAATATTTTTTAAAAAATAACGGCACAACTCATCAAGCTGAAATTTTTACAGCAGGTAGTTGGTAATGACTTCTACTTGTAGAAAAAATTTCAGGCCAATCTGATGTTTGTTGTTTGAGATAGAGTGATTTCCCCGTTTTACGTTTGTTGTGGAATAATTATACCTTTTTGTGTAGTAAACCTATCACTATTTTTTAAAAATTAACGGCACAACTCATCAAGCTGAAATTTTCACAGAAGGCAGTTGGTAATGACTTCTACTTGTAGAAAAAAATTCAGGCCAATCTGATGTTTGTTGTTTGAGATAGAGTGATTTCCCCGTTTTACGTTTGTTGTGGAATAATTATACTTTTTTGTGTAATAAACCTATCACTATTTTTTAAAAATTAACGGCGCAACTCATCAAGCTGAAATTTTCTCTGAAGGCAGATGGTAATGACTTCTACTTGTAGAAAAAATTTCAGGCCAATCTGATGTTTGTTGTTTGAGATAGAGTGATTTCCCCGTTTTACGTTTGTTGTGGAATAATTATACTTTTTTTGTGTAATAAACCTATCACTATTTTTTAAAAATTAACGGCACAACTCATCAAGCTGAAATTTTCTCTGAAGGCAGATGGTAATGACTTCTACTTGTAGAAAAAATTTCAGGCCAATCTGATGTTTGTTGTTTGAGATAGAGTGATTTCCCCGTTTTACGTTTGTTGTGGAAAATTTATACTTTTTTGTGTAATAAACCTATCAATATTTTTTAAAAAATAACGGCACAACTCATCAAGCTGAAATTTTTACAGCAGGTAGTTGGTAATGACTTCTACTTGTAGAAAAAATTTCAGGCCAATCTGATGTTTGTTGTTTGAGATAGAGTGATTTCCCCGTTTTACGTTTGTTGTGGAATAATTATACTTTTTTGTGTAATAAACCTATCACTATTTTTTTAAAATTAACGGCACAACTCATCAAGCTGAAATTTTCTCTGAAGGCAGATGGTAATGACTTCTACTTGTAGAAAAAATTTCAGGCCAATCTGATGTTTGTTGTTTGAGATAGAGTGATTTCCCCGTTTTACGTTTGTTGTGGAAAATTTATACTTTTTTGTGTAATAAACCTATCAATATTTTTTAAAAAATAACGGCACAACTCATCAAGCTGAAATTTTTACAGCAGGCAGTTGGTAATGACTTCTACTTGTAGAAAAAATTTCAGGCCAATCTGATGTTTGTTGTTTGAGATAGAGTGATTTCCCCGTTTTACGTTTGTTGTGGAATAATTATACTTTTTTGTGTAATAAACCTATCACTATTTTTTTAAAATTAACGGCACAACTCATCAAGCTGAAATTTTCTCTGAAGGCAGATGGTAATGACTTCTACTTGTAGAAAAAATTTCAGGCCAATCTGATGTTTGTTGTTTGAGATAGAGTGATTTCCCCGTTTTACGTTTGTTGTGGAAAATTTATACTTTTTTGTGTTATAAACCTATCAATATTTTTTAAAAAATAACGGCACAGCTCATCAAGCTGAAATTTTCTCTGAAGGCAGATGGTAATGACTTCTACTTGTAGAAAAAGTTTCAGGCCAATCTGATGTTTGTTGTTTGAGATAGAGTGATTTCCCCGTTTTACGTTTGTTGTGGAATAATTATACTTTTTTGTGTAATAAACCTATCACTATTTTTTAAAAATTAACGGCACAACTCATCAAGCTGAAATTTTCTCTGAAGGCAGATGGTAATGACTTCTACTTGTAGAAAAAATTTCAGGCCAATCTGATGTTTGTTGTTTGAGATAGAGTGATTTCCCCGTTTTACGTTTGTTGTGGAAAATTTATACTTTTTTGTGTAATAAACCTATCAATATTTTTTAAAAAATAACGGCACAACTCATCAAGCTGAAATTTTTACAGCAGGTAGTTGGTAATGACTTCTACTTGTAGAAAAAATTTCAGGCCAATCTGATGTTTGTTGTTTGAGATAGAGTGATTTCCCCGTTTTACGTTTGTTGTGGAATAATTATACTTTTTTGTGTAATAAACTTATCACTATTATTTTAAAACAACGGCGCAACTCATCAAGCTGAAATTTTTACAGCAGGCAGTTGGTAATGACTTCTACTTGTAGAAAAAATTTCAGGCCAATCTGATGTTTGTTGTTTGAGATAGAGTGATTTTCCCGTTTTACGTTTGTTGTGGAATAATTATACTTTTTTGTGTAATAAACCTATCACTATTTTATAAAAATTAACGGCACAACTCATCAAGCTGAAATTTTTACAGTAGGCAGTTGGTAATGACTTCTACTTGTAGAAAAAATTTCAGGCCAATCTGATGTTTGTTGTTTGAGATAGAGTGATTTCCCCGTTTTACGTTTGTTGTGGAATAATTATACTTTTTTGTGTAATAAACCTATCACTATTTTTTAAAAATTAACGGCGCAACTCATCAAGCTGAAATTTTCTCTGAAGGCAGATGGTAATGACTTCTACTTGTAGAAAAAATTTCAGGCCAATCTGATGTTTGTTGTTTGAGATAGAGTGATTTCCCCGTTTTACGTTTGTTGTGGAATAATTATACTTTTTTGTGTAATAAACCTATCACTATTTTTTAAAAATTAACGGCACAACTCATCAAGCTGAAATTTTTACAGCAGGCAGATGGTAATGACTTCTACTTGTAGAAAAAATTTCAGGCCAATCTGATGTTTGTTGTTTGAGATAGAGTGATTTCCCCGTTTTACGTTTGTTGTGGAATAATTATACTTTTTTGTGTAATAAACCTATCACTATTTTTTAAAAATTAACGGCACAACTCATCAAGCTGAAATTTTCTCTGAAGGCAGATGGTAATGACTTCTACTTGTAGAAAAAATTTCAGGCCAATCTGATGTTTGTTGTTTGAGATAGAGTGATTTCCCCGTTTTACGTTTGTTGTGGAAAATTTATACTTTTTTGTGTAATAAACCTATCGATATTTTTTTAAAAATAACGGCACAGCTCATCAAGCTGAAATTTTCTCTGAAGGCAGATGGTAATGACTTCTACTTGTAGAAAAAATTTCAGGCCAATCTGATGTTTGTTGTTTGAGATAGAGTGATTTCCCCGTTTTACGTTTGTTGTGGAATAATTATACTTTTTTGTGTAATAAACCTATCACTATTTTTTAAAAATTAACGGCACAACTCATCAAGCTGAAATTTTCTCTGAAGGCAGATGGTAATGACTTCTACTTGTAGAAAAAATTTCAGGCCAATCTGACGGTTGGGGTTAGAGATAGAGTGATTTCCCCGGTTTACTTTTGTTGTGGAAAACATTAATTGAAGATTTTTAACAAAAGAAAAGCAGTATTCATATAGGACATTAAAAACATCTCGGATTGTTGGTTGTTCTTAGTAACGTTCAACCTGCTTGCAAACGGGGTGATCGGGTTTAGAATCGAAAAAAAAATCGGCGTGGAAACTAACTTATTAAAAAGGGGAAGCCTGGCTCAAAGTTTCCCCATGAGACACGGCAATGAGTCTTAGCACCTGAAATCTGATGTCTGTGTTAGGGAATCTGAACTTTTTTTTTTTTTTTTTTTTTTTTTTTTTTTTTTTTTTTTTTTTTTTGCGCTTTGTAGTGACTACTCCATAATGGTTGTGTTTGCAATAATTTCTACTTGTAGAAACAATTTCAGGCCAATCTGAGGGTTGGGGTTAGAGATAGAGCGATTTGCCTGTTTTACTCTTGTGTAATAAATCTATTACGATTTTTTTAAATAAACGGCGCAACTTATCAAGCCGAAATTTTCACAGAAGGCAGTTGGTAATGACTTCTACTTGTAGAAAAAATTTCAGGCCAATCTGATGTTTGTTGTTTGAGATAGAGTGATTTCCCCGTTTTACGTTTGTTGTGGAATAATTATACTTTTTTGTGTAATAAACCTATCACTATTTTTTAAAAATTAACGGCACAGTTTATCAAGCTGAAATTTTCACAGAAGGCAGTTGGTAATGACTTCTACTTGTAGAAAAAAATTCAGGCCAATCTGATGTTTGTTGTTTGAGATAGAGTGATTTCCCCGTTTTACGTTTGTTGTGGAATAATTATACTTTTTTGTGTAATAAACCTATCACTATTTTTTAAAAATTAACGGCACAGTTTATCAAGCTGAAATTTTCACAGAAGACAGTTGGTAATGACTTCTACTTGTAGAAAAAAATTCAGGCCAATCTGATGTTTGTTGTTTGAGATAGAGTGATTTCCCCGTTTTACGTTTGTTGTGGAATAATTATACTTTTTTGTGTAATAAACCTATCACTATTTTTTAAAAATTAACGGCGCAACTCATCAAGCTGAAATTTTCTCTGAAGGCAGATGGTAATGACTTCTACTTGTAGAAAAAATTTCAGGCCAATCTGATGTTTGTTGTTTGAGATAGAGTGATTTCCCCGTTTTATGTTTGTTGTGGAATAATTATACTTTTTTTGTGTAATAAACCTATCACTATTTTTTTAAAATTAACGGCGCAACTCATCAAGCTGAAATTTTCTCTGAAGGCAGATGGTAATGACTTCTACTTGTAGAAAAAATTTCAGGCCAATCTGATGTTTGTTGTTTGAGATAGAGTGATTTCCCCGTTTTACGTTTGTTGTGGAAAATTTATACTTTTTTGTGTAATAAACCTATCAATATTTTTTAAAAAATAACGGCACAACTCATCAAGCTGAAATTTTTACAGCAGGTAGTTGGTAATGACTTCTACTTGTAGAAAAAATTTCAGGCCAATCTGATGTTTGTTGTTTGAGATAGAGTGATTTCCCCGTTTTACGTTTGTTGTGGAATAATTATACTTTTTTGTGTAATAAACCTATCACTATTTTTTTTAAATTAACGGCACAACTCATCAAGCTGGAATTTTCTCTGAAGGCAGATGGTAATGACTTCTACTTGTAGAAAAAATTTCAGGCCAATCTGATGTTTGTTGTTTGAGATAGAGTGATTTCCCCGTTTTACGTTTGTTGTGGAATAATTATACTTTTTTGTGTAATAAACCTATCACTATTTTTTAAAAATTAACGGCGCAACTCATCAAGCTGAAATTTTCTCTGAAGGCAGATGGTAATGACTTCTACTTGTAGAAAAAATTTCAGGCCAATCTGATGTTTGTTGTTTGAGATAGAGTGATTTCCCCGTTTTACGTTTGTTGTGGAATAATTATACTTTTTTTGTGTAATAAACCTATCACTATTTTTTAAAAATTAACGGCACAACTCATCAAGCTGAAATTTTCTCTGAAGGCAGATGGTAATGACTTCTACTTGTAGAAAAAATTTCAGGCCAATCTGATGTTTGTTGTTTGAGATAGAGTGATTTCCCCGTTTTACGTTTGTTGTGGAAAATTTATACTTTTTTGTGTAATAAACCTATCAATATTTTTTAAAAAATAACGGCACAACTCATCAAGCTGAAATTTTTACAGCAGGTAGTTGGTAATGACTTCTACTTGTAGAAAAAATTTCAGGCCAATCTGATGTTTGTTGTTTGAGATAGAGTGATTTCCCCGTTTAACGTTTGTTGTGGAATAATTATACTTTTTTGTGTAATAAACCTATCACTATTTTTTTAAAATTAACGGCACAACTCATCAAGCTGGAATTTTCTCTGAAGGCAGATGGTAATGACTTCTACTTGTAGAAAAAATTTCAGGCCAATCTGATGTTTGTTGTTTGAGATAGAGTGATTTCCCCGTTTTACGTTTGTTGTGGAAAATTTATACTTTTTTGTGTAATAAACCTATCAATATTTTTTTAAAAATAACGGCACAACTCATCAAGCTGAAATTTTTACAGCAGGCAGTTGGTAATGACTTCTACTTGTAGAAAAAATTTCAGGCCAATCTGATGTTTGTTGTTTGAGATAGAGTGATTTCCCCGTTTTACGTTTGTTGTGGAATAATTATACTTTTTTGTGTAATAAACCTATCACTATTTTTTAAAAATTAACGGCACAACTCATCAAGCTGAAATTTTCTCTGAAGGCAGATGGTAATGACTTCTACTTGTAGAAAAAATTTCAGGCCAATCTGATGTTTGTTGTTTGAGATAGAGTGATTTCCCCGTTTTACGTTTGTTGTGGAATAATTATACTTTTTTGTGTAATAAACCTATCAATATTTTTTAAAAAATAACGGCACAACTCATCAAGCTGAAATTTTTACAGCAGGCAGTTGGTAATGACTTCTACTTGTAGAAAAAATTTCAGGCCAATCTGATGTTTGTTGTTTGAGATAGAGTGATTTCCCCGTTTTACGTTTGTTGTGGAATAATTATACTTTTTTGTGTAATAAACCTATCACTATTTTTTAAAAATTAACGGCACAACTCATCAAGCTGAAATTTTCACAGAATGCAGTTGGTAATGACTTCTACTTGTAGAAAAAAATTCAGGCCAATCTGATGTTTGTTGTTTGAGATAGAGTGATTTCCCCGTTTTACGTTTGTTGTGGAATAATTATACTTTTTTGTGTAATAAACCTATCACTATTTTTTAAAAATTAACGGCGCAACTCATCAAGCTGAAATTTTCTCTGAAGGCAGATGGTAATGACTTCTACTTGTAGAAAAAATTTCAGGCCAATCTGATGTTTGTTGTTTGAGATAGAGTGATTTCCCCGTTTTACGTTTGTTGTGGAATAATTATACTTTTTTTGTGTAATAAACCTATCACTATTTTTTAAAAATTAACGGCACAACTCATCAAGCTGAAATTTTCTCTGAAGGCAGATGGTAATGACTTCTACTTGTAGAAAAAATTTCAGGCCAATCTGATGTTTGTTGTTTGAGATAGAGTGATTTCCCCGTTTTACGTTTGTTGTGGAAAATTTATACTTTTTTGTGTAATAAACCTATCAATATTTTTTAAAAAATAACGGCACAACTCATCAAGCTGAAATTTTTACAGCAGGTAGTTGGTAATGACTTCTACTTGTAGAAAAAATTTCAGGCCAATCTGATGTTTGTTGTTTGAGATAGAGTGATTTCCCCGTTTAACGTTTGTTGTGGAATAATTATACTTTTTTGTGTAATAAACCTATCACTATTTTTTTAAAATTAACGGCACAACTCATCAAGCTGGAATTTTCTCTGAAGGCAGATGGTAATGACTTCTACTTGTAGAAAAAATTTCAGGCCAATCTGATGTTTGTTGTTTGAGATAGAGTGATTTCCCCGTTTTACGTTTGTTGTGGAAAATTTATACTTTTTTGTGTAATAAACCTATCAATATTTTTTTAAAAATAACGGCACAACTCATCAAGCTGAAATTTTTACAGCAGGCAGTTGGTAATGACTTCTACTTGTAGAAAAAATTTCAGGCCAATCTGATGTTTGTTGTTTGAGATAGAGTGATTTCCCCGTTTTACGTTTGTTGTGGAATAATTATACTTTTTTGTGTAATAAACCTATCACTATTTTTTAAAAATTAACGGCACAACTCATCAAGCTGAAATTTTCTCTGAAGGCAGATGGTAATGACTTCTACTTGTAGAAAAAATTTCAGGCCAATCTGATGTTTGTTGTTTGAGATAGAGTGATTTCCCCGTTTTACGTTTGTTGTGGAATAATTATACTTTTTTGTGTAATAAACCTATCAATATTTTTTAAAAAATAACGGCACAGCTCATCAAGCTGAAATTTTCTCTGAAGGCAGATGGTAATGACTTCTACTTGTAGAAAAAATTTCAGGCCAATCTGATGTTTGTTGTTTGAGATAGAGTGATTTCCCCGTTTTACGTTTGTTGTGGAATAATTATACTTTTTTGTGTAATAAACCTATCACTATTTTTTAAAAATTAACGGCACAACTCATCAAGCTGAAATTTTCTCTGAAGGCAGATGGTAATGACTTCTACTTGTAGAAAAAATTTCAGGCCAATCTGACGGTTGGGGTTAGAGATAGAGTGATTTCCCCGGTTTACTTTTGTTGTGGAAAACATTAATTGAAGATTTTTAACAAAAGAAAAGCAGTATTCATATAGGACATTAAAAACATCTCGGATTGTTGGTTGTTCTTAGTAACGTTCAACCTGCTTGCAAACGGGGTGATCGGGTTTAGAATCGAAAAAAAAATCGGCGTGGAAACTAACTTATTAAAAAGGGGAAGCCTGGCTCAAAGTTTCCCCATGAGACACGGCAATGAGTCTTAGCACCTGAAATCTGATGTCTGTGTTAGGGAATCTGAACTTTTTTTTTTTTTTTTTTTTTTTTTGCGCTTTGTAGTGACTACTCCATAATGGTTGAGTTTGCAATAATTTCTACTTGTAGAAACAATTTCAGGCCAATCTGAAGGTTGGGGTTAGAGATAGAGCGATTTGCCTGTTTTACTCTTGTGTAATAAATCTATTACGATTTTTTTAAATAAACGGCGCAACTTATCAAGCCGAAATTTTCACAGAAGGCAGTTGGTAATGACTTCTACTTGTAGAAAAAATTTCAGGCCAATCTGATGTTTGTTGTTTGAGATAGAGTGATTTCCCCGTTTTACGTTTGTTGTGGAATAATTATACTTTTTTGTGTAATAAACCTATCACTATTTTTTTAAAATTAACGGCACAGTTTATCAAGCTGAAATTTTCACAGAAGGCAGTTGGTAATGACTTCTACTTGTAGAAAAAAAATCAGGCCAATCTGATGTTTGTTGTTTGAGATAGAGTGATTTCCCCGTTTTACGTTTGTTGTGGAAAATTTATACTTTTTTGTGTAATAAACCTATCAATATTTTTTAAAAAATAACGGCACAACTCATCAAGCTGAAATTTTCTCTGAAGGCAGATGGTAATGACTTCTACTTGTAGAAAAAATTTCAGGCCAATCTGATGTTTGTTGTTTGAGATAGAGTGATTTCCCCGTTTTACGTTTGTTGTGGAATAATTATACTTTTTTGTGTAATAAACCTATCACTATTTTTTAAAAATTAACGGCACAACTCATCAAGCTGAAATTTTCTCTGAAGGCCGATGGTAATGACTTCTACTTGTAGAAAAAATTTCAGGCCAATCTGATGTTTGTTGTTTGAGATAGAGTGATTTCCCCGTTTTACGTTTGTTGTGGAAAATTTATACTTTTTTGTGTAATAAACCTATCACTATTTTTTAAAAATTAACGGCGCAACTCATCAAGCTTAAATTTTCTCTGAAGGCAGATGGTAATGACTTCTACTTGTAGAAAAAATTTCAGGCCAATCTGATGTTTGTTGTTTGAGATAGAGTGATTTCCCCGTTTTACGTTTGTTGTGGAATAATTATACTTTTTTGTGTAATAAACCTATCACTATTTTTTAAAAATTAACGGCACAACTCATCAAGCTGAAATTTTCTCTGAAGGCAGATGGTAATGACTTCTACTTGTAGAAAAAATTTCAGGCCAATCTGATGTTTGTTGTTTGAGATAGAGTGATTTCCCCGTTTTACGTTTGTTGTGGAAAATTTATACTTTTTTGTGTAATAAACCTATCAATATTTTTTAAAAAATAACGGCACAACTCATCAAGCTGAAATTTTTACAGCAGGCAGTTGGTAATGACTTCTACTTGTAGAAAAAATTTCAGGCCAATCTGATGTTTGTTGTTTGAGATAGAGTGATTTCCCCGTTTTACGTTTGTTGTGGAATAATTATACTTTTTTGTGTAATAAACCTATCAATATTTTTTAAAAATTAACGGCACAACTCATCAAGCTGAAATTTTCTCTGAAGGCAGATGGTAATGACTTCTACTTTTAGAAAAAATTTCAGGCCAATCTGATGTTTGTTGTTTGAGATAGAGTGATTTCCCCGTTTTACGTTTGTTGTGGAAAATTTATACTTTTTTGTGTAATAAACCTATCAATATTTTTTTAAAAATAACGGCACAACTCATCAAGCTGAAATTTTTACAGCAGGCAGTTGGTAATGACTTCTACTTGTAGAAAAAATTTCAGGCCAATCTGATGTTTGTTGTTTGAGATAGAGTGATTTCCCCGTTTTACGTTTGTTGTGGAATAATTATACTTTTTTGTGTAATAAACCTATCACTATTTTTTAAAAATTAACGGCACAACTCATCAAGCTGAAATTTTCTCTGAAGGCAGATGGTAATGACTTCTACTTGTAGAAAAAATTTCAGGCCAATCTGATGTTTGTTGTTTGAGATAGAGTGATTTCCCCGTTTTACGTTTGTTGTGGAAAATTTATACTTTTTTGTGTAATAAACCTATCAATATTTTTTAAAAAATAACGGCACAGCTCATCAAGCTGAAATTTTCTCTGAAGGCAGATGGTAATGACTTCTACTTGTAGAAAAAATTTCAGGCCAATCTGATGTTTGTTGTTTGAGATAGAGTGATTTCCCCGTTTTACGTTTGTTGTGGAATAATTATACTTTTTTGTGTAATAAACCTATCACTATTTTTTAAAAATTAACGGCACAACTCATCAAGCTGAAATTTTTACAGTAGGCAGTTGGTAATGACTTCTACTTGTAGAAAAAATTTCAGGCCAATCTGACGGTTGGGGTTAGAGATAGAGTGATTTCCCCGGTTTACTTTTGTTGTGGAAAACATTAATTGAAGATTTTTAACAAAAGAAAAGCAGTATTCATATAGGACATTAAAAACATCTCGGATTGTTGGTTGTTCTTAGGAACGTTCAACCTGCTTGCAAACGGGGTGATCGGGTTTAGAATCGAAAAAAAAAATCGGCGTGGAAACTAACTTATTAAAAAGGGGAAGCCTGGCTCAAAGTTTCCCATGAGACACGGCAATGAGTCTTAGCACCTGAAATCTGATGTCTGTGTTAGGGAATCTGAACTTTTTTTTTTTTTTTTTTTTTTTGCGCTTTGTAGTGACTACTCCATAATGGTTGAGTTTGCAATAATTTCTACTTGTAGAAACAATTTCAGGCCAATCTGAAGGTTGGGGTTAGAGATAGAGCGATTTGCCTGTTTTACTCTTGTGTAATAAATCTATTACGATTTTTTTTAAATAAACGGCGCAACTTATCAAGCCGAAATTTTCACAGAAGGCAGTTGGTAATGACTTCTACTTGTAGAAAAAAAATTCAGGCCAATCTGATGTTTGTTGTTTGAGATAGAGTGATTTCCCCGTTTTACGTTTGTTGTGGAAAATTTATACTTTTTTGTGTAATAAACCTATCAATATTTTTTAAAAAAATAACGGCACAACTCATCAAGCTGAAATTTTCTCTGAAGGCAGATGGTAATGACTTCTACTTGTAGAAAAAATTTCAGGCCAATCTGATGTTTGTTGTTTGAGATAGAGTGATTTCCCCGTTTTACGTTTGTTGTGGAATAATTATACTTTTTTGTGTAATAAACCTATCACTATTTTTTAAAAATTAACGGCACAACTCATCAAGCTGAAATTTTTACAGTAGGCAGTTGGTAATGACTTCTACTTGTAGAAAAAATTTCAGGCCAATCTGACGGTTGGGGTTAGAGATAGAGTGATTTCCCCGGTTTACTTTTGTTGTGGAAAACATTAATTGAAGATTTTTAACAAAAGAAAAGCAGTATTCATATAGGACATTAAAAACATCTCGGATTGTTGGTTGTTCTTAGGAACGTTCAACCTGCTTGCAAACGGGGTGATCGGGTTTAGAATCGAAAAAAAAAATCGGCGTGGAAACTAACTTATTAAAAAGGGGAAGCCTGGCTCAAAGTTTCCCCATGAGACACGGCAATGAGTCTTAGCACCTGAAATCTGATGTCTGTGTTAGGGAATCTGAACTTTTTTTTTTTTTTTTTTTTTTTTTTTGCGCTTTGTAGTGACTACTCCATAATGGTTGAGTTTGCAATAATTTCTACTTGTAGAAACAATTTCAGGCCAATCTGAAGGTTGGGGTTAGAGATAGAGCGATTTGCCTGTTTTACTCTTGTGTAATAAATCTATTACGATTTTTTTTAAATAAACGGCGCAACTTATTAAGCCGAAATTTTCACAGAAGGCAGTTGGTAATGACTTCTACTTGTAGAAAAAAAATTCAGGCCAATCTGATGTTTGTTGTTTGAGATAGAGTGATTTCCCCGTTTTACGTTTGTTGTGGAAAATTTATACTTTTTTGTGTAATAAACCTATCAATATTTTTTAAAAAATAACGGCACAACTCATCAAGCTGAAATTTTCTCTGAAGACAGATGGTAATGACTTCTACTTGTAGAAAAAATTTCAGGCCAATCTGATGTTTGTTGTTTGAGATAGAGTGATTTCCCCGTTTTACGTTTGTTGTGGAAAATTTATACTTTTTTGTGTAATAAACCTATCAATATTTTTTAAAAAATAACGGCACAACTCATCAAGCTGAAATTTTCTCTGAAGGCAGATGGTAATGACTTCTACTTGTAGAAAAAATTTCAGGCCAATCTGATGTTTGTTGTTTGAGATAGAGTGATTTCCCCGTTTTACGTTTGTTGTGGAAAATTTATACTTTTTTGTGTAATAAACCTATCAATATTTTTTAAAAAATAACGGCACAACTCATCACGCTAAAATTTTCTCTGAAGGCAGATGGTAATGACTTCTACTTGTAGAAAAAATTTCAGGCCAATCTGATGTTTGTTGTTTGAGATAGAGTGATTTCCCCGTTTTACGTTTGTTGTGGAAAATTTATACTTTTTTGTGTAATAAACCTATCAATATTTTTAAAAAAATAACGGCACAACTCATCAAGCTGAAATTTTTACAGCAGGCAGTTGGTAATGACTTCTACTTGTAGAAAAAATTTCAGGCCAATCTGATGTTTGTTGTTTGAGATAGAGTGATTTCCCCGTTTTACGTTTGTTGTGGAATAATTATACTTTTTTGTGTAATAAACTTATCACTATTTTTTAAAAATTAACGGCACTACTCATCAAGCTGAAATTTTCTCTGAAGGCAGATGGTAATGACTTCTACTTGTAGAAAAAATTTCAGGCCAATCTGATGTTTGTTGTTTGAGATAGAGTGATTTCCCCGTTTTACGTTTGTTGTGGAAAATTTTTACTTTTTTGTGTAATAAACCTATCAATATTTTTTAAAAAATAACGGCACAACTCATCAAGCTGAAATTTTTACAGCAGGCAGTTGGTAATGACTTCTACTTGTAGAAAAAATTTCAGGCCAATCTGATGTTTGTTGTTTGAGATAGAGTGATTTCCCCGTTTTACGTTTGTTGTGGAATAATTATACTTTTTTGTGTAATAAACCTATCACTATTTTTTAAAAATTAACGGCACAACTCATCAAGCTGAAATTTTTTCTGAAGGCAGATGGTAATGACTTCTACTTGTAGAAAAAATTTCAGGCCAATCTGATGTTTGTTGTTTGAGATAGAGTGATTTCCCCGTTTTACGTTTGTTGTGGAAAATTTATACTTTTTTGTGTAATAAACCTATCAATATTTTTTAAAAAATAACGGCACAGCTCATCAAGCTGAAATTTTCTCTGAAGGCAGATGGTAATGACTTCTACTTGTAGAAAAAATTTCAGGCCAATCTGATGTTTGTTGTTTGAGATAGAGTGATTTCCCCGTTTTACATTTGTTGTGGAATAATTATACTTTTTTGTGTAATAAACCTATCACTATTTTTTAAAAATTAACGGCACAACTCATCAAGCTGAAATTTTTACAGTAGGCAGTTGGTAATGACTTCTACTTGTAGAAAAAATTTCAGGCCAATCTGACGGTTGGGGTTAGAGATAGAGTGATTTCCCCGGTTTACTTTTGTTGTGGAAAACATTAATTGAAGATTTTTAACAAAAGAAAAGCAGTATTCATATAGGACATTAAAAACATCTCGGATTGTTGGTTGTTCTTAGTAACGTTCAACCTGCTTGCAAACGGGGTGATCGGGTTTAGAATCGAAAAAAAAATCGGCGTGGAAACTAACTTATTAAAAAGGGGAAGCCTGGCTCAAAGTTTCCCCATGAGACACGGCAATGAGTCTTAGCACCTGAAATCTGATGTCTGTGTTAGGGAATCTGAACTTTTTTTTTTTTTTTTTTTTTTTGCGCTTTGTAGTGACTACTCCATAATGGTTGAGTTTGCAATAATTTCTACTTGTAGAAACAATTTCAGGCCAATCTGAAGGTTGGGGTTAGAGATAGAGCGATTTGCCTGTTTTACTCTTGTGTAATAAATCTATTACGATTTTTTTAAATAAACGGCGCAACTTATCAAGCCGAAATTTTCACAGAAGGCAGTTGGTAATGACTTCTACTTGTAGAAAAAATTTCAGGCCAATCTGATGTTTGTTGTTTGAGATAGAGTGATTTCCCCGTTTTACGTTTGTTGTGGAATAATTATACTTTTTTGTGTAATAAACCTATCACTATTTTTTAAAAATTAACGGCACAGTTTATCAAGCTGAAATTTTCACAGAAGGCAGTTGGTAATGACTTCTACTTGTAGAAAAAAATTCAGGCCAATCTGATGTTTGTTGTTTGAGATAGAGTGATTTCCCCGTTTTACGTTTGTTGTGGAATAATTATACTTTTTTGTGTAATAAACCTATCACTATTTTTTAAAAATTAACGGCACAACTCATCAAGCTGAAATTTTCTCTGAAGGCAGATGGTAATGACTTCTACTTGTAGAAAAAATTTCAGGCCAATCTGACGGTTGGGGTTAGAGATAGAGTGATTTCCCCGGTTTACTTTTGTTGTGGAAAACATTAATTGAAGATTTTTAACAAAAGAAAAGCAGTATTCATATAGGACATTAAAAACATCTCGGATTGTTGGTTGTTCTTAGTAACGTTCAACCTGCTTGCAAACGGGGTGATCGGGTTTAGAATCGAAAAAAAAATCGGCGTGGAAACTAACTTATTAAAAAGGGGAAGCCTGGCTCAAAGTTTCCCCATGCGACACGGCAATGAGTCTTACGACCTGAAATCTGATGTCTGTGTTAGGGAATCTGAACTTTTTTTTTTTTTTTTTTTTTTTTTTTTGCGCTTTGTAGTGACTACTTCATAATGGTTGAGTTTGCAATAATTTCTACTTGTGGAAACAATTTCAGGCCAATCTGAAGGTTGGGGTTAGAGATAGAGCGATTTGCCTGTTTTACTCTTGTGTAATAAATCTATTACGATTTTTTTAAATAAACGGCGCAACTTATCAAGCCGAAATTTTCACAGAAGGCAGTTGGTAATGACTTCTACTTGTAGAAAAAATTTCAGGCCAATCTGATGTTTGTTGTTTGAGATAGAGTGATTTCCCCGTTTTACGTTTGTTGTGGAATAATTATACTTTTTTGTGTAATAAACCTATCACTATTTTTTAAAAATTAACGGCACAGTTTATCAAGCTGAAATTTTCACAGAAGGCAGTTGGTAATGACTTCTACTTGTAGAAAAAAATTCAGGCCAATCTGATGTTTGTTGTTTGAGATAGAGTGATTTCCCCGTTTTACGTTTGTTGTGGAAAATTTATACTTTTTTGTGTAATAAACCTATCAATATTTTTTTAAAAATAACGGCACAACTCATCAAGCTGAAATTTTCTCTGAAGGCAGATGGCAATGACTTCTACTTGTAGAAAAAATTTCAGGCCAATCTGATGTTTGTTGTTTGAGATAGAGTGATTTCCCCGTTTTACGTTTGTTGTGGAATAATTATACTTTTTTGTGTAATAAACCTATCACTATTTTTTAAAAATTAACGGCACAACTCATCAAGCTGAAATTTTCTCTGAAGGCAGATGGTAATGACTTCTACTTGTAGAAAAAATTTCAGGCCAATCTGATGTTTGTTGTTTGAGATAGAGTGATTTCCCCGTTTTACGTTTGTTGTGGAAAATTTATACTTTTTTGTGTAATAAACCTATCAATATTTTTTAAAAAATAACGGCACAACTCATCAAGCTGAAATTTTTACAGCAGGCAGTTGGTAATGACTTCTACTTGTAGAAAAAATTTCAGGCCAATCTGATGTTTGTTGTTTGAGATAGAGTGATTTCCCCGTTTTACGTTTGTTGTGGAATAATTATACTTTTTTGTGTAATAAACCTATCACTATTTTTTAAAAATTAACGGCGCAACTCATCAAGCTGAAATTTTCTCTGAAGGCAGATGGTAATGACTTCTACTTGTAGAAAAAATTTCAGGCCAATCTGATGTTTGTTGTTTGAGATAGAGTGATTTCCCCGTTTTACGTTTGTTGTGGAATAATTATACTTTTTTGTGTAATAAACCTATCACTATTTTTTAAAAATTAACGGCACAACTCATCAAGCTGAAATTTTCTCTGAAGGCAGATGGTAATGACTTCTACTTGTAGAAAAAATTTCAGGCCAATCTGATGTTTGTTGTTTGAGATAGAGTGATTTCCCCGTTTTACGTTTGTTGTGGAATAATTATACTTTTTTGTGTAATAAACCTATCACTATTTTTTTAAAATTAACGGCACAACTCATCAAGCTGAAATTTTCTCTGAAGGCAGATGGTAATGACTTCTACTTGTAGAAAAAATTTCAGGCTAATCCGATGTTTGTTGTTTGAGATAGAGTGATTTCCCCGTTTTACGTTTGTTGTGGAATAATTATACTTTTTTGTGTAATAAACCTATCACTATTTTTTAAAAATTAACGGCACAACTCATCAAGCTGAAATTTTCTCTGAAGGCAGATGGTAATGACTTCTACTTGTAGAAAAAATTTCAGGCCAATCTGATGTTTGTTGTTTGAGATAGAGTGATTTCCCCGTTTTACGTTTGTTGTGGAAAATTTATACTTTTTTGTGTAATAAACCTATCAATATTTTTTAAAAAATAACGGCACAGCTCATCAAGCTGAAATTTTCTCTGGAGGCAGATGGTAATGACTTCTACTTGTAGAAAAAATTTCAGGCCAATCTGATGTTTGTTGTTTGAGATAGAGTGATTTCCCCGTTTTACGTTTGTTGTGGAAAATTTATACTTTTTTGTGTAATAAACCTATCAATATTTTTTAAAAAATAACGGCACAACTCATCAAGCTGAAATTTTTACAGTAGGCAGTTGGTAATGACTTCTACTTGTAGAAAAAATTTCAGGCCAATCTGACGGTTGGGGTTAGAGAAAGAGTGATTTCCCCGGTTTACTTTTGTTGTGGAAAACATTAATTGAAGATTTTTAACAAAAGAAAAGCAGTATTCATATAGGACATTAAAAACATCTCGGATTGTTGGTTGTTCTTAGTAACGTTCAACCTGCTTGCAAACGGGGTGATCGGGTTTAGAATCGAAAAAAAAATCGGCGTGGAAACTAACTTATTAAAAAGGGGAAGCCTGACTCAAAGTTTCCCCATGAGACACGGCAATGAGTCTTAGCACCTAAAATCTGATGTCTGTGTTAGAGAATCTGAACTTTTTTTTTTTTTTTTTTTTTTTTTTTGCGCTTTGTAGTGACTACTCCATAATGGTTGAGTTTGCAATAATTTCTACTTGTAGAAACAATTTCAGGCCAATCTGAAGGTTGGGGTTAGAGATAGAGCGATTTGCCTGTTTTACTCTTGTGTAATAAATCTATTACGATTTTTTTAAATAAACGGCGCAACTTATCAAGCCGAAATTTTCACAGAAGGCAGTTGGTAATGACTTCTACTTGTAGAAAAAATTTCAGGCCAATCTGATGTTTGTTGTTTGAGATAGAGTGATTTCCCCGTTTTACGTTTGTTGTGGAATAATTATACTTTTTTGTGTAATAAACCTATCACTATTTTTTAAAAATTAACGGCACAGTTTATCAAGCTGAAATTTTCACAGAAGGCAGTTGGTAATGACTTCTACTTGTAGAAAAAAATTCAGGCCAATCTGATGTTTGTTGTTTGAGATAGAGTGATTTCCCCGTTTTACGTTTGTTGTGGAAAATTTATACTTTTTTGTGTAATAAACCTATCAATATTTTTTTAAAAATAACGGCACAACTCATCAAGCTGAAATTTTCTCTGAAGGCAGATGGCAATGACTTCTACTTGTAGAAAAAATTTCAGGCCAATCTGATGTTTGTTGTTTGAGATAGAGTGATTTCCCCGTTTTACGTTTGTTGTGGAATAATTATACTTTTTTGTGTAATAAACCTATCACTATTTTTTTAAAATTAACGGCACAACTCATCAAGCTGAAATTTTCTCTGAAGGCAGATGGTAATGACTTCTACTTGTAGAAAAAATTTCAGGCTAATCTGATGTTTGTTGTTTGAGATAGAGTGATTTCCCCGTTTTACGTTTGTTGTGGAATAATTATACTTTTTTGTGTAATAAACCTATCACTATTTTTTAAAAATTAACGGCACAACTCATCAAGCTGAAATTTTCTCTGAAGGCAGATGGTAATGACTTCTACTTGTAGAAAAAATTTCAGGCCAATCTGATGTTTGTTGTTTGAGATAGAGTGATTTCCCCGTTTTACGTTTGTTGTGGAAAATTTATACTTTTTTGTGTAATAAACCTATCAATATTTTTTAAAAAATAACGGCACAGCTCATCAAGCTGAAATTTTCTCTGGAGGCAGATGGTAATGACTTCTACTTGTAGAAAAAATTTCAGGCCAATCTGATGTTTGTTGTTTGAGATAGAGTGATTTCCCCGTTTTACGTTTGTTGTGGAAAATTTATACTTTTTTGTGTAATAAACCTATCAATATTTTTTAAAAAATAACGGCACAACTCATCAAGCTGAAATTTTTACAGTAGGCAGTTGGTAATGACTTCTACTTGTAGAAAAAATTTCAGGCCAATCTGACGGTTGGGGTTAGAGAAAGAGTGATTTCCCCGGTTTACTTTTGTTGTGGAAAACATTAATTGAAGATTTTTAACAAAAGAAAAGCAGTATTCATATAGGACATTAAAAACATCTCGGATTGTTGGTTGTTCTTAGTAACGTTCAACCTGCTTGCAAACGGGGTGATCGGGTTTAGAATCGAAAAAAAAATCGGCGTGGAAACTAACTTATTAAAAAGGGGAAGCCTGACTCAAAGTTTCCCCATGAGACACGGCAATGAGTCTTAGCACCTAAAATCTGATGTCTGTGTTAGAGAATCTGAACTTTTTTTTTTTTTTTTTTTTTTTTTGCGCTTTGTAGTGACTACTCCATAATGGTTGAGTTTGCAATAATTTCTACTTGTAGAAACAATTTCAGGCCAATCTGAAGGTTGGGGTTAGAGATAGAGCGATTTGCCTGTTTTACTCTTGTGTAATAAATCTATTACGATTTTTTTTAATAAACGGCGCAACTTATCAAGCCGAAATTTTCACAGAAGGCAGTTGGTAATGACTTCTACTTGTAGAAAAAATTTCAGGCCAATCTGATGTTTGTTGTTTGAGATAGAGTGATTTCCCCGTTTTACGTTTGTTGTGGAATAATTATACTTTTTTGTGTAATAAACCTATCACTATTTTTTAAAAATTAACGGCACAGTTTATCAAGCTGAAATTTTCACAGAAGGCAGTTGGTAATGACTTCTACTTGTAGAAAAAAATTCAGGCCAATCTGATGTTTGTTGTTTGAGATAGAGTGATTTCCCCGTTTTACGTTTGTTGTGGAAAATTTATACTTTTTTGTGTAATAAACCTATCAATATTTTTTAAAAAATAACGGCACAACTCATCAAGCTGAAATTTTCTCTGAAGGCAGATGGCAATGACTTCTACTTGTAGAAAAAATTTCAGGCCAATCTGATGTTTGTTGTTTGAGATAGAGTGATTTCCCCGTTTTACGTTTGTTGTGGAATAATTATACTTTTTTGTGTAATAAACCTATCACTATTTTTTAAAAATTAACGGCGCAACTCATCAAGCTGAAATTTTCTCTGAAGGCAGATGGTAATGACTTCTACTTGTAGAAAAAATTTCAGGCCAATCTGATGTTTGTTGTTTGAGATAGAGTGATTTCCCCGTTTTACGTTTGTTGTGGAATAATTATACTTTTTTGTGTAATAAACCTATCACTATTTTTTAAAAATTAACGGCACAACTCATCAAGCTGAAATTTTCTCTGAAGGCAGATGGTAATGACTTCTACTTGTAGAAAAAATTTCAGGCCAATCTGATGTTTGTTGTTTGAGATAGAGTGATTTCCCCGTTTTACGTTTGTTGTGGAAAATTTATACTTTTTTGTGTAATAAACCTATCAATATTTTTTAAAAAATAACGGCACAACTCATCAAGCTGAAATTTTTACAGCAGGCAGTTGGTAATGACTTCTACTTGTAGAAAAAATTTCAGGCCAATCTGATGTTTGTTGTTTGAGATAGAGTGATTTCCCCGTTTTACGTTTGTTGTGGAATAATTATACTTTTTTGTGTAATAAACCTATCACTATTTTTTAAAAATTAACGGCACAACTCATCAAGCTGAAATTTTCTCTGAAGGCAGATGGTAATGACTTCTACTTGTAGAAAAAATTTCAGGCCAATCAGGCCAGGATGTTTGTTGTTTGAGATAGAGTGATTTCCCCGTTTTACGTTTGTTGTGGAATAATTTTACTTTTTTGTGTAATAAACCTATCACTATTTTTTAAAAATTAACGGCACAACTCATCAAGCTGAAATTTTTACAGTAGGCAGTTGGTAATGACTTCTACTTGTAGAAAAAATTTCAGGCCAATCTGACGGTTGGGGTTAGAGATAGAGTGATTTCCCCGGTTTACTTTTGTTGTGGAAAACATTAATTGAAGATTTTTAACAAAAGAAAAGCAGTATTCATATAGGACATTAAAAACATCTCGGATTGTTGGTTGTTCTTAGTAACGTTCAACCTGCTTGCAAACGGGGTGATCGGGTTTAGAATCGAAAAAAAAATCGGCGTGGAAACTAACTTATTAAAAAGGGGAAGCCTGGCTCAAAGTTTCCCCATGAGACACGGCAATGAGTCTTAGCACCTGAAATCTGATGTCTGTGTTAGAGAATCTGAACTTTTTTTTTTTTTTTTTTTTTTTGCGCTTTGTAGTGACTACTCCATAATGGTTGAGTTTGCAATAATTTCTACTTGTAGAAACAATTTCAGGCCAATCTGAAGGTTGGGGTTAGAGATAGAGCGATTTGCCTGTTTTACTCTTGTGTAATAAATCTATTACGATTTTTTTAAATAAACGGCGCAACTTATCAAGCCGAAATTTTCACAGAAGGCAGTTGGTAATGACTTCTACTTGTAGAAAAAATTTCAGGCCAATCTGATGTTTGTTGTTTGAGATAGAGTGATTTCCCCGTTTTACGTTTGTTGTGGAATAATTATACTTTTTTGTGTAATAAACCTATCACTATTTTTTAAAAATTAACGGCACAGTTTATCAAGCTGAAATTTTCACAGAAGGCAGTTGGTAATGACTTCTACTTGTAGAAAAAAATTCAGGCCAATCTGATGTTTGTTGTTTGAGATAGAGTGATTTCCCCGTTTTACGTTTGTTGTGGAAAATTTATACTTTTTTGTGTAATAAACCTATCAATATTTTTTAAAAAATAACGGCACAACTCATCAAGCTGAAATTTTCTCTGAAGGCAGATGGCAATGACTTCTACTTGTAGAAAAAATTTCAGGCCAATCTGATGTTTGTTGTTTGAGATAGAGTGATTTCCCCGTTTTACGTTTGTTGTGGAATAATTATACTTTTTTGTGTAATAAACCTATCACTATTTTTTAAAAATTAACGGCGCAATTTTCTCTGAAGGCAGATGGTAATGACTTCTACTTGTAGAAAAAATTTCAGGCCAATCTGATGTTTGTTGTTTGAGATAGAGTGATTTCCCCGTTTTACGTTTGTTGTGGAATAATTATACTTTTTTGTGTAATAAACCTATCACTATTTTTTAAAAATTAACGGCACAACTCATCAAGCTGAAATTTTCTCTGAAAGCAGATGGTAATGACTTCTACTTGTAGAAAAAATTTCAGGCCAATCTGATGTTTGTTGTTTGAGATAGAGTGATTTCCCCGTTTTACGTTTGTTGTGGAAAATTTATACTTTTTTGTGTAATAAACCTATCAATATTTTTTAAAAAATAACGGCACAACTCATCAAGCTGAAATTTTCTCTGAAGGCAGATGGTAATGACTTCTACTTGTAGAAAAAATTTCAGGCCAATCTGACGGTTGGGGTTAGAGATAGAGTGATTTCCCCGGTTTACTTTTGTTGTGGAAAACATTAATTGAAGATTTTTAACAAAAGAAAAGCAGTATTCATATAGGACATTAAAAACATCTCGGATTGTTGGTTGTTCTTAGTAACGTTCAACCTGCTTGCAAACGGGGTGATCGGGTTTAGAATCGAAAAAAAAATCGGCGTGGAAACTAACTTATTAAAAAGGGGAAGCCTGACTCAAAGTTTCCCCATGAGACACGGCAATGAGTCTTAGCACCTGAAATCTGATGTCTGTGTTAGAGAATCTGATCTTTTTTTTTTTTTTTTTTTTGCGCTTTGTAGTGACTACTCCATAATGGTTGAGTTTGCAATAATTTCTACTTGTAGAAACAATTTCAGGCCAATCTGAAGGTTGGGGTTAGAGATAGAGCGATTTGCCTGTTTTACTCTTGTGTAATAAATCTATTACGATTTTTTTAAATAAACGGCGCAACTTATCAAGCCGAAATTTTCACAGAAGGCAGTTGGTAATGACTTCTACTTGTAGAAAAAATTTCAGGCCAATCTGATGTTTGTTGTTTGAGATAGAGTGATTTCCCCGTTTTACGTTTGTTGTGGAATAATTATACTTTTTTGTGTAATAAACCTATCACTATTTTTTAAAAATTAACGGCACAGTTTATCAAGCCGAAATTTTCACAGAAGGCAGTTGGTAATGACTTCTACTTGTAGAAAAAATTTCAGGCCAATCTGATGTTTGTTGTTTGAGATAGAGTGATTTCCCCGTTTTACGTTTGTTGTGGAATAATTATACTTTTTTGTGTAATAAACCTATCACTATTTTTTAAAAATTAACGGCACAGTTTATCAAGCTGAAATTTTCACAGAAGGCAGTTGGTAATGACTTCTACTTGTAGAAAAAAATTCAGGCCAATCTGATGTTTGTTGTTTGAGATAGAGTGATTTCCCCGTTTTACGTTTGTTGTGGAAAATTTATACTTTTTTGTGTAATAAACCTATCAATATTTTTTTAAAAATAACGGCACAACTCATCAAGCTGAAATTTTCTCTGAAGGCAGATGGCAATGACTTCTACTTGTAGAAAAAATTTCAGGCCAATCTGATGTTTGTTGTTTGAGATAGAGTGATTTCCCCGTTTTACGTTTGTTGTGGAATAATTATACTTTTTTGTGTAATAAACCTATCACTATTTTTTAAAAATTAACGGCACAACTCATCAAGCTGAAATTTTCTCTGAAGGCAGATGGTAATGACTTCTACTTGTAGAAAAAATTTCAGGCTAATCTGATGTTTGTTGTTTGAGATAGAGTGATTTCCCCGTTTTACGTTTGTTGTGGAATAATTATACTTTTTTGTGTAATAAACCTATCACTATTTTTTAAAAATTAACGGCACAACTCATCAAGCTGAAATTTTCTCTGAAGGCAGATGGTAATGACTTCTACTTGTAGAAAAAATTTCAGGCCAATCTGATGTTTGTTGTTTGAGATAGAGTGATTTCCCCGTTTTACGTTTGTTGTGGAAAATTTATACTTTTTTGTGTAATAAACCTATCAATATTTTTTAAAAAATAACGGCACAGCTCATCAAGCTGAAATTTTCTCTGGAGGCAGATGGTAATGACTTCTACTTGTAGAAAAAATTTCAGGCCAATCTGATGTTTGTTGTTTGAGATAGAGTGATTTCCCCGTTTTACGTTTGTTGTGGAAAATTTATACTTTTTTGTGTAATAAACCTATCAATATTTTTTAAAAAATAACGGCACAACTCATCAAGCTGAAATTTTTACAGTAGGCAGTTGGTAATGACTTCTACTTGTAGAAAAAATTTCAGGCCAATCTGACGGTTGGGGTTAGAGAAAGAGTGATTTCCCCGGTTTACTTTTGTTGTGGAAAACATTAATTGAAGATTTTTAACAAAAGAAAAGCAGTATTCATATAGGACATTAAAAACATCTCGGATTGTTGGTTGTTCTTAGTAACGTTCAACCTGCTTGCAAACGGGGTGATCGGGTTTAGAATCGAAAAAAAAATCGGCGTGGAAACTAACTTATTAAAAAGGGGAAGCCTGACTCAAAGTTTCCCCATGAGACACGGCAATGAGTCTTAGCACCTAAAATCTGATGTCTGTGTTAGAGAATCTGAACTTTTTTTTTTTTTTTTTTTTTTTTTTGCGCTTTGTAGTGACTACTCCATAATGGTTGAGTTTGCAATAATTTCTACTTGTAGAAACAATTTCAGGCCAATCTGAAGGTTGGGGTTAGAGATAGAGCGATTTGCCTGTTTTACTCTTGTGTAATAAATCTATTACGATTTTTTTAAATAAACGGCGCAACTTATCAAGCCGAAATTTTCACAGAAGGCAGTTGGTAATGACTTCTACTTGTAGAAAAAATTTCAGGCCAATCTGATGTTTGTTGTTTGAGATAGAGTGATTTCCCCGTTTTACGTTTGTTGTGGAATAATTATACTTTTTTGTGTAATAAACCTATCACTATTTTTTAAAAATTAACGGCACAGTTTATCAAGCTGAAATTTTCACAGAAGGCAGTTGGTAATGACTTCTACTTGTAGAAAAAAATTCAGGCCAATCTGATGTTTGTTGTTTGAGATAGAGTGATTTCCCCGTTTTACGTTTGTTGTGGAAAATTTATACTTTTTTGTGTAATAAACCTATCAATATTTTTTTAAAAATAACGGCACAACTCATCAAGCTGAAATTTTCTCTGAAGGCAGATGGCAATGACTTCTACTTGTAGAAAAAATTTCAGGCCAATCTGATGTTTGTTGTTTGAGATAGAGTGATTTCCCCGTTTTACGTTTGTTGTGGAATAATTATACTTTTTTGTGTAATAAACCTATCACTATTTTTTAAAAATTAACGGCGCAACTCATCAAGCTGAAATTTTCTCTGAAGGCAGATGGTAATGACTTCTACTTGTAGAAAAAATTTCAGGCCAATCTGATGTTTGTTGTTTGAGATAGAGTGATTTCCCCGTTTTACGTTTGTTGTGGAATAATTATACTTTTTTGTGTAATAAACCTATCACTATTTTTTAAAAATTAACGGCACAACTCATCAAGCTGAAATTTTCTCTGAAGGCAGATGGTAATGACTTCTACTTGTAGAAAAAATTTCAGGCCAATCTGATGTTTGTTGTTTGAGATAGAGTGATTTCCCCGTTTTACGTTTGTTGTGGAAAATTTATACTTTTTTGTGTAATAAACCTATCAATATTTTTTAAAAAATAACGGCACAACTCATCAAGCTGAAATTTTTACAGCAGGCAGTTGGTAATGACTTCTACTTGTAGAAAAAATTTCAGGCCAATCTGATGTTTGTTGTTTGAGATAGAGTGATTTCCCCGTTTTACGTTTGTTGTGGAATAATTATACTTTTTTGTGTAATAAACCTATCACTATTTTTTAAAAATTAACGGCACAACTCATCAAGCTGAAATTTTCTCTGAAGGCAGATGGTAATGACTTCTACTTGTAGAAAAAATTTCAGGCTAATCTGATGTTTGTTGTTTGAGATAGAGTGATTTCCCCGTTTTACGTTTGTTGTGGAATAATTATACTTTTTTGTGTAATAAACCTATCACTGATGTTTGTTGTTTGAGATAGAGTGATTTCCCCGTTTTACGTTTGTTGTGGAATAATTATACTTTTTTGTGTAATAAACCTATCACTATTTTTTAAAAATTAACGGCACAACTCATCAAGCTGAAATTTTCTCTGAAGGCAGATGGTAATGACTTCTACTTGTAGAAAAAATTTCAGGCCAATCTGATGTTTGTTGTTTGAGATAGAGTGATTTCCCCGTTTTACGTTTGTTGTGGAAAATTTATACTTTTTTGTGTAATAAACCTATCAATATTTTTTAAAAAATAACGGCACAGCTCATCAAGCTGAAATTTTCTCTGAAGGCAGATGGTAATGACTTCTACTTGTAGAAAAAATTTCAGGCCAATCTGATGTTTGTTGTTTGAGATAGAGTGATTTCCCCGTTTTACGTTTGTTGTGGAATAATTATACTTTTTTGTGTAATAAACCTATCAATATTTTTTAAAAAATAACGGCACAACTCATCAAGCTGAAATTTTTACAGTAGGCAGTTGGTAATGACTTCTTCTTGTAGAAAAAATTTCAGGCCAATCTGACGGTTGGGGTTAGAGAAAGAGTGATTTCCCCGGTTTACTTTTGTTGTGGAAAACATTAATTGAAGATTTTTAACAAAAGAAAAGCAGTATTCATATAGGACATTAAAAACATCTCGGATTGTTGGTTGTTCTTAGTAACGTTCAACCTGCTTGCAAACGGGGTGATCGGGTTTAGAATCGAAAAAAATCGGCGTGGAAACTAACTTATTAAAAAGGGGAAGCCTGACTCAAAGTTTCCCCATGAGACACGGCAATGAGTCTTAGCACCTAAAATCTGATGTCTGTGTTAGAGAATCTGAACTTTTTTTTTTTTTTTTGCGCTTTGTAGTGACTACTCCATAATGGTTGAGTTTGCAATAATTTCTACTTGTAGAAACAATTTCAGGCCAATCTGAAGGTTGGGGTTAGAGATAGAGCGATTTGCCTGTTTTACTCTTGTGTAATAAATCTATTACGATTTTTTTAAATAAACGGCGCAACTTATCAAGCCGAAATTTTCACAGAAGGCAGTTGGTAATGACTTCTACTTGTAGAAAAAATTTCAGGCCAATCTGATGTTTGTTGTTTGAGATAGAGTGATTTCCCCGTTTTACGTTTGTTGTGGAATAATTATACTTTTTTGTGTAATAAACCTATCACTATTTTTTAAAAATTAACGGCACAGTTTATCAAGCTGAAATTTTCACAGAAGGCAGTTGCTAATGACTTCTACTTGTAGAAAAAATTTCAGGCCAATCTGATGTTTGTTGTTTGAGATAGAGTGATTTCCCCGTTTTACGTTTGTTGTGGAATAATTATACTTTTTTGTGTAATAAACCTATCACTATTTTTTAAAAATTAACGGCACAACTCATCAAGCTGAAATTTTCTCTGAAGGCAGATGGTAATGACTTCTACTTGTAGAAAAAATTTCAGGCCAATCTGATGTTTGTTGTTTGAGATAGAGTGATTTCCCCGTTTTACGTTTGTTGTGGAATAATTATACTTTTTTGTGTAATAAACCTATCACTATTTTTTTAAAATTAACGGCACAACTCATCAAGCTGAAATTTTCTCTGAAGGCAGATGGTAATGACTTCTACTTGTAGAAAAAATTTCAGGCTAATCTGATGTTTGTTGTTTGAGATAGAGTGATTTCCCCGTTTTACGTTTGTTGTGGAATAATTATACTTTTTTGTGTAATAAACCTATCACTATTTTTTAAAAATTAACGGCACAACTCATCAAGCTGAAATTTTCTCTGAAGGCAGATGGTAATGACTTCTACTTGTAGAAAAAATTTCAGGCCAATCTGATGTTTGTTGTTTGAGATAGAGTGATTTCCCCGTTTTACGTTTGTTGTGGAAAATTTATACTTTTTTGTGTAATAAACCTATCAATATTTTTTAAAAAATAACGGCACAGCTCATCAAGCTGAAATTTTCTCTGGAGGCAGATGGTAATGACTTCTACTTGTAGAAAAAATTTCAGGCCAATCTGATGTTTGTTGTTTGAGATAGAGTGATTTCCCCGTTTTACGTTTGTTGTGGAAAATTTATACTTTTTTGTGTAATAAACCTATCAATATTTTTTAAAAAATAACGGCACAACTCATCAAGCTGAAATTTTTACAGTAGGCAGTTGGTAATGACTTCTACTTGTAGAAAAAATTTCAGGCCAATCTGACGGTTGGGGTTAGAGAAAGAGTGATTTCCCCGGTTTACTTTTGTTGTGGAAAACATTAATTGAAGATTTTTAACAAAAGAAAAGCAGTATTCATATAGGACATTAAAAACATCTCGGATTGTTGGTTGTTCTTAGTAACGTTCAACCTGCTTGCAAACGGGGTGATCGGGTTTAGAATCGAAAAAAAAATCGGCGTGGAAACTAACTTATTAAAAAGGGGAAGCCTGACTCAAAGTTTCCCCATGAGACACGGCAATGAGTCTTAGCACCTAAAATCTGATGTCTGTGTTAGAGAATCTGAACTTTTTTTTTTTTTTTTTTTTTTTTTTGCGCTTTGTAGTGACTACTCCATAATGGTTGAGTTTGCAATAATTTCTACTTGTAGAAACAATTTCAGGCCAATCTGAAGGTTGGGGTTAGAGATAGAGCGATTTGCCTGTTTTACTCTTGTGTAATAAATCTATTACGATTTTTTTAAATAAACGGCGCAACTTATCAAGCCGAAATTTTCACAGAAGGCAGTTGGTAATGACTTCTACTTGTAGAAAAAATTTCAGGCCAATCTGATGTTTGTTGTTTGAGATAGAGTGATTTCCCCGTTTTACGTTTGTTGTGGAATAATTATACTTTTTTGTGTAATAAACCTATCACTATTTTTTAAAAATTAACGGCACAGTTTATCAAGCTGAAATTTTCACAGAAGGCAGTTGGTAATGACTTCTACTTGTAGAAAAAAATTCAGGCCAATCTGATGTTTGTTGTTTGAGATAGAGTGATTTCCCCGTTTTACGTTTGTTGTGGAAAATTTATACTTTTTTGTGTAATAAACCTATCAATATTTTTTTAAAAATAACGGCACAACTCATCAAGCTGAAATTTTCTCTGAAGGCAGATGGCAATGACTTCTACTTGTAGAAAAAATTTCAGGCCAATCTGATGTTTGTTGTTTGAGATAGAGTGATTTCCCCGTTTTACGTTTGTTGTGGAATAATTATACTTTTTTGTGTAATAAACCTATCACTATTTTTTTAAAATTAACGGCACAACTCATCAAGCTGAAATTTTCTCTGAAGGCAGATGGTAATGACTTCTACTTGTAGAAAAAATTTCAGGCTAATCTGATGTTTGTTGTTTGAGATAGAGTGATTTCCCCGTTTTACGTTTGTTGTGGAATAATTATACTTTTTTGTGTAATAAACCTATCACTATTTTTTAAAAATTAACGGCACAACTCATCAAGCTGAAATTTTCTCTGAAGGCAGATGGTAATGACTTCTACTTGTAGAAAAAATTTCAGGCCAATCTGATGTTTGTTGTTTGAGATAGAGTGATTTCCCCGTTTTACGTTTGTTGTGGAAAATTTATACTTTTTTGTGTAATAAACCTATCAATATTTTTTAAAAAATAACGGCACAGCTCATCAAGCTGAAATTTTCTCTGGAGGCAGATGGTAATGACTTCTACTTGTAGAAAAAATTTCAGGCCAATCTGATGTTTGTTGTTTGAGATAGAGTGATTTCCCCGTTTTACGTTTGTTGTGGAAAATTTATACTTTTTTGTGTAATAAACCTATCAATATTTTTTAAAAAATAACGGCACAACTCATCAAGCTGAAATTTTTACAGTAGGCAGTTGGTAATGACTTCTACTTGTAGAAAAAATTTCAGGCCAATCTGACGGTTGGGGTTAGAGAAAGAGTGATTTCCCCGGTTTACTTTTGTTGTGGAAAACATTAATTGAAGATTTTTAACAAAAGAAAAGCAGTATTCATATAGGACATTAAAAACATCTCGGATTGTTGGTTGTTCTTAGTAACGTTCAACCTGCTTGCAAACGGGGTGATCGGGTTTAGAATCGAAAAAAAAATCGGCGTGGAAACTAACTTATTAAAAAGGGGAAGCCTGACTCAAAGTTTCCCCATGAGACACGGCAATGAGTCTTAGCACCTAAAATCTGATGTCTGTGTTAGAGAATCTGAACTTTTTTTTTTTTTTTTTTTTTTTTTTGCGCTTTGTAGTGACTACTCCATAATGGTTGAGTTTGCAATAATTTCTACTTGTAGAAACAATTTCAGGCCAATCTGAAGGTTGGGGTTAGAGATAGAGCGATTTGCCTGTTTTACTCTTGTGTAATAAATCTATTACGATTTTTTTAAATAAACGGCGCAACTTATCAAGCCGAAATTTTCACAGAAGGCAGTTGGTAATGACTTCTACTTGTAGAAAAAATTTCAGGCCAATCTGATGTTTGTTGTTTGAGATAGAGTGATTTCCCCGTTTTACGTTTGTTGTGGAATAATTATACTTTTTTGTGTAATAAACCTATCACTATTTTTTAAAAATTAACGGCACAGTTTATCAAGCTGAAATTTTCACAGAAGGCAGTTGGTAATGACTTCTACTTGTAGAAAAAAATTCAGGCCAATCTGATGTTTGTTGTTTGAGATAGAGTGATTTCCCCGTTTTACGTTTGTTGTGGAAAATTTATACTTTTTTGTGTAATAAACCTATCAATATTTTTTTAAAAATAACGGCACAACTCATCAAGCTGAAATTTTCTCTGAAGGCAGATGGCAATGACTTCTACTTGTAGAAAAAATTTCAGGCCAATCTGATGTTTGTTGTTTGAGATAGAGTGATTTCCCCGTTTTACGTTTGTTGTGGAATAATTATACTTTTTTGTGTAATAAACCTATCACTATTTTTTAAAAATTAACGGCGCAACTCATCAAGCTGAAATTTTCTCTGAAGGCAGATGGTAATGACTTCTACTTGTAGAAAAAATTTCAGGCCAATCTGATGTTTGTTGTTTGAGATAGAGTGATTTCCCCGTTTTACGTTTGTTGTGGAATAATTATACTTTTTTGTGTAATAAACCTATCACTATTTTTTAAAAATTAACGGCACAACTCATCAAGCTGAAATTTTCTCTGAAGGCAGATGGTAATGACTTCTACTTGTAGAAAAAATTTCAGGCCAATCTGATGTTTGTTGTTTGAGATAGAGTGATTTCCCCGTTTTACGTTTGTTGTGGAAAATTTATACTTTTTTGTGTAATAAACCTATCAATATTTTTTAAAAAATAACGGCACAACTCATCAAGCTGAAATTTTTACAGCAGGCAGTTGGTAATGACTTCTACTTGTAGAAAAAATTTCAGGCCAATCTGATGTTTGTTGTTTGAGATAGAGTGATTTCCCCGTTTTACGTTTGTTGTGGAATAATTATACTTTTTTGTGTAATAAACCTATCACTATTTTTTAAAAATTAACGGCACAACTCATCAAGCTGAAATTTTCTCTGAAGGCAGATGGTAATGACTTCTACTTGTAGAAAAAATTTCAGGCTAATCTGATGTTTGTTGTTTGAGATAGAGTGATTTCCCCGTTTTACGTTTGTTGTGGAATAATTATACTTTTTTGTGTAATAAACCTATCACTATTTTTTAAAAATTAACGGCACAACTCATCAAGCTGAAATTTTCTCTGAAGGCAGATGGTAATGACTTCTACTTGTAGAAAAAATTTCAGGCCAATCTGATGTTTGTTGTTTGAGATAGAGTGATTTCCCCGTTTTACGTTTGTTGTGGAAAATTTATACTTTTTTGTGTAATAAACCTATCAATATTTTTTAAAAAATAACGGCACAGCTCATCAAGCTGAAATTTTCTCTGAAGGCAGATGGTAATGACTTCTACTTGTAGAAAAAATTTCAGGCCAATCTGATGTTTGTTGTTTGAGATAGAGTGATTTCCCCGTTTTACGTTTGTTGTGGAATAATTATACTTTTTTGTGTAATAAACCTATCAATATTTTTTAAAAAATAACGGCACAACTCATCAAGCTGAAATTTTTACAGTAGGCAGTTGGTAATGACTTCTTCTTGTAGAAAAAATTTCAGGCCAATCTGACGGTTGGGGTTAGAGAAAGAGTGATTTCCCCGGTTTACTTTTGTTGTGGAAAACATTAATTGAAGATTTTTAACAAAAGAAAAGCAGTATTCATATAGGACATTAAAAACATCTCGGATTGTTGGTTGTTCTTAGTAACGTTCAACCTGCTTGCAAACGGGGTGATCGGGTTTAGAATCGAAAAAAATCGGCGTGGAAACTAACTTATTAAAAAGGGGAAGCCTGGCTCAAAGTTTCCCCATGGGACACGGCAATGAGTCTTAGCACCTGAAATCTGATGTCTGTGTTAGAGAATCTGAACTTTTTTTTTTTTTTTTTTTTTTTGCGCTTTGTAGTGACTACTCCATAATGGTTGAGTTTGCAATAATTTCTACTTGTAGAAACAATTTCAGGCCAATCTGAAGGTTGGGGTTAGAGATAGAGCGATTTGCCTGTTTTACTCTTGTGTAATAAATCTATTACGATTTTTTTAAATAAACGGCGCAACTTATCAAGCCGAAATTTTCACAGAAGGCAGTTGGTAATGACTTCTACTTGTAGAAAAAATTTCAGGCCAATCTGATGTTTGTTGTTTGAGATAGAGTGATTTCCCCGTTTTACGTTTGTTGTGGAATAATTATACTTTTTTGTGTAATAAACCTATCACTATTTTTTAAAAATTAACGGCACAGTTTATCAAGCTGAAATTTTCACAGAAGGCAGTTGGTAATGACTTCTACTTGTAGAAAAAAATTCAGGCCAATCTGATGTTTGTTGTTTGAGATAGAGTGATTTCCCCGTTTTACGTTTGTTGTGGAAAATTTATACTTTTTTGTGTAATAAACCTATCAATATTTTTTTAAAAATAACGGCACAACTCATCAAGCTGAAATTTTCTCTGAAGGCAGATGGCAATGACTTCTACTTGTAGAAAAAATTTCAGGCCAATCTGATGTTTGTTGTTTGAGATAGAGTGATTTCCCCGTTTTACGTTTGTTGTGGAATAATTATACTTTTTTGTGTAATAAACCTATCACTATTTTTTAAAAATTAACGGCGCAACTCATCAAGCTGAAATTTTCTCTGAAGGCAGATGGTAATGACTTCTACTTGTAGAAAAAATTTCAGGCCAATCTGATGTTTGTTGTTTGAGATAGAGTGATTTCCCCGTTTTACGTTTGTTGTGGAATAATTATACTTTTTTGTGTAATAAACCTATCACTATTTTTTAAAAATTAACGGCACAAATCATCAAGCTGAAATTTTCTCTGAAGGCAGATGGTAATGACTTCTACTTGTAGAAAAAATTTCAGGCCAATCTGATGTTTGTTGTTTGAGATAGAGTGATTTCCCCGTTTTACGTTTGTTGTGGAATAATTATACTTTTTTGTGTAATAAACCTATCACTATTTTTTAAAAATTAACGGCACAGTTTATCAAGCTGAAATTTTCACAGAAGGCAGTTGGTAATGACTTCTACTTGTAGAAAAAAATTCAGGCCAATCTGATGTTTGTTGTTTGAGATAGAGTGATTTCCCCGTTTTACGTTTGTTGTGGAAAATTTATACTTTTTTGTGTAATAAACCTATCAATATTTTTTCAAAAATAACGGCACAACTCATCAAGCTGAAATTTTCTCTGAAGGCAGATGGCAATGACTTCTACTTGTAGAAAAAATTTCAGGCCAATCTGATGTTTGTTGTTTGAGATAGAGTGATTTCCCCGTTTTACGTTTGTTGTGGAATAATTATACTTTTTTGTGTAATAAACCTATCACTATTTTTTAAAAATTAACGGCACAACTCATCAAGCTGAAATTTTCTCTGAAGGCAGATGGTAATGACTTCTACTTGTAGAAAAAATTTCAGGCCAATCTGATGTTTGTTGTTTGAGATAGAGTGATTTCCCCGTTTTACGTTTGTTGTGGAAAATTTATACTTTTTTGTGTAATAAACCTATCAATATTTTTTAAAAAATAACGGCACAACTCATCAAGCTGAAATTTTCTCTGAAGGCAGATGGCAATGACTTCTACTTGTAGAAAAAATTTCAGGCCAATCTGATGTTTGTTGTTTGAGATAGAGTGATTTCCCCGTTTTACGTTTGTTGTGGAATAATTATACTTTTTTGTGTAATAAACCTATCACTATTTTTTTTAAATTAACGGCACAACTCATCAAGCTGAAATTTTCTCTGAAGGCAGATGGTAATGACTTCTACTTGTAGAAAAAATTTCAGGCCAATCTGATGTTTGTTGTTTGAGATAGAGTGATTTCCCCGTTTTACGTTTGTTGTGGAAAATTTATACTTTTTTGTGTAATAAACCTATCAATATTTTTTTTAAAATAACGGCACAGCTCATCAAGCTGAAATTTTCTCTGAAGGCAGATGGTAATGACTTCTACTTGTAGAAAAAATTTCAGGCCAATCTGATGTTTGTTGTTTGAGATAGAGTGATTTCCCCGTTTTACGTTTGTTGTGGAATAATTATACTTTTTTGTGTAATAAACCTATCACTATTTTTTAAAAATTAACGGCACAACTCATCAAGCTGAAATTTTTACAGTAGGCAGTTGGTAATGACTTCTACTTGTAGAAAAAATTTCAGGCCAATCTGACGGTTGGGGTTAGAGATAGAGTGATTTCCCCGGTTTACTTTTGTTGTGGAAAACATTAATTGAAGATTTTTAACAAAAGAAAAGCAGTATTCATATAGGACATTAAAAACATCTCGGATTGTTGGTTATTCTTAGTAACGTTCAACCTGCTTGCAAACGGGGTGATCGGGTTTAGAATCGAAAAAAAAATCGGCGTGGAAACTAACTTATTAAAAAGGGGAAGCCTGGCTCAAAGTTTCCCCATGAGACACGGCAATGAGTCTTAGTACCTGAAATCTGATGTCTGTGTTAGGGAATCTGAACTTTTTTTTTTTTTTTTTTTTTTTTTTGCGCTTTGTAGTGACTACTCCATAATGGTTGAGTTTGCAATAATTTCTACTTGTAAAAACAATTTCAGGCCAATCTGAAGGTTGGGGTTAGAGATAGAGCGATTTGCCTGTTTTACTCTTGTGTAATAAATCTATTACGATTTTTTTAAATAAACGGCGCAACTTATCAAGCCGAAATTTTCACAGAAGGCAGTTGGTAATGACTTCTACTTGTAGAAAAAATTTCAGGCCAATCTGATGTTTGTTGTTTGAGATAGAGTGATTTCCCCGTTTTACGTTTGTTGTGGAATAATTATACTTTTTTGTGTAATAAACCTATCACTATTTTTTAAAAATTAACGGCACAGTTTATCAAGCTGAAATTTTCACAAAAGGCAGTTGGTAATGACTTCTACTTGTAGAAAAAAATTCAGGCCAATCTGATGTTTGTTGTTTGAGATAGAGTGATTTCCCCGTTTTACGTTTGTTGTGGAAAATTTATACTTTTTTGTGTAATAAACCTATCAATATTTTTTAAAAAATAACGGCACAACTCATCAAGCTGAAATTTTCTCTGAAGGCAGATGGCAATGACTTCTACTTGTAGAAAAAATTTCAGGCCAATCTGATGTTTGTTGTTTGAGATAGAGTGATTTCCCCGTTTTACGTTTGTTGTGGAATAATTATACTTTTTTGTGTAATAAACCTATCACTATTTTTTAAAAATTAACGGCACAACTCATCAAGCTGAAATTTTCTCTGAAGGCAGATGGTAATGACTTCTACTTGTAGAAAAAATTTCAGGCCAATCTGATGTTTGTTGTTTGAGATAGAGTGATTTCCCCGTTTTACGTTTGTTGTGGAATAATTATACTTTTTTGTGTAATAAACCTATCAATATTTTTTAAAAATTAACGGCACAACTCATCAAGCTGAAATTTTCTCTGAAGGCAGATGGTAATGACTTCTACTTGTAGAAAAAAATTCAGGCCAATCTGATGTTTGTTGTTTGAGATAGAGTGATTTCCCCGTTTTACGTTTGTTGTGGAAAATTTATACTTTTTTGTGTAATAAACCTATCACTATTTTTTAAAAATTAACGGCACAACTCATCAAGCTGAAATTTTCTCTGAAGGCAGATGGTAATGACTTCTACTTGTAGAAAAAATTTCAGGCCAATCTGATGTTTGTTGTTTGAGATAGAGTGATTTCCCCGTTTTACGTTTGTTGTGGAAAATTTATACTTTTTTGTGTAATAAACCTATCAATATTTTTTAAAAAATAACGGCACAACTCATCAAGCTGAAATTTTCTCTGAAGGCAGATGGCAATGACTTCTACTTGTAGAAAAAATTTCATGCCAATCTGATGTTTGTTGTTTGAGATAGAGTGATTTCCCCGTTTTACGTTTGTTGTGGAATAATTATACTTTTTTGTGTAATAAACCTATCACTATTTTTTAAAAATTAACGGCACAACTCATCAAGCTGAAATTTTCTCTGAAGGCAGATGGTAATGACTTCTACTTGTAGAAAAAATTTCAGGCCAATCTGATGTTTGTTGTTTGAGATAGAGTGATTTCCCCGTTTTACGTTTGTTGTGGAATAATTATACTTTTTTGTGTAATAAACCTATCAATATTTTTTAAAAAATAACGGCACAGCTCATCAAGCTGAAATTTTCTCTGAAGGCAGATGGTAATGACTTCTACTTGTAGAAAAAATTTCAGGCCAATCTGATGTTTGTTGTTTGAGATAGAGTGATTTCCCCGTTTTACGTTTGTTGTGGAAAATTTATACTTTTTTGTGTAATAAACCTATCAATATTTTTTAAAAAATAACGGCACAACTCATCAAGCTGAAATTTTCTCTGAAGGCAGATGGCAATGACTTCTACTTGTAGAAAAAATTTCAGGCCAATCTGATGTTTGTTGTTTGAGATAGAGTGATTTCCCCGTTTTACGTTTGTTGTGGAAAATTTATACTTTTTTGTGTAATAAACCTATCAATATTTTTTAAAAAATAACGGCACAACTCATCAAGCTGAAATTTTCTCTGAAGGCAGATGGCAATGACTTCTACTTGTAGAAAAAAATTCAGGCCAATCTGATGTTTGTTGTTTGAGATAGAGTGATTTCCCCGTTTTACGTTTGTTGTGGAATAATTATACTTTTTTGTGTAATAAACCTATCAATATTTTTTAAAAAATAACGGCACAACTCATCAAGCTGAAATTTTCTCTGAAGGCAGATGGCAATGACTTCTACTTGTAGAAAAAATTTCAGGCCAATCTGATGTTTGTTGTTTGAGATAGAGTGATTTCCCCGTTTTACGTTTGTTGTGGAATAATTATACTTTTTTGTGTAATAAACCTATCACTATTTTTTTTAAATTAACGGCACAACTCATCAAGCTGAAATTTTCTCTGAAGGCAGATGGTAATGACTTCTACTTGTAGAAAAAATTTCAGGCCAATCTGATGTTTGTTGTTTGAGATAGAGTGATTTCCCCGTTTTACGTTTGTTGTGGAATAATTATACTTTTTTGTGTAATAAACCTATCAATATTTTTTAAAAAATAACGGCACAGCTCATCAAGCTGAAATTTTCTCTGAAGGCAGATGGTAATGACTTCTACTTGTAGAAAAAATTTCAGGCCAATCTGATGTTTGTTGTTTGAGATAGAGTGATTTCCCCGTTTTACGTTTGTTGTGGAATAATTATACTTTTTTGTGTAATAAACCTATCACTATTTTTTAAAAATTAACGGCACAACTCATCAAGCTGAAATTTTTACAGTAGGCAGTTGGTAATGACTTCTACTTGTAGAAAAAATTTCAGGCCAATCTGACGGTTGGGGTTAGAGATAGAGTGATTTCCCCGGTTTACTTTTGTTGTGGAATAATTATACTTTTTTGTGTAATAAACCTATCAATATTTTTTAAAAAATAACGGCACAGCTCATCAAGCTGAAATTTTCTCTGAAGGCAGATGGTAATGACTTCTACTTGTAGAAAAAATTTCAGGCCAATCTGATGTTTGTTGTTTGAGATAGAGTGATTTCCCCGTTTTACGTTTGTTGTGGAAAATTTATACTTTTTTGTGTAATAAACCTATCAATATTTTTTAAAAAATAACGGCACAACTCATCAAGCTGAAATTTTCTCTGAAGGCAGATGGCAATGACTTCTACTTGTAGAAAAAATTTCAGGCCAATCTGATGTTTGTTGTTTGAGATAGAGTGATTTCCCCGTTTTACGTTTGTTGTGGAATAATTATACTTTTTTGTGTAATAAACCTATCACTATTTTTTAAAAATTAACGGCACAACTCATCAAGCTGAAATTTTCTCTGAAGGCAGATGGTAATGACTTCTACTTGTAGAAAAAATTTCAGGCCAATCTGATGTTTGTTGTTTGAGATAGAGTGATTTCCCCGTTTTACGTTTTTTGTGGAATAATTATACTTTTTTGTGTAATAAACCTATCAATATTTTTTAAAAAATAACGGCACAGCTCATCAAGCTGAAATTTTCTCTGAAGGCAGATGGTAATGACTTCTACTTGTAGAAAAAATTTCAGGCCAATCTGATGTTTGTTGTTTGAGATAGAGTGATTTCCCCGTTTTACGTTTGTTGTGGAAAATTTATACTTTTTTGTGTAATAAACCTATCAATATTTTTTAAAAAATAACGGCACAACTCATCAAGCTGAAATTTTCTCTGAAGGCAGATGGCAATGACTTCTACTTGTAGAAAAAATTTCAGGCCAATCTGATGTTTGTTGTTTGAGATAGAGTGATTTCCCCGTTTTACGTTTGTTGTGGAATAATTATACTTTTTTGTGTAATAAACCTATCAATATTTTTTAAAAAATAACGGCACAGCTCATCAAGCTGAAATTTTCTCTGAAGGCAGATGGTAATGACTTCTACTTGTAGAAAAAATTTCAGGCCAATCTGATGTTTGTTGTTTGAGATAGAGTGATTTCCCCGTTTTACGTTTGTTGTGGAAAATTTATACTTTTTTGTGTAATAAACCTATCAATATTTTTTAAAAAATAACGGCACAACTCATCAAGCTGAAATTTTCTCTGAAGGCAGATGGCAATGACTTCTACTTGTAGAAAAAATTTCAGGCCAATCTGATGTTTGTTGTTTGAGATAGAGTGATTTCCCCGTTTTACGTTTGTTGTGGAATAATTATACTTTTTTGTGTAATAAACCTATCACTATTTTTTAAAAATTAACGGCACAACTCATCAAGCTGAAATTTTCTCTGAAGGCAGATGGTAATGACTTCTACTTGTAGAAAAAATTTCAGGCCAATCTGATGTTTGTTGTTTGAGATAGAGTGATTTCCCCGTTTTACGTTTGTTGTGGAAAATTTATACTTTTTTGTGTAATAAACCTATCAATATTTTTTTAAAAATAACGGCACAACTCATCAAGCTGAAATTTTTACAGCAGGCAGTTGGTAATGACTTCTACTTGTAGAAAAAATGTCAGGCCAATCTGACGGTTGGGGTTAGAGATAGAGTGATTTCCCCGGTTTACTTTTGTTGTGGAAAACATTAATTGAAGATTTTTAACAAAAGAAAAGCAGTATTCATATAGGACATTAAAAACATCTCGGATTGTTGGTTGTTCTAAGTAACGTTCAACCTGCTTGCAAACGGGGTGATCGGGTTTAGAATCGAAAAAAAAAATCGGCGTGGAAACTAACTTATTAAAAAGGGGAAGCCTGGCTCAAAGTTTCCCCATGAGACACGGCAATGAGTCTTAGCACCTGAAATCTGATGTCTGTGTTAGGGAATCTGAACTTTTTTTTTGTTTTTTTTTTTTTTTTGCGCTTTGTAGTGACTACTCCATAATGGTTGAGTTTGCAATAATTTCTACTTGTAGAAACAATTTCAGGCCAATCTGAAGGTTGGGGTTAGAGATAGAGCGATTTGCCTGTTTTACTCTTGTGTAATAAATCTATTACGATTTTTTAAATAAACGGCGCAACTTATCAAGCCGAAATTTTCACAGAAGGCAGTTGGTAATGACTTCTACTTGTAGAAAAAATTTCAGGCCAATCTGATGTTTGTTGTTTGAGATAGAGTGATTTCCCCGTTTTACGTTTGTTGTGGAATAATTATACTTTTTTGTGTAATAAACCTATCACTATTTTTTAAAAATTAACGGCACAGTTTATCAAGCTGAAATTTTCACAGAAGGCAGTTGGTAATGACTTCTACTTGTAGAAAAAAATTCAGGCCAATCTGATGTTTGTTGTTTGAGATAGAGTGATTTCCCCGTTTTACGTTTGTTGTGGAAAATTTATACTTTTTTGTGTAATAAACCTATCAATATTTTTTAAAAAATAACGGCACAACTCATCAAGCTGAAATTTTCTCTGAAGGCAGATGGCAATGACTTCTACTTGTAGAAAAAATTTCAGGCCAATCTGATGTTTGTTGTTTGAGATAGAGTGATTTCCCCGTTTTACGTTTGTTGTGGAATAATTATACTTTTTTGTGTAATAAACCTATCAATATTTTTTAAAAAATAACGGCACAGCTCATCAAGCTGAAATTTTCTCTGAAGGCAGATGGTAATGACTTCTACTTGTAGAAAAAATTTCAGGCCAATCTGATGTTTGTTGTTTGAGATAGAGTGATTTCCCCGTTTTACGTTTGTTGTGGAAAATTTATACTTTTTTGTGTAATAAACCTATCAATATTTTTTAAAAAATAACGGCACAACTCATCAAGCTGAAATTTTCTCTGAAGGCAGATGGCAATGACTTCTACTTGTAGAAAAAATTTCAGGCCAATCTGATGTTTGTTGTTTGAGATAGAGTGATTTCCCCGTTTTACGTTTGTTGTGGAATAATTATACTTTTTTGTGTAATAAACCTATCAATATTTTTTAAAAAATAACGGCACAGCTCATCAAGCTGAAATTTTCTCTGAAGGCAGATGGTAATGACTTCTACTTGTAGAAAAAATTTCAGGCCAATCTGATGTTTGTTGTTTGAGATAGAGTGATTTCCCCGTTTTACGTTTGTTGTGGAAAATTTATACTTTTTTGTGTAATAAACCTATCAATATTTTTTAAAAAATAACGGCACAACTCATCAAGCTGAAATTTTCTCTGAAGGCAGATGGCAATGACTTCTACTTGTAGAAAAAATTTCAGGCCAATCTGATGTTTGTTGTTTGAGATAGAGTGATTTCCCCGTTTTACGTTTGTTGTGGAATAATTATACTTTTTTGTGTAATAAACCTATCACTATTTTTTAAAAATTAACGGCACAACTCATCAAGCTGAAATTTTCTCTGAAGGCAGATGGTAATGACTTCTACTTGTAGAAAAAATTTCAGGCCAATCTGATGTTTGTTGTTTGAGATAGAGTGATTTCCCCGTTTTACGTTTGTTGTGGAAAATTTATACTTTTTTGTGTAATAAACCTATCAATATTTTTTTAAAAATAACGGCACAACTCATCAAGCTGAAATTTTTACAGCAGGCAGTTGGTAATGACTTCTACTTGTAGAAAAAATGTCAGGCCAATCTGACGGTTGGGGTTAGAGATAGAGTGATTTCCCCGGTTTACTTTTGTTGTGGAAAACATTAATTGAAGATTTTTAACAAAAGAAAAGCAGTATTCATATAGGACATTAAAAACATCTCGGATTGTTGGTTGTTCTAAGTAACGTTCAACCTGCTTGCAAACGGGGTGATCGGGTTTAGAATCGAAAAAAAAAATCGGCGTGGAAACTAACTTATTAAAAAGGGGAAGCCTGGCTCAAAGTTTCCCCATGAGACACGGCAATGAGTCTTAGCACCTGAAATCTGATGTCTGTGTTAGGGAATCTGAACTTTTTTTTTGTTTTTTTTTTTTTTTTGCGCTTTGTAGTGACTACTCCATAATGGTTGAGTTTGCAATAATTTCTACTTGTAGAAACAATTTCAGGCCAATCTGAAGGTTGGGGTTAGAGATAGAGCGATTTGCCTGTTTTACTCTTGTGTAATAAATCTATTACGATTTTTTAAATAAACGGCGCAACTTATCAAGCCGAAATTTTCACAGAAGGCAGTTGGTAATGACTTCTACTTGTAGAAAAAATTTCAGGCCAATCTGATGTTTGTTGTTTGAGATAGAGTGATTTCCCCGTTTTACGTTTGTTGTGGAATAATTATACTTTTTTGTGTAATAAACCTATCACTATTTTTTAAAAATTAACGGCACAGTTTATCAAGCTGAAATTTTCACAGAAGGCAGTTGGTAATGACTTCTACTTGTAGAAAAAAATTCAGGCCAATCTGATGTTTGTTGTTTGAGATAGAGTGATTTCCCCGTTTTACGTTTGTTGTGGAAAATTTATACTTTTTTGTGTAATAAACCTATCAATATTTTTTAAAAAATAACGGCACAACTCATCAAGCTGAAATTTTCTCTGAAGGCAGATGGCAATGACTTCTACTTGTAGAAAAAATTTCAGGCCAATCTGATGTTTGTTGTTTGAGATAGAGTGATTTCCCCGTTTTACGTTTGTTGTGGAATAATTATACTTTGTTGTGTAATAAACCTATCACTATTTTTTAAAAATTAACGGCGCAACTCATCAAGCTGAAATTTTCTCTGAAGGCAGATGGTAATGACTTCTACTTGTAGAAAAAATTTCAGGCCAATCTGATGTTTGTTGTTTGAGATAGAGTGATTTCCCCGTTTTACGTTTGTTGTGGAATAATTATACTTTTTTGTGTAATAAACCTATCACTATTTTTTAAAAATTAACGGCACAACTCATCAAGCTGAAATTTTCTCTGAAGGCAGATGGTAATGACTTCTACTTGTAGAAAAAATTTCAGGCCAATCTGATGTTTGTTGTTTGAGATAGAGTGATTTCCCCGTTTTACGTTTGTTGTGGAAAATTTATACTTTTTTGTGTAATAAACCTATCAATATTTTTTAAAAAATAACGGCACAACTCATCAAGCTGAAATTTTTACAGCAGGCAGTTGGTAATGACTTCTACTTGTAGAAAAAATTTCAGGCCAATCTGATGTTTGTTGTTTGAGATAGAGTGATTTCCCCGTTTTACGTTTGTTGTGGAATAATTATACTTTTTTGTGTAATAAACCTATCACTATTTTTTAAAAATTAACGGCACAACTCATCAAGCTGAAATTTTCTCTGAAGGCAGATGGTAATGACTTCTACTTGTAGAAAAAATTTCAGGCCAATCTGATGTTTGTTGTTTGAGATAGAGTGATTTCCCCGTTTTACGTTTGTTGTGGAAAATTTATACTTTTTTGTGTAATAAACCTATCAATATTTTTTAAAAAATAACGGCACAGCTCATCAAACTGAAATTTTCTCTGAAGGCAGATGGTAATGACTTCTACTTGTAGAAAAAAATTCAGGCCAATCTGATGTTTGTTGTTTGAGATAGAGTGATTTCCCCGTTTTACGTTTGTTGTGGAATAATTATACTTTTTTGTGTAATAAACCTATCACTATTTTTTAAAAATTAACGGCACAACTCATCAAGCTGAAATTTTTACAGTAGGCAGTTGGTAATGACTTCTACTTGTAGAAAAAATTTCAGGCCAATCTGACGGTTGGGGTTAGAGATAGAGTGATTTCCCCGGTTTACTTTTGTTGTGGAAAACATTAATTGAAGATTTTTAACAAAAGAAAAGCAGTATTCATATAGGACATTAAAAACATCTCGGATTGTTGGTTGTTCTAAGTAACGTTCAACCTGCTTGCAAACGGGGTGATCGGGTTTAGAATCGAAAAAAAAATCGGCGTGGAAACTAACTTATTAAAAAGGGGAAGCCTGGCTCAAAGTTTCCCCATGAGACACGGCAATGAGTCTTAGCACCTGAAATCTGATGTCTGTGTTAGGGAATCTGAACTTTTTTTTTTTTTTTTTTTTTTTTTTGCGCTTTGTAGTGACTACTCCATAATGGTTGAGTTTGCAATAATTTCTACTTGTAGAAACAATTTCAGGCCAATCTGAAGGTTGGGGTTAGAGATAGAGCGATTTGCCTGTTTTACTCTTGTGTAATAAATCTATTACGATTTTTTTAAATAAACGGCGCAACTTATCAAGCCGAAATTTTCACAGAAGGCAGTTGGTAATGACTTCTACTTGTAGAAAAAATTTCAGGCCAATCTGATGTTTGTTGTTTGAGATAGAGTGATTTCCCCGTTTTACGTTTGTTGTGGAATAATTATACTTTTTTGTGTAATAAACCTATCACTATTTTTTAAAAATTAACGGCACAGTTTATCAAGCTGAAATTTTCACAGAAGGCAGTTGGTAATGACTTCTACTTGTAGAAAAAAAATTCAGGCCAATCTGATGTTTGTTGTTTGAGATAGAGTGATTTCCCCGTTTTACGTTTGTTGTGGAAAATTTATACTTTTTTGTGTAATAAACCTATCAATATTTTTTAAAAAATAACGGCACAACTCATCAAGCTGAAATTTTCTCTGAAGGCAGATGGTAATGACTTCTACTTGTAGAAAAAATTTCAGGCCAATCTGATGTTTGTTGTTTGAGATAGAGTGATTTCCCCGTTTTACGTTTGTTGTGGAAAATTTATACTTTTTTGTGTAATAAACCTATCAATATTTTCTTAAAAATAACGGCACAACTCATCAAGCTGAAATTTTCTCTGAAGGCAGATGGTAATGACTTCTACTTGTAGAAAAAATTTCAGGCCAATCTGATGTTTGTTGTTTGAGATAGAGTGATTTCCCCGTTTTACGTTTGTTGTGGAAAATTTATACTTTTTTGTGTAATAAACCTATCAATATTTTTTAAAAAATAACGGCACAACTCATCAAGCTGAAATTTTTACAGCAGGCAGTTGGTAATGACTTCTACTTGTAGAAAAAATTTCAGGCCAATCTGATGTTTGTTGTTTGAGATAGAGTGATTTCCCCGTTTTACGTTTGTTGTGGAATAATTATACTTTTTTGTGTAATAAACCTATCACTATTTTTTAAAAATTAACGGCACAGTTTATCAAGCTGAAATTTTCACAGAAGGCAGTTGGTAATGACTTCTACTTGTAGAAAAAAATTCAGGCCAATCTGATGTTTGTTGTTTGAGATAGAGTGATTTCCCCGTTTTACGTTTGTTGTGGAAAATTTATACTTTTTTGTGTAATAAACCTATCAATATTTTTTCAAAAATAACGGCACAACTCATCAAGCTGAAATTTTCTCTGAAGGCAGATGGCAATGACTTCTACTTGTAGAAAAAATTTCAGGCCAATCTGATGTTTGTTGTTTGAGATAGAGTGATTTCCCCGTTTTACGTTTGTTGTGGAATAATTATACTTTTTTGTGTAATAAACCTATCACTATTTTTTAAAAATTAACGGCACAGTTTATCAAGCTGAAATTTTCACAGAAGGCAGTTGGTAATGACTTCTACTTGTAGAAAAAAATTCAGGCCAATCTGATGTTTGTTGTTTGAGATAGAGTGATTTCCCCGTTTTACGTTTGTTGTGGAAAATTTATACTTTTTTGTGTAATAAACCTATCAATATTTTTTCAAAAATAACGGCACAACTCATCAAGCTGAAATTTTCTCTGAAGGCAGATGGCAATGACTTCTACTTGTAGAAAAAATTTCAGGCCAATCTGATGTTTGTTGTTTGAGATAGAGTGATTTCCCCGTTTTACGTTTGTTGTGGAATAATTATACTTTTTTGTGTAATAAACCTATCAATATTTTTTAAAAAATAACGGCACAACTCATCAAGCTGAAATTTTCTCTGAAGGCAGATGGTAATGACTTCTACTTGTAGAAAAAATTTCAGGCCAATCTGATGTTTGTTGTTTGAGATAGAGTGATTTCCCCGTTTTACGTTTGTTGTGGAAAATTTATACTTTTTTGTGTAATAAACCTATCAATATTTTTTTAAAAATAACGGCACAGCTCATCAAGCTGAAATTTTCTCTGAAGGCAGATGGTAATGACTTCTACTTGTAGAAAAAATTTCAGGCCAATCTGATGTTTGTTGTTTGAGATAGAGTGATTTCCCCGTTTTACGTTTGTTGTGGAATAATTATACTTTTTTGTGTAATAAACCTATCACTATTTTTTAAAAATTAACGGCACAACTCATCAAGCTGAAATTTTCTCTGAAGGCAGATGGTAATGACTTCTACTTGTAGAAAAAATTTTAGGCCAATCTGATGTTTGTTGTTTGAGATAGAGTGATTTCCCCGTTTTACGTTTGTTGTGGAAAATTTATACTTTTTTGTGTAATAAACCTATCAATATTTTTTTTAAAATAACGGCACAGCTCATCAAGCTGAAATTTTCTCTGAAGGCAGATGGTAATGACTTCTACTTGTAGAAAAAATTTCAGGCCAATCTGATGTTTGTTGTTTGAGATAGAGTGATTTCCCCGTTTTACGTTTGTTGTGGAATAATTATACTTTTTTGTGTAATAAACCTATCACTATTTTTTAAAAATTAACGGCACAACTCATCAAGCTGAAATTTTTACAGTAGGCAGTTGGTAATGACTTCTACTTGTAGAAAAAATTTCAGGCCAATCTGACGGTTGGGGTTAGAGATAGAGTGATTTCCCCGGTTTACTTTTGTTGTGGAAAACATTAATTGAAGATTTTTAACAAAAGAAAAGCAGTATTCATATAGGACATTAAAAACATCTCGGATTGTTGGTTATTCTTAGTAACGTTCAACCTGCTTGCAAACGGGGTGATCGGGTTTAGAATCGAAAAAAAAAATCGGCGTGGAAACTAACTTATTAAAAAGGGGAAGCCTGGCTCAAAGTTTCCCCATGAGACACAGCAATGAGTCTTAGCACCTGAAATCTGATGTCTGTGTTAGGGAATCTGAACTTTTTTTTTTTTTTTTTTTTTTTTTTGCGCTTTGTAGTGACTACTCCATAATGGTTGAGTTTGCAATAATTTCTACTTGTAGAAACAATTTCAGGCCAATCTGAAGGTTGGGGTTAGAGATAGAGCGATTTGCCTGTTTTACTCTTGTGTAATAAATCTATTACGATTTTTTTAAATAAACGGCGCAACTTATCAAGCCGAAATTTTCACAGAAGGCAGTTGGTAATGACTTCTACTTGTAGAAAAAATTTCAGGCCAATCTGATGTTTGTTGTTTGAGATAGAGTGATTTCCCCGTTTTACGTTTGTTGTGGAATAATTATACTTTTTTGTGTAATAAACCTATCACTATTTTTTAAAAATTAACGGCACAGTTTATCAAGCTGAAATTTTCACAGAAGGCAGTTGGTAATGACTTCTACTTGTAGAAAAAAATTCAGGCCAATCTGATGTTTGTTGTTTGAGATAGAGTGATTTCCCCGTTTTACGTTTGTTGTGGAAAATTTATACTTTTTTGTGTAATAAACCTATCAATATTTTTTTAAAAATAACGGCACAACTCATCAAGCTGAAATTTTCTCTGAAGGCAGATGGCAATGACTTCTAATTGTAGAAAAAATTTCAGGCCAATCTGATGTTTGTTGTTTGAGATAGAGTGATTTCCCCGTTTTACGTTTGTTGTGGAATAATTATACTTTTTTGTGTAATAAACCTATCACTATTTTTTAAAAATTAACGGCGCAACTCATCAAGCTGAAATTTTCTCTGAAGGCAGATGGTAATGACTTCTACTTGTAGAAAAAATTTCAGGCCAATCTGATGTTTGTTGTTTGAGATAGAGTGATTTCCCCGTTTTACGTTTGTTGTGGAATAATTATACTTTTTTGTGTAATAAACCTATCACTATTTTTTAAAAATTAACGGCACAACTCATCAAGCTGAAATTTTCTCTGAAGGCAGATGGTAATGACTTCTACTTGTAGAAAAAAATTCAGGCCAATCTGATGTTTGTTGTTTGAGATAGAGTGATTTCCCCGTTTTACGTTTGTTGTGGAAAATTTATACTTTTTTGTGTAATAAACCTATCACTATTTTTTTTAAATTAACGGCACAACTCATCAAGCTGAAATTTTCTCTGAAGGCAGATGGTAATGACTTCTACTTGTAGAAAAAAATTCAGGCCAATCTGATGTTTGTTGTTTGAGATAGAGTGATTTCCCCGTTTTACGTTTGTTGTGGAAAATTTATACTTTTTTGTGTAATAAACCTATCAATATTTTTTAAAAAATAACGGCACAACTCATCAAGCTGAAATTTTCTCTGAAGGCAGATGGCAATGACTTCTACTTGTAGAAAAAATTTCAGGCCAATCTGATGTTTGTTGTTTGAGATAGAGTGATTTCCCCGTTTTACGTTTGTTGTGGAATAATTATACTTTTTTGTGTAATAAACCTATCAATATTTTTTAAAAAATAACGGCACAGCTCATCAAGCTGAAATTTTCTCTGAAGGCAGATGGTAATGACTTCTACTTGTAGAAAAAATTTCAGGCCAATCTGATGTTTGTTGTTTGAGATAGAGTGATTTCCCCGTTTTACGTTTGTTGTGGAAAATTTATACTTTTTTGTGTAATAAACCTATCAATATTTTTTAAAAAATAACGGCACAACTCATCAAGCTGAAATTTTCTCTGAAGGCAGATGGCAATGACTTCTACTTGTAGAAAAAATTTCAGGCCAATCTGATGTTTGTTGTTTGAGATAGAGTGATTTCCCCGTTTTACGTTTGTTGTGGAATAATTATACTTTTTTGTGTAATAAACCTATCACTATTTTTTAAAAATTAACGGCACAACTCATCAAGCTGAAATTTTCTCTGAAGGTAGATGGTAATGACTTCTACTTGTAGAAAAAATTTCAGGCCAATCTGATGTTTGTTGTTTGAGATAGAGTGATTTCCCCGTTTTACGTTTGTTGTGGAATAATTATACTTTTTTGTGTAATAAACCTATCATTATTTTTTAAAAATTAACGGCACAGCTCATCAAGCTGAAATTTTCTCTGAAGGCAGATGGTAATGACTTCTACTTGTAGAAAAAATTTCAGGCCAATCTGATGTTTGTTGTTTGAGATAGAGTGATTTCCCCGTTTTACGTTTGTTGTGGAATAATTATACTTTTTTGTGTAATAAACCTATCACTATTTTTTAAAAATTAACGGCACAACTCATCAAGCTGAAATTTTCTCTGAAGGCAGATGGTAATGACTTCTACTTGTAGAAAAAATTTCAGGCCAATCTGATGTTTGTTGTTTGAGATAGAGTGATTTCCCCGTTTTACGTTTGTTGTGGAAAATTTATACTTTTTTGTGTAATAAACCTATCAATATTTTTTTAAAAATAACGGCACAACTCATCAAGCTGAAATTTTTACAGCAGGCAGTTGGTAATGACTTCTACTTGTAGAAAAAATTTCAGGCCAATCTGACGGTTGGGGTTAGAGATAGAGTGATTTCCCCGGTTTACTTTTGTTGTGGAAAACATTAATTGAAGATTTTTAACAAAAGAAAAGCAGTATTCATATAGGACATTAAAAACATCTCGGATTGTTGGTTGTTCTAAGGAACGTTCAACCTGCTTGCAAACGGGGTGATCGGGATTAGAATCGAAAAAAAAATCGGCGTGGAAACTAACTTATTAAAAAGGGGAAGCCTGGCTCAAAGTTTCCCCATGGGACACGGCAATGAGTCTTAGCACCTGAAATCTGATGTCTGTGTTAGGGAATCTGAACTTTTTTTTTGTTTTTTTTTTTTTTTTTTTTTTTTTTTTGCGCTTTGTAGTGACTACTCCATAATGGTTGAGTTTGCAATAATTTCTACTTGTAGAAACAATTTCAGGCCAATCTGAAGGTTGGGGTTAGAGATAGAGCGATTTGCCTGTTTTACTCTTGTGTAATAAATCTATTACGATTTTTTAAATAAACGGCGCAACTTATCAAGCCGAAATTTTCACAGAAGGCAGTTGGTAATGACTTCTACTTGTAGAAAAAATTTCAGGCCAATCTGATGTTTGTTGTTTGAGATAGAGTGATTTCCCCGTTTTACGTTTGTTGTGGAATAATTATACTTTTTTGTGTAATAAACCTATCACTATTTTTTAAAAATTAACGGCACAGTTTATCAAGCTGAAATTTTCACAGAAGGCAGTTGGTAATGACTTCTACTTGTAGAAAAAAATTCAGGCCAATCTGATGTTTGTTGTTTGAGATAGAGTGATTTCCCCGTTTTACGTTTGTTGTGGAAAATTTATACTTGTTTGTGTAATAAACCTATCAATATTTTTTAAAAAATAACGGCACAACTCATCAAGCTGAAATTTTCTCTGAAGGCAGATGGCAATGACTTCTACTTGTAGAAAAAATTTCAGGCCAATCTGATGTTTGTTGTTTGAGATAGAGTGATTTCCCCGTTTTACGTTTGTTGTGGAATAATTATACTTTGTTGTGTAATAAACCTATCACTATTTTTTAAAAATTAACGGCGCAACTCATCAAGCTGAAATTTTCTCTGAAGGCAGATGGTAATGACTTCTACTTGTAGAAAAAATTTCAGGCCAATCTGATGTTTGTTGTTTGAGATAGAGTGATTTCCCCGTTTTACGTTTGTTGTGGAATAATTATACTTTTTTGTGTAATAAACCTATCACTATTTTTTAAAAATTAACGGCACAACTCATCAAGCTGAAATTTTCTCTGAAGGCAGATGGTAATGACTTCTACTTGTAGAAAAAATTTCAGGCCAATCTGATGTTTGTTGTTTGAGATAGAGTGATTTCCCCGTTTTACGTTTGTTGTGGAAAATTTATACTTTTTTGTGTAATAAACCTATCAATATTTTTAAAAAATAACGGCACAACTCATCAAGCTGAAATTTTTACAGCAGGCAGTTGGTAATGACTTCTACTTGTAGAAAAAATTTCAGGCCAATCTGATGTTTGTTGTTTGAGATAGAGTGATTTCCCCGTTTTACGTTTGTTGTGGAATAATTATACTTTTTTGTGTAATAAACTTATCACTATTTTTTAAAAATTAACGGCACAACTCATGAAGCTGAAATTTTCTCTGAAGGCAGATGGTAATGACTTCTACTTGTAGAAAAAATTTCAGGCCAATCTGATGTTTGTTGTTTGAGATAGAGTGATTTCCCCGTTTTACGTTTGTTGTGGAAAATTTATACTTTTTTGTGTAATAAACCTATCAATATTTTTTAAAAAATAACGGCACAGCTCATCAAGCTGAAATTTTCTCTGAAGGCAGATGGTAATGACTTCTACTTGTAGAAAAAATTTCAGGCCAATCTGATGTTTGTTGTTTGAGATAGAGTGATTTCCCCGTTTTACGTTTGTTGTGGAATAATTATACTTTTTTGTGTAATAAACCTATCACTATTTTTTAAAAATTAACGGCACAACTCATCAAGCTGAAATTTTTACAGTAGGCAGTTGGTAATGACTTCTACTTGTAGAAAAAATTTCAGGCCAATCTGACGGTTGGGGTTAGAGATAGAGTGATTTCCCCGGTTTACTTTTGTTGTGGAAAACATTAATTGAAGATTTTTAACAAAAGAAAAGCAGTATTCATATAGGACATTAAAAACATCTCGGATTGTTGGTTATTCTTAGTAACGTTCAACCTGCTTGCAAACGGGGTGATCGGGTTTAGAATCGAAAAAAATCGGCGTGGAAACTAACTTATTAAAAAGGGGAAGCCTGGCTCAAAGTTTCCCCATGGGACACGGCAATGAGTCTTAGCACCTGAAATCTGATGTCTGTGTTAGGGAATCTGAACTTTTATTTTTTTTTTTTTTTTTTTTTGCGCTTTGTAGTGACTACTCCATAATGGTTGAGTTTGCAATAATTTCTACTTGTAGAAACAATTTCAGGCCAATCTGAAGGTTGGGGTTAGAGATAGAGCGATTTGCCTGTTTTACTTTTGTGTAATAAATCTATTACGATTTTTTTAAATAAACGGCGCAACTTATCAAGCCGAAATTTTCACAGAAGGCAGTTGGTAATGACTTCTACTTGTAGAAAAAATTTCAGGCCAATCTGATGTTTGTTGTTTGAGATAGAGTGATTTCCCCGTTTTACGTTTGTTGTGGAATAATTATACTTTTTTGTGTAATAAACCTATCACTATTTTTTAAAAATTAACGGCACAGTTTATCAAGCTGAAATTTTCACAGAAGGCAGTTGGTAATGACTTCTACTTGTAGAAAAAAAATTCAGGCCAATCTGATGTTTGTTGTTTGAGATAGAGTGATTTCCCCGTTTTACGTTTGTTGTGGAAAATTTATACTTTTTTGTGTAATAAACCTATCAATATTTTTTAAAAAATAACGGCACAACTCATCAAGCTGAAATTTTCTCTGAAGGCAGATGGTAATGACTTCTACTTGTAGAAAAAATTTCAGGCCAATCTGATGTTTGTTGTTTGAGATAGAGTGATTTCCCCGTTTTACGTTTGTTGTGGAAAATTTATACTTTTTTGTGTAATAAACCTATCAATATTTTTTAAAAAATAACGGCACAACTCATCAAGCTGAAATTTTCTCTGAAGGCAGATGGTAATGACTTCTACTTGTAGAAAAAATTTCAGGCCAATCTGATGTTTGTTGTTTGAGATAGAGTGATTTCCCCGTTTTACGTTTGTTGTGGAAAATTTATACTTTTTTGTGTAATAAACCTATCAATATTTTTTAAAAAATAACGGCACAACTCATCAAGCTGAAATTTTTACAGCAGGCAGTTGGTAATGACTTCTACTTGTAGAAAAAATTTCAGGCCAATCTGATGTTTGTTGTTTGAGATAGAGTGATTTCCCCGTTTTACGTTTGTTGTGGAATAATTATACTTTTTTGTGTAATAAACCTATCACTATTTTTTAAAAATTAACGGCACAGTTTATCAAGCTGAAATTTTCACAGAAGGCAGTTGGTAATGACTTCTACTTGTAGAAAAAAATTCAGGCCAATCTGATGTTTGTTGTTTGAGATAGAGTGATTTCCCCGTTTTACGTTTGTTGTGGAAAATTTATACTTTTTTGTGTAATAAACCTATCAATATTTTTTAAAAAATAACGGCACAACTCATCAAGCTGAAATTTTCTCTGAAGGCAGATGGTAATGACTTCTACTTGTAGAAAAAATTTCAGGCCAATCTGATGTTTGTTGTTTGAGATAGAGTGATTTCCCCGTTTTACGTTTGTTGTGGAAAATTTATACTTTTTTGTGTAATAAACCTATCAATATTTTTTAAAAAATAACGGCACAACTCATCAAGCTGAAATTTTCTCTGAAGGCAGATGGCAATGACTTCTACTTGTAGAAAAAATTTCAGGCCAATCTGATGTTTGTTGTTTGAGATAGAGTGATTTCCCCGTTTTACGTTTGTTGTGGAATAATTATACTTTGTTGTGTAATAAACCTATCACTATTTTTTAAAAATTAACGGCGCAACTCATCAAGCTGAAATTTTCTCTGAAGGCAGATGGTAATGACTTCTACTTGTAGAAAAAATTTCAGGCCAATCTGATGTTTGTTGTTTGAGATAGAGTGATTTCCCCGTTTTACGTTTGTTGTGGAATAATTATACTTTTTTGTGTAATAAACCTATCACTATTTTTTAAAAATTAACGGCACAACTCATCAAGCTGAAATTTTCTCTGAAGGCAGATGGTAATGATTTCTACTTGTAGAAAAAATTTCAGGCCAATCTGATGTTTGTTGTTTGAGATAGAGTGATTTCCCCGTTTTACGTTTGTTGTGGAAAATTTATACTTTTTTGTGTAATAAACCTATCAATATTTTTTAAAAAATAACGGCACAACTCATCAAGCTGAAATTTTTACAGCAGGCAGTTGGTAATGACTTCTACTTGTAGAAAAAATTTCAGGCCAATCTGATGTTTGTTGTTTGAGATAGAGTGATTTCCCCGTTTTACGTTTGTTGTGGAATAATTATACTTTTTTGTGTAATAAACCTATCACTATTTTTTAAAAATTAACGGCACAACTCATCAAGCTGAAATTTTCTCTGAAGGCAGATGGTAATGACTTCTACTTGTAGAAAAAATTTCAGGCCAATCTGATGTTTGTTGTTTGAGATAGAGTGATTTCCCCGTTTTACGTTTGTTGTGGAAAATTTATACTTTTTTGTGTAATAAACCTATCAATATTTTTTAAAAAATAACGGCACAGCTCATCAAGCTGAAATTTTCTCTGAAGGCAGATGGTAATGACTTCTACTTGTAGAAAAAAATTCAGGCCAATCTGATGTTTGTTGTTTGAGATAGAGTGATTTCCCCGTTTTACGTTTGTTGTGGAATAATTATACTTTTTTGTGTAATAAACCTATCACTATTTTTTAAAAATTAACGGCACAACTCATCAAGCTGAAATTTTTACAGTAGGCAGTTGGTAATGACTTCTACTTGTAGAAAAAATTTCAGGCCAATCTGACGGTTGGGGTTAGAGATAGAGTGATTTCCCCGGTTTACTTTTGTTGTGGAAAACATTAATTGAAGATTTTTAACAAAAGAAAAGCAGTATTCATATAGGACATTAAAAACATCTCGGATTGTTGGTTATTCTTAGTAACGTTCAACCTGCTTGCAAACGGGGTGATCGGGTTTAGAATCGAAAAAAATCGGCGTGGAAACTAACTTATTAAAAAGGGGAAGCCTGGCTCAAAGTTTCCCCATGGGACACGGCAATGAGTCTTAGCACCTGAAATCTGATGTCTGTGTTAGGGAATCTGAACTTTTTTTTTTTTTTTTTTTTGCGCTTTGTAGTGACTACTCCATAATGGTTGAGTTTGCAATAATTTCTACTTGTAGAAACAATTTCAGGCCAATCTGAAGGTTGGGGTTAGAGATAGAGCGATTTGCCTGTTTTACTCTTGTGTAATAAATCTATTACGATTTTTTTAAATAAACGGCGCAACTTATCAAGCCGAAATTTTCACAGAAGGCAGTTGGTAATGACTTCTACTTGTAGAAAAAATTTCAGGCCAATCTGATGTTTGTTGTTTGAGATAGAGTGATTTCCCCGTTTTACGTTTGTTGTGGAATAATTATACTTTTTTGTGTAATAAACCTATCACTATTTTTTTAAAATTAACGGCACAGTTTATCAAGCTGAAATTTTCACAGAAGGCAGTTGGTAATGACTTCTACTTGTAGAAAAAAAATTCAGGCCAATCTGATGTTTGTTGTTTGAGATAGAGTGATTTCCCCGTTTTACGTTTGTTGTGGAAAATTTATACTTTTTTGTGTAATAAACCTATCAATATTTTTTAAAAAATAACGGCACAACTCATCAAGCTGAAATTTTCTCTGAAGGCAGATGGTAATGACTTCTACTTGTAGAAAAAATTTCAGGCCAATCTGATGTTTGTTGTTTGAGATAGAGTGATTTCCCCGTTTTACGTTTGTTGTGGAAAATTTATACTTTTTTGTGTAATAAACCTATCAATATTTTTTAAAAAATAACGGCACAACTCATCAAGCTGAAATTTTCTCTGAAGGCAGATGGTAATGACTTCTACTTGTAGAAAAAATTTCAGGCCAATCTGATGTTTGTTGTTTGAGATAGAGTGATTTCCCCGTTTTACGTTTGTTGTGGAAAATTTATACTTTTTTGTGTAATAAACCTATCAATATTTTTTAAAAAATAACGGCACAACTCATCAAGCTGAAATTTTTACAGCAGGCAGTTGGTAATGACTTCTACTTGTAGAAAAAATTTCAGGCCAATCTGATGTTTGTTGTTTGAGATAGAGTGATTTCCCCGTTTTACGTTTGTTGTGGAATAATTATACTTTTTTGTGTAATAAACCTATCACTATTTTTTAAAAATTAACGGCACAGTTTATCAAGCTGAAATTTTCACAGAAGGCAGTTGGTAATGACTTCTACTTGTAGAAAAAAATTCAGGCCAATCTGATGTTTGTTGTTTGAGATAGAGTGATTTCCCCGTTTTACGTTTGTTGTGGAAAATTTATACTTTTTTGTGTAATAAACCTATCAATATTTTTTCAAAAATAACGGCACAACTCATCAAGCTGAAATTTTCTCTGAAGGCAGATGGCAATGACTTCTACTTGTAGAAAAAATTTCAGGCCAATCTGATGTTTGTTGTTTGAGATAGAGTGATTTCCCCGTTTTACGTTTGTTGTGGAATAATTATACTTTTTTGTGTAATAAACCTATCACTATTTTTTAAAAATTAACGGCACAGTTTATCAAGCTGAAATTTTCACAGGAGGCAGTTGGTAATGACTTCTACTTGTAGAAAAAAATTCAGGCCAATCTGATGTTTGTTGTTTGAGATAGAGTGATTTCCCCGTTTTACGTTTGTTGTGGAAAATTTATACTTTTTTGTGTAATAAACCTATCAATATTTTTTCAAAAATAACGGCACAACTCATCAAGCTGAAATTTTCTCTGAAGGCAGATGGCAATGACTTCTACTTGTAGAAAAAATTTCAGGCCAATCTGATGTTTGTTGTTTGAGATAGAGTGATTTCCCCGTTTTACGTTTGTTGTGGAATAATTATACTTTTTTGTGTAATAAACCTATCAATATTTTTTAAAAAATAACGGCACAACTCATCAAGCTGAAATTTTCTCTGAAGGCAGATGGTAATGACTTCTACTTGTAGAAAAAATTTCAGGCCAATCTGATGTTTGTTGTTTGAGATAGAGTGATTTCCCCGTTTTACGTTTGTTGTGGAATAATTATACTTTTTTGTGTAATAAACCTATCACTATTTTTTAAAAATTAACGGCACAACTCATCAAGCTGAAATTTTCTCTGAAGGTAGATGGTAATGACTTCTACTTGTAGAAAAAATTTCAGGCCAATCTGATGTTTGTTGTTTGAGATAGAGTGATTTCCCCGTTTTACGTTTGTTGTGGAATAATTATACTTTTTTGTGTAATAAACCTATCATTATTTTTTAAAAATTAACGGCACAGCTCATCAAGCTGAAATTTTCTCTGAAGGCAGATGGTAATGACTTCTACTTGTAGAAAAAATTTCAGGCCAATCTGATGTTTGTTGTTTGAGATAGAGTGATTTCCCCGTTTTACGTTTGTTGTGGAATAATTATACTTTTTTGTGTAATAAACCTATCACTATTTTTTAAAAATTAACGGCACAACTCATCAAGCTGAAATTTTCTCTGAAGGCAGATGGTAATGACTTCTACTTGTAGAAAAAATTTCAGGCCAATCTGATGTTTGTTGTTTGAGATAGAGTGATTTCCCCGTTTTACGTTTGTTGTGGAAAATTTATACTTTTTTGTGTAATAAACCTATCAATATTTTTTTAAAAATAACGGCACAACTCATCAAGCTGAAATTTTTACAGCAGGCAGTTGGTAATGACTTCTACTTGTAGAAAAAATTTCAGGCCAATCTGACGGTTGGGGTTAGAGATAGAGTGATTTCCCCGGTTTACTTTTGTTGTGGAAAACATTAATTGAAGATTTTTAACAAAAGAAAAGCAGTATTCATATAGGACATTAAAAACATCTCGGATTGTTGGTTGTTCTAAGGAACGTTCAACCTGCTTGCAAACGGGGTGATCGGGTTTAGAATCGAAAAAAAAATCGGCGTGGAAACTAACTTATTAAAAAGGGGAAGCCTGGCTCAAAGTTTCCCCATGGGACACGGCAATGAGTCTTAGCACCTGAAATCTGATGTCTGTGTTAGGGAATCTGAACTTTTTTTTTGTTTTTTTTTTTTTTTTTTTTTTTTTTTTGCGCTTTGTAGTGACTACTCCATAATGGTTGAGTTTGCAATAATTTCTACTTGTAGAAACAATTTCAGGCCAATCTGAAGGTTGGGGTTAGAGATAGAGCGATTTGCCTGTTTTACTCTTGTGTAATAAATCTATTACGATTTTTTAAATAAACGGCGCAACTTATCAAGCCGAAATTTTCACAGAAGGCAGTTGGTAATGACTTCTACTTGTAGAAAAAATTTCAGGCCAATCTGATGTTTGTTGTTTGAGATAGAGTGATTTCCCCGTTTTACGTTTGTTGTGGAATAATTATACTTTTTTGTGTAATAAACCTATCACTATTTTTTAAAAATTAACGGCACAGTTTATCAAGCTGAAATTTTCACAGAAGGCAGTTGGTAATGACTTCTACTTGTAGAAAAAAATTCAGGCCAATCTGATGTTTGTTGTTTGAGATAGAGTGATTTCCCCGTTTTACGTTTGTTGTGGAAAATTTATACTTGTTTGTGTAATAAACCTATCAATATTTTTTAAAAAATAACGGCACAACTCATCAAGCTGAAATTTTCTCTGAAGGCAGATGGCAATGACTTCTACTTGTAGAAAAAATTTCAGGCCAATCTGATGTTTGTTGTTTGAGATAGAGTGATTTCCCCGTTTTACGTTTGTTGTGGAATAATTATACTTTGTTGTGTAATAAACCTATCACTATTTTTTAAAAATTAACGGCGCAACTCATCAAGCTGAAATTTTCTCTGAAGGCAGATGGTAATGACTTCTACTTGTAGAAAAAATTTCAGGCCAATCTGATGTTTGTTGTTTGAGATAGAGTGATTTCCCCGTTTTACGTTTGTTGTGGAATAATTATACTTTTTTGTGTAATAAACCTATCACTATTTTTTAAAAATTAACGGCACAACTCATCAAGCTGAAATTTTCTCTGAAGGCAGATGGTAATGACTTCTACTTGTAGAAAAAATTTCAGGCCAATCTGATGTTTGTTGTTTGAGATAGAGTGATTTCCCCGTTTTACGTTTGTTGTGGAAAATTTATACTTTTTTGTGTAATAAACCTATCAATATTTTTAAAAAATAACGGCACAACTCATCAAGCTGAAATTTTTACAGCAGGCAGTTGGTAATGACTTCTACTTGTAGAAAAAATTTCAGGCCAATCTGATGTTTGTTGTTTGAGATAGAGTGATTTCCCCGTTTTACGTTTGTTGTGGAATAATTATACTTTTTTGTGTAATAAACTTATCACTATTTTTTAAAAATTAACGGCACAACTCATGAAGCTGAAATTTTCTCTGAAGGCAGATGGTAATGACTTCTACTTGTAGAAAAAATTTCAGGCCAATCTGATGTTTGTTGTTTGAGATAGAGTGATTTCCCCGTTTTACGTTTGTTGTGGAAAATTTATACTTTTTTGTGTAATAAACCTATCAATATTTTTTAAAAAATAACGGCACAGCTCATCAAGCTGAAATTTTCTCTGAAGGCAGATGGTAATGACTTCTACTTGTAGAAAAAATTTCAGGCCAATCTGATGTTTGTTGTTTGAGATAGAGTGATTTCCCCGTTTTACGTTTGTTGTGGAATAATTATACTTTTTTGTGTAATAAACCTATCACTATTTTTTAAAAATTAACGGCACAACTCATCAAGCTGAAATTTTTACAGTAGGCAGTTGGTAATGACTTCTACTTGTAGAAAAAATTTCAGGCCAATCTGACGGTTGGGGTTAGAGATAGAGTGATTTCCCCGGTTTACTTTTGTTGTGGAAAACATTAATTGAAGATTTTTAACAAAAGAAAAGCAGTATTCATATAGGACATTAAAAACATCTCGGATTGTTGGTTATTCTTAGTAACGTTCAACCTGCTTGCAAACGGGGTGATCGGGTTTAGAATCGAAAAAAATCGGCGTGGAAACTAACTTATTAAAAAGGGGAAGCCTGGCTCAAAGTTTCCCCATGGGACACGGCAATGAGTCTTAGCACCTGAAATCTGATGTCTGTGTTAGGGAATCTGAACTTTTATTTTTTTTTTTTTTTTTTTTTGCGCTTTGTAGTGACTACTCCATAATGGTTGAGTTTGCAATAATTTCTACTTGTAGAAACAATTTCAGGCCAATCTGAAGGTTGGGGTTAGAGATAGAGCGATTTGCCTGTTTTACTTTTGTGTAATAAATCTATTACGATTTTTTTAAATAAACGGCGCAACTTATCAAGCCGAAATTTTCACAGAAGGCAGTTGGTAATGACTTCTACTTGTAGAAAAAATTTCAGGCCAATCTGATGTTTGTTGTTTGAGATAGAGTGATTTCCCCGTTTTACGTTTGTTGTGGAATAATTATACTTTTTTGTGTAATAAACCTATCACTATTTTTTAAAAATTAACGGCACAGTTTATCAAGCTGAAATTTTCACAGAAGGCAGTTGGTAATGACTTCTACTTGTAGAAAAAAAATTCAGGCCAATCTGATGTTTGTTGTTTGAGATAGAGTGATTTCCCCGTTTTACGTTTGTTGTGGAAAATTTATACTTTTTTGTGTAATAAACCTATCAATATTTTTTAAAAAATAACGGCACAACTCATCAAGCTGAAATTTTTTCTGAAGGCAGATGGTAATGACTTCTACTTGTAGAAAAAATTTCAGGCCAATCTGATGTTTGTTGTTTGAGATAGAGTGATTTCCCCGTTTTACGTTTGTTGTGGAAAATTTATACTTTTTTGTGTAATAAACCTATCAATATTTTTTAAAAAATAACGGCACAACTCATCAAGCTGAAATTTTCTCTGAAGGCAGATGGTAATGACTTCTACTTGTAGAAAAAATTTCAGGCCAATCTGATGTTTGTTGTTTGAGATAGAGTGATTTCCCCGTTTTACGTTTGTTGTGGAAAATTTATACTTTTTTGTGTAATAAACCTATCAATATTTTTTAAAAAATAACGGCACAACTCATCAAGCTGAAATTTTTACAGCAGGCAGTTGGTAATGACTTCTACTTGTAGAAAAAATTTCAGGCCAATCTGATGTTTGTTGTTTGAGATAGAGTGATTTCCCCGTTTTACGTTTGTTGTGGAATAATTATACTTTTTTGTGTAATAAACCTATCACTATTTTTTAAAAATTAACGGCACAGTTTATCAAGCTGAAATTTTCACAGAAGGCAGTTGGTAATGACTTCTACTTGTAGAAAAAAATTCAGGCCAATCTGATGTTTGTTGTTTGAGATAGAGTGATTTCCCCGTTTTACGTTTGTTGTGGAAAATTTATACTTTTTTGTGTAATAAACCTATCAATATTTTTTAAAAAATAACGGCACAACTCATCAAGCTGAAATTTTCTCTGAAGGCAGATGGTAATGACTTCTACTTGTAGAAAAAATTTCAGGCCAATCTGATGTTTGTTGTTTGAGATAGAGTGATTTCCCCGTTTTACGTTTGTTGTGGAAAATTTATACTTTTTTGTGTAATAAACCTATCAATATTTTTTAAAAAATAACGGCACAACTCATCAAGCTGAAATTTTCTCTGAAGGCAGATGGCAATGACTTCTACTTGTAGAAAAAATTTCAGGCCAATCTGATGTTTGTTGTTTGAGATAGAGTGATTTCCCCGTTTTACGTTTGTTGTGGAATAATTATACTTTGTTGTGTAATAAACCTATCACTATTTTTTAAAAATTAACGGCGCAACTCATCAAGCTGAAATTTTCTCTGAAGGCAGATGGTAATGACTTCTACTTGTAGAAAAAATTTCAGGCCAATCTGATGTTTGTTGTTTGAGATAGAGTGATTTCCCCGTTTTACGTTTGTTGTGGAATAATTATACTTTTTTGTGTAATAAACCTATCACTATTTTTTAAAAATTAACGGCACAACTCATCAAGCTGAAATTTTCTCTGAAGGCAGATGGTAATGATTTCTACTTGTAGAAAAAATTTCAGGCCAATCTGATGTTTGTTGTTTGAGATAGAGTGATTTCCCCGTTTTACGTTTGTTGTGGAAAATTTATACTTTTTTGTGTAATAAACCTATCAATATTTTTTAAAAAATAACGGCACAACTCATCAAGCTGAAATTTTTACAGCAGGCAGTTGGTAATGACTTCTACTTGTAGAAAAAATTTCAGGCCAATCTGATGTTTGTTGTTTGAGATAGAGTGATTTCCCCGTTTTACGTTTGTTGTGGAATAATTATACTTTTTTGTGTAATAAACCTATCACTATTTTTTAAAAATTAACGGCACAACTCATCAAGCTGAAATTTTCTCTGAAGGCAGATGGTAATGACTTCTACTTGTAGAAAAAATTTCAGGCCAATCTGATGTTTGTTGTTTGAGATAGAGTGATTTCCCCGTTTTACGTTTGTTGTGGAAAATTTATACTTTTTTGTGTAATAAACCTATCAATATTTTTTAAAAAATAACGGCACAGCTCATCAAGCTGAAATTTTCTCTGAAGGCAGATGGTAATGACTTCTACTTGTAGAAAAAAATTCAGGCCAATCTGATGTTTGTTGTTTGAGATAGAGTGATTTCCCCGTTTTACGTTTGTTGTGGAATAATTATACTTTTTTGTGTAATAAACCTATCACTATTTTTTAAAAATTAACGGCACAACTCATCAAGCTGAAATTTTTACAGTAGGCAGTTGGTAATGACTTCTACTTGTAGAAAAAATTTCAGGCCAATCTGACGGTTGGGGTTAGAGATAGAGTGATTTCCCCGGTTTACTTTTGTTGTGGAAAACATTAATTGAAGATTTTTAACAAAAGAAAAGCAGTATTCATATAGGACATTAAAAACATCTCGGATTGTTGGTTATTCTTAGTAACGTTCAACCTGCTTGCAAACGGGGTGATCGGGTTTAGAATCGAAAAAAATCGGCGTGGAAACTAACTTATTAAAAAGGGGAAGCCTGGCTCAAAGTTTCCCCATGGGACACGGCAATGAGTCTTAGCACCTGAAATCTGATGTCTGTGTTAGGGAATCTGAACTTTTTTTTTTTTTTTTTTTTGCGCTTTGTAGTGACTACTCCATAATGGTTGAGTTTGCAATAATTTCTACTTGTAGAAACAATTTCAGGCCAATCTGAAGGTTGGGGTTAGAGATAGAGCGATTTGCCTGTTTTACTCTTGTGTAATAAATCTATTACGATTTTTTTAAATAAACGGCGCAACTTATCAAGCCGAAATTTTCACAGAAGGCAGTTGGTAATGACTTCTACTTGTAGAAAAAATTTCAGGCCAATCTGATGTTTGTTGTTTGAGATAGAGTGATTTCCCCGTTTTACGTTTGTTGTGGAATAATTATACTTTTTTGTGTAATAAACCTATCACTATTTTTTTAAAATTAACGGCACAGTTTATCAAGCTGAAATTTTCACAGAAGGCAGTTGGTAATGACTTCTACTTGTAGAAAAAAAATTCAGGCCAATCTGATGTTTGTTGTTTGAGATAGAGTGATTTCCCCGTTTTACGTTTGTTGTGGAAAATTTATACTTTTTTGTGTAATAAACCTATCAATATTTTTTAAAAAATAACGGCACAACTCATCAAGCTGAAATTTTCTCTGAAGGCAGATGGTAATGACTTCTACTTGTAGAAAAAATTTCAGGCCAATCTGATGTTTGTTGTTTGAGATAGAGTGATTTCCCCGTTTTACGTTTGTTGTGGAAAATTTATACTTTTTTGTGTAATAAACCTATCAATATTTTTTAAAAAATAACGGCACAACTCATCAAGCTGAAATTTTCTCTGAAGGCAGATGGTAATGACTTCTACTTGTAGAAAAAATTTCAGGCCAATCTGATGTTTGTTGTTTGAGATAGAGTGATTTCCCCGTTTTACGTTTGTTGTGGAAAATTTATACTTTTTTGTGTAATAAACCTATCAATATTTTTTAAAAAATAACGGCACAACTCATCAAGCTGAAATTTTTACAGCAGGCAGTTGGTAATGACTTCTACTTGTAGAAAAAATTTCAGGCCAATCTGATGTTTGTTGTTTGAGATAGAGTGATTTCCCCGTTTTACGTTTGTTGTGGAATAATTATACTTTTTTGTGTAATAAACCTATCACTATTTTTTAAAAATTAACGGCACAGTTTATCAAGCTGAAATTTTCACAGAAGGCAGTTGGTAATGACTTCTACTTGTAGAAAAAAATTCAGGCCAATCTGATGTTTGTTGTTTGAGATAGAGTGATTTCCCCGTTTTACGTTTGTTGTGGAAAATTTATACTTTTTTGTGTAATAAACCTATCAATATTTTTTCAAAAATAACGGCACAACTCATCAAGCTGAAATTTTCTCTGAAGGCAGATGGCAATGACTTCTACTTGTAGAAAAAATTTCAGGCCAATCTGATGTTTGTTGTTTGAGATAGAGTGATTTCCCCGTTTTACGTTTGTTGTGGAATAATTATACTTTTTTGTGTAATAAACCTATCACTATTTTTTAAAAATTAACGGCACAGTTTATCAAGCTGAAATTTTCACAGGAGGCAGTTGGTAATGACTTCTACTTGTAGAAAAAAATTCAGGCCAATCTGATGTTTGTTGTTTGAGATAGAGTGATTTCCCCGTTTTACGTTTGTTGTGGAAAATTTATACTTTTTTGTGTAATAAACCTATCAATATTTTTTCAAAAATAACGGCACAACTCATCAAGCTGAAATTTTCTCTGAAGGCAGATGGCAATGACTTCTACTTGTAGAAAAAATTTCAGGCCAATCTGATGTTTGTTGTTTGAGATAGAGTGATTTCCCCGTTTTACGTTTGTTGTGGAATAATTATACTTTTTTGTGTAATAAACCTATCAATATTTTTTAAAAAATAACGGCACAACTCATCAAGCTGAAATTTTCTCTGAAGGCAGATGGTAATGACTTCTACTTGTAGAAAAAATTTCAGGCCAATCTGATGTTTGTTGTTTGAGATAGAGTGATTTCCCCGTTTTACGTTTGTTGTGGAATAATTATACTTTTTTGTGTAATAAACCTATCAATATTTTTTTAAAAATAACGGCACAGCTCATCAAGCTGAAATTTTCTCTGAAGGCAGATGGTAATGACTTCTACTTGTAGAAAAAATTTCAGGCCAATCTGATGTTTGTTGTTTGAGATAGAGTGATTTCCCCGTTTTACGTTTGTTGTGGAATAATTATACTTTTTTGTGTAATAAACCTATCACTATTTTTTAAAAATTAACGGCACAACTCATCAAGCTGAAATTTTCTCTGAAGGCAGATGGTAATGACTTCTACTTGTAGAAAAAATTTCAGGCCAATCTGATGTTTGTTGTTTGAGATAGAGTGATTTCCCCGTTTTACGTTTGTTGTGGAAAATTTATACTTTTTTGTGTAATAAACCTATCAATATTTTTTTAAAAATAACGGCACAGCTCATCAAGCTGAAATTTTCTCTGAAGGCAGATGGTAATGACTTCTACTTGTAGAAAAAATTTCAGGCCAATCTGATGTTTGTTGTTTGAGATAGAGTGATTTCCCCGTTTTACGTTTGTTGTGGAATAATTATACTTTTTTGTGTAATAAACCTATCACTATTTTTTAAAAATTAACGGCACAACTCATCAAGCTGAAATTTTTACAGTAGGCAGTTGGTAATGACTTCTACTTGTAGAAAAAATTTCAGGCCAATCTGACGGTTGGGGTTAGAGATAGAGTGATTTCCCCGGTTTACTTTTGTTGTGGAAAACATTAATTGAAGATTTTTAACAAAAGAAAAGCAGTATTCATATAGGACATTAAAAACATCTCGGATTGTTGGTTATTCTTAGTAACGTTCAACCTGCTTGCAAACGGGGTGATCGGGTTTAGAATCGAAAAAAAAAATCGGCGTGGAAACTAACTTATTAAAAAGGGGAAGCCTGGCTCAAAGTTTCCCCATGAGACACGGCAATGAGTCTTAGCACCTGAAATCTGATGTCTGTGTTAGGGAATCTGAACTTTTTTTTTTTTTTTTTTTTTTTGCGCTTTGTAGTGACTACTCCATAATGGTTGAGTTTGCAATAATTTCTACTTGTAGAAACAATTTCAGGCCAATCTGAAGGTTGGGGTTAGAGATAGAGCGATTTGCCTGTTTTACTCTTGTGTAATAAATCTATTACGATTTTTTTAAATAAACGGCGCAACTTATCAAGCCGAAATTTTCACAGAAGGCAGTTGGTAATGACTTCTACTTGTAGAAAAAATTTCAGGCCAATCTGATGTTTGTTGTTTGAGATAGAGTGATTTCCCCGTTTTACGTTTGTTGTGGAATAATTATACTTTTTTGTGTAATAAACCTATCACTATTTTTTAAAAATTAACGGCACAGTTTATCAAGCTGAAATTTTCACAGAAGGCAGTTGGTAATGACTTCTACTTGTAGAAAAAAATTCAGGCCAATCTGATGTTTGTTGTTTGAGATAGAGTGATTTCCCCGTTTTACGTTTGTTGTGGAAAATTTATACTTTTTTGTGTAATAAACCTATCAATATTTTTTTAAAAATAACGGCACAACTCATCAAGCTGAAATTTTCTCTGAAGGCAGACGGCAATGACTTCTAATTGTAGAAAAAATTTCAGGCCAATCTGATGTTTGTTGTTTGAGATAGAGTGATTTCCCCGTTTTACGTTTGTTGTGGAATAATTATACTTTTTTGTGTAATAAACCTATCAATATTTTTTAAAAAATAACGGCACAACTCATCAAGCTGAAATTTTCTCTGAAGGCAGATGGTAATGACTTCTACTTGTAGAAAAAATTTCAGGCCAATCTGATGTTTGTTGTTTGAGATAGAGTGATTTCCCCGTTTTACGTTTGTTGTGGAATAATTATACTTTTTTGTGTAATAAACCTATCACTATTTTTTAAAAATTAACGGCGCAACTCATCAAGCTGAAATTTTCTCTGAAGGCAGATGGTAATGACTTCTACTTGTAGAAAAAATTTCAGGCCAATCTGATGTTTGTTGTTTGAGATAGAGTGATTTCCCCGTTTTACGTTTGTTGTGGAATAATTATACTTTTTTGTGTAATAAACCTATCACTATTTTTTAAAAATTAACGGCACAACTCATCAAGCTGAAATTTTCTCTGAAGGCAGATGGTAATGACTTCTACTTGTAGAAAAAAATTCAGGCCAATCTGATGTTTGTTGTTTGAGATAGAGTGATTTCCCCGTTTTACGTTTGTTGTGGAAAATTTATACTTTTTTGTGTAATAAACCTATCACTATTTTTTTAAAATTAACGGCGCAACTCATCAAGCTGAAATTTTCTCTGAAGGCAGATGGTAATGACTTCTACTTGTAGAAAAAAATTCAGGCCAATCTGATGTTTGTTGTTTGAGATAGAGTGATTTCCCCGTTTTACGTTTGTTGTGGAAAATTTATACTTTTTTGTGTAATAAACCTATCAATATTTTTTAAAAAATAACGGCACAACTCATCAAGCTGAAATTTTCTCTGAAGGTAGATGGCAATGACTTCTACTTGTAGAAAAAATTTCAGGCCAATCTGATGTTTGTTGTTTGAGATAGAGTGATTTCCCCGTTTTACGTTTGTTGTGGAATAATTATACTTTTTTGTGTAATAAACCTATCAATATTTTTTAAAAAATAACGGCACAGCTCATCAAGCTGAAATTTTCTCTGAAGGCAGATGGTAATGACTTCTACTTGTAGAAAAAATTTCAGGCCAATCTGATGTTTGTTGTTTGAGATAGAGTGATTTCCCCGTTTTACGTTTGTTGTGGAAAATTTATACTTTTTTGTGTAATAAACCTATCAATATTTTTTAAAAAATAACGGCACAACTCATCAAGCTGAAATTTTCTCTGAAGGCAGATGGCAATGACTTCTACTTGTAGAAAAAATTTCAGGCCAATCTGATGTTTGTTGTTTGAGATAGAGTGATTTCCCCGTTTTACGTTTGTTGTGGAATAATTATACTTTTTTGTGTAATAAACCTATCACTATTTTTTAAAAATTAACGGCACAACTCATCAAGCTGAAATTTTCTCTGAAGGCAGATGGTAATGACTTCTACTTGTAGAAAAAATTTCAGGCCAATCTGATGTTTGTTGTTTGAGATAGAGTGATTTCCCCGTTTTACGTTTGTTGTGGAATAATTATACTTTTTTGTGTAATAAACCTATCATTATTTTTTAAAAATTAACGGCACAGCTCATCAAGCTGAAATTTTCTCTGAAGGCAGATGGTAATGACTTCTACTTGTAGAAAAAATTTCAGGCCAATCTGATGTTTGTTGTTTGAGATAGAGTGATTTCCCCGTTTTACGTTTGTTGTGGAATAATTATACTTTTTTGTGTAATAAACCTATCACTATTTTTTAAAAATTAACGGCACAACTCATCAAGCTGAAATTTTCTCTGAAGGCAGATGGTAATGACTTCTACTTGTAGAAAAAATTTCAGGCCAATCTGATGTTTGTTGTTTGAGATAGAGTGATTTCCCCGTTTTACGTTTGTTGTGGAAAATTTATACTTTTTTGTGTAATAAACCTATCAATATTTTTTTAAAAATAACGGCACAACTCATCAAGCTGAAATTTTTACAGCAGGCAGTTGGTAATGACTTCTACTTGTAGAAAAAATTTCAGGCCAATCTGACGGTTGGGGTTAGAGATAGAGTGATTTCCCCGGTTTACTTTTGTTGTGGAAAACATTAATTGAAGATTTTTAACAAAAGAAAAGCAGTATTCATATAGGACATTAAAAACATCTCGGATTGTTGGTTGTTCTAAGGAACGTTCAACCTGCTTGCAAACGGGGTGATCGGGTTTAGAATCGAAAAAAAAATCGGCGTGGAAACTAACTTATTAAAAAGGGGAAGCCTGGCTCAAAGTTTCCCCATGGGACACGGCAATGAGTCTAATCACCTGAAATCTGATGTCTGTGTTAGGGAATCTGAACTTTTTTTTTGTTTTTTTTTTTTTTTTTTTTTTTTTTTGCGCTTTGTAGTGACTACTCCATAATGGTTGAGTTTGCAATAATTTCTACTTGTAGAAACAATTTCAGGCCAATCTGAAGGTTGGGGTTAGAGATAGAGCGATTTGCCTGTTTTACTCTTGTGTAATAAATCTATTACGATTTTTTAAATAAACGGCGCAACTTATCAAGCCGAAATTTTCACAGAAGGCAGTTGGTAATGACTTCTACTTGTAGAAAAAATTTCAGGCCAATCTGATGTTTGTTGTTTGAGATAGAGTGATTTCCCCGTTTTACGTTTGTTGTGGAATAATTATACTTTTTTGTGTAATAAACCTATCACTATTTTTTAAAAATTAACGGCACAGTTTATCAAGCTGAAATTTTCACAGAAGGCAGTTGGTAATGACTTCTACTTGTAGAAAAAAATTCAGGCCAATCTGATGTTTGTTGTTTGAGATAGAGTGATTTCCCCGTTTTACGTTTGTTGTGGAAAATTTATACTTTTTTGTGTAATAAACCTATCAATATTTTTTAAAAAATAACGGCACAACTCATCAAGCTGAAATTTTCTCTGAAGGCAGATGGCAATGACTTCTACTTGTAGAAAAAATTTCAGGCCAATCTGATGTTTGTTGTTTGAGATAGAGTGATTTCCCCGTTTTACGTTTGTTGTGGAATAATTATACTTTGTTGTGTAATAAACCTATCACTATTTTTTAAAAATTAACGGCGCAACTCATCAAGCTGAAATTTTCTCTGAAGGCAGATGGTAATGACTTCTACTTGTAGAAAAAATTTCAGGCCAATCTGATGTTTGTTGTTTGAGATAGAGTGATTTCCCCGTTTTACGTTTGTTGTGGAATAATTATACTTTTTTGTGTAATAAACCTATCACTATTTTTTAAAAATTAACGGCACAACTCATCAAGCTGAAATTTTCTCTGAAGGCAGATGGTAATGACTTCTACTTGTAGAAAAAATTTCAGGCCAATCTGATGTTTGTTGTTTGAGATAGAGTGATTTCCCCGTTTTACGTTTGTTGTGGAAAATTTATACTTTTTTGTGTAATAAACCTATCAATATTTTTTAAAAAATAACGGCACAACTCATCAAGCTGAAATTTTTACAGCAGGCAGTTGGTAATGACTTCTACTTGTAGAAAAAATTTCAGGCCAATCTGATGTTTGTTGTTTGAGATAGAGTGATTTCCCCGTTTTACGTTTGTTGTGGAATAATTATACTTTTTTGTGTAATAAACCTATCACTATTTTTTAAAAATTAACGGCACAACTCATCAAGCTGAAATTTTCTCTGAAGGCAGATGGTAATGACTTCTACTTGTAGAAAAAATTTCAGGCCAATCTGATGTTTGTTGTTTGAGATAGAGTGATTTCCCCGTTTTACGTTTGTTGTGGAAAATTTATACTTTTTTGTGTAATAAACCTATCAATATTTTTTAAAAAATAACGGCACAGCTCATCAAGCTGAAATTTTCTCTGAAGGCAGATGGTAATGACTTCTACTTGTAGAAAAAATTTCAGGCCAATCTGATGTTTGTTGTTTGAGATAGAGTGATTTCCCCGTTTTACGTTTGTTGTGGAATAATTATACTTTTTTGTGTAATAAACCTATCACTATTTTTTAAAAATTAACGGCACAACTCATCAAGCTGAAATTTTTACAGTAGGCAGTTGGTAATGACTTCTACTTGTAGAAAAAATTTCAGGCCAATCTGACGGTTGGGGTTAGAGATAGAGTGATTTCCCCGGTTTACTTTTGTTGTGGAAAACATTAATTGAAGATTTTTAACAAAAGAAAAGCAGTATTCATAAAGGACATTAAAAACATCTCGGATTGTTGGTTATTCTTAGTAACGTTCAACCTGCTTGCAAACGGGGTGATCGGGTTTAGAATCGAAAAAAATCGGCGTGGAAACTAACTTATTAAAAAGGGGAAGCCTGGCTCAAAGTTTCCCCATGGGACACGGCAATGAGTCTTAGCACCTGAAATCTGATGTCTGTGTTAGGGAATCTGAACTTTTATTTTTTTTTTTTTTTTTTTTTTGCGCTTTGTAGTGACTACTCCATAATGGTTGAGTTTGCAATAATTTCTACTTGTAGAAACAATTTCAGGCCAATCTGAAGGTTGGGGTTAGAGATAGAGCGATTTGCCTGTTTTACTCTTGTGTAATAAATCTATTACGATTTTTTTAAATAAACGGCGCAACTTATCAAGCCGAAATTTTCACAGAAGGCAGTTGGTAATGACTTCTACTTGTAGAAAAAATTTCAGGCCAATCTGATGTTTGTTGTTTGAGATAGAGTGATTTCCCCGTTTTACGTTTGTTGTGGAATAATTATACTTTTTTGTGTAATAAACCTATCACTATTTTTTAAAAATTAACGGCACAGCTTATCAAGCTGAAATTTTCACAGAAGGCAGTTGGTAATGACTTCTACTTGTAGAAAAAAAATTCAGGCCAATCTGATGTTTGTTGTTTGAGATAGAGTGATTTCCCCGTTTTACGTTTGTTGTGGAAAATTTATACTTTTTTGTGTAATAAACCTATCAATATTTTTTAAAAAATAACGGCACAACTCATCAAGCTGAAATTTTCTCTGAAGGCAGATGGTAATGACTTCTACTTGTAGAAAAAATTTCAGGCCAATCTGATGTTTGTTGTTTGAGATAGAGTGATTTCCCCGTTTTACGTTTGTTGTGGAAAATTTATACTTTTTTGTGTAATAAACCTATCAATATTTTTTAAAAAATAACGGCACAACTCATCAAGCTGAAATTTTCTCTGAAGGCAGATGGTAATGACTTCTACTTGTAGAAAAAATTTCAGGCCAATCTGATGTTTGTTGTTTGAGATAGAGTGATTTCCCCGTTTTACGTTTGTTGTGGAAAATTTATACTTTTTTGTGTAATAAACCTATCAATATTTTTTAAAAAATAACGGCACAACTCATCAAGCTGAAATTTTTACAGCAGGCAGTTGGTAATGACTTCTACTTGTAGAAAAAATTTCAGGCCAATCTGATGTTTGTTGTTTGAGATAGAGTGATTTCCCCGTTTTACGTTTGTTGTGGAATAATTATACTTTTTTGTGTAATAAACCTATCACTATTTTTTAAAAATTAACGGCACAGTTTATCAAGCTGAAATTTTCACAGAAGGCAGTTGGTAATGACTTCTACTTGTAGAAAAAAATTCAGGCCAATCTGATGTTTGTTGTTTGAGATAGAGTGATTTCCCCGTTTTACGTTTGTTGTGGAAAATTTATACTTTTTTGTGTAATAAACCTATCAATATTTTTTCAAAAATAACGGCACAACTCATCAAGCTGAAATTTTCTCTGAAGGCAGATGGCAATGACTTCTACTTGTAGAAAAAATTTCAGGCCAATCTGATGTTTGTTGTTTGAGATAGAGTGATTTCCCCGTTTTACGTTTGTTGTGGAATAATTATACTTTTTTGTGTAATAAACCTATCACTATTTTTTAAAAATTAACGGCACAGTTTATCAAGCTGAAATTTTCACAGAAGGCAGTTGGTAATGACTTCTACTTGTAGAAAAAAATTCAGGCCAATCTGATGTTTGTTGTTTGAGATAGAGTGATTTCCCCGTTTTACGTTTGTTGTGGAAAATTTATACTTTTTTGTGTAATAAACCTATCAATATTTTTTTCAAAAATAACGGCACAACTCATCAAGCTGAAATTTTCTCTGAAGGCAGATGGCAATGACTTCTACTTGTAGAAAAAATTTCAGGCCAATCTGATGTTTGTTGTTTGAGATAGAGTGATTTCCCCGTTTTACGTTTGTTGTGGAATAATTATACTTTTTTGTGTAATAAACCTATCAATATTTTTTAAAAAATAACGGCACAACTCATCAAGCTGAAATTTTCTCTGAAGGCAGATGGTAATGACTTCTACTTGTAGAAAAAATTTCAGGCCAATCTGATGTTTGTTGTTTGAGATAGAGTGATTTCCCCGTTTTACGTTTGTTGTGGAAAATTTATACTTTTTTGTGTAATAAACCTATCAATATTTTTTTAAAAATAACGGCACAGCTCATCAAGCTGAAATTTTCTCTGAAGGCAGATGGTAATGACTTCTACTTGTAGAAAAAATTTCAGGCCAATCTGATGTTTGTTGTTTGAGATAGAGTGATTTCCCCGTTTTACGTTTGTTGTGGAATAATTATACTTTTTTGTGTAATAAACCTATCACTATTTTTTAAAAATTAACGGCACAACTCATCAAGCTGAAATTTTCTCTGAAGGCAGATGGTAATGACTTCTACTTGTAGAAAAAATTTCAGGCCAATCTGATGTTTGTTGTTTGAGATAGAGTGATTTCCCCGTTTTACGTTTGTTGTGGAAAATTTATACTTTTTTGTGTAATAAACCTATCAATATTTTTTTAAAAATAACGGCACAGCTCATCAAGCTGAAATTTTCTCTGAAGGCAGATGGTAATGACTTCTACTTGTAGAAAAAATTTCAGGCCAATCTGATGTTTGTTGTTTGAGATAGAGTGATTTCCCCGTTTTACGTTTGTTGTGGAATAATTATACTTTTTTGTGTAATAAACCTATCACTATTTTTTAAAAATTAACGGCACAACTCATCAAGCTGAAATTTTTACAGTAGGCAGTTGGTAATGACTTCTACTTGTAGAAAAAATTTCAGGCCAATCTGACGGTTGGGGTTAGAGATAGAGTGATTTCCCCGGTTTACTTTTGTTGTGGAAAACATTAATTGAAGATTTTTAACAAAAGAAAAGCAGTATTCATATAGGACATTAAAAACATCTCGGATTGTTGGTTATTCTTAGTAACGTTCAACCTGCTTGCAAACGGGGTGATCGGGTTTAGAATCGAAAAAAAAAATCGGCGTGGAAACTAACTTATTAAAAAGGGGAAGCCTGGCTCAAAGTTTCCCCATGAGACACGGCAATGAGTCTTAGCACCTGAAATCTGATGTCTGTGTTAGGGAATCTGAACTTTTTTTTTTTTTTTTTTTTTTTTTTTTTTTTTTTTTTTTTTTTTTTGCGCTTTGTAGTGACTACTCCATAATGGTTGAGTTTGCAATAATTTCTACTTGTAGAAACAATTTCAGGCCAATCTGAAGGTTGGGGTTAGAGATAGAGCGATTTGCCTGTTTTACTCTTGTGTAATAAATCTATTACGATTTTTTTAAATAAACGGCGCAACTTATCAAGCCGAAATTTTCTCTGAAGGCAGATGGCAATGACTTCTACTTGTAGAAAAAATTTCAGGCCAATCTGATGTTTGTTGTTTGAGATAGAGTGATTTCCCCGTTTTACGTTTGTTGTGGAATAATTATACTTTTTTGTGTAATAAACCTATCACTATTTTTTTAAAATTAACGGCACAGTTTATCAAGCTGAAATTTTCACAGAAGGCAGTTGGTAATGACTTCTACTTGTAGAAAAAAATTCAGGCCAATCTGATGTTTGTTGTTTGAGATAGAGTGATTTCCCCGTTTTACGTTTGTTGTGGAATAATTATACTTTTTTGTGTAATAAACCTATCACTATTTTTTAAAAATTAACGGCACAACTCATCAAGCTGAAATTTTCTCTGAAGGCAGATGGTAATGACTTCTACTTGTAGAAAAAAATTCAGGCCAATCTGATGTTTGTTGTTTGAGATAGAGTGATTTCCCCGTTTTACGTTTGTTGTGGAAAATTTATACTTTTTTGTGTAATAAACCTATCACTATTTTTTAAAAATTAACGGCACAACTCATCAAGCTGAAATTTTCTCTGAAGGCAGATGGTAATGACTTCTACTTGTAGAAAAAAATTCAGGCCAATCTGATGTTTGTTGTTTGAGATAGAGTGATTTCCCCGTTTTACGTTTGTTGTGGAAAATTTATACTTTTTTGTGTAATAAACCTATCAATATTTTTTAAAAAATAACGGCACAACTCATCAAGCTGAAATTTTCTCTGAAGGCAGATGGCAATGACTTCTACTTGTAGAAAAAATTTCAGGCCAATCTGATGTTTGTTGTTTGAGATAGAGTGATTTCCCCGTTTTACGTTTGTTGTGGAATAATTATACTTTTTTGTGTAATAAACCTATCAATATTTTTTAAAAAATAACGGCACAGCTCATCAAGCTGAAATTTTCTCTGAAGGCAGATGGTAATGACTTCTACTTGTAGAAAAAATTTCAGGCCAATCTGATGTTTGTTGTTTGAGATAGAGTGATTTCCCCGTTTTACGTTTGTTGTGGAAAATTTATACTTTTTTGTGTAATAAACCTATCAATATTTTTTAAAAAATAACGGCACAACTCATCAAGCTGAAATTTTCTCTGAAGGCAGATGGCAATGACTTCTACTTGTAGAAAAAATTTCAGGCCAATCTGATGTTTGTTGTTTGAGATAGAGTGATTTCCCCGTTTTACGTTTGTTGTGGAATAATTATACTTTTTTGTGTAATAAACCTATCACTATTTTTTAAAAATTAACGGCACAACTCATCAAGCTGAAATTTTCTCTGAAGGCAGATGGTAATGACTTCTACTTGTAGAAAAAATTTCAGGCCAATCTGATGTTTGTTGTTTGAGATAGAGTGATTTCCCCGTTTTACGTTTGTTGTGGAATAATTATACTTTTTTGTGTAATAAACCTATCATTATTTTTTAAAAATTAACGGCACAGCTCATCAAGCTGAAATTTTCTCTGAAGGCAGACGGTAATGACTTCTACTTGTAGAAAAAATTTCAGGCCAATCTGATGTTTGTTGTTTGAGATAGAGTGATTTCCCCGTTTTACGTTTGTTGTGGAATAATTATACTTTTTTGTGTAATAAACCTATCACTATTTTTTAAAAATTAACGGCACAACTCATCAAGCTGAAATTTTCTCTGAAGGCAGATGGTAATGACTTCTACTTGTAGAAAAAATTTCAGGCCAATCTGATGTTTGTTGTTTGAGATAGAGTGATTTCCCCGTTTTACGTTTGTTGTGGAAAATTTATACTTTTTTGTGTAATAAACCTATCAATATTTTTTTTAAAATAACGGCACAACTCATCAAGCTGAAATTTTTACAGCAGGCAGTTGGTAATGACTTCTACTTGTAGAAAAAATTTCAGGCCAATCTGATGTTTGTTGTTTGAGATAGAGTGATTTCCCCGTTTTACGTTTGTTGTGGAATAATTATACTTTTTTGTGTAATAAACCTATCACTATTTTTTAAAAATTAACGGCACAACTCATCAAGCTGAAATTTTCTCTGAAGGCAGATGGTAATGACTTCTACTTGCAGAAAAAATTTCAGGCTAATCTGATGTTTGTTGTTTGAGATAGAGTGATTTCCCCGTTTTACGTTTGTTGTGGAATAATTATACTTTTTTGTGTAATAAACCTATCACTATTTTTTAAAAATTAACGGCACAACTCATCAAGCTGAAATTTTTACAGTAGGCAGTTGGTAATGACTTCTACTTGTAGAAAAAATTTCAGGCCAATCTGACGGTTGGGGTTAGAGATAGAGTGATTTCCCCGGTTTACTTTTGTTGTGGAAAACATTAATTGAAGATTTTTAACAAAAGAAAAGCAGTATTCATATAGGACATTAAAAACATCTCGGATTGTTGGTTATTCTTAGTAACGTTCAACCTGCTTGCAAACGGGGTGATCGGGTTTAGAATCGAAAAAAAAAATCGGCGTGGAAACTAACTTATTAAAAAGGGGAAGCCTGGCTCAAAGTTTCCCCATGAGACACGGCAATGAGTCTTAGCACCTGAAATCTGATGTCTGTGTTAGGGAATCTGAACTTTTTTTTTTTTTTTTTTTTTTTGCGCTTTGTAGTGACTACTCCATAATGGTTGAGTTTGCAATAATTTCTACTTGTAGAAACAATTTCAGGCCAATCTGAAGGTTGGGGTTAGAGATAGAGCGATTTGCCTGTTTTACTCTTGTGTAATAAATCTATTACGATTTTTTTAAATAAACGGCGCAACTTATCAAGCCGAAATTTTCACAGAAGGCAGTTGGTAATGACTTCTACTTGTAGAAAAAATTTCAGGCCAATCTGATGTTTGTTGTTTGAGATAGAGTGATTTCCCCGTTTTACGTTTGTTGTGGAATAATTATACTTTTTTGTGTAATAAACCTATCACTATTTTTTAAAAATTAACGGCACAGTTTATCAAGCTGAAATTTTCACAGAAGGCAGTTGGTAATGACTTCTACTTGTAGAAAAAAATTCAGGCCAATCTGATGTTTGTTGTTTGAGATAGAGTGATTTCCCCGTTTTACGTTTGTTGTGGAAAATTTATACTTTTTTGTGTAATAAACCTATCAATATTTTTTTAAAAATAACGGCACAACTCATCAAGCTGAAATTTTCTCTGAAGGCAGACGGCAATGACTTCTAATTGTAGAAAAAATTTCAGGCCAATCTGATGTTTGTTGTTTGAGATAGAGTGATTTCCCCGTTTTACGTTTGTTGTGGAATAATTATACTTTTTTGTGTAATAAACCTATCACTATTTTTTAAAAATTAACGGCGCAACTCATCAAGCTGAAATTTTCTCTGAAGGCAGATGGTAATGACTTCTACTTGTAGAAAAAATTTCAGGCCAATCTGATGTTTGTTGTTTGAGATAGAGTGATTTCCCCGTTTTACGTTTGTTGTGGAATAATTATACTTTTTTGTGTAATAAACCTATCACTATTTTTTAAAAATTAACGGCACAACTCATCAAGCTGAAATTTTCTCTGAAGGCAGATGGTAATGACTTCTACTTGTAGAAAAAAATTCAGGCCAATCTGATGTTTGTTGTTTGAGATAGAGTGATTTCCCCGTTTTACGTTTGTTGTGGAAAATTTATACTTTTTTGTGTAATAAACCTATCACTATTTTTTTAAAATTAACGGCGCAACTCATCAAGCTGAAATTTTCTCTGAAGGCAGATGGTAATGACTTCTACTTGTAGAAAAAAATTCAGGCCAATCTGATGTTTGTTGTTTGAGATAGAGTGATTTCCCCGTTTTACGTTTGTTGTGGAAAATTTATACTTTTTTGTGTAATAAACCTATCAATATTTTTTAAAAAATAACGGCACAACTCATCAAGCTGAAATTTTCTCTGAAGGTAGATGGCAATGACTTCTACTTGTAGAAAAAATTTCAGGCCAATCTGATGTTTGTTGTTTGAGATAGAGTGATTTCCCCGTTTTACGTTTGTTGTGGAATAATTATACTTTTTTGTGTAATAAACCTATCAATATTTTTTAAAAAATAACGGCACAGCTCATCAAGCTGAAATTTTCTCTGAAGGCAGATGGTAATGACTTCTACTTGTAGAAAAAATTTCAGGCCAATCTGATGTTTGTTGTTTGAGATAGAGTGATTTCCCCGTTTTACGTTTGTTGTGGAAAATTTATACTTTTTTGTGTAATAAACCTATCAATATTTTTTAAAAAATAACGGCACAACTCATCAAGCTGAAATTTTCTCTGAAGGCAGATGGCAATGACTTCTACTTGTAGAAAAAATTTCAGGCCAATCTGATGTTTGTTGTTTGAGATAGAGTGATTTCCCCGTTTTACGTTTGTTGTGGAATAATTATACTTTTTTGTGTAATAAACCTATCACTATTTTTTAAAAATTAACGGCACAACTCATCAAGCTGAAATTTTCTCTGAAGGCAGATGGTAATGACTTCTACTTGTAGAAAAAATTTCAGGCCAATCTGATGTTTGTTGTTTGAGATAGAGTGATTTCCCCGTTTTACGTTTGTTGTGGAATAATTATACTTTTTTGTGTAATAAACCTATCATTATTTTTTAAAAATTAACGGCACAGCTCATCAAGCTGAAATTTTCTCTGAAGGCAGATGGTAATGACTTCTACTTGTAGAAAAAATTTCAGGCCAATCTGATGTTTGTTGTTTGAGATAGAGTGATTTCCCCGTTTTACGTTTGTTGTGGAATAATTATACTTTTTTGTGTAATAAACCTATCACTATTTTTTAAAAATTAACGGCACAACTCATCAAGCTGAAATTTTCTCTGAAGGCAGATGGTAATGACTTCTACTTGTAGAAAAAATTTCAGGCCAATCTGATGTTTGTTGTTTGAGATAGAGTGATTTCCCCGTTTTACGTTTGTTGTGGAAAATTTATACTTTTTTGTGTAATAAACCTATCAATATTTTTTTAAAAATAACGGCACAACTCATCAAGCTGAAATTTTTACAGCAGGCAGTTGGTAATGACTTCTACTTGTAGAAAAAATTTCAGGCCAATCTGACGGTTGGGGTTAGAGATAGAGTGATTTCCCCGGTTTACTTTTGTTGTGGAAAACATTAATTGAAGATTTTTAACAAAAGAAAAGCAGTATTCATATAGGACATTAAAAACATCTCGGATTGTTGGTTGTTCTAAGGAACGTTCAACCTGCTTGCAAACGGGGTGATCGGGTTTAGAATCGAAAAAAAAATCGGCGTGGAAACTAACTTATTAAAAAGGGGAAGCCTGGCTCAAAGTTTCCCCATGGGACACGGCAATGAGTCTAATCACCTGAAATCTGATGTCTGTGTTAGGGAATCTGAACTTTTTTTTTGTTTTTTTTTTTTTTTTTTTTTTTTTTTGCGCTTTGTAGTGACTACTCCATAATGGTTGAGTTTGCAATAATTTCTACTTGTAGAAACAATTTCAGGCCAATCTGAAGGTTGGGGTTAGAGATAGAGCGATTTGCCTGTTTTACTCTTGTGTAATAAATCTATTACGATTTTTTAAATAAACGGCGCAACTTATCAAGCCGAAATTTTCACAGAAGGCAGTTGGTAATGACTTCTACTTGTAGAAAAAATTTCAGGCCAATCTGATGTTTGTTGTTTGAGATAGAGTGATTTCCCCGTTTTACGTTTGTTGTGGAATAATTATACTTTTTTGTGTAATAAACCTATCACTATTTTTTAAAAATTAACGGCACAGTTTATCAAGCTGAAATTTTCACAGAAGGCAGTTGGTAATGACTTCTACTTGTAGAAAAAAATTCAGGCCAATCTGATGTTTGTTGTTTGAGATAGAGTGATTTCCCCGTTTTACGTTTGTTGTGGAAAATTTATACTTTTTTGTGTAATAAACCTATCAATATTTTTTAAAAAATAACGGCACAACTCATCAAGCTGAAATTTTCTCTGAAGGCAGATGGCAATGACTTCTACTTGTAGAAAAAATTTCAGGCCAATCTGATGTTTGTTGTTTGAGATAGAGTGATTTCCCCGTTTTACGTTTGTTGTGGAATAATTATACTTTGTTGTGTAATAAACCTATCACTATTTTTTAAAAATTAACGGCGCAACTCATCAAGCTGAAATTTTCTCTGAAGGCAGATGGTAATGACTTCTACTTGTAGAAAAAATTTCAGGCCAATCTGATGTTTGTTGTTTGAGATAGAGTGATTTCCCCGTTTTACGTTTGTTGTGGAATAATTATACTTTTTTGTGTAATAAACCTATCACTATTTTTTAAAAATTAACGGCACAACTCATCAAGCTGAAATTTTCTCTGAAGGCAGATGGTAATGACTTCTACTTGTAGAAAAAATTTCAGGCCAATCTGATGTTTGTTGTTTGAGATAGAGTGATTTCCCCGTTTTACGTTTGTTGTGGAAAATTTATACTTTTTTGTGTAATAAACCTATCAATATTTTTTAAAAAATAACGGCACAACTCATCAAGCTGAAATTTTTACAGCAGGCAGTTGGTAATGACTTCTACTTGTAGAAAAAATTTCAGGCCAATCTGATGTTTGTTGTTTGAGATAGAGTGATTTCCCCGTTTTACGTTTGTTGTGGAATAATTATACTTTTTTGTGTAATAAACCTATCACTATTTTTTAAAAATTAACGGCACAACTCATCAAGCTGAAATTTTCTCTGAAGGCAGATGGTAATGACTTCTACTTGTAGAAAAAATTTCAGGCCAATCTGATGTTTGTTGTTTGAGATAGAGTGATTTCCCCGTTTTACGTTTGTTGTGGAAAATTTATACTTTTTTGTGTAATAAACCTATCAATATTTTTTAAAAAATAACGGCACAGCTCATCAAGCTGAAATTTTCTCTGAAGGCAGATGGTAATGACTTCTACTTGTAGAAAAAATTTCAGGCCAATCTGATGTTTGTTGTTTGAGATAGAGTGATTTCCCCGTTTTACGTTTGTTGTGGAATAATTATACTTTTTTGTGTAATAAACCTATCACTATTTTTTAAAAATTAACGGCACAACTCATCAAGCTGAAATTTTTACAGTAGGCAGTTGGTAATGACTTCTACTTGTAGAAAAAATTTCAGGCCAATCTGACGGTTGGGGTTAGAGATAGAGTGATTTCCCCGGTTTACTTTTGTTGTGGAAAACATTAATTGAAGATTTTTAACAAAAGAAAAGCAGTATTCATAAAGGACATTAAAAACATCTCGGATTGTTGGTTATTCTTAGTAACGTTCAACCTGCTTGCAAACGGGGTGATCGGGTTTAGAATCGAAAAAAATCGGCGTGGAAACTAACTTATTAAAAAGGGGAAGCCTGGCTCAAAGTTTCCCCATGGGACACGGCAATGAGTCTTAGCACCTGAAATCTGATGTCTGTGTTAGGGAATCTGAACTTTTATTTTTTTTTTTTTTTTTTTTTTGCGCTTTGTAGTGACTACTCCATAATGGTTGAGTTTGCAATAATTTCTACTTGTAGAAACAATTTCAGGCCAATCTGAAGGTTGGGGTTAGAGATAGAGCGATTTGCCTGTTTTACTCTTGTGTAATAAATCTATTACGATTTTTTTAAATAAACGGCGCAACTTATCAAGCCGAAATTTTCACAGAAGGCAGTTGGTAATGACTTCTACTTGTAGAAAAAATTTCAGGCCAATCTGATGTTTGTTGTTTGAGATAGAGTGATTTCCCCGTTTTACGTTTGTTGTGGAATAATTATACTTTTTTGTGTAATAAACCTATCACTATTTTTTAAAAATTAACGGCACAGTTTATCAAGCTGAAATTTTCACAGAAGGCAGTTGGTAATGACTTCTACTTGTAGAAAAAAAATTCAGGCCAATCTGATGTTTGTTGTTTGAGATAGAGTGATTTCCCCGTTTTACGTTTGTTGTGGAAAATTTATACTTTTTTGTGTAATAAACCTATCAATATTTTTTAAAAAATAACGGCACAACTCATCAAGCTGAAATTTTCTCTGAAGGCAGATGGTAATGACTTCTACTTGTAGAAAAAATTTCAGGCCAATCTGATGTTTGTTGTTTGAGATAGAGTGATTTCCCCGTTTTACGTTTGTTGTGGAAAATTTATACTTTTTTGTGTAATAAACCTATCAATATTTTTTAAAAAATAACGGCACAACTCATCAAGCTGAAATTTTCTCTGAAGGCAGATGGTAATGACTTCTACTTGTAGAAAAAATTTCAGGCCAATCTGATGTTTGTTGTTTGAGATGGAGTGATTTCCCCGTTTTACGTTTGTTGTGGAAAATTTATACTTTTTTGTGTAATAAACCTATCAATATTTTTTAAAAAATAACGGCACAACTCATCAAGCTGAAATTTTTACAGCAGGCAGTTGGTAATGACTTCTACTTGTAGAAAAAATTTCAGGCCAATCTGATGTTTGTTGTTTGAGATAGAGTGATTTCCCCGTTTTACGTTTGTTGTGGAATAATTATACTTTTTTGTGTAATAAACCTATCACTATTTTTTAAAAATTAACGGCACAGTTTATCAAGCTGAAATTTTCACAGAAGGCAGTTGGTAATGACTTCTACTTGTAGAAAAAAATTCAGGCCAATCTGATGTTTGTTGTTTGAGATAGAGTGATTTCCCCGTTTTACGTTTGTTGTGGAAAATTTATACTTTTTTGTGTAATAAACCTATCAATATTTTTTCAAAAATAACGGCACAACTCATCAAGCTGAAATTTTCTCTGAAGGCAGATGGCAATGACTTCTACTTGTAGAAAAAATTTCAGGCCAATCTGATGTTTGTTGTTTGAGATAGAGTGATTTCCCCGTTTTACGTTTGTTGTGGAATAATTATACTTTTTTGTGTAATAAACCTATCACTATTTTTTAAAAATTAACGGCACAGTTTATCAAGCTGAAATTTTCACAGAAGGCAGTTGGTAATGACTTCTACTTGTAGAAAAAAATTCAGGCCAATCTGATGTTTGTTGTTTGAGATAGAGTGATTTCCCCGTTTTACGTTTGTTGTGGAAAATTTATACTTTTTTGTGTAATAAACCTATCAATATTTTTTTCAAAAATAACGGCACAACTCATCAAGCTGAAATTTTCTCTGAAGGCAGATGGCAATGACTTCTACTTGTAGAAAAAATTTCAGGCCAATCTGATGTTTGTTGTTTGAGATAGAGTGATTTCCCCGTTTTACGTTTGTTGTGGAATAATTATACTTTTTTGTGTAATAAACCTATCAATATTTTTTAAAAAATAACGGCACAACTCATCAAGCTGAAATTTTCTCTGAAGGCAGATGGTAATGACTTCTACTTGTAGAAAAAATTTCAGGCCAATCTGATGTTTGTTGTTTGAGATAGAGTGATTTCCCCGTTTTACGTTTGTTGTGGAAAATTTATACTTTTTTGTGTAATAAACCTATCAATATTTTTTTAAAAATAACGGCACAGCTCATCAAGCTGAAATTTTCTCTGAAGGCAGATGGTAATGACTTCTACTTGTAGAAAAAATTTCAGGCCAATCTGATGTTTGTTGTTTGAGATAGAGTGATTTCCCCGTTTTACGTTTGTTGTGGAATAATTATACTTTTTTGTGTAATAAACCTATCACTATTTTTTAAAAATTAACGGCACAACTCATCAAGCTGAAATTTTCTCTGAAGGCAGATGGTAATGACTTCTACTTGTAGAAAAAATTTCAGGCCAATCTGATGTTTGTTGTTTGAGATAGAGTGATTTCCCCGTTTTACGTTTGTTGTGGAAAATTTATACTTTTTTGTGTAATAAACCTATCAATATTTTTTTAAAAATAACGGCACAGCTCATCAAGCTGAAATTTTCTCTGAAGGCAGATGGTAATGACTTCTACTTGTAGAAAAAATTTCAGGCCAATCTGATGTTTGTTGTTTGAGATAGAGTGATTTCCCCGTTTTACGTTTGTTGTGGAATAATTATACTTTTTTGTGTAATAAACCTATCACTATTTTTTAAAAATTAACGGCACAACTCATCAAGCTGAAATTTTCTCTGAAGGCAGATGGTAATGACTTCTACTTGTAGAAAAAATTTCAGGCCAATCTGATGTTTGTTGTTTGAGATAGAGTGATTTCCCCGTTTTACGTTTGTTGTGGAAAATTTATACTTTTTTGTGTAATAAACCTATCAATATTTTTTTAAAAATAACGGCACAGCTCATCAAGCTGAAATTTTCTCTGAAGGCAGTTGGTAATGACTTCTACTTGTAGAAAAAATTTCAGGCCAATCTGACGGTTGGGGTTAGAGATAGAGTGATTTCCCCGGTTTACTTTTGTTGTGGAAAACATTAATTGAAGATTTTTAACAAAAGAAAAGCAGTATTCATATAGGACATTAAAAACATCTCGGATTGTTGGTTATTCTTAGTAACGTTCAACCTGCTTGCAAACGGGGTGATCGGGTTTAGAATCGAAAAAAAAAAATCGGCGTGGAAACTAACTTATTAAAAAGGGGAAGCCTGGCTCAAAGTTTCCCCATGAGACACGGCAATGAGTCTTAGCACCTGAAATCTGATGTCTGTGTTAGGGAATCTGAACTTTTTTTTTTTTTTTTTTTTTTTTTTTTTTTTTTTTTTTTTTTTTTTGCGCTTTGTAGTGACTACTCCATAATGGTTGAGTTTGCAATAATTTCTACTTGTAGAAACAATTTCAGGCCAATCTGAAGGTTGGGGTTAGAGATAGAGCGATTTGCCTGTTTTACTCTTGTGTAATAAATCTATTACGATTTTTTTAAATAAACGGCGCAACTTATCAAGCCGAAATTTTCTCTGAAGGCAGATGGCAATGACTTCTACTTGTAGAAAAAATTTCAGGCCAATCTGATGTTTGTTGTTTGAGATAGAGTGATTTCCCCGTTTTACGTTTGTTGTGGAATAATTATACTTTTTTGTGTAATAAACCTATCACTATTTTTTTAAAATTAACGGCACAGTTTATCAAGCTGAAATTTTCACAGAAGGCAGTTGGTAATGACTTCTACTTGTAGAAAAAAATTCAGGCCAATCTGATGTTTGTTGTTTGAGATAGAGTGATTTCCCCGTTTTACGTTTGTTGTGGAATAATTATACTTTTTTGTGTAATAAACCTATCACTATTTTTTAAAAATTAACGGCACAACTCATCAAGCTGAAATTTTCTCTGAAGGCAGATGGTAATGACTTCTACTTGTAGAAAAAAATTCAGGCCAATCTGATGTTTGTTGTTTGAGATAGAGTGATTTCCCCGTTTTACGTTTGTTGTGGAAAATTTATACTTTTTTGTGTAATAAACCTATCACTATTTTTTAAAAATTAACGGCACAACTCATCAAGCTGAAATTTTCTCTGAAGGCAGATGGTAATGACTTCTACTTGTAGAAAAAAATTCAGGCCAATCTGATGTTTGTTGTTTGAGATAGAGTGATTTCCCCGTTTTACGTTTGTTGTGGAAAATTTATACTTTTTTGTGTAATAAACCTATCAATATTTTTTAAAAAATAACGGCACAACTCATCAAGCTGAAATTTTCTCTGAAGGCAGATGGCAATGACTTCTACTTGTAGAAAAAATTTCAGGCCAATCTGATGTTTGTTGTTTGAGATAGAGTGATTTCCCCGTTTTACGTTTGTTGTGGAATAATTATACTTTTTTGTGTAATAAACCTATCAATATTTTTTAAAAAATAACGGCACAGCTCATCAAGCTGAAATTTTCTCTGAAGGCAGATGGTAATGACTTCTACTTGTAGAAAAAATTTCAGGCCAATCTGATGTTTGTTGTTTGAGATAGAGTGATTTCCCCGTTTTACGTTTGTTGTGGAAAATTTATACTTTTTTGTGTAATAAACCTATCAATATTTTTTAAAAAATAACGGCACAACTCATCAAGCTGAAATTTTCTCTGAAGGCAGATGGCAATGACTTCTACTTGTAGAAAAAATTTCAGGCCAATCTGATGTTTGTTGTTTGAGATAGAGTGATTTCCCCGTTTTACGTTTGTTGTGGAATAATTATACTTTTTTGTGTAATAAACCTATCACTATTTTTTAAAAATTAACGGCACAACTCATCAAGCTGAAATTTTCTCTGAAGGCAGATGGTAATGACTTCTACTTGTAGAAAAAATTTCAGGCCAATCTGATGTTTGTTGTTTGAGATAGAGTGATTTCCCCGTTTTACGTTTGTTGTGGAATAATTATACTTTTTTGTGTAATAAACCTATCATTATTTTTTAAAAATTAACGGCACAGCTCATCAAGCTGAAATTTTCTCTGAAGGCAGACGGTAATGACTTCTACTTGTAGAAAAAATTTCAGGCCAATCTGATGTTTGTTGTTTGAGATAGAGTGATTTCCCCGTTTTACGTTTGTTGTGGAATAATTATACTTTTTTGTGTAATAAACCTATCACTATTTTTTAAAAATTAACGGCACAACTCATCAAGCTGAAATTTTCTCTGAAGGCAGATGGTAATGACTTCTACTTGTAGAAAAAATTTCAGGCCAATCTGATGTTTGTTGTTTGAGATAGAGTGATTTCCCCGTTTTACGTTTGTTGTGGAAAATTTATACTTTTTTGTGTAATAAACCTATCAATATTTTTTTTAAAATAACGGCACAACTCATCAAGCTGAAATTTTTACAGCAGGCAGTTGGTAATGACTTCTACTTGTAGAAAAAATTTCAGGCCAATCTGATGTTTGTTGTTTGAGATAGAGTGATTTCCCCGTTTTACGTTTGTTGTGGAATAATTATACTTTTTTGTGTAATAAACCTATCACTATTTTTTAAAAATTAACGGCACAACTCATCAAGCTGAAATTTTCTCTGAAGGCAGATGGTAATGACTTCTACTTGCAGAAAAAATTTCAGGCTAATCTGATGTTTGTTGTTTGAGATAGAGTGATTTCCCCGTTTTACGTTTGTTGTGGAATAATTATACTTTTTTGTGTAATAAACCTATCACTATTTTTTAAAAATTAACGGCACAACTCATCAAGCTGAAATTTTCTCTGAAGGCAGATGGTAATGACTTCTACTTGTAGAAAAAATTTCAGGCCAATCTGATGTTTGTTGTTTGAGATAGAGTGATTTCCCCGTTTTACGTTTGTTGTGGAAAATTTATACTTTTTTGTGTAATAAACCTATCACTATTTTTTAAAAAATAACGGCACAGCTCATCAAGCTGAAATTTTCTCTGAAGGCAGATGGTATAGACTTCTACTTGTAGAAAAAATTTCAGGCCAATCTGATGTTTGTTGTTTGAGATAGAGTGATTTCCCCGTTTTACGTTTGTTGTGGAAAATTTATACTTTTTTGTGTAATAAACCTATCAATATTTTTTAAAAAATAACGGCACAGTTTATCAAGCTGAAATTTTCACAGAAGGCAGTTGGTAATGACTTCTACTTGTAGAAAAAAATTCAGGCCAATCTGATGTTTGTTGTTTGAGATAGAGTGATTTCCCCGTTTTACGTTTGTTGTGGAATAATTATACTTTTTTGTGTAATAAACCTATCACTATTTTTTAAAAATTAACGGCGCAACTCATCAAGCTGAAATTTTCTCTGAAGGCAGATGGTAATGACTTCTACTTGTAGAAAAAATTTCAGGCCAATCTGATGTTTGTTGTTTGAGATAGAGTGATTTCCCCGTTTTACGTTTGTTGTGGAATAATTATACTTTTTTGTGTAATAAACCTATCACTATTTTTTAAAAATTAACGGCACAACTCATCAAGCTGAAATTTTCTCTGAAGGCAGATGGTAATGACTTCTACTTGTAGAAAAAATTTCAGGCCAATCTGATGTTTGTTGTTTGAGATAGAGTGATTTCCCCGTTTTACGTTTGTTGTGGAATAATTATACTTTTTTGTGTAATAAACCTATCACTATTTTTTAAAAATTAACGGCACAACTCATCAAGCTGAAATTTTCTCTGAAGGCAGATGGTAATGACTTCTACTTGTAGAAAAAATTTCAGGCCAATCTGATGTTTGTTGTTTGAGATAGAGTGATTTCCCCGTTTTACGTTTGTTGTGGAAAATTTATACTTTTTTGTGTAATAAACCTATCAATATTTTTTAAAAAATAACGGCACAACTCATCAAGCTGAAATTTTTACAGCAGGCAGTTGGTAATGACTTCTACTTGTAGAAAAAATTTCAGGCCAATCTGATGTTTGTTGTTTGAGATAGAGTGATTTCCCCGTTTTACGTTTGTTGTGGAATAATTATACTTTTTTGTGTAATAAACCTATCACTATTTTTTAAAAATTAACGGCACAACTCATGAAGCTGAAATTTTCTCTGAAGGCAGATGGTAATGACTTCTACTTGTAGAAAAAATTTCAGGCCAATCTGATGTTTGTTGTTTAAGATAGAGTGATTTCCCCGTTTTACGTTTGTTGTGGAAAATTTATACTTTTTTGTGTAATAAACCTATCAATATTTTTTAAAAAATAATGGCACAGCTTATCAAGCTGAAATTTTCTCTGAAGGCAGATGGTAATGACTTCTACTTGTAGAAAAAATTTCAGGCCAATCTGATGTTTGTTGTTTGAGATAGAGTGATTTCCCCGTTTTACGTTTGTTGTGGAATAATTATACTTTTTTGTGTAATAAACCTATCACTATTTTTTAAAAATTAACGGCACAACTCATCAAGCTGAAATTTTTACAGTAGGCAGTTGGTAATGACTTCTACTTGTAGAAAAAATTTCAGGCCAATCTGACGGTTGGGGTTAGAGATAGAGTGATTTCCCCGGTTTACTTTTGTTGTGGAAAACATTAATTGAAGATTTTTAACAAAAGAAAAGCAGTATTCATATAGGACATTAAAAACATCTCGGATTGTTGGTTGTTCTTAGTAACGTTCAACCTGCTTGCAAACGGGGTGATCGGGTTTAGAATCGAAAAAAAAATCGGCGTGGAAACTAACTTATTAAAAAGGGGAAGCCTGGCTCAAAGTTTCCCCATGAGACACGGCAATGAGTCTTAGCACCTGAAATCTGATGTCTGTGTTAGAGAATCTGAACTTTTTTTTTTTTTTTTTTTTTTTTTTTTTTTTTTTTTTTTTTTTTTTTTTGCGCTTTGTAGTGACTACTCCATAATGGTTGAGTTTGCAATAATTTCTACTTGTAGAAACAATTTCAGGCCAATCTGAAGGTTGGGGTTAGAGATAGAGCGATTTGCCTGTTTTACTCTTGTGTAATAAATCTATTACGATTTTTTTAAATAAACGGCGCAACTTATCAAGCCGAAATTTTCACAGAAGGCAGTTGGTAATGACTTCTACTTGTAGAAAAAATTTCAGGCCAATCTGATGTTTGTTGTTTGAGATAGAGTGATTTCCCCGTTTTACGTTTGTTGTGGAATAATTATACTTTTTTGTGTAATAAACCTATCAATATTTTTTTAAAAATAACGGCACAGCTCATCAAGCTGAAATTTTCTCTGAAGGCAGATGGTAATGACTTCTACTTGTAGAAAAAATTTCAGGCCAATCTGATGTTTGTTGTTTGAGATAGAGTGATTTCCCCGTTTTACGTTTGTTGTGGAATAATTATACTTTTTTGTGTAATAAACCTATCACTATTTTTTAAAAATTAACGGCACAACTCATCAAGCTGAAATTTTCTCTGAAGGCAGATGGTAATGACTTCTACTTGTAGAAAAAATTTCAGGCCAATCTGATGTTTGTTGTTTGAGATAGAGTGATTTCCCCGTTTTACGTTTGTTGTGGAAAATTTATACTTTTTTGTGTAATAAACCTATCAATATTTTTTTAAAAATAACGGCACAGCTCATCAAGCTGAAATTTTCTCTGAAGGCAGATGGTAATGACTTCTACTTGTAGAAAAAATTTCAGGCCAATCTGATGTTTGTTGTTTGAGATAGAGTGATTTCCCCGTTTTACGTTTGTTGTGGAAAATTTATACTTTTTTGTGTAATAAACCTATCAATATTTTTTTAAAAATAACGGCACAGCTCATCAAGCTGAAATTTTCTCTGAAGGCAGATGGTAATGACTTCTACTTGTAGAAAAAATTTCAGGCCAATCTGATGTTTGTTGTTTGAGATAGAGTGATTTCCCCGTTTTACGTTTGTTGTGGAATAATTATACTTTTTTGTGTAATAAACCTATCACTATTTTTTAAAAATTAACGGCACAACTCATCAAGCTGAAATTTTCTCTGAAGGCAGATGGTAATGACTTCTACTTGTAGAAAAAATTTCAGGCCAATCTGATGTTTGTTGTTTGAGATAGAGTGATTTCCCCGTTTTACGTTTGTTGTGGAAAATTTATACTTTTTTGTGTAATAAACCTATCAATATTTTTTTAAAAATAACGGCACAGCTCATCAAGCTGAAATTTTCTCTGAAGGCAGTTGGTAATGACTTCTACTTGTAGAAAAAATTTCAGGCCAATCTGACGGTTGGGGTTAGAGATAGAGTGATTTCCCCGGTTTACTTTTGTTGTGGAAAACATTAATTGAAGATTTTTAACAAAAGAAAAGCAGTATTCATATAGGACATTAAAAACATCTCGGATTGTTGGTTATTCTTAGTAACGTTCAACCTGCTTGCAAACGGGGTGATCGGGTTTAGAATCGAAAAAAAAAAATCGGCGTGGAAACTAACTTATTAAAAAGGGGAAGCCTGGCTCAAAGTTTCCCCATGAGACACGGCAATGAGTCTTAGCACCTGAAATCTGATGTCTGTGTTAGGGAATCTGAACTTTTTTTTTTTTTTTTTTTTTTTTTTTTTTTTTTTTTTTTTTTTTTTGCGCTTTGTAGTGACTACTCCATAATGGTTGAGTTTGCAATAATTTCTACTTGTAGAAACAATTTCAGGCCAATCTGAAGGTTGGGGTTAGAGATAGAGCGATTTGCCTGTTTTACTCTTGTGTAATAAATCTATTACGATTTTTTTAAATAAACGGCGCAACTTATCAAGCCGAAATTTTCTCTGAAGGCAGATGGCAATGACTTCTACTTGTAGAAAAAATTTCAGGCCAATCTGATGTTTGTTGTTTGAGATAGAGTGATTTCCCCGTTTTACGTTTGTTGTGGAATAATTATACTTTTTTGTGTAATAAACCTATCACTATTTTTTTAAAATTAACGGCACAGTTTATCAAGCTGAAATTTTCACAGAAGGCAGTTGGTAATGACTTCTACTTGTAGAAAAAAATTCAGGCCAATCTGATGTTTGTTGTTTGAGATAGAGTGATTTCCCCGTTTTACGTTTGTTGTGGAATAATTATACTTTTTTGTGTAATAAACCTATCACTATTTTTTAAAAATTAACGGCACAACTCATCAAGCTGAAATTTTCTCTGAAGGCAGATGGTAATGACTTCTACTTGTAGAAAAAAATTCAGGCCAATCTGATGTTTGTTGTTTGAGATAGAGTGATTTCCCCGTTTTACGTTTGTTGTGGAAAATTTATACTTTTTTGTGTAATAAACCTATCACTATTTTTTAAAAATTAACGGCACAACTCATCAAGCTGAAATTTTCTCTGAAGGCAGATGGTAATGACTTCTACTTGTAGAAAAAAATTCAGGCCAATCTGATGTTTGTTGTTTGAGATAGAGTGATTTCCCCGTTTTACGTTTGTTGTGGAAAATTTATACTTTTTTGTGTAATAAACCTATCAATATTTTTTAAAAAATAACGGCACAACTCATCAAGCTGAAATTTTCTCTGAAGGCAGATGGCAATGACTTCTACTTGTAGAAAAAATTTCAGGCCAATCTGATGTTTGTTGTTTGAGATAGAGTGATTTCCCCGTTTTACGTTTGTTGTGGAATAATTATACTTTTTTGTGTAATAAACCTATCAATATTTTTTAAAAAATAACGGCACAGCTCATCAAGCTGAAATTTTCTCTGAAGGCAGATGGTAATGACTTCTACTTGTAGAAAAAATTTCAGGCCAATCTGATGTTTGTTGTTTGAGATAGAGTGATTTCCCCGTTTTACGTTTGTTGTGGAAAATTTATACTTTTTTGTGTAATAAACCTATCAATATTTTTTAAAAAATAACGGCACAACTCATCAAGCTGAAATTTTCTCTGAAGGCAGATGGCAATGACTTCTACTTGTAGAAAAAATTTCAGGCCAATCTGATGTTTGTTGTTTGAGATAGAGTGATTTCCCCGTTTTACGTTTGTTGTGGAATAATTATACTTTTTTGTGTAATAAACCTATCACTATTTTTTAAAAATTAACGGCACAACTCATCAAGCTGAAATTTTCTCTGAAGGCAGATGGTAATGACTTCTACTTGTAGAAAAAATTTCAGGCCAATCTGATGTTTGTTGTTTGAGATAGAGTGATTTCCCCGTTTTACGTTTGTTGTGGAATAATTATACTTTTTTGTGTAATAAACCTATCATTATTTTTTAAAAATTAACGGCACAGCTCATCAAGCTGAAATTTTCTCTGAAGGCAGACGGTAATGACTTCTACTTGTAGAAAAAATTTCAGGCCAATCTGATGTTTGTTGTTTGAGATAGAGTGATTTCCCCGTTTTACGTTTGTTGTGGAATAATTATACTTTTTTGTGTAATAAACCTATCACTATTTTTTAAAAATTAACGGCACAACTCATCAAGCTGAAATTTTCTCTGAAGGCAGATGGTAATGACTTCTACTTGTAGAAAAAATTTCAGGCCAATCTGATGTTTGTTGTTTGAGATAGAGTGATTTCCCCGTTTTACGTTTGTTGTGGAAAATTTATACTTTTTTGTGTAATAAACCTATCAATATTTTTTTTAAAATAACGGCACAACTCATCAAGCTGAAATTTTTACAGCAGGCAGTTGGTAATGACTTCTACTTGTAGAAAAAATTTCAGGCCAATCTGATGTTTGTTGTTTGAGATAGAGTGATTTCCCCGTTTTACGTTTGTTGTGGAATAATTATACTTTTTTGTGTAATAAACCTATCACTATTTTTTTAAAATTAACGGCACAACTCATCAAGCTGAAATTTTCTCTGAAGGCAGATGGTAATGACTTCTACTTGCAGAAAAAATTTCAGGCTAATCTGATGTTTGTTGTTTGAGATAGAGTGATTTCCCCGTTTTACGTTTGTTGTGGAATAATTATACTTTTTTGTGTAATAAACCTATCACTATTTTTTAAAAATTAACGGCACAACTCATCAAGCTGAAATTTTCTCTGAAGGCAGATGGTAATGACTTCTACTTGTAGAAAAAATTTCAGGCCAATCTGATGTTTGTTGTTTGAGATAGAGTGATTTCCCCGTTTTACGTTTGTTGTGGAAAATTTATACTTTTTTGTGTAATAAACCTATCACTATTTTTTAAAAAATAACGGCACAGCTCATCAAGCTGAAATTTTCTCTGAAGGCAGATGGTATAGACTTCTACTTGTAGAAAAAATTTCAGGCCAATCTGATGTTTGTTGTTTGAGATAGAGTGATTTCCCCGTTTTACGTTTGTTGTGGAAAATTTATACTTTTTTGTGTAATAAACCTATCAATATTTTTTAAAAAATAACGGCACAGTTTATCAAGCTGAAATTTTCACAGAAGGCAGTTGGTAATGACTTCTACTTGTAGAAAAAAATTCAGGCCAATCTGATGTTTGTTGTTTGAGATAGAGTGATTTCCCCGTTTTACGTTTGTTGTGGAATAATTATACTTTTTTGTGTAATAAACCTATCACTATTTTTAAAAATTAACGGCGCAACTCATCAAGCTGAAATTTTCTCTGAAGGCAGATGGTAATGACTTCTACTTGTAGAAAAAATTTCAGGCCAATCTGATGTTTGTTGTTTGAGATAGAGTGATTTCCCCGTTTTACGTTTGTTGTGGAATAATTATACTTTTTTGTGTAATAAACCTATCACTATTTTTTAAAAATTAACGGCACAACTCATCAAGCTGAAATTTTCTCTGAAGGCAGATGGTAATGACTTCTACTTGTAGAAAAAATTTCAGGCCAATCTGATGTTTGTTGTTTGAGATAGAGTGATTTCCCCGTTTTACGTTTGTTGTGGAATAATTATACTTTTTTGTGTAATAAACCTATCACTATTTTTTAAAAATTAACGGCACAACTCATCAAGCTGAAATTTTCTCTGAAGGCAGATGGTAATGACTTCTACTTGTAGAAAAAATTTCAGGCCAATCTGATGTTTGTTGTTTGAGATAGAGTGATTTCCCCGTTTTACGTTTGTTGTGGAAAATTTATACTTTTTTGTGTAATAAACCTATCAATATTTTTTAAAAAATAACGGCACAACTCATCAAGCTGAAATTTTTACAGCAGGCAGTTGGTAATGACTTCTACTTGTAGAAAAAATTTCAGGCCAATCTGATGTTTGTTGTTTGAGATAGAGTGATTTCCCCGTTTTACGTTTGTTGTGGAATAATTATACTTTTTTGTGTAATAAACCTATCACTATTTTTTAAAAATTAACGGCACAACTCATGAAGCTGAAATTTTCTCTGAAGGCAGATGGTAATGACTTCTACTTGTAGAAAAAATTTCAGGCCAATCTGATGTTTGTTGTTTAAGATAGAGTGATTTCCCCGTTTTACGTTTGTTGTGGAAAATTTATACTTTTTTGTGTAATAAACCTATCAATATTTTTTAAAAAATAATGGCACAGCTTATCAAGCTGAAATTTTCTCTGAAGGCAGATGGTAATGACTTCTACTTGTAGAAAAAATTTCAGGCCAATCTGATGTTTGTTGTTTGAGATAGAGTGATTTCCCCGTTTTACGTTTGTTGTGGAATAATTATACTTTTTTGTGTAATAAACCTATCACTATTTTTTAAAAATTAACGGCACAACTCATCAAGCTGAAATTTTTACAGTAGGCAGTTGGTAATGACTTCTACTTGTAGAAAAAATTTCAGGCCAATCTGACGGTTGGGGTTAGAGATAGAGTGATTTCCCCGGTTTACTTTTGTTGTGGAAAACATTAATTGAAGATTTTTAACAAAAGAAAAGCAGTATTCATATAGGACATTAAAAACATCTCGGATTGTTGGTTGTTCTTAGTAACGTTCAACCTGCTTGCAAACGGGGTGATCGGGTTTAGAATCGAAAAAAAAATCGGCGTGGAAACTAACTTATTAAAAAGGGGAAGCCTGGCTCAAAGTTTCCCCATGAGACACGGCAATGAGTCTTAGCACCTGAAATCTGATGTCTGTGTTAGAGAATCTGAACTTTTTTTTTTTTTTTTTTTTTTTTTTTTTTTTTTTTTTTTTTTTTTTTTGCGCTTTGTAGTGACTACTCCATAATGGTTGAGTTTGCAATAATTTCTACTTGTAGAAACAATTTCAGGCCAATCTGAAGGTTGGGGTTAGAGATAGAGCGATTTGCCTGTTTTACTCTTGTGTAATAAATCTATTACGATTTTTTTAAATAAACGGCGCAACTTATCAAGCCGAAATTTTCACAGAAGGCAGTTGGTAATGACTTCTACTTGTAGAAAAAATTTCAGGCCAATCTGATGTTTGTTGTTTGAGATAGAGTGATTTCCCCGTTTTACGTTTGTTGTGGAATAATTATACTTTTTTGTGTAATAAACCTATCACTATTTTTTAAAAATTAACGGCACAACTCATCAAGCTGAAATTTTCTCTGAAGGCAGATGGTAATGACTTCTACTTGTAGAAAAAATTTCAGGCCAATCTGATGTTTGTTGTTTGAGATAGAGTGATTTCCCCGTTTTACGTTTGTTGTGGAAAATTTATACTTTTTTGTGTAATAAACCTATCAATATTTTTTAAAAATAACGGCACAACTCATCAAGCTGAAATTTTTACAGCAGGCAGTTGGTAATGACTTCTACTTGTAGAAAAAATTTCAGGCCAATCTGATGTTTGTTGTTTGAGATAGAGTGATTTCCCCGTTTTACGTTTGTTGTGGAAAATTTATACTTTTTTGTGTAATAAACCTATCAATATTTTTTAAAAAATAACGGCACAACTCATCAAGCTGAAATTTTCTCTGAAGGCAGATGGCAATGACTTCTACTTGTAGAAAAAATTTCAGGCCAATCTGATGTTTGTTGTTTGAGATAGAGTGATTTCCCCGTTTTACGTTTGTTGTGGAAAATTTATACTTTTTTGTGTAATAAACCTATCAATATTTTTTAAAAAATAACGGCACAACTCATCAAGCTGAAATTTTTACAGCAGGCAGATGGTAATGACTTCTACTTGTAGAAAAAATTTCAGGCCAATCTGATGTTTGTTGTTTGAGATAGAGTGATTTCCCCGTTTTACGTTTGTTGTGGAATAATTATACTTTTTTGTGTAATAAACCTATCACTATTTTTTAAAAATTAACGGCACAACTCATCAAGCTGAAATTTTCTCTGAAGGCAGATGGTAATGACTTCTACTTGTAGAAAAAATTTCAGGCTAATCTGATGTTTGTTGTTTGAGATAGAGTGATTTCCCCGTTTTACGTTTGTTGTGGAATAATTATACTTTTTTGTGTAATAAACCTATCACTATTTTTTAAAAATTAACGGCACAACTCATCAAGCTGAAATTTTCTCTGAAGGCAGATGGTAATGACTTCTACTTGTAGAAAAAATTTCAGGCCAATCTGATGTTTGTTGTTTGAGATAGAGTGATTTCCCCGTTTTACGTTTGTTGTGGAAAATTTATACTTTTTTGTGTAATAAACCTATCAATATTTTTTAAAAAATAACGGCACAGCTCATCAAGCTGAAATTTTCTCTGAAGGCAGATGGTAATGACTTCTACTTGTAGAAAAAATTTCAGGCCAATCTGATGTTTGTTGTTTGAGATAGAGTGATTTCCCCGTTTTACGTTTGTTGTGGAAAATTTATACTTTTTTGTATAATAAACCTATCAATATTTTTTAAAAAATAACGGCACAGCTCATCAAGCTGAAATTTTCTCTGAAGGCAGATGGTAATGACTTCTACTTGTAGAAAAAATTTCAGGCCAATCTGATGTTTGTTGTTTGAGATAGAGTGATTTCCCCGTTTTACGTTTGTTGTGGAATAATTATACTTTTTTGTGTAATAAACCTATCACTATTTTTTAAAAATTAACGGCACAACTCATCAAGCTGAAATTTTTACAGTAGGCAGTTGGTAATGACTTCTACTTGTAGAAAAAATTTCAGGCCAATCTGACGGTTGGGGTTAGAGATAGAGTGATTTCCCTGGTTTACTTTTGTTGTGGAAAACATTAATTGAAGATTTTTAACAAAAGAAAAGCAGTATTCATATAGGACATTAAAAACATCTCGGATTGTTGGTTATTCTTAGTAACGTTCAACCTGCTTGCAAACGGGGTGATCGGGTTTAGAATCGAAAAAAAAATCGGCGTGGAAACTAACTTATTAAAAAGGGGAAGCCTGACTCAAAGTTTCCCCATGAGACACGGCAATGAGTCTTAGCACCTGAAATCTGATGTCTGTGTTAGAGAATCTGAACTTTTTTTTTTTTTTTTTTTTGCGCTTTGTAGTGACTACTCCATAATGGTTGAGTTTGCAATAATTTCTACTTGTAGAAACAATTTCAGGCCAATCTGAAGGTTGGGGTTAGAGATAGAGCGATTTGCCTGTTTTACTCTTGTGTAATAAATCTATTACGATTTTTTTAAATAAACGGCGCAACTTATCAAGCCGAAATTTTCACAGAAGGCAGTTGGTAATGACTTCTACTTGTAGAAAAAATTTCAGGCCAATCTGATGTTTGTTGTTTGAGATAGAGTGATTTCCCCGTTTTACGTTTGTTGTGGAATAATTATACTTTTTTGTGTAATAAACCTATCACTATTTTTTAAAAATTAACGGCACAGTTTATCAAGCTGAAATTTTCACAGAAGACAGTTGGTAATGACTTCTACTTGTAGAAAAAAATTCAGGCCAATCTGATGTTTGTTGTTTGAGATAGAGTGATTTCCCCGTTTTACGTTTGTTGTGGAAAATTTATACTTTTTTGTGTAATAAACCTATCAATATTTTTTAAAAAATAACGGCACAACTCATCAAGCTGAAATTTTCTCTGAAGGCAGATGGCAATGACTTCTACTTGTAGAAAAAATTTCAGGCCAATCTGATGTTTGTTGTTTGAGATAGAGTGATTTCCCCGTTTTACGTTTGTTGTGGAATAATTATACTTTTTTGTGTAATAAACCTATCACTATTTTTTAAAAATTAACGGCGCAACTCATCAAGCTGAAATTTTCTCTGAAGGCAGATGGTAATGACTTCTACTTGTAGAAAAAATTTCAGGCCAATCTGATGTTTGTTGTTTGAGATAGAGTGATTTCCCCGTTTTACGTTTGTTGTGGAATAATTATACTTTTTTGTGTAATAAACCTATCACTATTTTTTAAAAATTAACGGCACAACTCATCAAGCTGAAATTTTCTCTGAAGGCAGATGGTAATGACTTCTACTTGTAGAAAAAATTTCAGGCCAATCTGATGTTTGTTGTTTGAGATAGAGTGATTTCCCCGTTTTACGTTTGTTGTGGAAAATTTATACTTTTTTGTGTAATAAACCTATCAATATTTTTTTAAAAATAACGGCACAGCTCATCAAGCTGAAATTTTTACAGCAGGCAGTTGGTAATGACTTCTACTTGTAGAAAAAATTTCAGGCCAATCTGATGTTTGTTGTTTGAGATAGAGTGATTTCCCCGTTTTACGTTTGTTGTGGAAAATTTATACTTTTTTGTGTAATAAACCTATCAATATTTTTTAAAAAATAACGGCACAGCTCATCAAGCTGAAATTTTCTCTGAAGGCAGATGGTAATGACTTCTACTTGTAGAAAAAATTTCAGGCCAATCTGATGTTTGTTGTTTGAGATAGAGTGATTTCCCCGTTTTACGTTTGTTGTGGAATAATTATACTTTTTTGTGTAATAAACCTATCACTATTTTTTAAAAATTAACGGCACAACTCATCAAGCTGAAATTTTTACAGTAGGCAGTTGGTAATGACTTCTACTTGTAGAAAAAATTTCAGGCCAATCTGACGGTTGGGGTTAGAGATAGAGTGATTTCCCCGGTTTACTTTTGTTGTGGAAAACATTAATTGAAGATTTTTAACAAAAGAAAAGCAGTATTCATATAGGACATTAAAAACATCTCGGATTGTTGGTTATTCTTAGTAACGTTCAACCTGCTTGCAAACGGGGTGATCGGGTTTAGAATCGAAAAAAAAAATCGGCGTGGAAACTAACTTATTAAAAAGGGGAAGCCTGGCTCAAAGTTTCCCCATGAGACACGGCAATGAGTCTTAGCACCTGAAATCTGATGTCTGTGTTAGGGAATCTGAACTTTTTTTTTTTTTTTTTTTTTTTTTTTTTTTTTTTTTTTTTTTTTTTTTTTTTTTTTTTTGCGCTTTGTAGAGACTACTCCATAATGGTTGAGTTTGCAATAATTTCTACTTGTAGAAACAATTTCAGGCCAATCTGAAGGTTGGGGTTAGAGATAGAGCGATTTGCCTGTTTTACTCTTGTGTAATAAATCTATTACGATTTTTTTAAATAAACGGCGCAACTTATCAAGCCGAAATTTTCACAGAAGGCAGTTGGTAATGACTTCTACTTGTAGAAAAAATTTCAGGCCAATCTGATGTTTGTTGTTTGAGATAGAGTGATTTCCCCGTTTTACGTTTGTTGTGGAATAATTATACTTTTTTGTGTAATAAACCTATCACTATTTTTTAAAAATTAACGGCACAGTTTATCAAGCTGAAATTTTCACAGAAGGCAGTTGGTAATGACTTCTACTTGTAGAAAAAAAATTCAGGCCAATCTGATGTTTGTTGTTTGAGATAGAGTGATTTCCCCGTTTTACGTTTGTTGTGGAAAATTTATACTTTTTTGTGTAATAAACCTATCAATATTTTTTAAAAAATAACGGCACAACTCATCAAGCTGAAATTTTCTCTGAAGGCAGATGGTAATGACTTCTACTTGTAGAAAAAATTTCAGGCCAATCTGATGTTTGTTGTTTGAGATAGAGTGATTTCCCCGTTTTACGTTTGTTGTGGAATAATTATACTTTTTTGTGTAATAAACCTATCACTATTTTTTAAAAATTAACGGCGCAACTCATCAAGCTGAAATTTTCTCTGAAGGCAGATGGTAATGACTTCTACTTGTAGAAAAAATTTCAGGCCAATCTGATGTTTGTTGTTTGAGATAGAGTGATTTCCCCGTTTTACGTTTGTTGTGGAAAATTTATACTTTTTTGTGTAATAAACCTATCAATATTTTTTAAAAAATAACGGCACAACTCATCAAGCTGAAATTTTTACAGCAGGCAGTTGGTAATGACTTCTACTTGTAGAAAAAATTTCAGGCCAATCTGATGTTTGTTGTTTGAGATAGAGTGATTTCCCCGTTTTACGTTTGTTGTGGAATAATTATACTTTTTTGTGTAATAAACTTATCACTATTTTTTAAAAATTAACGGCACAACTCATCAAGCTGAAATTTTCTCTGAAGGCAGATGGTAATGACTTCTACTTGTAGAAAAAATTTCAGGCCAATCTGATGTTTGTTGTTTGAGATAGAGTGATTTCCCCGTTTTACGTTTGTTGTGGAATAATTATACTTTTTTGTGTAATAAACCTATCACTATTTTTTAAAAATTAACGGCACAACTCATCAAGCTGAAATTTTCTCTGAAGGCAGATGGTAATGACTTCTACTTGTAGAAAAAATTTCAGGCCAATCTGATGTTTGTTGTTTGAGATAGAGTGATTTCCCCGTTTTACGTTTGTTGTGGAAAATTTATACTTTTTTGTGTAATAAACCTATCAATATTTTTTTAAAAATAACGGCACAGCTCATCAAGCTGAAATTTTTACAGCAGGCAGTTGGTAATGACTTCTACTTGTAGAAAAAATTTCAGGCCAATCTGATGTTTGTTGTTTGAGATAGAGTGATTTCCCCGTTTTACGTTTGTTGTGGAAAATTTATACTTTTTTGTGTAATAAACCTATCAATATTTTTTAAAAAATAACGGCACAGCTCATCAAGCTGAAATTTTCTCTGAAGGCAGATGGTAATGACTTCTACTTGTAGAAAAAATTTCAGGCCAATCTGATGTTTTTGTTTGAGATAGAGTGATTTCCCCGTTTTACGTTTGTTGTGGAATAATTATACTTTTTTGTGTAATAAACCTATCACTATTTTTTAAAAATTAACGGCACAACTCATCAAGCTGAAATTTTTACAGTAGGCAGTTGGTAATGACTTCTACTTGTAGAAAAAATTTCAGGCCAATCTGACGGTTGGGGTTAGAGATAGAGTGATTTCCCCGGTTTACTTTTGTTGTGGAAAACATTAATTGAAGATTTTTAACAAAAGAAAAGCAGTATTCATATAGGACATTAAAAACATCTCGGATTGTTGGTTATTCTTAGTAACGTTCAACCTGCTTGCAAACGGGGTGATCGGGTTTAGAATCGAAAAAAAAAATCGGCGTGGAAACTAACTTATTAAAAAGGGGAAGCCTGGCTCAAAGTTTCCCCATGAGACACGGCAATGAGTCTTAGCACCTGAAATCTGATGTCTGTGTTAGGGAATCTGAACTTTTTTTTTGTTTTTTTTTTTTTTTTTTTTTTTGCGCTTTGTAGTGACTACTCCATAATGGTTGAGTTTGCAATAATTTCTACTTGTAGAAACAATTTCAGGCCAATCTGAAGGTTGGGGTTAGAGATAGAGCGATTTGCCTGTTTTACTCTTGTGTAATAAATCTATTACGATTTTTTTAAATAAACGGCGCAACTTATCAAGCCGAAACTTTCACAGAACGCAGTTGGTAATGACTTCTACTTGTAGAAAAAATTTCAGGCCAATCTGATGTTTGTTGTTTGAGATAGAGTGATTTCCCCGTTTTACGTTTGTTGTGGAATAATTATACTTTTTTGTGTAATAAACCTATCACTATTTTTTAAAAATTAACGGCACAGTTTATCAAGCTGAAATTTTCACAGAAGGCAGTTGGTAATGACTTCTACTTGTAGAAAAAAAATTCAGGCCAATCTGATGTTTGTTGTTTGAGATAGAGTGATTTCCCCGTTTTACGTTTGTTGTGGAAAATTTATACTTTTTTGTGTAATAAACCTATCAATATTTTTTAAAAAATAACGGCACAACTCATCAAGCTGAAATTTTCTTTGAAGGCAGATGGTAATGACTTCTACTTGTAGAAAAAATTTCAGGCCAATCTGATGTTTGTTGTTTGAGATAGAGTGATTTCCCCGTTTTACGTTTGTTGTGGAATAATTATACTTTTTTGTGTAATAAACCTATCACTATTTTTTAAAAATTAACGGCGCAACTCATCAAGCTGAAATTTTCTCTGAAGGCAGATGGTAATGACTTCTACTTGTAGAAAAAATTTCAGGCCAATCTGATGTTTGTTGTTTGAGATAGAGTGATTTCCCCGTTTTACGTTTGTTGTGGAAAATTTATACTTTTTTGTGTAATAAACCTATCAATATTTTTTAAAAAATAACGGCACAACTCATCAAGCTGAAATTTTTACAGCAGGCAGTTGGTAATGACTTCTACTTGTAGAAAAAATTTCAGGCCAATCTGATGTTTGTTGTTTGAGATAGAGTGATTTCCCCGTTTTACGTTTGTTGTGGAATAATTATACTTTTTTGTGTAATAAACTTATCACTATTTTTTAAAAATTAACGGCACAACTCATCAAGCTGAAATTTTCTCTGAAGGCAGATGGTTATGACTTCTACTTGTAGAAAAAATTTCAGGCCAATCTGATGTTTGTTGTTTGAGATAGAGTGATTTCCCCGTTTTACGTTTGTTGTGGAAAATTTATACTTTTTTGTGTAATAAACCTATCAATATTTTTTAAAAAATAACGGCACAGCTCATCAAGCTGAAATTTTCTCTGAAGGCAGATGGCAATGACTTCTACTTGTAGAAAAAATTTCAGGCCAATCTGATGTTTGTTGTTTGAGATAGAGTGATTTCCCCGTTTTACGTTTGTTGTGGAATAATTATACTTTTTTGTGTAATAAACCTATCACTATTTTTTAAAAATTAACGGCACAACTCATCAAGCTGAAATTTTTACAGTAGGCAGTTGGTAATGACTTCTACTTGTAGAAAAAATTTCAGGCCAATCTGACGGTTGGGGTTAGAGATAGAGTGATTTCCCCGGTTTACTTTTGTTGTGGAAAACATTAATTGAAGATTTTTAACAAAAGAAAAGCAGTATTCATATAGGACATTAAAAACATCTCGGATTGTTGGTTGTTCTTAGTAACGTTCAACCTGCTTGCAAACGGGGTGATCGGGTTTAGAATCGAAAAAAAACCGGCGTGGAAACTAACTTATTAAAAAGGGGAAGCCTGGCTCAAAGTTTCCCCATGAGACACGGCAATGAGTCTTAGCACCTGAAATCTGATGTCTGTGTTAGGGAATCTGAACTTTTTTTTTTTTTTTTTTTTTTTTTTTTTTTTTTTTTTTTTTTTTTTTTGCGCTTTGTAGTGACTACTCCATAATGGTTGAGTTTGCAATAATTTCTACTTGTAGAAACAATTTCAGGCCAATCTGAGGGTTGGGGTTAGAGATAGAGCGATTTGCCTGTTTTACTCTTGTGTAATAAATCTATTACGATTTTTTTAAATAAACGGCGCAACTTATCAAGCCGAAATTTTCACAGAAGGCAGTTGGTAATGACTTCTACTTGTAGAAAAAATTTCAGGCCAATCTGATGTTTGTTGTTTGAGATAGAGTGATTTCCCCGTTTTACGTTTGTTGTGGAATAATTATACTTTTTTGTGTAATAAACCTATCACTATTTTTTTTAAATTAACGGCACAGTTTATCAAGCTGAAATTTTCACAGAAGGCAGTTGGTAATGACTTCTACTTGTAGAAAAAATTCAGGCCAATCTGATGTTTGTTGTTTGAGATAGAGTGATTTCCCCGTTTTACGTTTGTTGTGGAAAATTTATACTTTTTTGTGTAATAAACCTATCAATATTTTTTAAAAAATAACGGCACAACTCATCAAGCTGAAATTTTCTCTGAAGGCAGATGGTAATGACTTCTACTTGTAGAAAAAATTTCAGGCCAATCTGATGTTTGTTGTTTGAGATAGAGTGATTTCCCCGTTTTACGTTTGTTGTGGAATAATTATACTTTTTTGTGTAATAAACCTATCACTATTTTTTAAAAATTAACGGCACAACTCATCAAGCTGAAATTTTCTCTGAAGGCAGATGGTAATGACTTCTACTTGTAGAAAAAATTTCAGGCCAATCTGACGTTTGTTGTTTGAGATAGAGTGATTTCCTCGTTTTACGTTTGTTGTGGAAAATTTATACTTTTTTGTGTAATAAACCTATCAATATTTTTTAAAAAATAACGGCACAACTCATCAAGCTGAAATTTTTACAGCAGGCAGTTGGTAATGACTTCTACTTGTAGAAAAAATTTCAGGCCAATCTGATGTTTGTTGTTTGAGATAGAGTGATTTCCCCGTTTTACGTTTGTTGTGGAATAATTATACTTTTTTGTGTAATAAACCTATCACTATTTTTTAAAAATTAACGGCACAACTCATCAAGCTGAAATTTTTACAGTAGGCAGTTGGTAATGACTTCTACTTGAAGAAAAAATTTCAGGCCAATCTGACGGTTGGGGTTAGAGATAGAGTGATTTCCCCGGTTTACTTTTGTTGTGGAAAACATTAATTGAAGATTTTTAACAAAAGAAAAGCAGTATTCATATAGGACATTAAAAACATCTCGGATTGTTGGTTGTTCTAAGTAACGTTCAACCTGCTTGCAAACGGGGTGATCGGGTTTAGAATCGAAAAAAAAATCGGCATGGAAACTAACTTATTAAAAAGGGGAAGCCTGGCTCAAAGTTTCCCCATGAGACACGGCAATGAGTCTTAGCACCTGAAATCTGATGTCTGTGTTAGGGAATCGGAACTTTTTTTTTTTTTTTTTTTTTTTTTTTTTTGCGCTTTGTAGTGACTACTCCATAATGGTTGAGTTTGCAATAATTTCTACTTGTAGAAACAATTTCAGGCCAATCTGAAGGTTGGGGTTAGAGATAGAGCGATTTGCCTGTTTTACTCTTGTGTAATAAATCTATTACGATTTTTTTAAATAAACGGCGCAACTTATCAAGCCGAAATTTTCACAGAAGGCAGTTGGTAATGACTTCTACTTGTAGAAAAAATTTCAGGCCAATCTGATGTTTGTTGTTTGAGATAGAGTGATTTCCCCGTTTTACGTTTGTTGTGGAATAATTATACTTTTTTGTGTAATAAACCTATCACTATTTTTTAAAAATTAACGGCACAGTTTATCAAGCTGAAATTTTCACAGAAGGCAGTTGGTAATGACTTCTACTTGTAGAAAAAAATTCAGGCCAATCTGATGTTTGTTGTTTGAGATAGAGTGATTTCCCCGTTTTACGTTTGTTGTGGAAAATTTATACTTTTTTGTGTAATAAACCTATCAATATTTTTTAAAAAATAACGGCACAACTCATCAAGCTGAAATTTTCTCTGAAGGCAGATGGCAATGACTTCTACTTGTAGAAAAAATTTCAGGCCAATCTGATGTTTGTTGTTTGAGATAGAGTGATTTCCCCGTTTTACGTTTGTTGTGGAAAATTTATACTTTTTTGTGTAATAAACCTATCACTATTTTTTAAAAACTAACGGCACAACTCATCAAGCTGAAATTTTCTCTGAAGGCAGATGGTAATGACTTCTACTTGTAGAAAAAATTTCAGGCCAATCTGATGTTTGTTGTTTGAGATAGAGTGATTTCCCCGTTTTACGTTTGTTGTGGAAAATTTATACTTTTTTGTGTAATAAACCTATCAATATTTTTTAAAAAATAACGGCACAACTCATCAAGCTGAAATTTTTTCTGAAGGCAGATGGCAATGACTTCTACTTGTAGAAAAAATTTCAGGCCAATCTGATGTTTGTTGTTTGAGATAGAGTGATTTCCCCGTTTTACGTTTGTTGTGGAATAATTATACTTTTTTGTGTAATAAACCTATCAATATTTTTTAAAAAATAACGGCACAGCTCATCAAGCTGAAATTTTCTCTGAAGGCAGATGGTAATGACTTCTACTTGTAGAAAAAATTTCAGGCCAATCTGATGTTTGTTGTTTGAGATAGAGTGATTTCCCCGTTTTACGTTTGTTGTGGAAAACATTAATTGAAGATTTTTAACAAAAGAAAAGCAGTATTCATATAGGACATTAAAAAACATCTCGGATTGTTGGTTGTTCTTAGTAACGTTCAACCTGCTTGCAAACGGGGTGATCGGGCTTAGAATCGAAAAAAAAATCGGCGTGGAAACTAACTTATTAAAAAGGGGAAGCCGGGCTCAAAGTTTCCCCATGAGACACGGCAATGAGTCTTAGCACCTGAAATCTGATGTCTGTGTTAGAGAATCTGACCTTTTTTTTTTTTTTTTTTTTTTTTTTTTTTTTTTTTTTTTTTGCGCTTTGTAGTGACTACTCCATAATGGTTGAGTTTGCAATAATTTCTACTTGTAGAAACAATTTCAGGCCAATCTGAAGGTTGGGGTTAGAGATAGAGCGATTTGCCTGTTTTACTCTTGTGTAATAAATCTATTACGATTTTTTTAAATAAACGGCGCAACTTATCAAGCCGAAACTTTCACAGAACGCAGTTGGTAATGACTTCTACTTGTAGAAAAAATTTCAGGCCAATCTGATGTTTGTTGTTTGAGATAGAGTGATTTCCCCGTTTTACGTTTGTTGTGGAATAATTATACTTTTTTGTGTAATAAACCTATCACTATTTTTTAAAAATTAACGGCACAGTTTATCAAGCTGAAATTTTCACAGAAGGCAGTTGGTAATGACTTCTACTTGTAGAAAAAAAAATCAGGCCAATCTGATGTTTGTTGTTTGAGATAGAGTGATTTCCCCGTTTTACGTTTGTTGTGGAAAATTTATACTTTTTTGTGTAATAAACCTATCAATATTTTTTAAAAAATAACGGCACAACTCATCAAGCTGAAATTTTCTCTGAAGGCAGATGGTAATGACTTCTACTTGTAGAAAAAATTTCAGGCCAATCTGATGTTTGTTGTTTGAGATAGAGTGATTTCCCCGTTTTACGTTTGTTGTGGAATAATTATACTTTTTTGTGTAATAAACCTATCACTATTTTTTAAAAATTAACGGCGCAACTCATCAAGCTGAAATTTTCTCTGAAGGCAGATGGTAATGACTTCTACTTGTAGAAAAAATTTCAGGCCAATCTGATGTTTGTTGTTTGAGATAGAGTGATTTCCCCGTTTTACGTTTGTTGTGGAAAATTTATACTTTTTTGTGTAATAAACCTATCAATATTTTTTAAAAAATAACGGCACAACTCATCAAGCTGAAATTTTTACAGCAGGCAGTTGGTAATGACTTCTACTTGTAGAAAAAATTTCAGGCCAATCTGATGTTTGTTGTTTGAGATAGAGTGATTTCCCCGTTTTACGTTTGTTGTGGAATAATTATACTTTTTTGTGTAATAAACTTATCACTATTTTTTTAAAATTAACGGCACAACTCATCAAGCTGAAATTTTCTCTGAAGGCAGATGGTAATGACTTCTACTTGTAGAAAAAATTTCAGGCCAATCTGATGTTTGTTGTTTGAGATAGAGTGATTTCCCCGTTTTACGTTTGTTGTGGAAAATTTATACTTTTTTGTGTAATAAACCTATCAATATTTTTTTAAAAATAACGGCACAGCTCATCAAGCTGAAATTTTTACAGCAGGCAGTTGGTAATGACTTCTACTTGTAGAAAAAATTTCAGGCCAATCTGATGTTTGTTGTTTGAGATAGAGTGATTTCCCCGTTTTACGTTTGTTGTGGAAAATTTATACTTTTTTGTGTAATAAACCTATCAATATTTTTTAAAAAATAACGGCACAGCTCATCAAGCTGAAATTTTCTCTGAAGGCAGATGGTAATGACTTCTACTTGTAGAAAAAATTTCAGGCCAATCTGATGTTTGTTGTTTGAGATAGAGTGATTTCCCCGTTTTACGTTTGTTGTGGAATAATTATACTTTTTTGTGTAATAAACCTATCACTATTTTTTAAAAATTAACGGCACAACTCATCAAGCTGAAATTTTTACAGTAGGCAGTTGGTAATGACTTCTACTTGTAGAAAAAATTTCAGGCCAATCTGACGGTTGGGGTTAGAGATAGAGTGATTTCCCCGGTTTACTTTTGTTGTGGAAAACATTAATTGAAGATTTTTAACAAAAGAAAAGCAGTATTCATATAGGACATTAAAAACATCTCGGATTGTTGGTTATTCTTAGTAACGTTCAACCTGCTTGCAAACGGGGTGATCGGGTTTAGAATCGAAAAAAAAAATCGGCGTGGAAACTAACTTATTAAAAAGGGGAAGCCTGGCTCAAAGTTTCCCCATGAGACACGGCAATGAGTCTTAGCACCTGAAATCTGATGTCTGTGTTAGGGAATCTGAACTTTTTTTTTGTTTTTTTTTTTTTTTTTTTTTTTTTGCGCTTTGTAGTGACTACTCCATAATGGTTGAGTTTGCAATAATTTCTACTTGTAGAAACAATTTCAGGCCAATCTGAAGGTTGGGGTTAGAGATAGAGCGATTTGCCTGTTTTACTCTTGTGTAATAAATCTATTACGATTTTTTTAAATAAACGGCGCAACTTATCAAGCCGAAACTTTCACAGAACGCAGTTGGTAATGACTTCTACTTGTAGAAAAAATTTCAGGCCAATCTGATGTTTGTTGTTTGAGATAGAGTGATTTCCCCGTTTTACGTTTGTTGTGGAATAATTATACTTTTTTGTGTAATAAACCTATCACTATTTTTTAAAAATTAACGGCACAGTTTATCAAGCTGAAATTTTCACAGAAGGCAGTTGGTAATGACTTCTACTTGTAGAAAAAAAAATCAGGCCAATCTGATGTTTGTTGTTTGAGATAGAGTGATTTCCCCGTTTTACGTTTGTTGTGGAAAATTTATACTTTTTTGTGTAATAAACCTATCAATATTTTTTAAAAAATAACGGCACAACTCATCAAGCTGAAATTTTCTCTGAAGGCAGATGGTAATGACTTCTACTTGTAGAAAAAATTTCAGGCCAATCTGATGTTTGTTGTTTGAGATAGAGTGATTTCCCCGTTTTACGTTTGTTGTGGAATAATTATACTTTTTTGTGTAATAAACCTATCACTATTTTTTAAAAATTAACGGCGCAACTCATCAAGCTGAAATTTTCTCTGAAGGCAGATGGTAATGACTTCTACTTGTAGAAAAAATTTCAGGCCAATCTGATGTTTGTTGTTTGAGATAGAGTGATTTCCCCGTTTTACGTTTGTTGTGGAAAATTTATACTTTTTTGTGTAATAAACCTATCAATATTTTTTAAAAAATAACGGCACAACTCATCAAGCTGAAATTTTTACAGCAGGCAGTTGGTAATGACTTCTACTTGTAGAAAAAATTTCAGGCCAATCTGATGTTTGTTGTTTGAGATAGAGTGATTTCCCCGTTTTACGTTTGTTGTGGAATAATTATACTTTTTTGTGTAATAAACTTATCACTATTTTTTAAAAATTAACGGCACAACTCATCAAGCTGAAATTTTCTCTGAAGGCAGATGGTAATGACTTCTACTTGTAGAAAAAATTTCAGGCCAATCTGATGTTTGTTGTTTGAGATAGAGTGATTTCCCCGTTTTACGTTTGTTGTGGAATAATTATACTTTTTTGTGTAATAAACCTATCACTATTTTTTAAAAATTAACGGCACAACTCATCAAGCTGAAATTTTCTCTGAAGGCAGATGGTAATGACTTCTACTTGTAGAAAAAATTTCAGGCCAATCTGATGTTTGTTGTTTGAGATAGAGTGATTTCCCCGTTTTACGTTTGTTGTGGAAAATTTATACTTTTTTGTGTAATAAACCTATCAATATTTTTTTAAAAATAACGGCACAGCTCATCAAGCTGAAATTTTTACAGCAGGCAGTTGGTAATGACTTCTACTTGTAGAAAAAATTTCAGGCCAATCTGATGTTTGTTGTTTGAGATAGAGTGATTTCCCCGTTTTACGTTTGTTGTGGAAAATTTATACTTTTTTGTGTAATAAACCTATCAATATTTTTTAAAAAATAACGGCACAGCTCATCAAGCTGAAATTTTCTCTGAAGGCAGATGGTAATGACTTCTACTTGTAGAAAAAATTTCAGGCCAATCTGATGTTTTTGTTTGAGATAGAGTGATTTCCCCGTTTTACGTTTGTTGTGGAATAATTATACTTTTTTGTGTAATAAACCTATCACTATTTTTTAAAAATTAACGGCACAACTCATCAAGCTGAAATTTTTACAGTAGGCAGTTGGTAATGACTTCTACTTGTAGAAAAAATTTCAGGCCAATCTGACGGTTGGGGTTAGAGATAGAGTGATTTCCCCGGTTTACTTTTGTTGTGGAAAACATTAATTGAAGATTTTTAACAAAAGAAAAGCAGTATTCATATAGGACATTAAAAACATCTCGGATTGTTGGTTATTCTTAGTAACGTTCAACCTGCTTGCAAACGGGGTGATCGGGTTTAGAATCGAAAAAAAAAATCGGCGTGGAAACTAACTTATTAAAAAGCGGAAGCCTGGCTCAAAGTTTCCCCATGAGACACGGCAATGAGTCTTAGCACCTGAAATCTGATGTCTGTGTTAGGGAATCGGAACTTTTTTTTTTTTTTTTTTTTTTTTTTTTTTGCGCTTTGTAGTGACTACTCCATAATGGTTGAGTTTGCAATAATTTCTACTTGTAGAAACAATTTCAGGCCAATCTGAAGGTTGGGGTTAGAGATAGAGCGATTTGCCTGTTTTACTCTTGTGTAATAAATCTATTACGATTTTTTTAAATAAACGGCGCAACTTATCAAGCCGAAATTTTCACAGAAGGCAGTTGGTAATGACTTCTACTTGTAGAAAAAATTTCAGGCCAATCTGATGTTTGTTGTTTGAGATAGAGTGATTTCCCCGTTTTACGTTTGTTGTGGAATAATTATACTTTTTTGTGTAATAAACCTATCACTATTTTTTAAAAATTAACGGCACAGTTTATCAAGCTGAAATTTTCACAGAAGGCAGTTGGTAATGACTTCTACTTGTAGAAAAAAATTCAGGCCAATCTGATGTTTGTTGTTTGAGATAGAGTGATTTCCCCGTTTTACGTTTGTTGTGGAAAATTTATACTTTTTTGTGTAATAAACCTATCAATATTTTTTAAAAAATAACGGCACAACTCATCAAGCTGAAATTTTCTCTGAAGGCAGATGGCAATGACTTCTACTTGTAGAAAAAATTTCAGGCCAATCTGATGTTTGTTGTTTGAGATAGAGTGATTTCCCCGTTTTACGTTTGTTGTGGAATAATTATACTTTTTTGTGTAATAAACCTATCACTATTTTTTAAAAATTAACGGCGCAACTCATCAAGCTGAAATTTTCTCTGAAGGCAGATGGTAATGACTTCTACTTGTAGAAAAAATTTCAGGCCAATCTGATGTTTGTTGTTTGAGATAGAGTGATTTCCCCGTTTTACGTTTGTTGTGGAATAATTATACTTTTTTGTGTAATAAACCTATCACTATTTTTTAAAAATTAACGGCACAACTCATCAAGCTGAAATTTTCTCTGAAGGCAGATGGTAATGACTTCTACTTGTAGAAAAAAATTCAGGCCAATCTGATGTTTGTTGTTTGAGATAGAGTGATTTCCCCGTTTTACGTTTGTTGTGGAAAATTTATACTTTTTTGTGTAATAAACCTATCACTATTTTTTAAAAACTAACGGCACAACTCATCAAGCTGAAATTTTCTCTGAAGGCAGATGGTAATGACTTCTACTTGTAGAAAAAATTTCAGGCCAATCTGATGTTTGTTGTTTGAGATAGAGTGATTTCCCCGTTTTACGTTTGTTGTGGAAAATTTATACTTTTTTGTGTAATAAACCTATCAATATTTTTTAAAAAATAACGGCACAACTCATCAAGCTGAAATTTTCTCTGAAGGCAGATGGCAATGACTTCTACTTGTAGAAAAAATTTCAGGCCAATCTGATGTTTGTTGTTTGAGATAGAGTGATTTCCCCGTTTTACGTTTGTTGTGGAAAATTTATACTTTTTTGTGTAATAAACCTATCACTATTTTTTAAAAACTAACGGCACAACTCATCAAGCTGAAATTTTCTCTGAAGGCAGATGGTAATGACTTCTACTTGTAGAAAAAATTTCAGGCCAATCTGATGTTTGTTGTTTGAGATAGAGTGATTTCCCCGTTTTACGTTTGTTGTGGAAAATTTATACTTTTTTGTGTAATAAACCTATCAATATTTTTAAAAAATAACGGCACAGCTCATCAAGCTGAAATTTTCTCTGAAGGCAGATGGTAATGACTTCTACTTGTAGAAAAAATTTCAGGCCAATCTGATGTTTGTTGTTTGAGATAGAGTGATTTCCCCGTTTTACGTTTGTTGTGGAAAACATTAATTGAAGATTTTTAACAAAAGAAAAGCAGTATTCATATAGGACATTAAAAAACATCTCGGATTGTTGGTTGTTCTTAGTAACGTTCAACCTGCTTGCAAACGGGGTGATCGGGTTTAGAATCGAAAAAAAAAATCGGCGTGGAAACTAACTTATTAAAAAGGGGAAGCCTGGCTCAAAGTTTCCCCATGAGACACGGCAATGAGTCTTAGCACCTGAAATCTGATGTCTGTGTTAGGGAATCTGAACTTTTTTTTTGTTTTTTTTTTTTTTTTTTTTTTTTGCGCTTTGTAGTGACTACTCCATAATGGTTGAGTTTGCAATAATTTCTACTTGTAGAAACAATTTCAGGCCAATCTGAAGGTTGGGGTTAGAGATAGAGCGATTTGCTTGTTTTACTCTTGTGTAATAAATCTATTACGATTTTTTTAAATAAACGGCGCAACTTATCAAGCCGAAACTTTCACAGAACGCAGTTGGTAATGACTTCTACTTGTAGAAAAAATTTCAGGCCAATCTGATGTTTGTTGTTTGAGATAGAGTGATTTCCCCGTTTTACGTTTGTTGTGGAATAATTATACTTTTTTGTGTAATAAACCTATCACTATTTTTTAAAAATTAACGGCACAGTTTATCAAGCTGAAATTTTCACAGAAGGCAGTTGGTAATGACTTCTACTTGTAGAAAAAAAATTCAGGCCAATCTGATGTTTGTTGTTTGAGATAGAGTGATTTCCCCGTTTTACGTTTGTTGTGGAAAATTTATACTTTTTTGTGTAATAAACCTATCAATATTTTTTAAAAAATAACGGCACAACTCATCAAGCTGAAATTTTCTCTGAAGGCAGATGGTAATGACTTCTACTTGTAGAAAAAATTTCAGGCCAATCTGATGTTTGTTGTTTGAGATAGAGTGATTTCCCCGTTTTACGTTTGTTGTGGAATAATTATACTTTTTTGTGTAATAAACTTATCACTATTTTTTTAAAATTAACGGCGCAACTCATCAAGCTGAAATTTTCTCTGAAGGCAGATGGTAATGACTTCTACTTGTAGAAAAAATTTCAGGCCAATCTGATGTTTGTTGTTTGAGATAGAGTGATTTCCCCGTTTTACGTTTGTTGTGGAAAATTTATACTTTTTTGTGTAATAAACCTATCAATATTTTTTAAAAAATAACGGCACAACTCATCAAGCTGAAATTTTTACAGCAGGCAGTTGGTAATGACTTCTACTTGTAGAAAAAATTTCAGGCCAATCTGATGTTTGTTGTTTGAGATAGAGTGATTTCCCCGTTTTACGTTTGTTGTGGAATAATTATACTTTTTTGTGTAATAAACTTATCACTATTTTTTAAAAATTAACGGCACAACTCATCAAGCTGAAATTTTCTCTGAAGGCAGATGGTTATGACTTCTACTTGTAGAAAAAATTTCAGGCCAATCTGATGTTTGTTGTTTGAGATAGAGTGATTTCCCCGTTTTACGTTTGTTGTGGAAAATTTATACTTTTTTGTGTAATAAACCTATCAATATTTTTTAAAAAATAACGGCACAGCTCATCAAGCTGAAATTTTCTCTGAAGGCAGATGGTAATGACTTCTACTTGTAGAAAAAATTTCAGGCCAATCTGATGTTTGTTGTTTGAGATAGAGTGATTTCCCCGTTTTACGTTTGTTGTGGAATAATTATACTTTTTTGTGTAATAAACCTATCACTATTTTTTTAAAATTAACGGCACAACTCATGAAGCTGAAATTTTCTCTGAAGGCAGATGGTAATGACTTCTACTTGTAGAAAAAATTTCAGACCAATCTGATGTTTGTTGTTTGAGATAGAGTGATTTCCCCGTTTTACGTTTGTTGTGGAAAATTTATACTTTTTTGTGTAATAAACCTATCAATATTTTTTAAAAAATAACGGCACAACTCATCAAGCTGAAATTTTTACAGCAGGCAGTTGGTAATGACTTCTACTTGTAGAAAAAATTTCAGGCCAATCTGATGTTTGTTGTTTGAGATAGAGTGATTTCCCCGTTTTACGTTTGTTGTGGAATAATTATACTTTTTTGTGTAATAAACCTATCACTATTTTTTAAAAATTAACGGCACAACTCATCAAGCTGAAATTTTTACAGTAGGCAGTTGGTAATGACTTCTACTTGAAGAAAAAATTTCAGGCCAATCTGACGGTTGGGGTTAGAGATAGAGTGATTTCCCCGGTTTACTTTTGTTGTGGAAAACATTAATTGAAGATTTTTAACAAAAGAAAAGCAGTATTCATATAGGACATTAAAAACATCTCGGATTGTTGGTTGTTCTAAGTAACGTTCAACCTGCTTGCAAACGGGGTGATCGGGTTTAGAATCGAAAAAAAAATCGGCGTGGAAACTAACTTATTAAAAAGGGGAAGCCTGGCTCAAAGTTTCCCCATGAGACACGGCAATGAGTCTTAGCACCTGAAATCTGATGTCTGTGTTAGGGAATCTGAACTTTTTTTTTTTTTTTTTTTTTTTTTTTTTTTTTTTTTTTGCGCTTTGTAGTGACTACTCCATAATGGTTGAGTTTGCAATAATTTCTACTTGTAGAAAAAATTTCAGGCCAATCTGAAGGTTGGGGTTAGAGATAGAGCGATTTGCCTGTTTTACTCTTGTGTAATAAATCTATTACGATTTTTTTAAATAAACGGCGCAACTTATCAAGCCGAAATTTTCACAGAAGGCAGTTGGTAATGACTTCTACTTGTAGAAAAAATTTCAGGCCAATCTGATGTTTGTTGTTTGAGATAGAGTGATTTCCCCGTTTTACGTTTGTTGTGGAATAATTATACTTTTTTGTGTAATAAACCTATCACTATTTTTTAAAAATTAACGGCACAGTTTATCAAGCTGAAATTTTCACAGAAGGCAGTTGGTAATGACTTCTACTTGTAGAAAAAAATTCAGGCCAATCTGATGTTTGTTGTTTGAGATAGAGTGATTTCCCCGTTTTACGTTTGTTGTGGAAAATTTATACTTTTTTGTGTAATAAACCTATCAATATTTTTTAAAAAATAACGGCACAACTCATCAAGCTGAAATTTTCTCTGAAGGCAGATGGCAATGACTTCTACTTGTAGAAAAAATTTCAGGCCAATCTGATGTTTGTTGTTTGAGATAGAGTGATTTCCCCGTTTTACGTTTGTTGTGGAATAATTATACTTTTTTGTGTAATAAACCTATCACTATTTTTTAAAAATTAACGGCGCAACTCATCAAGCTGAAATTTTCTCTGAAGGCAGATGGTAATGACTTCTACTTGTAGAAAAAATTTCAGGCCAATCTGATGTTTGTTGTTTGAGATAGAGTGATTTCCCCGTTTTACGTTTGTTGTGGAATAATTATACTTTTTTGTGTAATAAACCTATCACTATTTTTTAAAAATTAACGGCACAACTCATCAAGCTGAAATTTTCTCTGAAGGCAGATGGTAATGACTTCTACTTGTAGAAAAAAATTCAGGCCAATCTGATGTTTGTTGTTTGAGATAGAGTGATTTCCCCGTTTTACGTTTGTTGTGGAAAATTTATACTTTTTTGTGTAATAAACCTATCACTATTTTTTAAAAATTAACGGCACAACTCATCAAGCTGAAATTTTCTCTGAAGGCAGATGGTAATGACTTCTACTTGTAGAAAAAATTTCAGGCCAATCTGATGTTTGTTGTTTGAGATAGAGTGATTTCCCCGTTTTACGTTTGTTGTGGAATAATTATACTTTTTTGTGTAATAAACCTATCAATATTTTTTAAAAAATAACGGCACAACTCATCAAGCTGAAATTTTCTCTGAAGGCAGATGGCAATGACTTCTACTTGTAGAAAAAATTTCAGGCCAATCTGATGTTTGTTGTTTGAGATAGAGTGATTTCCCCGTTTTACGTTTGTTGTGGAATAATTATACTTTTTTGTGTAATAAACCTATCACTATTTTTTAAAAATTAACGGCACAACTCATCAAGCTGAAATTTTCTCTGAAGGCAGATGGTAATGACTTCTACTTGTAGAAAAAATTTCAGGCCAATCTGATGTTTGTTGTTTGAGATAGAGTGATTTCCCCGTTTTACGTTTGTTGTGGAATAATTATACTTTTTTGTGTAATAAACCTATCACTATTTTTTAAAAATTAACGGCACAGCTCATCAAGCTGAAATTTTCTCTGAAGGCAGATGGTAATGACTTCTACTTGTAGAAAAAATTTCAGGCCAATCTGATGTTTGTTGTTTGAGATAGAGTGATTTCCCCGTTTTACGTTTGTTGTGGAATAATTATACTTTTTTGTGTAATAAACCTATCACTATTTTTTAAAAATTAACGGCACAACTCATCAAGCTGAAATTTTCTCTGAAGGCAGATGGTAATGACTTCTACTTGTAGAAAAAATTTCAGGCCAATCTGATGTTTGTTGTTTGAGATAGAGTGATTTCCCCGTTTTACGTTTGTTGTGGAAAATTTATACTTTTTTGTGTAATAAACCTATCAATATTTTTTAAAAAATAACGGCACAACTCATCAAGCTGAAATTTTTACAGCAGGCAGTTGGTAATGACTTCTACTTGTAGAAAAAATTTCAGGCCAATCTGATGTTTGTTGTTTGAGATAGAGTGATTTCCCCGTTTTACGTTTGTTGTGGAATAATTATACTTTTTTGTGTAATAAACCTATCACTATTTTTTAAAAATTAACGGCACAGCTCATCAAGCTGAAATTTTCTCTGAAGGCAGATGGTAATGACTTCTACTTGTAGAAAAAATTTCAGGCTAATCTGATGTTTGTTGTTTGAGATAGAGTGATTTCCCCGTTTTACGTTTGTTGTGGAATAATTATACTTTTTTGTGTAATAAACCTATCACTATTTTTTAAAAATTAACGGCACAACTCATCAAGCTGAAATTTTCTCTGAAGACAGATGGTAATGACTTCTACTTGTAGAAAAAATTTCAGGCCAATCTGATGTTTGTTGTTTGAGATAGAGTGATTTCCCCGTTTTACGTTTGTTGTGGAAAATTTATACTTTTTTGTGTAATAAACCTATCAATATTTTTTAAAAAATAACGGCACAGCTCATCAAGCTGAAATTTTCTCTGAAGGCAGATGGTAATGACTTCTACTTGTAGAAAAAATTTCAGGCCAATCTGATGTTTGTTGTTTGAGATAGAGTGATTTCCCCGTTTTACGTTTGTTGTGGAAAATTTATACTTTTTTGTGTAATAAACCTATCAATATTTTTTAAAAAATAACGGCACAGCTCATCAAGCTGAAATTTTCTCTGAAGGCAGATGGTAATGACTTCTACTTGTAGAAAAAATTTCAGGCCAATCTGATGTTTGTTGTTTGAGATAGAGTGATTTCCCCGTTTTACGTTTGTTGTGGAATAATTATACTTTTTTGTGTAATAAACCTATCACTATTTTTTAAAAATTAACGGCACAACTCATCAAGCTGAAATTTTTACAGTAGGCAGTTGGTAATGACTTCTACTTGTAGAAAAAATTTCAGGCCAATCTGACGGTTGGGGTTAGAGATAGAGTGATTTCCCCGGTTTACTTTTGTTGTGGAAAACATTAATTGAAGATTTTTAACAAAAGAAAAGCAGTATTCATATAGGACATTAAAAACATCTCGGATTGTTGGTTGTTCTTAGTAACGTTCAACCTGCTTGCAAACGGGGTGATCGGGTTTAGAATCGAAAAAAAAAATCGGCGTGGAAACTAACTTATTAAAAAGGGGAAGCCTGGCTCAAAGTTTCCCCATGTGACACGGCAATGAGTCTTAGCACCTGAAATCTGATGTCTGTGTTAGAGAATCTGAACTTTTTTTTTTTCTTTTTTTTTTTTTTTTTTTTTTTTTTTGCGCTTTGTAGTGACTACTCCATAATGGTTGAGTTTGCAATAATTTCTACTTGTAGAAACAATTTCAGGCCAATCTGAAGGTTGGGGTTAGAGATAGAGCGATTTGCCTGTTTTACTCTTGTGTAATAAATCTATTACGATTTTTTTAAATAAACGGCGCAACTTATCAAGCCGAAATTTTCACAGAAGGCAGTTGGTAATGACTTCTACTTGTAGAAAAAATTTCAGGCCAATCTGATGTTTGTTGTTTGAGATAGAGTGATTTCCCCGTTTTACGTTTGTTGTGGAATAATTATACTTTTTTGTGTAATAAACCTATCACTATTTTTTAAAAATTAACGGCACAGTTTATCAAGCTGAAATTTTCACAGCAGGCAGTTGGTAATGACTTCTACTTGTAGAAAAAAATTCAGGCCAATCTGATGTTTGTTGTTTGAGATAGAGTGATTTCCCCGTTTTACGTTTGTTGTGGAAAATTTATACTTTTTTGTGTAATAAACCTATCAATATTTTTAAAAAAATAACGGCACAGTTTATCAAGCTGAAATTTTCACAGAAGGCAGTTGGTAATGACTTCTACTTGTAGAAAAAAATTCAGGCCAATCTGATGTTTGTTGTTTGAGATAGAGTGATTTCCCCGTTTTACGTTTGTTGTGGAATAATTATACTTTTTTGTGTAATAAACCTATCACTATTTTTTAAAAATTAACGGCACAGTTTATCAAGCTGAAATTTTCACAGAAGGCAGTTGGTAATGACTTCTACTTGTAGAAAAAATTTCAGGCCAATCTGATGTTTGTTGTTTGAGATAGAGTGATTTCCCCGTTTTACGTTTGTTGTGGAAAATTTATACTTTTTTGTGTAATAAACCTATCACTATTTTTTAAAAATTAACGGCACAGTTTATCAAGCTGAAATTTTCACAGAAGGCAGTTGGTAATGACTTCTACTTGTAGAAAAAAATTCAGGCCAATCTGATGTTTGTTGTTTGAGATAGAGTGATTTCCCCGTTTTACGTTTGTTGTGGAATAATTATACTTTTTTGTGTAATAAACCTATCACTATTTTTTAAAAATTAACGGCACAACTCATCAAGCTGAAATTTTTACAGTAGGCAGTTGGTAATGACTTCTACTTGTAGAAAAAATTTCAGGCCAATCTGACGGTTGGGGTTAGAGATAGAGTGATTTCCCCGGTTTACTTTTGTTGTGGAAAACATTAATTGAAGATTTTTAACAAAAGAAAAGCAGTATTCATATAGGACATTAAAAACATCTAGGATTGTTGGTTGTTCTTAGTAACGTTCAACCTGCTTGCAAACGGGGTGATCGGGTTTAGAATCGAAAAAAAAATCGGCGTGGAAACTAACTTATTAAAAAGGGGAAGCCTGGCTCAAAGTTTCCCCATGAGACACGGCAATGAGTCTTAGCACCTGAAATCTGATGTCTGTGTTAGGGAATCTGAACTTTTTTTTTGTTTTTTTTTTTTTTTTTTTTTGCGCTTTGTAGTGACTACTCCATTATGGTTGAGTTTGCAATAATTTCTACTTGTAGAAACAATTTCAGGCCAATCTGATGTTTGTTGTTTGAGATAGAGTGATTTCCCCGTTTTACGTTTGTTGTGGAATAATTATACTTTTTTGTGTAATAAACCTATCACTATTTTTTAAAAATTAACGGCACAACTCATCAAGCTGAAATTTTCTCTGAAGGCAGATGGTAATGACTTCTACTTGTAGAAAAAATTTCAGGCCAATCTGATGTTTGTTGTTTGAGATAGAGTGATTTCCCCGTTTTACGTTTGTTGTGGAAAATTTATACTTTTTTGTGTAATAAACCTATCAATATTTTTTAAAAAATAACGGCACAACTCATCAAGCTGAAATTTTTACAGCAGGCAGTTGGTAATGACTTCTACTTGTAGAAAAAATTTCAGGCCAATCTGATGTTTGTTGTTTGAGATAGAGTGATTTCCCCGTTTTACGTTTGTTGTGGAATAATTATACTTTTTTGTGTAATAAACCTATCACTATTTTTTAAAAATTAACGGCACAACTCATGAAGCTGAAATTTTCTCTGAAGGCAGATGGTAATGACTTCTACTTGAAGAAAAAATTTCAGGCCAATCTGACGGTTGGGGTTAGAGATAGAGTGATTTCCCCGGTTTACTTTTGTTGTGGAAAACATTAATTGAAGATTTTTAACAAAAGAAAAGCAGTATTCATATAGGATATTAAAAACATCTCGGATTGTTGGTTGTTCTTAGTAACGTTCAACCTGCTTGCAAACGGGGTGATCGGGTTTAGAATCGAAAAAAAAATCGGCGTGGAAACTAACTTATTAAAAAGGGGAAGCCTGGCTCAAAGTTTCCCCATGAGACACGGCAATGAGTCTTAGCACCTGAAATCTGATGTCTGTGTTAGGGAATCTGAACTTTTTTTTTGTTTTTTTTTTTTTTTTTTTTTGCGCTTTGTAGTGACTACTCCATAATGGTTGAGTTTGCAATAATTTCTACTTGTAGAAACAATTTCAGGCCAATCTGATGTTTGTTGTTTGAGATAGAGTGATTTCCCCGTTTTACGTTTGTTGTGGAATAATTATACTTTTTTGTGTAATAAACCTATCACTATTTTTTAAAAATTAACGGCACAACTCATCAAGCTGAAATTTTCTCTGAAGGCAGATGGTAATGACTTCTACTTGTAGAAAAAATTTCAGGCCAATCTGATGTTTGTTGTTTGAGATAGAGTGATTTCCCCGTTTTACGTTTGTTGTGGAAAATTTATACTTTTTTGTGTAATAAACCTATCAATATTTTTTAAAAAATAACGGCACAACTCATCAAGCTGAAATTTTTACAGCAGGCAGTTGGTAATGACTTCTACTTGTAGAAAAAATTTCAGGCCAATCTGATGTTTGTTGTTTGAGATAAAGTGATTTCCCCGTTTTACGTTTGTTGTGGAAAATTTATACTTTTTTGTGTAATAAACCTATCAATATTTTTAAAAAAATAACGGCACAACTCATCAAGCTGAAATTTTCTCTGAAGGCAGATGGCAATGATTTCTACTTGTAGAAAAAATTTCAGGCCAATCTGATGTTTGTTGTTTGAGATAGAGTGATTTCCCCGTTTTACGTTTGTTGTGGAAAATTTATACTTTTTTGTGTAATAAACCTATCAATATTTTTTAAAAAATAACGGCACAACTCATCAAGCTGAAATTTTTACAGCAGGCAGTTGGTAATGACTTCTACTTGTAGAAAAAATTTCAGGCCAATCTGATGTTTGTTGTTTGAGATAGAGTGATTTCCCCGTTTTACGTTTGTTGTGGAATAATTATACTTTTTTGTGTAATAAACCTATCACTATTTTTTAAAAATTAACGGCACAACTCATCAAGCTGAAATTTTCTCTGAAGGCAGATGGTAACGACTTCTACTTGTAGAAAAAATTTCAGGCTAATCTGATGTTTGTTGTTTGAGATAGAGTGATTTCCCCGTTTTACGTTTGTTGTGGAATAATTATACTTTTTTGTGTAATAAACCTATCACTATTTTTTAAAAATTAACGGCACAACTCATCAAGCTGAAATTTTCTCTGAAGGCAGATGGTAATGACTTCTACTTGTAGAAAAAATTCAGGCCAATCTGATGTTTGTTGTTTGAGATAGAGTGATTTCCCCGTTTTACGTTTGTTGTGGAAAATTTATACTTTTTTGTGTAATAAACCTATCACTATTTTTTAAAAATTAACGGCACAACTCATCAAGCTGAAATTTTCTCTGAAGGCAGATGGTAATGACTTCTACTTGTAGAAAAAATTTCAGGCCAATCTGATGTTTGTTGTTTGAGATAGAGTGATTTCCCCGTTTTACGTTTGTTGTGGAAAATTTATACTTTTTTGTGTAATAAACCTATCAATATTTTTTAAAAAATAACGGCACAACTCATCAAGCTGAAATTTTCTCTGAAGGCAGATGGCAATGACTTCTACTTGTAGAAAAAATTTCAGGCCAATCTGATGTTTGTTGTTTGAGATAGAGTGATTTCCCCGTTTTACGTTTGTTGTGGAATAATTATACTTTTTTGTGTAATAAACCTATCAATATTTTTTAAAAAATAACGGCACAACTCATCAAGCTGAAATTTTTACAGCAGGCAGTTGGTAATGACTTCTACTTGTAGAAAAAATTTCAGGCCAATCTGATGTTTGTTGTTTGAGATAGAGTGATTTCCCCGTTTTACGTTTGTTGTGGAATAATTATACTTTTTTGTGTAATAAACCTATCACTATTTTTTAAAAATTAACGGCACAGTTTATCAAGCTGAAATTTTCACAGAAGGCAGTTGGTAATGACTTCTACTTGTAGAAAAAAATTCAGGCCAATCTGATGTTTGTTGTTTGAGATAGAGTGATTTCCCCGTTTTACGTTTGTTGTGGAAAATTTATACTTTTTTGTGTAATAAACCTATCAATATTTTTTCAAAAATAACGGCACAACTCATCAAGCTGAAATTTTCTCTGAAGGCAGATGGCAATGACTTCTACTTGTAGAAAAAATTTCAGGCCAATCTGATGTTTGTTGTTTGAGATAGAGTGATTTCCCCGTTTTACGTTTGTTGTGGAATAATTATACTTTTTTGTGTAATAAACCTATCACTATTTTTTAAAAATTAACGGCACAACTCATCAAGCTGAAATTTTCTCTGAAGGCAGATGGTAATGACTTCTACTTGTAGAAAAAATTTCAGGCCAATCTGATGTTTGTTGTTTGAGATAGAGTGATTTCCCCGTTTTACGTTTGTTGTGGAAAATTTATACTTATTTGTGTAATAAACCTATCAATATTTTTTAAAAAATAACGGCACAACTCATCAAGCTGAAATTTTCTCTGAAGGCAGATGGTAATGACTTCTACTTGTAGAAAAAATTTCAGGCCAATCTGATGTTTGTTGTTTGAGATAGAGTGATTTCCCCGTTTTACGTTTGTTGTGGAAAATTTATACTTTTTTGTGTAATAAACCTATCAATATTTTTTTTAAAATAACGGCACAGCTCATCAAGCTGAAATTTTCTCTGAAGGCAGATGGTAATGACTTCTACTTGTAGAAAAAATTTCAGGCCAATCTGATGTTTGTTGTTTGAGATAGAGTGATTTCCCCGTTTTACGTTTGTTGTGGAATAATTATACTTTTTTGTGTAATAAACCTATCACTATTTTTTAAAAATTAACGGCACAACTCATCAAGCTGAAATTTTCTCTGAAGGCAGATGGTAATGACTTCTACTTGTAGAAAAAATTTCAGGCCAATCTGATGTTTGTTGTTTGAGATAGAGTGATTTCCCCGTTTTACGTTTGTTGTGGAATAATTATACTTTTTTGTGTAATAAACCTATCACTATTTTTTAAAAATTAACGGCACAACTCATCAAGCTGAAATTTTCTCTGAAGGCAGATGGCAATGACTTCTACTTGTAGAAAAAATTTCAGGCCAATCTGATGTTTGTTGTTTGAGATAGAGTGATTTCCCCGTTTTACGTTTGTTGTGGAATAATTATACTTTTTTGTGTAATAAACCTATCACTATTTTTTAAAAATTAACGGCACAACTCATCAAGCTGAAATTTTCTCTGAATGCAGATGGTAATGACTTCTACTTGTAGAAAAAATTTCAGGCCAATCTGATGTTTGTTGTTTGAGATAGAGTGATTTCCCCGTTTAACGTTTGTTGTGGAATAATTATACTTTTTTGTGTAATAAACCTATCACTATTTTTTAAAAATTAACGGCACAACTCATCAAGCTGAAATTTTCTCTGAAGGCAGATGGTAATGACTTCTACTTGTAGAAAAAAATTCAGGCCAATCTGATGTTTGTTGTTTGAGATAGAGTGATTTCCCCGTTTTACGTTTGTTGTGGAAAATTTATACTTTTTTGTGTAATAAACCTATCAATATTTTTTAAAAAATAACGGCACAACTCATCAAGCTGAAATTTTCTCTGAAGGCAGATGGCAATGACTTCTACTTGTAGAAAAAATTTCAGGCCAATCTGATGTTTGTTGTTTGAGATAGAGTGATTTCCCCGTTTTACGTTTGTTGTGGAATAATTATACTTTTTTGTGTAATAAACCTATCAATATTTTTTAAAAAATAACGGCACAGCTCATCAAGCTGAAATTTTCTCTGAAGGCAGATGGTAATGACTTCTACTTGTAGAAAAAATTTCAGGCCAATCTGATGTTTGTTGTTTGAGATAGAGTGATTTCCCCGTTTTACGTTTGTTGTGGAAAATTTATACTTTTTTGTGTAATAAACCTATCAATATTTTTTAAAAAATAACGGCACAACTCATCAAGCTGAAATTTTCTCTGAAGGCAGATGGCAATGACTTCTACTTGTAGAAAAAATTTCAGGCCAATCTGATGTTTGTTGTTTGAGATAGAGTGATTTCCCCGTTTTACGTTTGTTGTGGAATAATTATACTTTTTTGTGTAATAAACCTATCACTATTTTTTAAAAATTAACGGCACAACTCATCAAGCTGAAATTTTTACAGTAGGCAGTTGGTAATGACTTCTACTTGTAGAAAAAATTTCAGGCCAATCTGACGGTTGGGGTTAGAGATAGAGTGATTTCCCCGGTTTACTTTTGTTGTGGAAAACATTAATTGAAGATTTTTAACAAAAGAAAAGCAGTATTCATATAGGACATTAAAAACATCTCGGATTGTTGGTTATTCTTAGTAACGTTCAACCTGCTTGCAAACGGGGTGATCGGGTTTAGAATCGAAAAAAAAATCGGCGTGGAAACTAACTTATTAAAAAGGGGAAGCCTGGCTCAAAGTTTCCCCATGAGACACGGCAATGAGTCTTAGCACCTGAAATCTGATGTCTGTGTTAGGGAATCGGAACTTTTTTTTTTTTTTTTTTTTTTTTTTTGCGCTTTGTAGTGACTACTCCATAATGGTTGAGTTTGCAATAATTTCTACTTGTAGAAACAATTTCAGGCCAATCTGAAGGTTGGGGTTAGAGATAGAGCGATTTGCCTGTTTTACTCTTGTGTAATAAATCTATTACGATTTTTTTAAATAAACGGCGCAACTTATCAAGCCGAAATTTTCACAGAAGGCAGTTGGTAATGACTTCTACTTGTAGAAAAAATTTCAGGCCAATCTGATGTTTGTTGTTTGAGATAGAGTGATTTCCCCGTTTTACGTTTGTTGTGGAATAATTATACTTTTTTGTGTAATAAACCTATCACTATTTTTTAAAAATTAACGGCACAGTTTATCAAGCTGAAATTTTCACAGAAGGCAGTTGGTAATGACTTCTACTTGTAGAAAAAAATTCAGGCCAATCTGATGTTTGTTGTTTGAGATAGAGTGATTTCCCCGTTTTACGTTTGTTGTGGAAAATTTATACTTTTTTGTGTAATAAACCTATCAATATTTTTTAAAAAATAACGGCACAACTCATCAAGCTGAAATTTTCTCTGAAGGCAGATGGCAATGACTTCTACTTGTAGAAAAAATTTCAGGCCAATCTGATGTTTGTTGTTTGAGATAGAGTGATTTCCCCGTTTTACGTTTGTTGTGGAATAATTATACTTTTTTGTGTAATAAACCTATCACTATTTTTTAAAAATTAACGGCGCAACTCATCAAGCTGAAATTTTCTCTGAAGGCAGATGGTAATGACTTCTACTTGTAGAAAAAATTTCAGGCCAATCTGATGTTTGTTGTTTGAGATAGAGTGATTTCCCCGTTTTACGTTTGTTGTGGAATAATTATACTTTTTTGTGTAATAAACCTATCACTATTTTTTAAAAATTAACGGCACAACTCATCAAGCTGAAATTTTCTCTGAAGGCAGATGGTAATGACTTCTACTTGTAGAAAAAAATTCAGGCCAATCTGATGTTTGTTGTTTGAGATAGAGTGATTTCCCCGTTTTACGTTTGTTGTGGAAAATTTATACTTTTTTGTGTAATAAACCTATCACTATTTTTTAAAAATTAACGGCACAACTCATCAAGCTGAAATTTTCTCTGAAGGCAGATGGTAATGACTTCTACTTGTAGAAAAAAATTCAGGCCAATCTGATGTTTGTTGTTTGAGATAGAGTGATTTCCCCGTTTTACGTTTGTTGTGGAAAATTTATACTTTTTTGTGTAATAAACCTATCAATATTTTTTAAAAAATAACGGCACAACTCATCAAGCTGAAATTTTCTCTGAAGGCAGATGGCAATGACTTCTACTTGTAGAAAAAATTTCAGGCCAATCTGATGTTTGTTGTTTGAGATAGAGTGATTTCCCCGTTTTACGTTTGTTGTGGAATAATTATACTTTTTTGTGTAATAAACCTATCACTATTTTTTAAAAATTAACGGCACAACTCATCAAGCTGAAATTTTCTCTGAAGGCAGATGGCAATGACTTCTACTTGTAGAAAAAATTTCAGGCCAATCTGATGTTTGTTGTTTGAGATAGAGTGATTTCCCCGTTTTACGTTTGTTGTGGAAAATTTATACTTTTTTGTGTAATAAACCTATCAATATTTTTTAAAAAATAACGGCACAACTCATCAAGCTGAAATTTTCTCTGAAGGCAGATGGCAATGACTTCTACTTGTAGAAAAAATTTCAGGCCAATCTGATGTTTGTTGTTTGAGATAGAGTGATTTCCCCGTTTTACGTTTGTTGTGGAATAATTATACTTTTTTGTGTAATAAACCTATCACTATTTTTTAAAAATTAACGGCGCAACTCATCAAGCTGAAATTTTCTCTGAAGGCAGATGGTAATGACTTCTACTTGTAGAAAAAATTTCAGGCCAATCTGATGTTTGTTGTTTGAGATAGAGTGATTTCCCCGTTTTACGTTTGTTGTGGAATAATTATACTTTTTTGTGTAATAAACCTATCAATATTTTTTAAAAAATAACGGCACAACTCATCAAGCTGAAATTTTCTCTGAAGGCAGATGGTAATGACTTCTACTTGTAGAAAAAATTTCAGGCCAATCTGATGTTTGTTGTTTGAGATAGAGTGATTTCCCCGTTTTACGTTTGTTGTGGAATAATTATACTTTTTTGTGTAATAAACCTATCACTATTTTTTAAAAATTAACGGCACAACTCATCAAGCTGAAATTTTCTCTGAAGGCAGATGGTAATGACTTCTACTTGTAGAAAAAAATTCAGGCCAATCTGATGTTTGTTGTTTGAGATAGAGTGATTTCCCCGTTTTACGTTTGTTGTGGAAAATTTATACTTTTTTGTGTAATAAACCTATCAATATTTTTTAAAAAATAACGGCACAACTCATCAAGCTGAAATTTTCTCTGAAGGCAGATGGCAATGACTTCTACTTGTAGAAAAAATTTCAGGCCAATCTGATGTTTGTTGTTTGAGATAGAGTGATTTCCCCGTTTTACGTTTGTTGTGGAATAATTATACTTTTTTGTGTAATAAACCTATCAATATTTTTTAAAAAATAACGGCCCAGCTCATCAAGCTGAAATTTTCTCTGAAGGCAGATGGTAATGACTTCTACTTGTAGAAAAAATTTCAGGCCAATCTGATGTTTGTTGTTTGAGATAGAGTGATTTCCCCGTTTTACGTTTGTTGTGGAATAATTATACTTTTTTGTGTAATAAACCTATCACTATTTTTTAAAAATTAACGGCGCAACTCATCAAGCTGAAATTTTCTCTGAAGGCAGATGGTAATGACTTCTACTTGTAGAAAAAATTTCAGGCCAATCTGATGTTTGTTGTTTGAGATAGAGTGATTTCCCCGTTTTACGTTTGTTGTGGAATAATTATACTTTTTTGTGTAATAAACCTATCACTATTTTTTAAAAATTAACGGCACAACTCATCAAGCTGAAATTTTCTCTGAAGGCAGATGGTAATGACTTCTACTTGTAGAAAAAAATTCAGGCCAATCTGATGTTTGTTGTTTGAGATAGAGTGATTTCCCCGTTTTACGTTTGTTGTGGAAAATTTATACTTTTTTGTGTAATAAACCTATCACTATTTTTTAAAAATTAACGGCACAACTCATCAAGCTGAAATTTTCTCTGAAGGCAGATGGTAATGACTTCTACTTGTAGAAAAAAATTCAGGCCAATCTGATGTTTGTTGTTTGAGATAGAGTGATTTCCCCGTTTTACGTTTGTTGTGGAAAATTTATACTTTTTTGTGTAATAAACCTATCAATATTTTTTAAAAAATAACGGCACAACTCATCAAGCTGAAATTTTCTCTGAAGGCAGATGGCAATGACTTCTACTTGTAGAAAAAATTTCAGGCCAATCTGATGTTTGTTGTTTGAGATAGAGTGATTTCCCCGTTTTACGTTTGTTGTGGAATAATTATACTTTTTTGTGTAATAAACCTATCAATATTTTTTAAAAAATAACGGCACAGCTCATCAAGCTGAAATTTTCTCTGAAGGCAGATGGTAATGACTTCTACTTGTAGAAAAAATTTCAGGCCAATCTGATGTTTGTTGTTTGAGATAGAGTGATTTCCCCGTTTTACGTTTGTTGTGGAAAATTTATACTTTTTTGTGTAATAAACCTATCAATATTTTTTAAAAAATAACGGCACAACTCATCAAGCTGAAATTTTCTCTGAAGGCAGATGGCAATGACTTCTACTTGTAGAAAAAATTTCAGGCCAATCTGATGTTTGTTGTTTGAGATAGAGTGATTTCCCCGTTTTACGTTTGTTGTGGAATAATTATACTTTTTTGTGTAATAAACCTATCACTATTTTTTAAAAATTAACGGCACAACTCATCAAGCTGAAATTTTCTCTGAAGGCAGATGGTAATGACTTCTACTTGTAGAAAAAATTTCAGGCCAATCTGATGTTTGTTGTTTGAGATAGAGTGATTTCCCCGTTTTACGTTTGTTGTGGAATAATTATACTTTTTTGTGTAATAAACCTATCACTATTTTTTAAAAATTAACGGCACAACTCATCAAGCTAAAATTTTCTCTGAAGGCAGATGGTAATGACTTCTACTTGTAGAAAAAATTTCAGGCCAATCTGATGTTTGTTGTTTGAGATAGAGTGATTTCCCCGTTTTACGTTTGTTGTGGAATAATTATACTTTTTTGTGTAATAAACCTATCACTATTTTTTAAAAATTAACGGCACAACTCATCAAGCTGAAATTTTCTCTGAAGGCAGATGGTAATGACTTCTACTTGTAGAAAAAATTTCAGGCCAATCTGATGTTTGTTGTTTGAGATAGAGTGATTTCCCCGTTTTACGTTTGTTGTGGAAAATTTATACTTTTTTGTGTAATAAACCTATCAATATTTTTTTAAAAATAACGGCACAACTCATCAAGCTGAAATTTTTACAGCAGGCAGTTGGTAATGACTTCTACTTGTAGAAAAAATTTCAGGCCAATCTGATGTTTGTTGTTTGAGATAGAGTGATTTCCCCGTTTTACGTTTGTTGTGGAATAATTATACTTTTTTGTGTAATAAACCTATCACTATTTTTTAAAAATTAACGGCACAACTCATCAAGCTGAAATTTTCTCTGAAGGCAGATGGTAATGACTTCTACTTGCAGAAAAAATTTCAGGCTAATCTGATGTTTGTTGTTTGAGATAGAGTGATTTCCCCGTTTTACGTTTGTTGTGGAATAATTATACTTTTTTGTGTAATAAACCTATCACTATTTTTTAAAAATTAACGGCACAACTCATCAAGCTGAAATTTTCTCTGAAGGCAGATGGTAATGACTTCTACTTGTAGAAAAAATTTCAGGCCAATCTGATGTTTGTTGTTTGAGATAGAGTGATTTCCCCGTTTTACGTTTGTTGTGGAAAATTTATACTTTTTTGTGTAATAAACCTATCAATATTTTTTAAAAAATAACGGCACAGCTCATCAAGCTGAAATTTTCTCTGAAGGCAGATGGTAATGACTTCTACTTGTAGAAAAAATTTCAGGCCAATCTGATGTTTGTTGTTTGAGATAGAGTGATTTCCCCGTTTTACGTTTGTTGTGGAAAATTTATACTTTTTTGTGTAATAAACCTATCAATATTTTTTAAAAAATAACGGCACAGCTCATCAAGCTGAAATTTTCTCTGAAGGCAGATGGTAATGACTTCTACTTGTAGAAAAAATTTCAGGCCAATCTGATGTTTGTTGTTTGAGATAGAGTGATTTCCCCGTTTTACGTTTGTTGTGGAATAATTATACTTTTTTGTGTAATAAACCTATCACTATTTTTTTAAAATTAACGGCACAACTCATCAAGCTGAAATTTTTACAGTAGGCAGTTGGTAATGACTTCTACTTGTAGAAAAAATTTCAGGCCAATCTGACGGTTGGGGTTAGAGATAGAGTGATTTCCCCGGTTTACTTTTGTTTTGGAAAACATTAATTGAAGATTTTTAACAAAAGAAAAGCAGTATTCATATAGGACATTAAAAACATCTCGGATTGTTGGTTATTCTTAGTAACGTTCAACCTGCTTGCAAACGGGGTGATCGGGTTTAGAATCGAAAAAAAAATCGGCGTGGAAACTAACTTATTAAAAAGGGGAAGCCTGGCTCAAAGTTTCCCCATGAGACACGGCAATGAGTCTTAGCACCTGAAATCTGAAGTCTGTGTTAGAGAATCTGAACTTTTTTTTTTTTTTTTTTTTTTTTTTTTTTTTTTTTTTTTTTTTTTTTTTTGCGCTTTGTAGTGACTACTCCATAATGGTTGAGTTTGCAATAATTTCTACTTGTAGAAACAATTTCAGGCCAATCTGAAGGTTGGGGTTAGAGATAGAGCGATTTGCCTGTTTTACTCTTGTGTAATAAATCTATCACTATTTTTTAAAAATTAACGGCACAACTCATCAAGCTGAAATTTTCTCTGAAGGCAGATGATAATGACTTCTACTTGTAGAAAAAATTTCAGGCCAATCTGATGTTTGTTGTTTGAGATAGAGTGATTTCCCCGTTTTACGTTTGTTGTGGAAAATTTATACTTTTTTGTGTAATAAACCTATCAATATTTTTTAAAAAATAACGGCACAGCTCATCAAGCTGAAATTTTCTCTGAAGGCAGATGGTAATGACTTCTACTTGTAGAAAAAATTTCAGGCCAATCTGATGTTTGTTGTTTGAGATAGAGTGATTTCCCCGTTTTACGTTTGTTGTGGAAAATTTATACTTTTTTGTATAATAAACCTATCAATATTTTTTAAAAAATAACGGCACAGCTCATCAAGCTGAAATTTTCTCTGAAGGCAGATGGTAATGACTTCTACTTGTAGAAAAAAATTCAGGCCAATCTGATGTTTGTTGTTTGAGATAGAGTGATTTCCCCGTTTTACGTTTGTTGTGGAATAATTATACTTTTTTGTGTAATAAACCTATCACTATTTTTTAAAAATTAACGGCACAACTCATCAAGCTGAAATTTTCTCTGAAGGCAGATGGTAATGACTTCTACTTGTAGAAAAAAATTCAGGCCAATCTGATGTTTGTTGTTTGAGATAGAGTGATTTCCCCGTTTTACGTTTGTTGTGGAAAATTTATACTTTTTTGTGTAATAAACCTATCAATATTTTTTAAAAAATAACGGCACAACTCATCAAGCTGAAATTTTCTCTGAAGGCAGATGGCAATGACTTCTACTTGTAGAAAAAATTTCAGGCCAATCTGATGTTTGTTGTTTGAGATAGAGTGATTTCCCCGTTTTACGTTTGTTGTGGAATAATTATACTTTTTTGTGTAATAAACCTATCAATATTTTTTAAAAAATAACGGCACAGCTCATCAAGCTGAAATTTTCTCTGAAGGCAGATGGTAATGACTTCTACTTGTAGAAAAAATTTCAGGCCAATCTGATGTTTGTTGTTTGAGATAGAGTGATTTCCCCGTTTTACGTTTGTTGTGGAATAATTATACTTTTTTGTGTAATAAACCTATCACTATTTTTTAAAAATTAACGGCGCAACTCATCAAGCTGAAATTTTCTCTGAAGGCAGATGGTAATGACTTCTACTTGTAGAAAAAATTTCAGGCCAATCTGATGTTTGTTGTTTGAGATAGAGTGATTTCCCCGTTTTACGTTTGTTGTGGAATAATTATACTTTTTTGTGTAATAAACCTATCACTATTTTTTAAAAATTAACGGCACAACTCATCAAGCTGAAATTTTCTCTGAAGGCAGATGGTAATGACTTCTACTTGTAGAAAAAAATTCAGGCCAATCTGATGTTTGTTGTTTGAGATAGAGTGATTTCCCCGTTTTACGTTTGTTGTGGAAAATTTATACTTTTTTGTGTAATAAACCTATCACTATTTTTTAAAAATTAACGGCACAACTCATCAAGCTGAAATTTTCTCTGAAGGCAGATGGTAATGACTTCTACTTGTAGAAAAAAATTCAGGCCAATCTGATGTTTGTTGTTTGAGATAGAGTGATTTCCCCGTTTTACGTTTGTTGTGGAAAATTTATACTTTTTTGTGTAATAAACCTATCAATATTTTTTAAAAAATAACGGCACAACTCATCAAGCTGAAATTTTCTCTGAAGGCAGATGGCAATGACTTCTACTTGTAGAAAAAATTTCAGGCCAATCTGATGTTTGTTGTTTGAGATAGAGTGATTTCCCCGTTTTACGTTTGTTGTGGAATAATTATACTTTTTTGTGTAATAAACCTATCAATATTTTTTAAAAAATAACGGCACAGCTCATCAAGCTGAAATTTTCTCTGAAGGCAGATGGTAATGACTTCTACTTGTAGAAAAAATTTCAGGCCAATCTGATGTTTGTTGTTTGAGATAGAGTGATTTCCCCGTTTTACGTTTGTTGTGGAAAATTTATACTTTTTTGTGTAATAAACCTATCAATATTTTTTAAAAAATAACGGCACAACTCATCAAGCTGAAATTTTCTCTGAAGGCAGATGGCAATGACTTCTACTTGTAGAAAAAATTTCAGGCCAATCTGATGTTTGTTGTTTGAGATAGAGTGATTTCCCCGTTTTACGTTTGTTGTGGAATAATTATACTTTTTTGTGTAATAAACCTATCACTATTTTTTAAAAATTAACGGCACAACTCATCAAGCTGAAATTTTCTCTGAAGGCAGATGGTAATGACTTCTACTTGTAGAAAAAATTTCAGGCCAATCTGATGTTTGTTGTTTGAGATAGAGTGATTTCCCCGTTTTACGTTTGTTGTGGAAAATTTATACTTTTTTGTGTAATAAACCTATCAATATTTTTTAAAAAATAACGGCACAACTCATCAAGCTGAAATTTTCTCTGAAGGCAGATGGCAATGACTTCTACTTGTAGAAAAAATTTCAGGCCAATCTGATGTTTGTTGTTTGAGATAGAGTGATTTCCCCGTTTTACGTTTGTTGTGGAATAATTATACTTTTTTGTGTAATAAACCTATCAATATTTTTTAAAAAATAACGGCACAGCTCATCAAGCTGAAATTTTCTCTGAAGGCAGATGGTAATGACTTCTACTTGTAGAAAAAATTTCAGGCCAATCTGATGTTTGTTGTTTGAGATAGAGTGATTTCCCCGTTTTACGTTTGTTGTGGAATAATTATACTTTTTTGTGTAATAAACCTATCACTATTTTTTAAAAATTAACGGCACAACTCATCAAGCTGAAATTTTCTCTGAAGGCAGATGGTAATGACTTCTACTTGTAGAAAAAAATTCAGGCCAATCTGATGTTTGTTGTTTGAGATAGAGTGATTTCCCCGTTTTACGTTTGTTGTGGAATAATTATACTTTTTTGTGTAATAAACCTATCACTATTTTTTAAAAATTAACGGCGCAACTCATCAAGCTGAAATTTTCTCTGAAGGCAGATGGTAATGACTTCTACTTGTAGAAAAAATTTCAGGCCAATCTGATGTTTGTTGTTTGAGATAGAGTGATTTCCCCGTTTTACGTTTGTTGTGGAATAATTATACTTTTTTGTGTAATAAACCTATCACTATTTTTTAAAAATTAACGGCACAACTCATCAAGCTGAAATTTTCTCTGAAGGCAGATGGTAATGACTTCTACTTGTAGAAAAAAATTCAGGCCAATCTGATGTTTGTTGTTTGAGATAGAGTGATTTCCCCGTTTTACGTTTGTTGTGGAAAATTTATACTTTTTTGTGTAATAAACCTATCACTATTTTTTAAAAATTAACGGCACAACTCATCAAGCTGAAATTTTCTCTGAAGGCAGATGGTAATGACTTCTACTTGTAGAAAAAAATTCAGGCCAATCTGATGTTTGTTGTTTGAGATAGAGTGATTTCCCCGTTTTACGTTTGTTGTGGAAAATTTATACTTTTTTGTGTAATAAACCTATCAATATTTTTTAAAAAATAACGGCACAACTCATCAAGCTGAAATTTTCTCTGAAGGCAGATGGCAATGACTTCTACTTGTAGAAAAAATTTCAGGCCAATCTGATGTTTGTTGTTTGAGATAGAGTGATTTCCCCGTTTTACGTTTGTTGTGGAATAATTATACTTTTTTGTGTAATAAACCTATCAATATTTTTTAAAAAATAACGGCACAGCTCATCAAGCTGAAATTTTCTCTGAAGGCAGATGGTAATGACTTCTACTTGTAGAAAAAATTTCAGGCCAATCTGATGTTTGTTGTTTGAGATAGAGTGATTTCCCCGTTTTACGTTTGTTGTGGAAAATTTATACTTTTTTGTGTAATAAACCTATCAATATTTTTTAAAAATTAACGGCACAACTCATCAAGCTGAAATTTTCTCTGAAGGCAGATGGCAATGACTTCTACTTGTAGAAAAAATTTCAGGCCAATCTGATGTTTGTTGTTTGAGATAGAGTGATTTCCCCGTTTTACGTTTGTTGTGGAATAATTATACTTTTTTGTGTAATAAACCTATCACTATTTTTTAAAAATTAACGGCACAACTCATCAAGCTGAAATTTTCTCTGAAGGCAGATGGTAATGACTTCTACTTGTAGAAAAAATTTCAGGCCAATCTGATGTTTGTTGTTTGAGATAGAGTGATTTCCCCGTTTTACGTTTGTTGTGGAATAATTATACTTTTTTGTGTAATAAACCTATCACTATTTTTTTAAAATTAACGGCACAACTCATCAAGCTAAAATTTTCTCTGAAGGCAGATGGTAATGACTTCTACTTGTAGAAAAAATTTCAGGCCAATCTGATGTTTGTTGTTTGAGATAGAGTGATTTCCCCGTTTTACGTTTGTTGTGGAATAATTATACTTTTTTGTGTAATAAACCTATCACTATTTTTTAAAAATTAACGGCACAACTCATCAAGCTGAAATTTTCTCTGAAGGCAGATGGTAATGACTTCTACTTGTAGAAAAAATTTCAGGCCAATCTGATGTTTGTTGTTTGAGATAGAGTGATTTCCCCGTTTTACGTTTGTTGTGGAAAATTTATACTTTTTTGTGTAATAAACCTATCAATATTTTTTTAAAAATAACGGCACAACTCATCAAGCTGAAATTTTTACAGCAGGCAGTTGGTAATGACTTCTACTTGTAGAAAAAATTTCAGGCCAATCTGATGTTTGTTGTTTGAGATAGAGTGATTTCCCCGTTTTACGTTTGTTGTGGAATAATTATACTTTTTTGTGTAATAAACCTATCACTATTTTTTAAAAATTAACGGCACAACTCATCAAGCTGAAATTTTCTCTGAAGGCAGATGGTAATGACTTCTACTTGCAGAAAAAATTTCAGGCTAATCTGATGTTTGTTGTTTGAGATAGAGTGATTTCCCCGTTTTACGTTTGTTGTGGAATAATTATACTTTTTTGTGTAATAAACCTATCACTATTTTTTAAAAATTAACGGCACAACTCATCAAGCTGAAATTTTCTCTGAAGGCAGATGGTAATGACTTCTACTTGTAGAAAAAATTTCAGGCCAATCTGATGTTTGTTGTTTGAGATAGAGTGATTTCCCCGTTTTACGTTTGTTGTGGAAAATTTATACTTTTTTGTGTAATAAACCTATCAATATTTTTTAAAAAATAACGGCACAGCTCATCAAGCTGAAATTTTCTCTGAAGGCAGATGGTAATGACTTCTACTTGTAGAAAAAATTTCAGGCCAATCTGATGTTTGTTGTTTGAGATAGAGTGATTTCCCCGTTTTACGTTTGTTGTGGAAAATTTATACTTTTTTGTGTAATAAACCTATCAATATTTTTTAAGAAATAACGGCACAGCTCATCAAGCTGAAATTTTCTCTGAAGGCAGATGGTAATGACTTCTACTTGTAGAAAAAATTTCAGGCCAATCTGATGTTTGTTGTTTGAGATAGAGTGATTTCCCCGTTTTACGTTTGTTGTGGAATAATTATACTTTTTTGTGTAATAAACCTATCACTATTTTTTTAAAATTAACGGCACAACTCATCAAGCTGAAATTTTTACAGTAGGCAGTTGGTAATGACTTCTACTTGTAGAAAAAATTTCAGGCCAATCTGACGGTTGGGGTTAGAGATAGAGTGATTTCCCCGGTTTACTTTTGTTTTGGAAAACATTAATTGAAGATTTTTAACAAAAGAAAAGCAGTATTCATATAGGACATTAAAAACATCTCGGATTGTTGGTTATTCTTAGTAACGTTCAACCTGCTTGCAAACGGGGTGATCGGGTTTAGAATCGAAAAAAAAATCGGCGTGGAAACTAACTTATTAAAAAGGGGAAGCCTGGCTCAAAGTTTCCCCATGAGACACGGCAATGAGTCTTAGCACCTGAAATCTGAAGTCTGTGTTAGAGAATCTGAACTTTTTTTTTTTTTTTTTTTTTTTTTTTTTTTTTTTTTTTTTTTTTTTTGCGCTTTGTAGTGACTACTCCATAATGGTTGAGTTTGCAATAATTTCTACTTGTAGAAACAATTTCAGGCCAATCTGAAGGTTGGGGTTAGAGATAGAGCGATTTGCCTGTTTTACTCTTGTGTAATAAATCTATCACTATTTTTTAAAAATTAACGGCACAACTCATCAAGCTGAAATTTTCTCTGAAGGCAGATGGTAATGACTTCTACTTGTAGAAAAAATTTCAGGCCAATCTGATGTTTGTTGTTTGAGATAGAGTGATTTCCCCGTTTTACGTTTGTTGTGGAAAATTTATACTTTTTTGTGTAATAAACCTATCAATATTTTTTAAAAAATAACGGCACAGCTCATCAAGCTGAAATTTTCTCTGAAGGCAGATGGTAATGACTTCTACTTGTAGAAAAAATTTCAGGCCAATCTGATGTTTGTTGTTTGAGATAGAGTGATTTCCCCGTTTTACGTTTGTTGTGGAAAATTTATACTTTTTTGTATAATAAACCTATCAATATTTTTTAAAAAATAACGGCACAGCTCATCAAGCTGAAATTTTCTCTGAAGGCAGATGGTAATGACTTCTACTTGTAGAAAAAAATTCAGGCCAATCTGATGTTTGTTGTTTGAGATAGAGTGATTTCCCCGTTTTACGTTTGTTGTGGAATAATTATACTTTTTTGTGTAATAAACCTATCACTATTTTTTAAAAATTAACGGCACAACTCATCAAGCTGAAATTTTCTCTGAAGGCAGATGGTAATGACTTCTACTTGTAGAAAAAAATTCAGGCCAATCTGATGTTTGTTGTTTGAGATAGAGTGATTTCCCCGTTTTACGTTTGTTGTGGAAAATTTATACTTTTTTGTGTAATAAACCTATCAATATTTTTTAAAAAATAACGGCACAACTCATCAAGCTGAAATTTTCTCTGAAGGCAGATGGCAATGACTTCTACTTGTAGAAAAAATTTCAGGCCAATCTGATGTTTGTTGTTTGAGATAGAGTGATTTCCCCGTTTTACGTTTGTTGTGGAATAATTATACTTTTTTGTGTAATAAACCTATCAATATTTTTTAAAAAATAACGGCACAGCTCATCAAGCTGAAATTTTCTCTGAAGGCAGATGGTAATGACTTCTACTTGTAGAAAAAATTTCAGGCCAATCTGATGTTTGTTGTTTGAGATAGAGTGATTTCCCCGTTTTACGTTTGTTGTGGAATAATTATACTTTTTTGTGTAATAAACCTATCACTATTTTTTAAAAATTAACGGCGCAACTCATCAAGCTGAAATTTTCTCTGAAGGCAGATGGTAATGACTTCTACTTGTAGAAAAAATTTCAGGCCAATCTGATGTTTGTTGTTTGAGATAGAGTGATTTCCCCGTTTTACGTTTGTTGTGGAATAATTATACTTTTTTGTGTAATAAACCTATCACTATTTTTTAAAAATTAACGGCACAACTCATCAAGCTGAAATTTTCTCTGAAGGCAGATGGTAATGACTTCTACTTGTAGAAAAAAATTCAGGCCAATCTGATGTTTGTTGTTTGAGATAGAGTGATTTCCCCGTTTTACGTTTGTTGTGGAAAATTTATACTTTTTTGTGTAATAAACCTATCACTATTTTTTAAAAATTAACGGCACAACTCATCAAGCTGAAATTTTCTCTGAAGGCAGATGGTAATGACTTCTACTTGTAGAAAAAAATTCAGGCCAATCTGATGTTTGTTGTTTGAGATAGAGTGATTTCCCCGTTTTACGTTTGTTGTGGAAAATTTATACTTTTTTGTGTAATAAACCTATCAATATTTTTTAAAAAATAACGGCACAACTCATCAAGCTGAAATTTTCTCTGAAGGCAGATGGCAATGACTTCTACTTGTAGAAAAAATTTCAGGCCAATCTGATGTTTGTTGTTTGAGATAGAGTGATTTCCCCGTTTTACGTTTGTTGTGGAATAATTATACTTTTTTGTGTAATAAACCTATCAATATTTTTTAAAAAATAACGGCACAGCTCATCAAGCTGAAATTTTCTCTGAAGGCAGATGGTAATGACTTCTACTTGTAGAAAAAATTTCAGGCCAATCTGATGTTTGTTGTTTGAGATAGAGTGATTTCCCCGTTTTACGTTTGTTGTGGAAAATTTATACTTTTTTGTGTAATAAACCTATCAATATTTTTTAAAAAATAACGGCACAACTCATCAAGCTGAAATTTTCTCTGAAGGCAGATGGCAATGACTTCTACTTGTAGAAAAAATTTCAGGCCAATCTGATGTTTGTTGTTTGAGATAGAGTGATTTCCCCGTTTTACGTTTGTTGTGGAATAATTATACTTTTTTGTGTAATAAACCTATCACTATTTTTTAAAAATTAACGGCACAACTCATCAAGCTGAAATTTTCTCTGAAGGCAGATGGTAATGACTTCTACTTGTAGAAAAAATTTCAGGCCAATCTGATGTTTGTTGTTTGAGATAGAGTGATTTCCCCGTTTTACGTTTGTTGTGGAATAATTATACTTTTTTGTGTAATAAACCTATCACTATTTTTTAAAAATTAACGGCACAACTCATCAAGCTAAAATTTTCTCTGAAGGCAGATGGTAATGACTTCTACTTGTAGAAAAAATTTCAGGCCAATCTGATGTTTGTTGTTTGAGATAGAGTGATTTCCCCGTTTTACGTTTGTTGTGGAAAATTTATACTTTTTTGTGTAATAAACCTATCAATATTTTTTAAAAAATAACGGCACAACTCATCAAGCTGAAATTTTCTCTGAAGGCAGATGGCAATGACTTCTACTTGTAGAAAAAATTTCAGGCCAATCTGATGTTTGTTGTTTGAGATAGAGTGATTTCCCCGTTTTACGTTTGTTGTGGAATAATTATACTTTTTTGTGTAATAAACCTATCACTATTTTTTAAAAATTAACGGCACAACTCATCAAGCTGAAATTTTCTCTGAAGGCAGATGGTAATGACTTCTACTTGTAGAAAAAATTTCAGGCCAATCTGATGTTTGTTGTTTGAGATAGAGTGATTTCCCCGTTTTACGTTTGTTGTGGAAAATTTATACTTTTTTGTGTAATAAACCTATCAATATTTTTTTAAAAATAACGGCACAACTCATCAAGCTGAAATTTTTACAGCAGGCAGTTGGTAATGACTTCTACTTGTAGAAAAAATTTCAGGCCAATCTGATGTTTGTTGTTTGAGATAGAGTGATTTCCCCGTTTTACGTTTGTTGTGGAATAATTATACTTTTTTGTGTAATAAACCTATCACTATTTTTTAAAAATTAACGGCACAACTCATCAAGCTGAAATTTTCTCTGAAGGCAGATGGTAATGACTTCTACTTGCAGAAAAAATTTCAGGCTAATCTGATGTTTGTTGTTTGAGATAGAGTGATTTCCCCGTTTTACGTTTGTTGTGGAATAATTATACTTTTTTGTGTAATAAACCTATCACTATTTTTTAAAAATTAACGGCACAACTCATCAAGCTGAAATTTTCTCTGAAGGCAGATGGTAATGACTTCTACTTGTAGAAAAAATTTCAGGCCAATCTGATGTTTGTTGTTTGAGATAGAGTGATTTCCCCGTTTTACGTTTGTTGTGGAAAATTTATACTTTTTTGTGTAATAAACCTATCAATATTTTTTAAAAAATAACGGCACAGCTCATCAAGCTGAAATTTTCTCTGAAGGCAGATGGTAATGACTTCTACTTGTAGAAAAAATTTCAGGCCAATCTGATGTTTGTTGTTTGAGATAGAGTGATTTCCCCGTTTTACGTTTGTTGTGGAAAATTTATACTTTTTTGTATAATAAACCTATCAATATTTTTTAAAAAATAACGGCACAGCTCATCAAGCTGAAATTTTCTCTGAAGGCAGATGGTAATGACTTCTACTTGTAGAAAAAAATTCAGGCCAATCTGATGTTTGTTGTTTGAGATAGAGTGATTTCCCCGTTTTACGTTTGTTGTGGAATAATTATACTTTTTTGTGTAATAAACCTATCACTATTTTTTAAAAATTAACGGCACAACTCATCAAGCTGAAATTTTCTCTGAAGGCAGATGGTAATGACTTCTACTTGTAGAAAAAAATTCAGGCCAATCTGATGTTTGTTGTTTGAGATAGAGTGATTTCCCCGTTTTACGTTTGTTGTGGAAAATTTATACTTTTTTGTGTAATAAACCTATCAATATTTTTTAAAAAATAACGGCACAACTCATCAAGCTGAAATTTTCTCTGAAGGCAGATGGCAATGACTTCTACTTGTAGAAAAAATTTCAGGCCAATCTGATGTTTGTTGTTTGAGATAGAGTGATTTCCCCGTTTTACGTTTGTTGTGGAATAATTATACTTTTTTGTGTAATAAACCTATCAATATTTTTTAAAAAATAACGGCACAGCTCATCAAGCTGAAATTTTCTCTGAAGGCAGATGGTAATGACTTCTACTTGTAGAAAAAATTTCAGGCCAATCTGATGTTTGTTGTTTGAGATAGAGTGATTTCCCCGTTTTACGTTTGTTGTGGAATAATTATACTTTTTTGTGTAATAAACCTATCACTATTTTTTAAAAATTAACGGCGCAACTCATCAAGCTGAAATTTTCTCTGAAGGCAGATGGTAATGACTTCTACTTGTAGAAAAAATTTCAGGCCAATCTGATGTTTGTTGTTTGAGATAGAGTGATTTCCCCGTTTTACGTTTGTTGTGGAATAATTATACTTTTTTGTGTAATAAACCTATCACTATTTTTTAAAAATTAACGGCACAACTCATCAAGCTGAAATTTTCTCTGAAGGCAGATGGTAATGACTTCTACTTGTAGAAAAAAATTCAGGCCAATCTGATGTTTGTTGTTTGAGATAGAGTGATTTCCCCGTTTTACGTTTGTTGTGGAAAATTTATACTTTTTTGTGTAATAAACCTATCACTATTTTTTAAAAATTAACGGCACAACTCATCAAGCTGAAATTTTCTCTGAAGGCAGATGGTAATGACTTCTACTTGTAGAAAAAAATTCAGGCCAATCTGATGTTTGTTGTTTGAGATAGAGTGATTTCCCCGTTTTACGTTTGTTGTGGAAAATTTATACTTTTTTGTGTAATAAACCTATCAATATTTTTTAAAAAATAACGGCACAACTCATCAAGCTGAAATTTTCTCTGAAGGCAGATGGCAATGACTTCTACTTGTAGAAAAAATTTCAGGCCAATCTGATGTTTGTTGTTTGAGATAGAGTGATTTCCCCGTTTTACGTTTGTTGTGGAATAATTATACTTTTTTGTGTAATAAACCTATCAATATTTTTTAAAAAATAACGGCACAGCTCATCAAGCTGAAATTTTCTCTGAAGGCAGATGGTAATGACTTCTACTTGTAGAAAAAATTTCAGGCCAATCTGATGTTTGTTGTTTGAGATAGAGTGATTTCCCCGTTTTACGTTTGTTGTGGAAAATTTATACTTTTTTGTGTAATAAACCTATCAATATTTTTTAAAAAATAACGGCACAACTCATCAAGCTGAAATTTTCTCTGAAGGCAGATGGCAATGACTTCTACTTGTAGAAAAAATTTCAGGCCAATCTGATGTTTGTTGTTTGAGATAGAGTGATTTCCCCGTTTTACGTTTGTTGTGGAATAATTATACTTTTTTGTGTAATAAACCTATCACTATTTTTTAAAAATTAACGGCACAACTCATCAAGCTGAAATTTTCTCTGAAGGCAGATGGTAATGACTTCTACTTGTAGAAAAAATTTCAGGCCAATCTGATGTTTGTTGTTTGAGATAGAGTGATTTCCCCGTTTTACGTTTGTTGTGGAAAATTTATACTTTTTTGTGTAATAAACCTATCAATATTTTTTAAAAAATAACGGCACAACTCATCAAGCTGAAATTTTCTCTGAAGGCAGATGGCAATGACTTCTACTTGTAGAAAAAATTTCAGGCCAATCTGATGTTTGTTGTTTGAGATAGAGTGATTTCCCCGTTTTACGTTTGTTGTGGAATAATTATACTTTTTTGTGTAATAAACCTATCAATATTTTTTAAAAAATAACGGCACAGCTCATCAAGCTGAAATTTTCTCTGAAGGCAGATGGTAATGACTTCTACTTGTAGAAAAAATTTCAGGCCAATCTGATGTTTGTTGTTTGAGATAGAGTGATTTCCCCGTTTTACGTTTGTTGTGGAATAATTATACTTTTTTGTGTAATAAACCTATCACTATTTTTTAAAAATTAACGGCACAACTCATCAAGCTGAAATTTTCTCTGAAGGCAGATGGTAATGACTTCTACTTGTAGAAAAAAATTCAGGCCAATCTGATGTTTGTTGTTTGAGATAGAGTGATTTCCCCGTTTTACGTTTGTTGTGGAATAATTATACTTTTTTGTGTAATAAACCTATCACTATTTTTTAAAAATTAACGGCGCAACTCATCAAGCTGAAATTTTCTCTGAAGGCAGATGGTAATGACTTCTACTTGTAGAAAAAATTTCAGGCCAATCTGATGTTTGTTGTTTGAGATAGAGTGATTTCCCCGTTTTACGTTTGTTGTGGAATAATTATACTTTTTTGTGTAATAAACCTATCACTATTTTTTAAAAATTAACGGCACAACTCATCAAGCTGAAATTTTCTCTGAAGGCAGATGGTAATGACTTCTACTTGTAGAAAAAAATTCAGGCCAATCTGATGTTTGTTGTTTGAGATAGAGTGATTTCCCCGTTTTACGTTTGTTGTGGAAAATTTATACTTTTTTGTGTAATAAACCTATCACTATTTTTTAAAAATTAACGGCACAACTCATCAAGCTGAAATTTTCTCTGAAGGCAGATGGTAATGACTTCTACTTGTAGAAAAAAATTCAGGCCAATCTGATGTTTGTTGTTTGAGATAGAGTGATTTCCCCGTTTTACGTTTGTTGTGGAAAATTTATACTTTTTTGTGTAATAAACCTATCAATATTTTTTAAAAAATAACGGCACAACTCATCAAGCTGAAATTTTCTCTGAAGGCAGATGGCAATGACTTCTACTTGTAGAAAAAATTTCAGGCCAATCTGATGTTTGTTGTTTGAGATAGAGTGATTTCCCCGTTTTACGTTTGTTGTGGAATAATTATACTTTTTTGTGTAATAAACCTATCAATATTTTTTAAAAAATAACGGCACAGCTCATCAAGCTGAAATTTTCTCTGAAGGCAGATGGTAATGACTTCTACTTGTAGAAAAAATTTCAGGCCAATCTGATGTTTGTTGTTTGAGATAGAGTGATTTCCCCGTTTTACGTTTGTTGTGGAAAATTTATACTTTTTTGTGTAATAAACCTATCAATATTTTTTAAAAATTAACGGCACAACTCATCAAGCTGAAATTTTCTCTGAAGGCAGATGGCAATGACTTCTACTTGTAGAAAAAATTTCAGGCCAATCTGATGTTTGTTGTTTGAGATAGAGTGATTTCCCCGTTTTACGTTTGTTGTGGAATAATTATACTTTTTTGTGTAATAAACCTATCACTATTTTTTAAAAATTAACGGCACAACTCATCAAGCTGAAATTTTCTCTGAAGGCAGATGGTAATGACTTCTACTTGTAGAAAAAATTTCAGGCCAATCTGATGTTTGTTGTTTGAGATAGAGTGATTTCCCCGTTTTACGTTTGTTGTGGAATAATTATACTTTTTTGTGTAATAAACCTATCACTATTTTTTAAAAATTAACGGCACAACTCATCAAGCTAAAATTTTCTCTGAAGGCAGATGGTAATGACTTCTACTTGTAGAAAAAATTTCAGGCCAATCTGATGTTTGTTGTTTGAGATAGAGTGATTTCCCCGTTTTACGTTTGTTGTGGAATAATTATACTTTTTTGTGTAATAAACCTATCACTATTTTTTAAAAATTAACGGCACAACTCATCAAGCTGAAATTTTCTCTGAAGGCAGATGGTAATGACTTCTACTTGTAGAAAAAATTTCAGGCCAATCTGATGTTTGTTGTTTGAGATAGAGTGATTTCCCCGTTTTACGTTTGTTGTGGAAAATTTATACTTTTTTGTGTAATAAACCTATCAATATTTTTTTAAAAATAACGGCACAACTCATCAAGCTGAAATTTTTACAGCAGGCAGTTGGTAATGACTTCTACTTGTAGAAAAAATTTCAGGCCAATCTGATGTTTGTTGTTTGAGATAGAGTGATTTCCCCGTTTTACGTTTGTTGTGGAATAATTATACTTTTTTGTGTAATAAACCTATCACTATTTTTTAAAAATTAACGGCACAACTCATCAAGCTGAAATTTTCTCTGAAGGCAGATGGTAATGACTTCTACTTGCAGAAAAAATTTCAGGCTAATCTGATGTTTGTTGTTTGAGATAGAGTGATTTCCCCGTTTTACGTTTGTTGTGGAATAATTATACTTTTTTGTGTAATAAACCTATCACTATTTTTTAAAAATTAACGGCACAACTCATCAAGCTGAAATTTTCTCTGAAGGCAGATGGTAATGACTTCTACTTGTAGAAAAAATTTCAGGCCAATCTGATGTTTGTTGTTTGAGATAGAGTGATTTCCCCGTTTTACGTTTGTTGTGGAAAATTTATACTTTTTTGTGTAATAAACCTATCAATATTTTTTAAAAAATAACGGCACAGCTCATCAAGCTGAAATTTTCTCTGAAGGCAGATGGTAATGACTTCTACTTGTAGAAAAAATTTCAGGCCAATCTGATGTTTGTTGTTTGAGATAGAGTGATTTCCCCGTTTTACGTTTGTTGTGGAAAATTTATACTTTTTTGTGTAATAAACCTATCAATATTTTTTAAAAAATAACGGCACAGCTCATCAAGCTGAAATTTTCTCTGAAGGCAGATGGTAATGACTTCTACTTGTAGAAAAAATTTCAGGCCAATCTGATGTTTGTTGTTTGAGATAGAGTGATTTCCCCGTTTTACGTTTGTTGTGGAATAATTATACTTTTTTGTGTAATAAACCTATCACTATTTTTTTAAAATTAACGGCACAACTCATCAAGCTGAAATTTTTACAGTAGGCAGTTGGTAATGACTTCTACTTGTAGAAAAAATTTCAGGCCAATCTGACGGTTGGGGTTAGAGATAGAGTGATTTCCCCGGTTTACTTTTGTTTTGGAAAACATTAATTGAAGATTTTTAACAAAAGAAAAGCAGTATTCATATAGGACATTAAAAACATCTCGGATTGTTGGTTATTCTTAGTAACGTTCAACCTGCTTGCAAACGGGGTGATCGGGTTTAGAATCGAAAAAAAAATCGGCGTGGAAACTAACTTATTAAAAAGGGGAAGCCTGGCTCAAAGTTTCCCCATGAGACACGGCAATGAGTCTTAGCACCTGAAATCTGAAGTCTGTGTTAGAGAATCTGAACTTTTTTTTTTTTTTTTTTTTTTTTTTTTTTTTTTTTTTTTTTTTTTTTTTTGCGCTTTGTAGTGACTACTCCATAATGGTTGAGTTTGCAATAATTTCTACTTGTAGAAACAATTTCAGGCCAATCTGAAGGTTGGGGTTAGAGATAGAGCGATTTGCCTGTTTTACTCTTGTGTAATAAATCTATCACTATTTTTTAAAAATTAACGGCACAACTCATCAAGCTGAAATTTTCTCTGAAGGCAGATGGTAATGACTTCTACTTGTAGAAAAAATTTCAGGCCAATCTGATGTTTGTTGTTTGAGATAGAGTGATTTCCCCGTTTTACGTTTGTTGTGGAAAATTTATACTTTTTTGTGTAATAAACCTATCAATATTTTTTAAAAAATAACGGCACAGCTCATCAAGCTGAAATTTTCTCTGAAGGCAGATGGTAATGACTTCTACTTGTAGAAAAAATTTCAGGCCAATCTGATGTTTGTTGTTTGAGATAGAGTGATTTCCCCGTTTTACGTTTGTTGTGGAAAATTTATACTTTTTTGTATAATAAACCTATCAATATTTTTTAAAAAATAACGGCACAGCTCATCAAGCTGAAATTTTCTCTGAAGGCAGATGGTAATGACTTCTACTTGTAGAAAAAAATTCAGGCCAATCTGATGTTTGTTGTTTGAGATAGAGTGATTTCCCCGTTTTACGTTTGTTGTGGAATAATTATACTTTTTTGTGTAATAAACCTATCACTATTTTTTAAAAATTAACGGCACAACTCATCAAGCTGAAATTTTCTCTGAAGGCAGATGGTAATGACTTCTACTTGTAGAAAAAAATTCAGGCCAATCTGATGTTTGTTGTTTGAGATAGAGTGATTTCCCCGTTTTACGTTTGTTGTGGAAAATTTATACTTTTTTGTGTAATAAACCTATCAATATTTTTTAAAAAATAACGGCACAACTCATCAAGCTGAAATTTTCTCTGAAGGCAGATGGCAATGACTTCTACTTGTAGAAAAAATTTCAGGCCAATCTGATGTTTGTTGTTTGAGATAGAGTGATTTCCCCGTTTTACGTTTGTTGTGGAATAATTATACTTTTTTGTGTAATAAACCTATCAATATTTTTTAAAAAATAACGGCACAGCTCATCAAGCTGAAATTTTCTCTGAAGGCAGATGGTAATGACTTCTACTTGTAGAAAAAATTTCAGGCCAATCTGATGTTTGTTGTTTGAGATAGAGTGATTTCCCCGTTTTACGTTTGTTGTGGAATAATTATACTTTTTTGTGTAATAAACCTATCACTATTTTTTAAAAATTAACGGCGCAACTCATCAAGCTGAAATTTTCTCTGAAGGCAGATGGTAATGACTTCTACTTGTAGAAAAAATTTCAGGCCAATCTGATGTTTGTTGTTTGAGATAGAGTGATTTCCCCGTTTTACGTTTGTTGTGGAATAATTATACTTTTTTGTGTAATAAACCTATCACTATTTTTTAAAAATTAACGGCACAACTCATCAAGCTGAAATTTTCTCTGAAGGCAGATGGTAATGACTTCTACTTGTAGAAAAAAATTCAGGCCAATCTGATGTTTGTTGTTTGAGATAGAGTGATTTCCCCGTTTTACGTTTGTTGTGGAAAATTTATACTTTTTTGTGTAATAAACCTATCACTATTTTTTAAAAATTAACGGCACAACTCATCAAGCTGAAATTTTCTCTGAAGGCAGATGGTAATGACTTCTACTTGTAGAAAAAAATTCAGGCCAATCTGATGTTTGTTGTTTGAGATAGAGTGATTTCCCCGTTTTACGTTTGTTGTGGAAAATTTATACTTTTTTGTGTAATAAACCTATCAATATTTTTTAAAAAATAACGGCACAACTCATCAAGCTGAAATTTTCTCTGAAGGCAGATGGCAATGACTTCTACTTGTAGAAAAAATTTCAGGCCAATCTGATGTTTGTTGTTTGAGATAGAGTGATTTCCCCGTTTTACGTTTGTTGTGGAATAATTATACTTTTTTGTGTAATAAACCTATCAATATTTTTTAAAAAATAACGGCACAGCTCATCAAGCTGAAATTTTCTCTGAAGGCAGATGGTAATGACTTCTACTTGTAGAAAAAATTTCAGGCCAATCTGATGTTTGTTGTTTGAGATAGAGTGATTTCCCCGTTTTACGTTTGTTGTGGAAAATTTATACTTTTTTGTGTAATAAACCTATCAATATTTTTTAAAAAATAACGGCACAACTCATCAAGCTGAAATTTTCTCTGAAGGCAGATGGCAATGACTTCTACTTGTAGAAAAAATTTCAGGCCAATCTGATGTTTGTTGTTTGAGATAGAGTGATTTCCCCGTTTTACGTTTGTTGTGGAATAATTATACTTTTTTGTGTAATAAACCTATCACTATTTTTTAAAAATTAACGGCACAACTCATCAAGCTGAAATTTTCTCTGAAGGCAGATGGTAATGACTTCTACTTGTAGAAAAAATTTCAGGCCAATCTGATGTTTGTTGTTTGAGATAGAGTGATTTCCCCGTTTTACGTTTGTTGTGGAATAATTATACTTTTTTGTGTAATAAACCTATCACTATTTTTTAAAAATTAACGGCACAACTCATCAAGCTAAAATTTTCTCTGAAGGCAGATGGTAATGACTTCTACTTGTAGAAAAAATTTCAGGCCAATCTGATGTTTGTTGTTTGAGATAGAGTGATTTCCCCGTTTTACGTTTGTTGTGGAATAATTATACTTTTTTGTGTAATAAACCTATCACTATTTTTTAAAAATTAACGGCACAACTCATCAAGCTGAAATTTTCTCTGAAGGCAGATGGTAATGACTTCTACTTGTAGAAAAAATTTCAGGCCAATCTGATGTTTGTTGTTTGAGATAGAGTGATTTCCCCGTTTTACGTTTGTTGTGGAAAATTTATACTTTTTTGTGTAATAAACCTATCAATATTTTTTTAAAAATAACGGCACAACTCATCAAGCTGAAATTTTTACAGCAGGCAGTTGGTAATGACTTCTACTTGTAGAAAAAATTTCAGGCCAATCTGATGTTTGTTGTTTGAGATAGAGTGATTTCCCCGTTTTACGTTTGTTGTGGAATAATTATACTTTTTTGTGTAATAAACCTATCACTATTTTTTAAAAATTAACGGCACAACTCATCAAGCTGAAATTTTCTCTGAAGGCAGATGGTAATGACTTCTACTTGCAGAAAAAATTTCAGGCTAATCTGATGTTTGTTGTTTGAGATAGAGTGATTTCCCCGTTTTACGTTTGTTGTGGAATAATTATACTTTTTTGTGTAATAAACCTATCACTATTTTTTAAAAATTAACGGCACAACTCATCAAGCTGAAATTTTCTCTGAAGGCAGATGGTAATGACTTCTACTTGTAGAAAAAATTTCAGGCCAATCTGATGTTTGTTGTTTGAGATAGAGTGATTTCCCCGTTTTACGTTTGTTGTGGAAAATTTATACTTTTTTGTGTAATAAACCTATCAATATTTTTTAAAAAATAACGGCACAGCTCATCAAGCTGAAATTTTCTCTGAAGGCAGATGGTAATGACTTCTACTTGTAGAAAAAATTTCAGGCCAATCTGATGTTTGTTGTTTGAGATAGAGTGATTTCCCCGTTTTACGTTTGTTGTGGAATAATTATACTTTTTTGTGTAATAAACCTATCACTATTTTTTTAAAATTAACGGCACAACTCATCAAGCTGAAATTTTTACAGTAGGCAGTTGGTAATGACTTCTACTTGTAGAAAAAATTTCAGGCCAATCTGACGGTTGGGGTTAGAGATAGAGTGATTTCCCCGGTTTACTTTTGTTTTGGAAAACATTAATTGAAGATTTTTAACAAAAGAAAAGCAGTATTCATATAGGACATTAAAAACATCTCGGATTGTTGGTTGTTCTTAGTAACGTTCAACCTGCTTGCAAACGGGGTGATCGGGTTTAGAATCGAAAAAAAAATCGGCGTGGAAACTAACTTATTAAAAAGGGGAAGCCTGGCTCAAAGTTTCCCCATGAGACACGGCAATGAGTCTTAGCACCTGAAATCTGATGTCTGTGTTAGAGAATCTGAACTTTTTTTTTTTTTTTTTTTTTTTTTTTTTTTTTTTTTTTTTTTTTTTTGCGCTTTGTAGTGACTACTCCATAATGGTTGAGTTTGCAATAATTTCTACTTGTAGAAACAATTTCAGGCCAATCTGAAGGTTGGGGTTAGAGATAGAGCGATTTGCCTGTTTTACTCTTGTGTAATAAATCTATTACGATTTTTTTAAATAAACGGCGCAACTTATCAAGCCGAAATTTTCACAGAAGGCAGTTGGTAATGACTTCTACTTGTAGAAAAAATTTCAGGCCAATCTGATGTTTGTTGTTTGAGATAGAGTGATTTCCCCGTTTTACGTTTGTTGTGGAATAATTATACTTTTTTGTGTAATAAACCTATCACTATTTTTTAAAAATTAACGGCACAGTTTATCAAGCTGAAATTTTCACAGAAGGCAGATGGTAATGACTTCTACTTGTAGAAAAAAATTCAGGCCAATCTGATGTTTGTTGTTTGAGATAGAGTGATTTCCCCGTTTTACGTTTGTTGTGGAAAATTTATACTTTTTTGTGTAATAAACCTATCAATATTTTTTAAAAAATAACGGCACAGTTTATCAAGCTGAAATTTTCACAGAAGGCAGTTGGTAATGACTTCTACTTGTAGAAAAAAATTCAGGCCAATCTGATGTTTGTTGTTTGAGATAGAGTGATTTCCCCGTTTTACGTTTGTTGTGGAATAATTATACTTTTTTGTGTAATAAACCTATCACTATTTTTTAAAAATTAACGGCGCAACTCATCAAGCTGAAATTTTCTCTGAAGGCAGATGGTAATGACTTCTACTTGTAGAAAAAATTTCAGGCCAATCTGATGTTTGTTGTTTGAGATAGAGTGATTTCCCCGTTTTACGTTTGTTGTGGAATAATTATACTTTTTTGTGTAATAAACCTATCACTATTTTTTAAAAATTAACGGCACAACTCATCAAGCTAAAATTTTCTCTGAAGGCAGATGGTAATGACTTCTACTTGTAGAAAAAATTTCAGGCCAATCTGATGTTTGTTGTTTGAGATAGAGTGATTTCCCCGTTTTACGTTTGTTGTGGAATAATTATACTTTTTTGTGTAATAAACCTATCACTATTTTTTAAAAATTAACGGCACAACTCATCAAGCTGAAATTTTCTCTGAAGGCAGATGGTAATGACTTCTACTTGTAGAAAAAATTTCAGGCTAATCTGATGTTTGTTGTTTGAGATAGAGTGATTTCCCCGTTTTACGTTTGTTGTGGAATAATTATACTTTTTTGTGTAATAAACCTATCACTATTTTTTAAAAATTAACGGCACAACTCATCAAGCTGAAATTTTCTCTGAAGGCAGATGGTAATGACTTCTACTTGTAGAAAAAATTTCAGGCCAATCTGATGTTTGTTGTTTGAGATAGAGTGATTTCCCCGTTTTACGTTTGTTGTGGAAAATTTATACTTTTTTGTGTAATAAACCTATCAATATTTTTTAAAAAATAACGGCACAGCTCATCAAGCTGAAATTTTCTCTGAAGGCAGATGGTAATGACTTCTACTTGTAGAAAAAATTTCAGGCCAATCTGATGTTTGTTGTTTGAGATAGAGTGATTTCCCCGTTTTACGTTTGTTGTGGAAAATTTATACTTTTTTGTATAATAAACCTATCAATATTTTTTAAAAAATAACGGCACAGCTCATCAAGCTGAAATTTTCTCTGAAGGCAGATGGTAATGACTTCTACTTGTAGAAAAAATTTCAGGCCAATCTGATGTTTGTTGTTTGAGATAGAGTGATTTCCCCGTTTTACGTTTGTTGTGGAATAATTATACTTTTTTGTGTAATAAACCTATCACTATTTTTTAAAAATTAACGGCACAACTCATCAAGCTGAAATTTTTACAGTAGGCAGTTGGTAATGACTTCTACTTGTAGAAAAAATTTCAGGCCAATCTGACGGTTGGGGTTAGAGATAGAGTGATTTCCCTGGTTTACTTTTGTTGTGGAAAACATTAATTGAAGATTTTTAACAAAAGAAAAGCAGTATTCATATAGGACATTAAAAACATCTCGGATTGTTGGTTGTTCTTAGTAACGTTCAACCTGCTTGCAAACGGGGTGATCGGGTTTAGAATCGAAAAAAAAATCGGCGTGGAAACTAACTTATTAAAAAGGGGAAGCCTGGCTCAAAGTTTCCCCATGAGACACGGCAATGAGTCTTAGCCCCTGAAATCTGATGTCTGTGTTAGGGAATCTGAACTTTTTTTTCGTTTTTTTTTTTTTTTTTTTTTTGCGCTTTGTAGTGACTACTCCATAATGGTTGAGTTTGCAATAATTTCTACTTGTAGAAACAATTTCAGGCCAATCTGATGTTTGTTGTTTGAGATAGAGTGATTTCCTCGTTTTACGTTTGTTGTGGAATAATTATACTTTTTTGTGTAATAAACCTATCACTATTTTTTAAAAATTAACGCCGCAACTCATCAAGCTGAAATTTTCTCTGAAGGCAGATGGTGATGACTTCTACTTGTAGAAAAAATTTCAGGCCAATCTGATGTTTGTTGTTTGAGATAGAGTGATTTCCCCGTTTTACGTTTGTTGTGGAATAATTATACTTTTTTGTGTAATAAACCTATCACTATTTTTTAAAAATTAACGGCACAACTCATCAAGCTGAAATTTTCTCTGAAGGCAGATGGTAATGACTTCTACTTGTAGAAAAAATTTCAGGCCAATCTGATGTTTGTTGTTTGAGATAGAGTGATTTCCCCGTTTTACGTTTGTTGTGGAAAATTTATACTTTTTTGTGTAATAAACCTATCAATATTTTTTAAAAAATAACGGCACAGCTCATCAAGCTGAAATTTTCTCTGAAGGCAGATGGTAATGACTTCTACTTGTAGAAAAAATTTCAGGCCAATCTGATGTTTGTTGTTTGAGATAGAGTGATTTCCCCGTTTTACGTTTGTTGTGGAAAATTTATACTTTTTTGTGTAATAAACCTATCAATATTTTTTAAAAAATAACGGCACAACTCATCAAGCTGAAATTTTCTCTGAAGGCAGATGGCAATGACTTCTACTTGTAGAAAAAATTTCAGGCCAATCTGATGTTTGTTGTTTGAGATAGAGTGATTTCCCCGTTTTACGTTTGTTGTGGAAAATTTATACTTTTTTGTGTAATAAACCTATCAATATTTTTTAAAAAATAACGGCACAACTCATCAAGCTGAAATTTTTACAGCAGGCAGTTGGTAATGACTTCTACTTGTAGAAAAAATTTCAGGCCAATCTGATGTTTGTTGTTTGAGATAGAGTGATTTCCCCGTTTTACGTTTGTTGTGGAATAATTATACTTTTTTGTGTAATAAACCTATCACTATTTTTTAAAAATTAACGGCACAACTCATCAAGCTGAAATTTTCTCTGAAGGCAGATGGTAATGACTTCTACTTGTAGAAAAAATTTCAGGCTAATCTGATGTTTGTTGTTTGAGATAGAGTGATTTCCCCGTTTTACGTTTGTTGTGGAATAATTATACTTTTTTGTGTAATAAACCTATCACTATTTTTTAAAAATTAACGGCACAGTTTATCAAGCTGAAATTTTCACAGAAGGCAGTTGGTAATGACTTCTACTTGTAGAAAAAAATTCAGGCCAAGCTGATGTTTGTTGTTTGAGATAGAGTGATTTCCCCGTTTTACGTTTTACGCAACTCATCAAGCTGAAATTTTCTCTGAAGGCAGATGGTAATGACTTCTACTTGTAGAAAAAATTTCAGGCCAATCTGATGTTTGTTGTTTGAGATAGAGTGATTTCCCCGTTTTACGTTTGTTGTGGAATAATTATACTTTTTTGTGTAATAAACCTATCACTATTTTTTAAAAATTAACGGCACAACTCATCAAGCTGAAATTTTCTCTGAAGGCAGATGGTAATGACTTCTACTTGTAGAAAAAATTTCAGGCCAATCTGATGTTTGTTGTTTGAGATAGAGTGATTTCCCCGTTTTACGTTTGTTGTGGAAAATTTATACTTTTTTGTGTAATAAACCTATCAATATTTTTTTAAAAATAACGGCACAGCTCATCAAGCTGAAATTTTTACAGCAGGCAGTTGGTAATGACTTCTACTTGTAGAAAAAATTTCAGGCCAATCTGATGTTTGTTGTTTGAGATAGAGTGATTTCCCCGTTTTACGTTTGTTGTGGAAAATTTATACTTTTTTGTGTAATAAACCTATCAATATTTTTTAAAAAATAACGGCACAGCTCATCAAGCTGAAATTTTCTCTGAAGGCAGATGGTAATGACTTCTACTTGTAGAAAAAATTTCAGGCCAATCTGATGTTTGTTGTTTGAGATAGAGTGATTTCCCCGTTTTACGTTTGTTGTGGAATAATTATACTTTTTTGTGTAATAAACCTATCACTATTTTTTAAAAATTAACGGCACAACTCATCAAGCTGAAATTTTTACAGTAGGCAGTTGGTAATGACTTCTACTTGTAGAAAAAATTTCAGGCCAATCTGACGGTTGGGGTTAGAGATAGAGTGATTTCCCCGGTTTACTTTTGTTGTGGAAAACATTAATTGAAGATTTTTAACAAAAGAAAAGCAGTATTCATATAGGACATTAAAAACATCTCGGATTGTTGGTTGTTCTTAGTAACGTTCAACCTGCTTGCAAACGGGGTGATCGGGTTTAGAATCGAAAAAAAACCGGCGTGGAAACTAACTTATTAAAAAGGGGAAGCCTGGCTCAAAGTTTCCCCATGAGACACGGCAATGAGTCTTAGCACCTGAAATCTGATGTCTGTGTTAGGGAATCTGAACTTTTTTTTTTTTTTTTTTTTTTTTTTTTTTTTTTTTTTTTTTTTGCGCTTTGTAGTGACTACTCCATAATGGTTGAGTTTGCAATAATTTCTACTTGTAGAAACAATTTCAGGCCAATCTGAGGGTTGGGGTTAGAGATAGAGCGATTTGCCTGTTTTACTCTTGTGTAATAAATCTATTACGATTTTTTTAAATAAACGGCGCAACTTATCAAGCCGAAATTTTCACAGAAGGCAGTTGGTAATGACTTCTACTTGTAGAAAAAATTTCAGGCCAATCTGATGTTTGTTGTTTGAGATAGAGTGATTTCCCCGTTTTACGTTTGTTGTGGAATAATTATACTTTTTTGTGTAATAAACCTATCACTATTTTTTAAAAATTAACGGCACAGTTTATCAAGCTGAAATTTTCACAGAAGGCAGATGGTAATGACTTCTACTTGTAGAAAAAAATTCAGGCCAATCTGATGTTTGTTGTTTGAGATAGAGTGATTTCCCCGTTTTACGTTTGTTGTGGAAAATTTATACTTTTTTGTGTAATAAACCTATCAATATTTTTTAAAAAATAACGGCACAACTCATCAAGCTGAAATTTTCTCTGAAGGCAGATGGTAATGACTTCTACTTGTAGAAAAAATTTCAGGCCAATCTGATGTTTGTTGTTTGAGATAGAGTGATTTCCCCGTTTTACGTTTGTTGTGGAATAATTATACTTTTTTGTGTAATAAACCTATCACTATTTTTAAAAAATTAACGGCGCAACTCATCAAGCTGAAATTTTCTCTGAAGGCAGATGGTAATGACTTCTACTTGTAGAAAAAATTTCAGGCCAATCTGATGTTTGTTGTTTGAGATAGAGTGATTTCCCCGTTTTACGTTTGTTGTGGAATAATTATACTTTTTTGTGTAATAAACCTATCACTATTTTTTAAAAATTAACGGCACAACTCATCAAGCTGAAATTTTCTCTGAAGGCAGATGGTAATGACTTCTACTTGTAGAAAAAATTTCAGGCCAATCTGATGTTTGTTGTTTGAGATAGAGTGATTTCCCCGTTTTACGTTTGTTGTGGAAAATTTATACTTTTTTGTGTAATAAACCTATCAATATTTTTTAAAAAATAACGGCACAACTCATCAAGCTGAAATTTTTACAGCAGGCAGTTGGTAATGACTTCTACTTGTAGAAAAAATTTCAGGCCAATCTGATGTTTGTTGTTTGAGATAGAGTGATTTCCCCGTTTTACGTTTGTTGTGGAATAATTATACTTTTTTTGTGTAATAAACCTATCACTATTTTTTAAAAATTAACGGCACAACTCATGAAGCTGAAATTTTCTCTGAAGGCAGATGGTAATGACTTCTACTTGTAGAAAAAATTTCAGACCAATCTGATGTTTGTTGTTTGAGATAGAGTGATTTCCCCGTTTTACGTTTGTTGTGGAATAATTATACTTTTTTGTGTAATAAACCTATCACTATTTTTTAAAAATTAACGGCACAACTCATCAAGCTGAAATTTTTACAGTAGGCAGTTGGTAATGACTTCTACTTGTAGAAAAAATTTCAGGCCAATCTGACGGTTGGGGTTAGAGATAGAGTGATTTCCCCGGTTTACTTTTGTTGTGGAAAACATTAATTGAAGATTTTTAACAAAAGAAAAGCAGTATTCATATAGGACATTAAAAACATCTCGGATTGTTGGTTATTCTTAGTAACGTTCAACCTGCTTGCAAACGGGGTGATCGGGTTTAGAATCGAAAAAAAAAAATCGGCGTGGAAACTAACTTATTAAAAAGGGGAAGCCTGGCTCAAAGTTTCCCCATGAGACACGGCAATGAGTCTTAGCACCTGAAATCTGATGTCTGTGTTAGGGAATCTGAACTTTTTTTTTGTTTTTTTTTTTTTTTTTTTTTTTTTTTTGCGCTTTGTAGTGACTACTCCATAATGGTTGAGTTTGCAATAATTTCTACTTGTAGAAACAATTTCAGGCCAATCTGAAGGTTGGGGTTAGAGATAGAGCGATTTGCCTGTTTTACTCTTGTGTAATAAATCTATTACGATTTTTTTTAAATAAACGGCGCAACTTATCAAGCCGAAATTTTCACAGAAGGCAGTTGGTAATGACTTCTACTTGTAGAAAAAATTTCAGGCCAATCTGATGTTTGTTGTTTGAGATAGAGTGATTTCCCCGTTTTACGTTTGTTGTGGAATAATTATACTTTTTTGTGTAATAAACCTATCACTATTTTTTAAAAATTAACGGCACAGTTTATCAAGCTGAAATTTTCACAGAAGGCAGTTGGTAATGACTTCTACTTGTAGAAAAAAATTCAGGCCAATCTGATGTTTGTTGTTTGAGATAGAGTGATTTCCCCGTTTTACGTTTGTTGTGGAAAATTTATACTTTTTTGTGTAATAAACCTATCAATATTTTTTAAAAAATAACGGCACAGCTCATCAAGCTGAAATTTTCTCTGAAGGCAGATGGTAATGACTTCTACTTGTAGAAAAAATTTCAGGCCAATCTGTTGTTTGTTGTTTGAGATAGAGTGATTTCCCCGTTTTACGTTTGTTGTGGAATAATTATACTTTTTTGTGTAATAAACCTATCACTATTTTTTAAAAATTAACGGCACAACTCATCAAGCTGAAATTTTTACAGTAGGCAGTTGGTAATGACTTCTACTTGAAGAAAAAATTTCAGGCCAATCTGACGGTTGGGGTTAGAGATAGAGTGATTTCCCCGGTTTACTTTTGTTGTGGAAAACATTAATTGAAGATTTTTAACAAAAGAAAAGCAGTATTCATATAGGACATTAAAAACATCTCGGATTGTTGGTTATTCTTAGTAACGTTCAACCTGCTTGCAAACGGGGTGATCGGGTTTAGAATCGAAAAAAAAAAATCGGCGTGGAAACTAACTTATTAAAAAGGGGAAGCCTGGCTCAAAGTTTCCCCATGAGACACGGCAATGAGTCTTAGCACCTGAAATCTGATGTCTGTGTTAGGGAATCTGAACTTTTTTTTTGTTTTTTTTTTTTTTTTTTTTTTTTTTTGCGCTTTGTAGTGACTACTCCATAATGGTTGAGTTTGCAATAATTTCTACTTGTAGAAACAATTTCAGGCCAATCTGAAGGTTGGGGTTAGAGATAGAGCGATTTGCCTGTTTTACTCTTGTGTAATAAATCTATTACGATTTTTTTTAAATAAACGGCGCAACTTATCAAGCCGAAATTTTCACAGAAGGCAGTTGGTAATGACTTCTACTTGTAGAAAAAATTTCAGGCCAATCTGATGTTTGTTGTTTGAGATAGAGTGATTTCCCCGTTTTACGTTTGTTGTGGAATAATTATACTTTTTTGTGTAATAAACCTATCACTATTTTTTAAAAATTAACGGCACAGTTTATCAAGCTGAAATTTTCACAGAAGGCAGTTGGTAATGACTTCTACTTGTAGAAAAAAATTCAGGCCAATCTGATGTTTGTTGTTTGAGATAGAGTGATTTCCCCGTTTTACGTTTGTTGTGGAAAATTTATACTTTTTTGTGTAATAAACCTATCAATATTTTTTAAAAAATAACGGCACAGCTCATCAAGCTGAAATTTTCTCTGAAGGCAGATGGTAATGACTTCTACTTGTAGAAAAAATTTCAGGCCAATCTGATGTTTGTTGTTTGAGATAGAGTGATTTCCCCGTTTTACGTTTGTTGTGGAAAATTTATACTTTTTTGTGTAATAAACCTATCAATATTTTTTAAAAAATAACGGCACAACTCATCAAGCTGAAATTTTCTCTGAAGGCAGATGGCAATGACTTCTACTTGTAGAAAAAATTTCAGGCCAATCTGATGTTTGTTGTTTGAGATAGAGTGATTTCCCCGTTTTACGTTTGTTGTGGAAAATTTATACTTTTTTGTGTAATAAACCTATCAATATTTTTTAAAAAATAGCGGCACAACTCATCAAGCTGAAATTTTTACAGCAGGCAGTTGGTAATGACTTCTACTTGTAGAAAAAATTTCAGGCCAATCTGATGTTTGTTGTTTGAGATAGAGTGATTTCCCCGTTTTACGTTTGTTGTGGAATAATTATACTTTTTTGTGTAATAAACCTATCACTATTTTTTAAAAATTAACGGCACAACTCATCAAGCTGAAATTTTCTCTGAAGGCAGATGGTAATGACTTCTACTTGTAGAAAAAATTTCAGGCTAATCTGATGTTTGTTGTTTGAGATAGAGTGATTTCCCCGTTTTACGTTTGTTGTGGAATAATTATACTTTTTTGTGTAATAAACCTATCACTATTTTTTAAAAATTAACGGCACAACTCATCAAGCTGAAATTTTCTCTGAAGGCAGATGGTAATGACTTCTACTTGTAGAAAAAATTTCAGGCCAATCTGATGTTTGTTGTTTGAGATAGAGTGATTTCCCCGTTTTACGTTTGTTGTGGAATAATTATACTTTTTTGTGTAATAAACCTATCACTATTTTTTAAAAATTAACGGCACAGTTTATCAAGCTGAAATTTTCACAGAAGGCAGTTGGTAATGACTTCTACTTGTAGAAAAAAATTCAGGCCAATCTGATGTTTGTTGTTTGAGATAGAGTGATTTCCCCGTTTTACGTTTTACGCAACTCATCAAGCTGAAATTTTCTCTGAAGGCAGATGGTAATGACTTCTACTTGTAGAAAAAATTTCAGGCCAATCTGATGTTTGTTGTTTGAGATAGAGTGATTTCCCCGTTTTACGTTTGTTGTGGAATAATTATACTTTTTTGTGTAATAAACCTATCACTATTTTTTAAAAATTAACGGCACAACTCATCAAGCTGAAATTTTCTCTGAAGGCAGATGGTAATGACTTCTACTTGTAGAAAAAATTTCAGGCCAATCTGATGTTTGTTGTTTGAGATAGAGTGATTTCCCCGTTTTACGTTTGTTGTGGAAAATTTATACTTTTTTGTGTAATAAACCTATCAATATTTTTTTAAAAATAACGGCACAGCTCATCAAGCTAAAATTTTTACAGCAGGCAGTTGGTAATGACTTCTACTTGTAGAAAAAATTTCAGGCCAATCTGATGTTTGTTGTTTGAGATAGAGTGATTTCCCCGTTTTACGTTTGTTGTGGAAAATTTATACTTTTTTGTGTAATAAACCTATCAATATTTTTTAAAAAATAACGGCACAGCTCATCAAGCTGAAATTTTCTCTGAAGGCAGATGGTAATGACTTCTACTTGTAGAAAAAATTTCAGGCCAATCTGATGTTTGTTGTTTGAGATAGAGTGATTTCCCCGTTTTACGTTTGTTGTGGAATAATTATACTTTTTTGTGTAATAAACCTATCACTATTTTTTAAAAATTAACGGCACAACTCATCAAGCTGAAATTTTTACAGTAGGCAGTTGGTAATGACTTCTACTTGTAGAAAAAATTTCAGGCCAATCTGACGGTTGGGGTTAGAGATAGAGTGATTTCCCCGGTTTACTTTTGTTGTGGAAAACATTAATTGAAGATTTTTAACAAAAGAAAAGCAGTATTCATATAGGACATTAAAAACATCTCGGATTGTTGGTTGTTCTTAGTAACGTTCAACCTGCTTGCAAACGGGGTGATCGGGTTTAGAATCGAAAAAAAACCGGCGTGGAAACTAACTTATTAAAAAGGGGAAGCCTGGCTCAAAGTTTCCCCATGAGACACGGCAATGAGTCTTAGCACCTGAAATCTGATGTCTGTGTTAGGGAATCTGAACTTTTTTTTTTTTTTTTTTTTTTTTTTTTTTTGCGCTTTGTAGTGACTACTCCATAATGGTTGAGTTTGCAATAATTTCTACTTGTAGAAACAATTTCAGGCCAATCTGAGGGTTGGGGTTAGAGATAGAGCGATTTGCCTGTTTTACTCTTGTGTAATAAATCTATTACGATTTTTTTAAATAAACGGCGCAACTTATCAAGCCGAAATTTTCACAGAAGGCAGTTGGTAATGACTTCTACTTGTAGAAAAAATTTCAGGCCAATCTGATGTTTGTTGTTTGAGATAGAGTGATTTCCCCGTTTTACGTTTGTTGTGGAATAATTATACTTTTTTGTGTAATAAACCTATCACTATTTTTTTTAAATTAACGGCACAGTTTATCAAGCTGAAATTTTCACAGAAGGCAGTTGGTAATGACTTCTACTTGTAGAAAAAAATTCAGGCCAATCTGATGTTTGTTGTTTGAGATAGAGTGATTTCCCCGTTTTACGTTTGTTGTGGAAAATTTATACTTTTTTGTGTAATAAACCTATCAATATTTTTTAAAAAATAACGGCACAACTCATCAAGCTGAAATTTTCTCTGAAGGCAGATGGTAATGACTTCTACTTGTAGAAAAAATTTCAGGCCAATCTGATGTTTGTTGTTTGAGATAGAGTGATTTCCCCGTTTTACGTTTGTTGTGGAATAATTATACTTTTTTGTGTAATAAACCTATCACTATTTTTAAAAAATTAACGGCGCAACTCATCAAGCTGAAATTTTCTCTGAAGGCAGATGGTAATGACTTCTACTTGTAGAAAAAAATTCAGGCCAATCTGATGTTTGTTGTTTGAGATAGAGTGATTTCCCCGTTTTACGTTTGTTGTGGAATAATTATACTTTTTTGTGTAATAAACCTATCACTATTTTTTAAAAATTAACGGCACAACTCATCAAGCTGAAATTTTCTCTGAAGGCAGATGGTAATGACTTCTACTTGTAGAAAAAATTTCAGGCCAATCTGATGTTTGTTGTTTGAGATAGAGTGATTTCCCCGTTTTACGTTTGTTGTGGAATAATTATACTTTTTTGTGTAATAAACCTATCACTATTTTTTAAAAATTAACGGCACAACTCATCAAGCTGAAATTTTCTCTGAAGGCAGATGGTAATGACTTCTACTTGTAGAAAAAATTTCAGGCCAATCTGATGTTTGTTGTTTGAGATAGAGTGATTTCCCCGTTTTACGTTTGTTGTGGAAAATTTATACTTTTTTGTGTAATAAACCTATCAATATTTTTTAAAAAATAACGGCACAACTCATCAAGCTGAAATTTTTACAGCAGGCAGTTGGTAATGACTTCTACTTGTAGAAAAAATTTCAGGCCAATCTGATGTTTGTTGTTTGAGATAGAGTGATTTCCCCGTTTTACGTTTGTTGTGGAATAATTATACTTTTTTGTGTAATAAACCTATCACTATTTTTTAAAAATTAACGGCACAACTCATGAAGCTGAAATTTTCTCTGAAGGCAGATGGTAATGACTTCTACTTGTAGAAAAAATTTCAGACCAATCTGATGTTTGTTGTTTGAGATAGAGTGATTTCCCCGTTTTACGTTTGTTGTGGAAAATTTATACTTTTTTGTGTAATAAACCTATCAATATTTTTTAAAAAATAACGGCACAGCTCATCAAGCTGAAATTTTCTCTGAAGGCAGATGGTAATGACTTCTACTTGTAGAAAAAATTTCAGGCCAATCTGTTGTTTGTTGTTTGAGATAGAGTGATTTCCCCGTTTTACGTTTGTTGTGGAATAATTATACTTTTTTGTGTAATAAACCTATCACTATTTTTTAAAAATTAACGGCACAACTCATCAAGCTGAAATTTTTACAGTAGGCAGTTGGTAATGACTTCTACTTGAAGAAAAAATTTCAGGCCAATCTGACGGTTGGGGTTAGAGATAGAGTGATTTCCCCGGTTTACTTTTGTTGTGGAAAACATTAATTGAAGATTTTTAACAAAAGAAAAGCAGTATTCATATAGGACATTAAAAACATCTCGGATTGTTGGTTATTCTTAGTAACGTTCAACCTGCTTGCAAACGGGGTGATCGGGTTTAGAATCGAAAAAAAAAAAATCGGCGTGGAAACTAACTTATTAAAAAGGGGAAGCCTGGCTCAAAGTTTCCCCATGAGACACGGCAATGAGTCTTTGCACCTGAAATCTGATGTCTGTGTTAGGGAATCTGAACTTTTTTTTTGTTTTTTTTTTTTTTTTTTTTTTTTTTTTGCGCTTTGTAGTGACTACTCCATAATGGTTGAGTTTGCAATAATTTCTACTTGTAGAAACAATTTCAGGCCAATCTGAAGGTTGGGGTTAGAGATAGAGCGATTTGCCTGTTTTACTCTTGTGTAATAAATCTATTACGATTTTTTTTAAATAAACGGCGCAACTTATCAAGCCGAAATTTTCACAGAAGGCAGTTGGTAATGACTTCTACTTGTAGAAAAAATTTCAGGCCAATCTGATGTTTGTTGTTTGAGATAGAGTGATTTCCCCGTTTTACGTTTGTTGTGGAATAATTATACTTTTTTGTGTAATAAACCTATCACTATTTTTTAAAAATTAACGGCACAGTTTATCAAGCTGAAATTTTCACAGAAGGCAGTTGGTAATGACTTCTACTTGTAGAAAAAAATTCAGGCCAATCTGATGTTTGTTGTTTGAGATAGAGTGATTTCCCCGTTTTACGTTTGTTGTGGAAAATTTATACTTTTTTGTGTAATAAACCTATCAATATTTTTTAAAAAATAACGGCGCAACTCATCAAGCTGAAATTTTCTCTGAAGGCAGATGGCAATGACTTCTACTTGTAGAAAAAATTTCAGGCCAATCTGATGTTTGTTGTTTGAGATAGAGTGATTTCCCCGTTTTACGTTTGTTGTGGAATAATTATACTTTTTTGTGTAATAAACCTATCACTATTTTTTAAAAATTAACGGCGCAACTCATCAAGCTGAAATTTTCTCTGAAGGCAGATGGTAATGACTTCTACTTGTAGAAAAAATTTCAGGCCAATCTGATGTTTGTTGTTTGAGATAGAGTGATTTCCCCGTTTTACGTTTGTTGTGGAAAATTTATACTTTTTTGTGTAATAAACCTATCACTATTTTTTAAAAATTAACGGCACAACTCATCAAGCTGAAATTTTCTCTGAAGGCAGATGGTAATGACTTCTACTTGTAGAAAAAAAATTCAGGCCAATCTGATGTTTGTTGTTTGAGATAGAGTGATTTCCCCGTTTTACGTTTGTTGTGGAAAATTTATACTTTTTTGTGTAATAAACCTATCACTATTTTTTAAAAATTAACGGCACAACTCATCAAGCTGAAATTTTCTCTGAAGGCAGATGGTAATGACTTCTACTTGTAGAAAAAATTTCAGGCCAATCTGATGTTTGTTGTTTGAGATAGAGTGATTTCCCCGTTTTACGTTTGTTGTGGAAAATTTATACTTTTTTGTGTAATAAACCTATCAATATTTTTTAAAAAATAACGGCACAACTCATCAAGCTGAAATTTTCTCTGAAGGCAGATGGCAATGACTTCTACTTGTAGAAAAAATTTCAGGCCAATCTGATGTTTGTTGTTTGAGATAGAGTGATTTCCCCGTTTTACGTTTGTTGTGGAATAATTATACTTTTTTGTGTAATAAACCTATCAATATTTTTTAAAAAATAACGGCACAGCTCATCAAGCTGAAATTTTCTCTGAAGGCAGATGGTAATGACTTCTACTTGTAGAAAAAATTTCAGGCCAATCTGTTGTTTGTTGTTTGAGATAGAGTGATTTCCCCGTTTTACGTTTGTTGTGGAATAATTATACTTTTTTGTGTAATAAACCTATCACTATTTTTTAAAAATTAACGGCACAACTCATCAAGCTGAAATTTTTACAGTAGGCAGTTGGTAATGACTTCTACTTGAAGAAAAAATTTCAGGCCAATCTGACGGTTGGGGTTAGAGATAGAGTGATTTCCCCGGTTTACTTTTGTTGTGGAAAACATTAATTGAAGATTTTTAACAAAAGAAAAGCAGTATTCATATAGGACATTAAAAACATCTCGGATTGTTGGTTATTCTTAGTAACGTTCAACCTGCTTGCAAACGGGGTGATCGGGCTTAGAATCGAAAAAAAAATCGGCGTGGAAACTAACTTATTAAAAAGGGGAAGCCTGGCTCAAAGTTTCCCCATGAGACACGGCAATGAGTCTTAGCACCTGAAATCTGATGTCTGTGTTAGAGAATCTGACCTTTTTTTTTTTTTTTTTTTTTGTTTTTTTTTTTTTTTTTTTTTTTTTTGCGCTTTGTAGTGACTACTCCATAATGGTTGAGTTTGCAATAATTTCTACTTGTAGAAACAATTTCAGGCCAATCTGAAGGTTGGGGTTAGAGATAGAGCGATTTGCCTGTTTTACTCTTGTGTAATAAATCTATTACGATTTTTTTAAATAAACGGCGCAACTTATCAAGCCGAAATTTTCACAGAAGGCAGTTGGTAATGACTTCTACTTGTAGAAAAAATTTCAGGCCAATCTGATGTTTGTTGTTTGAGATAGAGTGATTTCCCCGTTTTACGTTTGTTGTGGAATAATTATACTTTTTTGTGTAATAAACCTATCACTATTTTTTTAAAAATTAACGGCACAGTTTATCAACCTGAAATTTTCACAGAAGGCAGTTGGTAATGACTTCTACTTGTAGAAAAAAATTCAGGCCAATCTGATGTTTGTTGTTTGAGATAGAGTGATTTCCCCGTTTTACGTTTGTTGTGGAAAATTTATACTTTTTTGTGTAATAAACCTATCAATATTTTTTAAAAAATAACGGCACAACTCATCAAGCTGAAATTTTCTCTGAAGGCAGACGGCAATGACTTCTACTTGTAGAAAAAATTTCAGGCCAATCTGATGTTTGTTGTTTGAGATAGAGTGATTTCCCCGTTTTACGTTTGTTGTGGAATAATTATACTTTTTTGTGTAATAAACCTATCACTATTTTTTAAAAATTAACGGCACAACTCATCAAGCTGAAATTTTCTCTGAAGGCAGATGGTAATGACTTCTACTTGTAGAAAAAATTTCAGGCCAATCTGATGTTTGTTGTTTGAGATAGAGTGATTTCCCCGTTTTACGTTTGTTGTGGAATAATTATAATTTTTTGTGTAATAAACCTATCACTATTTTTTAAAAATTAACGGCACAGCTCATCAAGCTGAAATTTTCTCTGAAGGCAGATGGTAATGACTTCTACTTGTAGAAAAAATTTCAGGCCAATCTGATGTTTGTTGTTTGAGATAGAGTGATTTCCCCGTTTTACGTTTGTTGTGGAATAATTATACTTTTTTGTGTAATAAACCTATCACTATTTTTTTAAAATTAACGGCACAACTCATCAAGCTGAAATTTTCTCTGAACTCAGATGGTAATGACTTCTACTTGTAGAAAAAATTTCAGGCCAATCTGATGTTTGTTGTTTGAGATAGAGTGATTTCCCCGTTTTACGTTTGTTGTGGAAAATTTATACCTTTTTGTGTAATAAACCTATCAATATTTTTTAAAAAATAACGGCACAACTCATCAAGCTGAAATTTTTACAGCAGGCAGTTGGTAATGACTTCTACTTGTAGAAAAAATTTCAGGCCAATCTGATGTTTGTTGTTTGAGATAGAGTGATTTCCCCGTTTTACGTTTGTTGTGGAATAATTATACTTTTTTGTGTAATAAACCTATCACTATTTTTTAAAAATTAACGGCACAGCTCATCAAGCTGAAATTTTCTCTGAAGGCAGATGGTAATGACTTCTACTTGTAGAAAAAATTTCAGGCCAATCTGATGTTTGTTGTTTGAGATAGAGTGATTTCCCCGTTTTACGTTTGTTGTGGAATAATTATAATTTTTTGTGTAATAAACCTATCACTATTTTTTAAAAATTAACGGCACAGCTCATCAAGCTGAAATTTTCTCTGAAGGCAGATGGTAATGACTTCTACTTGTAGAAAAAATTTCAGGCCAATCTGATGTTTGTTGTTTGAGATAGAGTGATTTCCCCGTTTTACGTTTGTTGTGGAATAATTATACTTTTTTGTGTAATAAACCTATCACTATTTTTTTAAAATTAACGGCACAACTCATCAAGCTGAAATTTTCTCTGAAGGCAGATGGTAATGACTTCTACTTGTAGAAAAAATTTCAGGCCAATCTGATGTTTGTTGTTTGAGATAGAGTGATTTCCCCGTTTTACGTTTGTTGTGGAAAATTTATACCTTTTTGTGTAATAAACCTATCAATATTTTTTAAAAAATAACGGCACAACTCATCAAGCTGAAATTTTTACAGCAGGCAGTTGGTAATGACTTCTACTTGTAGAAAAAATTTCAGGCCAATCTGATGTTTGTTGTTTGAGATAGAGTGATTTCCCCGTTTTACGTTTGTTGTGGAATAATTATACTTTTTTGTGTAATAAACCTATCACTATTTTTTAAAAATTAACGGCACAGCTCATCAAGCTGAAATTTTCTCTGAAGGCAGATGGTAATGACTTCTACTTGTAGAAAAAATTTCAGGCTAATCTGATGTTTGTTGTTTGAGATAGAGTGATTTCCCCGTTTTACGTTTGTTGTGGAATAATTATACTTTTTTGTGTAATAAACCTATCAATATTTTTTAAAAATTAACGGCACAACTCATCAAGCTGAAATTTTCTCTGAAGGCAGATGGTAATGACTTCTACTTGTAGAAAAAAATTCAGGCCAATCTGATGTTTGTTGTTTGAGATAGAGTGATTTCCCCGTTTTACGTTTGTTGTGGAAAATTTATACTTTTTTGTGTAATAAACCTATCAATATTTTTTAAAAAATAACGGCACAGCTCATCAAGCTGAAATTTTCTCTGAAGGCAGATGGTAATGACTTCTACTTGTAGAAAAAATTTCAGGCCAATCTGATGTTTGTTGTTTGAGATAGAGTGATTTCCCCGTTTTACGTTTGTTGTGGAATAATTATACTTTTTTGTGTAATAAACCTATCACTATTTTTTAAAAATTAACGGCACAACTCATCAAGCTGAAATTTTCTCTGAAGGCAGTTGGTAATGACTTCTACTTGTAGAAAAAATTTCAGGCCAATCTGACGGTTGGGGTTAGAGATAGAGTGATTTCCCCGGTTTACTTTTGTTGTGGAAAACATTAATTGAAGATTTTTAACAAAAGAAAAGCAGTATTCATATAGGACATTAAAAACATCTCGGATTGTTGGTTGTTCTTAGTAACGTTCAACCTGCTTGCAAACGGGGTGATCGGGTTTAGAATCGAAAAAAAAAATCGGCGTGGAAACTAACTTATTAAAAAGGGGAAGCCTGGCTCAAAGTTTCCCCATGTGACACGGCAATGAGTCTTAGCACCTGAAATCTGATGTCTGTGTTAGAGAATCTGAACTTTTTTTTTTTTTTTTTTTTTTTTTGCGCTTTGTAGTGACTACTCCATAATGGTTGAGTTTGCAATAATTTCTACTTGTAGAAACAATTTCAGGCCAATCTGAAGGTTGGGGTTAGAGATAGAGCGATTTGCCTGTTTTACTCTTGTGTAATAAATCTATTACGATTTTTTTAAATAAACGGCGCAACTTATCAAGCCGAAATTTTCACAGAAGGCAGTTGGTAATGACTTCTACTTGTAGAAAAAATTTCAGGCCAATCTGATGTTTGTTGTTTGAGATAGAGTGATTTCCCCGTTTTACGTTTGTTGTGGAATAATTATACTTTTTTGTGTAATAAACCTATCACTATTTTTTAAAAATTAACGGCACAGTTTATCAAGCTGAAATTTTCACAGAAGGCAGTTGGTAATGACTTCTACTTGTAGAAAAATATTCAGGCCAATCTGATGTTTGTTGTTTGAGATAGAGTGATTTCCCCGTTTTACGTTTGTTGTGGAAAATTTATACTTTTTTGTGTAATAAACCTATCAATATTTTTTAAAAAATAACGGCACAGTTTATCAAGCTGAAATTTTCACAGAAGGCAGTTGGTAATGACTTCTACTTGTAGAAAAAAATTCAGGCCAATCTGATGTTTGTTGTTTGAGATAGAGTGATTTCCCCGTTTTACGTTTGTTGTGGAATAATTATACTTTTTTGTGTAATAAACCTATCACTATTTTTTAAAAATTAACGGCACAGTTTATCAAGCTGAAATTTTCACAGAAGGCAGTTGGTAATGACTTCTACTTGTAGAAAAAATTTCAGGCCAATCTGATGTTTGTTGTTTGAGATAGAGTGATTTCCCCGTTTTACGTTTGTTGTGGAATAATTATACTTTTTTGTGTAATAAACCTATCACTATTTTTTAAAAATTAACGGCACAGTTTATCAAGCTGAAATTTTCACAGAAGGCAGTTGGTAATGACTTCTACTTGTAGAAAAAAATTCAGGCCAATCTGATGTTTGTTGTTTGAGATAGAGTGATTTCCCCGTTTTACGTTTGTTGTGGAATAATTATACTTTTTTGTGTAATAAACCTATCACTATTTTTTAAAAATTAACGGCACAACTCATCAAGCTGAAATTTTTACAGTAGGCAGTTGGTAATGACTTCTACTTGTAGAAAAAATTTCAGGCCAATCTGACGGTTGGGGTTAGAGATAGAGTGATTTCCCCGGTTTACTTTTGTTGTGGAAAACATTAATTGAAGATTTTTAACAAAAGAAAAGCAGTATTCATATAGGACATTAAAAACATCTCGGATTGTTGGTTGTTCTTAGTAACGTTCAACCTGCTTGCAAACGGGGTGATCGGGTTTAGAATCGAAAAAAAAATCGGCGTGGAAACTAACTTATTAAAAAGGGGAAGCCTGGCTCAAAGTTTCCCCATGAGACACGGCAATGAGTCTTAGCACCTGAAATCTGATGTCTGTGTTAGAGAATCTGAACTTTTTTTTTCTTTTTTTTTTTTTTTTTTTTTTTTTTTGCGCTTTGTAGTGACTACTCCATAATGGTTGAGTTTGCAATAATTTCTACTTGTAGAAACAATTTCAGGCCAATCTGAAGGTTGGGGTTAGAGATAGAGCGATTTGCCTGTTTTACTCTTGTGTAATAAATCTATTACGATTTTTTTAAATAAACGGCGCAACTTATCAAGCCGAAATTTTCACAGAAGGCAGTTGGTAATGACTTCTACTTGTAGAAAAAATTTCAGGCCAATCTGATGTTTGTTGTTTGAGATAGAGTGATTTCCCCGTTTTACGTTTGTTGTGGAATAATTATACTTTTTTGTGTAATAAACCTATCACTATTTTTTAAAAATTAACGGCACAGTTTATCAAGCTGAAATTTTCACAGAAGGCAGTTGGTAATGACTTCTACTTGTAGAAAAAAATTCAGGCCAATCTGATGTTTGTTGTTTGAGATAGAGTGATTTCCCCGTTTTACGTTTGTTGTGGAAAATTTATACTTTTTTGTGTAATAAACCTATCAATATTTTTTAAAAAATAACGGCACAGTTTATCAAGCTGAAATTTTCACAGAAGGCAGATGGTAATGACTTCTACTTGTAGAAAAAATTTCAGGCCAATCTGATGTTTGTTGTTTGAGATAGAGTGATTTCCCCGTTTTACGTTTGTTGTGGAATAATTATACTTTTTTGTGTAATAAACCTATCACTATTTTTTAAAAATTAACGGCACAACTCATCAAGCTGAAATTTTCTCTGAAGGCAGATGGTAATGACTTCTACTTGTAGAAAAAATTTCAGGCCAATCTGATGTTTGTTGTTTGAGATAGAGTGATTTCCCCGTTTTACGTTTGTTGTGGAATAATTATACTTTTTTGTGTAATAAACCTATCACTATTTTTTAAAAATTAACGGCACAACTCATCAAGCTGAAATTTTCTCTGAAGGCAGATGGTAATGACTTCTACTTGTAGAAAAAATTTCAGGCCAATCTGATGTTTGTTGTTTGAGATAGAGTGATTTCCCCGTTTTACGTTTGTTGTGGAAAATTTATACTTTTTTGTGTAATAAACCTATCAATATTTTTTAAAAAATAACGGCACAACTCATCAAGCTGAAATTTTTACAGCAGGCAGTTGGTAATGACTTCTACTTGTAGAAAAAATTTCAGGCCAATCTGATGTTTGTTGTTTGAGATAGAGTGATTTCCCCGTTTTACGATTGTTGTGGAATAATTATACTTTTTTGTGTAATAAACCTATAACTATTTTTTAAAAATTAACGGCACAACTCATGAAGCTGAAATTTTCTCTGAAGGCAGATGGTAATGACTTCTACTTGAAGAAAAAATTTCAGGCCAATCTGACGGTTGGGGTTAGAGATAGAGTGATTTCCCCGGTTTACTTTTGTTGTGGAAAACATTAATTGAAGATTTTTAACAAAAGAAACGCAGTATTCATATAGGACATTAAAAACATCTCGGATTGTTGGTTGTTCTTAGTAACATTCAACCTGCTTGCAAACGGGGTGATCGGGTTTAGAATCGAAAAAAAAAATCGGCGTGGAAACTAACTTATTAAAAAGGGGAAGCCTGGCTCAAAGTTTCCCCATGAGACACGGCAATGAGTCTTAGCACCTGAAATCTGATGTCTGTGTTAGGGAATCTGAACTTTTTTTTGTTTTTTTTTTTTTTTTTTTTTTGCGCTTTGTAGTGACTACTCCATAATGGTTGAGTTTGCAATAATTTCTACTTGTAGAAACAATTTCAGGCCAATCTGATGTTTGTTGTTTGAGATAGAGTGATTTCCCCGTTTTACGTTTGTTGTGGAATAATTATACATTTTTGTGTAATAAACCTATCACTATTTTTTAAAAATTAACGGCACAACTCATCAAGCTGAAATTTTCTCTGAAGGCAGATGGTAATGACTTCTACTTGTAGAAAAAATTTCAGGCCAATCTGATGTTTGTTGTTTGAGATAGAGTGATTTCCCCGTTTTACGTTTGTTGTGGAAAATTTATACTTTTTTGTGTAATAAACCTATCAATATTTTTTAAAAAATAACGGCACAACTCATCAAGCTGAAATTTTTACAGCAGGCAGTTGGTAATGACTTCTACTTGTAGAAAAAATTTCAGGCCAATCTGATGTTTGTTGTTTGAGATAGAGTGATTTCCCCGTTTTACGTTTGTTGTGGAAAATTTATACTTTTTTGTGTAATAAACTTATCAATATTTTTAAAAAAATAACGGCACAACTCATCAAGCTGAAATTTTCTCTGAAGGCAGATGGCAATGACTTCTACTTGTAGAAAAAATTTCAGGCCAATCTGATGTTTGTTGTTTGAGATAGAGTGATTTCCCCGTTTTACGTTTGTTGTGGAAAATTTATACTTTTTTGTGTAATAAACCTATCAATATTTTTTAAAAAATAACGGCACAACTCATCAAGCTGAAATTTTCACAGAAGGCAGTTGGTAATGACTTCTACTTGTAGAAAAAATTTCAGGCCAATCTGATGTTTGTTGTTTGAGATAGAGTGATTTCCCCGTTTTACGTTTGTTGTGGAATAATTATACTTTTTTGTGTAATAAAACTATCACTATTTTTTAAAAATTAACGGCACAGTTTATCAAGCTGAAATTTTCACAGAAGGCAGTTGGTAATGACTTCTACTTGTAGAAAAAAATTCAGGCCAATCTGATGTTTGTTGTTTGAGATAGAGTGATTTCCCCGTTTTACGTTTGTTGTGGAAAATTTATACTTTTTTGTGTAATAAACCTATCAATATTTTTTAAAAATTAACGGCACAACTCATCAAGCTGAAATTTTTACAGTAGGCAGTTGGTAATGACTTCTACTTGTAGAAAAAATTTCAGGCCAATCTGACGGTTGGGGTTAGAGATAGAGTGATTTCCCCGGTTTACTTTTGTTGTGGAAAACATTAATTGAAGATTTTTAACAAAAGAAAAGCAGTATTCATATAGGACATTAAAAACATCTCGGATTGTTGGTTGTTCTTAGTAACGTTCAACCTGCTTGCAAACGGGGTGATCGGGTTTAGAATCGAAAAAAAAATCGGCGTGGAAACTAACTTATTAAAAAGGGGAAGCCTGGCTCAAAGTTTCCCCATGAGACACGGCAATGAGTCTTAGCACCTGAAATCTGATGTCTGTGTTAGGGAATCTGAACTTTTTTTTTGTTTTTTTTTTTTTTTTTTTTTTTTTGCGCTTTGTAGTGACTACTCCATAATGGTTGAGTTTGCAATAATTTCTACTTGTAGAAACAATTTCAGGCCAATCTGAAGGTTGGGGTTAGAGATAGAGCGATTTGCCTGTTTTACTCTTGTGTAATAAATCTATTACGATTTTTTAAATAAACGGCGCAACTTATCAAGCCGAAATTTTCACAGAAGGCAGTTGGTAATGACTTCTACTTGTAGAAAAAATTTCAGGCCAATCTGATGTTTGTTGTTTGAGATAGAGTGATTTCCCCGTTTTACGTTTGTTGTGGAATAATTATACTTTTTTGTGTAATAAACCTATCACTATTTTTTAAAAATTAACGGCACAGTTTATCAAGCTGAAATTTTCACAGAAGGCAGTTGGTAATGACTTCTACTTGTAGAAAAAAATTCAGGCCAATCTGATGTTTGTTGTTTGAGATAGAGTGATTTCCCCGTTTTACGTTTGTTGTGGAAAATTTATACTTTTTTGTGTAATTAACCTATCAATATTTTTTAAAAAATAACGGCACAACTCATCAAGCTGAAATTTTCTCTGAAGGCAGATGGCAATGACTTCTACTTGTAGAAAAAATTTCAGGCCAATCTGATGTTTGTTGTTTGAGATAGAGTGATTTCCCCGTTTTACGTTTGTTGTGGAATAATTATACTTTTTTGTGTAATAAACCTATCACTATTTTTTAAAAATTAACGGCGCAACTCATCAAGCTGAAATTTTCTCTGAAGGCAGATGGTAATGACTTCTACTTGTAGAAAAAATTTCAGGCCAATCTGATGTTTGTTGTTTGAGATAGAGTGATTTCCCCGTTTTACGTTTGTTGTGGAATAATTATACTTTTTTGTGTAATAAACCTATCACTATTTTTTAAAAATTAACGGCACAACTCATCAAGCTGAAATTTTCTCTGAAGGCAGATGGTAATGACTTCTACTTGTAGAAAAAAATTCAGGCCAATCTGATGTTTGTTGTTTGAGATAGAGTGATTTCCCCGTTTTACGTTTGTTGTGGAAAATTTATACTTTTTTGTGTAATAAACCTATCAATATTTTTTAAAAAATAACGGCACAACTCATCAAGCTGAAATTTTTACAGCAGGCAGTTGGTAATGACTTCTACTTGTAGAAAAAATTTCAGGCCAATCTGATGTTTGTTGTTTGAGATAGAGTGATTTCCCCGTTTTACGTTTGTTGTGGAATAATTATACTTTTTTGTGTAATAAACCTATCACTATTTTTTAAAAATTAACGGCACAACTCATCAAGCTGAAATTTTCTCTGAAGGCAGATGGTAATGACTTCTACTTGTAGAAAAAATTTCAGGCCAATCTGATGTTTGTTGTTTGAGATAGAGTGATTTCCCCGTTTTACGTTTGTTGTGGAAAATTTATACTTTTTTGTGTAATAAACCTATCAATATTTTTTAAAAAATAACGGCACAGCTCATCAAGCTGAAATTTTCTCTGAAGGCAGATGGTAATGACTTCTACTTGTAGAAAAAATTTCAGGCCAATCTGATGTTTGTTGTTTGAGATAGAGTGATTTCCCCGTTTTACGTTTGTTGTGGAATAATTATACTTTTTTGTGTAATAAACCTATCACTATTTTTTAAAAATTAACGGCACAACTCATCAAGCTGAAATTTTTACAGTAGGCAGTTGGTAATGACTTCTACTTGTAGAAAAAATTTCAGGCCAATCTGACGGTTGGGGTTAGAGATAGAGTGATTTCCCCGGTTTACTTTTGTTGTGGAAAACATTAATTGAAGATTTTTAACAAAAGAAAAGCAGTATTCATATAGGACATTAAAAACATCTCGGATTGTTGGTTATTCTTAGTAACGTTCAACCTGCTTGCAAACGGGGTGATCGGGTTTAGAATCGAAAAAAAAATCGGCGTGGAAACTAACTTATTAAAAAGGGGAAGCCTGGCTCAAAGTTTCCCCATGAGACACGGCAATGAGTCTTAGCACCTGAAATCTGATGTCTGTGTTAGGGAATCTGAACTTTTTTTTTGTTTTTTTTTTTTTTTTTTTTTTGCGCTTTGTAGTGACTACTCCATAATGGTTGAGTTTGCAATAATTTCTACTTGTAGAAACAATTTCAGGCCAATCTGAAGGTTGGGGTGTAATAAACGAGCGATTTGCCTGTTTTACTCTTGTGTAATAAATCTATTACGATTTTTTTTAAATAAACGGCGCAACTTATCAAGCCGAAACTTTCACAGAACGCAGTTGGTAATGACTTCTACTTGTAGAAAAAATTTCAGGCCAATCTGATGTTTGTTGTTTGAGATAGAGTGATTTCCCCGTTTTACGTTTGTTGTGGAATAATTATACTTTTTTGTGTAATAAACCTATCACTATTTTTTAAAAATTAACGGCACAGTTTATCAAGCTGAAATTTTCACAGAAGGCAGTTGGTAATGACTTCTACTTGTAGAAAAAAAATTCAGGCCAATCTGATGTTTGTTGTTTGAGATAGAGTGATTTCCCCGTTTTACGTTTGTTGTGGAAAATTTATACTTTTTTGTGTAATAAACCTATCAATATTTTTTAAAAAATAACGGCACAACTCATCAAGCTGAAATTTTCTCTGAAGGCAGATGGTAATGACTTCTACTTGTAGAAAAAATTTCAGGCCAATCTGATGTTTGTTGTTTGAGATAGAGTGATTTCCCCGTTTTACGTTTGTTGTGGAATAATTATACTTTTTTGTGTAATAAACCTATCACTATTTTTTAAAAATTAACGGCGCAACTCATCAAGCTGAAATTTTCTCTGAAGGCAGATGGTAATGACTTCTACTTGTAGAAAAAATTTCAGGCCAATCTGATGTTTGTTGTTTGAGATAGAGTGATTTCCCCGTTTTACGTTTGTTGTGGAAAATTTATACTTTTTTGTGTAATAAACCTATCAATATTTTTTAAAAAATAACGGCACAACTCATCAAGCTGAAATTTTTACAGCAGGCAGTTGGTAATGACTTCTACTTGTAGAAAAAATTTCAGGCCAATCTGATGTTTGTTGTTTGAGATAGAGTGATTTCCCCGTTTTACGTTTGTTGTGGAATAATTATACTTTTTTGTGTAATAAACCTATCACTATTTTTTTTAAATTAACGGCACAACTCATCAAGCTGAAACTTTCTCTGAAGGCAGATGGTTATGACTTCTACCTGTAGAAAAAATTTCAGGCCAATCTGATGTTTGTTGTTTGAGATAGAGTGATTTCCCCGTTTTACGTTTGTTGTGGAAAATTTATACTTTTTTGTGTAATAAACCTATCAATATTTTTTAAAAAATAACGGCACAGCTCATCAAGCTGAAATTTTCTCTGAAGGCAGATAGTAATGACTTCTACTTGTAGAAAAAATTTCAGGCCAATCTGATGTTTGTTGTTTGAGATAGAGTGATTTCCCCGTTTTACGTTTGTTGTGGAATAATTATACTTTTTTGTGTAATAAACCTATCACTATTTTTTAAAAATTAACGGCACAACTCATCAAGCTGAAATTTTTACAGTAGGCAGTTGGTAATGACTTCTACTTGTAGAAAAAATTTCAGGCCAATCTGACGGTTGGGGTTAGAGATAGAGTGATTTCCCCGGTTTACTTTTGTTGTGGAAAACATTAATTGAAGATTTTTAACAAAAGAAAAGCAGTATTCATATAGGACATTAAAAACATCTCGGATTGTTGGTTGTTCTTAGTAACGTTCAACCTGCTTGCAAACGGGGTGATCGGGTTTAGAATCGAAAAAAAATCGGCGTGGAAACTAACTTATTAAAAAGGGGAAGCCTGGCTCAAAGTTTCCCCATGAGACACGGCAATGAGTCTTAGCACCTGAAATCTGATGTCTGTGTTAGGGAATCTGAACTTTTTTTTTTTTTTTTTTTTTTTTTTTTGCGCTTTGTAGTGACTACTCCATAATGGTTGAGTTTGCAATAATTTCTACTTGTAGAAACAATTTCAGGCCAATCTGAGGGTTGGGGTTAGAGATAGAGCGATTTGCCTGTTTTACTCTTGTGTAATAAATCTATTACGATTTTTTTAAATAAACGGCGCAACTTATCAAGCCGAAATTTTCACAGAAGGCAGTTGGTAATGACTTCTACTTGTAGAAAAAATTTCAGGCCAATCTGATGTTTGTTGTTTGAGATAGAGTGATTTCCCCGTTTTACGTTTGTTGTGGAATAATTATACTTTTTTGTGTAATAAACCTATCACTATTTTTTTTAAAATTAACGGCACAGTTTATCAAACTGAAATTTTCACAGAAGGCAGTTGGTAATGACTTCTACTTGTAGAAAAAAATTCAGGCCAATCTGATGTTTGTTGTTTGAGATAGAGTGATTTCCCCGTTTTACGTTTGTTGTGGAAAATTTATACTTTTTTGTGTAATAAACCTATCAATATTTTTTAAAAAATAACGGCACAACTCATCAAGCTGAAATTTTCTCTGAAGGCAGATGGTAATGACTTCTACTTGTAGAAAAAATTTCAGGCCAATCTGATGTTTGTTGTTTGAGATAGAGTGATTTCCCCGTTTTACGTTTGTTGTGGAATAATTATACTTTTTTGTGTAATAAACCTATCACTATTTTTTAAAAATTAACGGCGCAACTCATCAAGCTGAAATTTTCTCTGAAGGCAGATGGTAATGACTTCTACTTGTAGAAAAAATTTCAGGCCAATCTGATGTTTGTTGTTTGAGATAGAGTGATTTCCCCGTTTTACGTTTGTTGTGGAATAATTATACTTTTTTGTGTAATAAACCTATCACTATTTTTTAAAAATTAACGGCACAACTCATCAAGCTGAAATTTTCTCTGAAGGCAGATGGTAATGACTTCTACTTGTAGAAAAAATTTCAGGCCAATCTGATGTTTGTTGTTTGAGATAGAGTGATTTCCCCGTTTTACGTTTGTTGTGGAATAATTATACTTTTTTGTGTAATAAACCTATCACTATTTTTTAAAAATTAACGGCACAACTCATCAAGCTGAAATTTTCTCTGAAGGCAGATGGTAATGACTTCTACTTGTAGAAAAAAATTCAGGCCAATCTGATGTCTGTTGTTTGAGATAGAGTGATTTCCCCGTTTTACGTTTGTTGTGGAAAATTTATACTTTTTTGTGTAATAAACCTATCAATATTTTTTAAAAAATAACGGCACAACTCATCAAGCTGAAATTTTTACAGCAGGCAGTTGGTAATGACTTCTACTTGTAGAAAAAATTTCAGGCCAATCTGATGTTTGTTGTTTGAGATAGAGTGATTTCCCCGTTTTACGTTTGTTGTGGAATAATTATACTTTTTTGTGTAATAAACCTATCACTATTTTTTTAAAATTAACGGCACAACTCATCAAGCTGAAATTTTCTCTGAAGGCAGATGGTAATGACTTCTACTTGTAGAAAAAAATTCAGGCCAATCTGATGTCTGTTGTTTGAGATAGAGTGATTTCCCCGTTTTACGTTTGTTGTGGAAAATTTATACTTTTTTGTGTAATAAACCTATCAATATTTTTTAAAAAATAACGGCACAACTCATCAAGCTGAAATTTTTACAGCAGGCAGTTGGTAATGACTTCTACTTGTAGAAAAAATTTCAGGCCAATCTGATGTTTGTTGTTTGAGATAGAGTGATTTCCCCGTTTTACGTTTGTTGTGGAATAATTATACTTTTTTGTGTAATAAACCTATCACTATTTTTTAAAAATTAACGGCACAACTCATCAAGCTGAAATTTTCTCTGAAGGCAGATGGTAATGACTTCTACTTGTAGAAAAAATTTCAGGCCAATCTGATGTTTGTTGTTTGAGATAGAGTGATTTCCCCGTTTTACGTTTGTTGTGGAAAATTTATACTTTTTTGTGTAATAAACCTATCAATATTTTTTAAAAAATAACGGCACAGCTCATCAAGCTGAAATTTTCTCTGAAGGCAGATGGTAATGACTTCTACTTGTAGAAAAAAATTCAGGCCAATCTGATGTTTGTTGTTTGAGATAGAGTGATTTCCCCGTTTTACGTTTGTTGTGGAATAATTATACTTTTTTGTGTAATAAACCTATCACTATTTTTTAAAAATTAACGGCACAACTCATCAAGCTGAAATTTTTACAGTAGGCAGTTGGTAATGACTTCTACTTGAAGAAAAAATTTCAGGCCAATCTGACGGTTGGGGTTAGAGATAGAGTGATTTCCCCGGTTTACTTTTGTTGTGGAAAACATTAATTGAAGATTTTTAACAAAAGAAAAGCAGTATTCATATAGGACATTAAAAACATCTCGGATTGTTGGTTGTTCTTAGTAACGTTCAACCTGCTTGCAAACGGGGTGATCGGGTTTAGAATCGAAAAAAAAATCGGCGTGGAAACTAACTTATTAAAAAGGGGAAGCCTGGCTCAAAGTTTCCCCATGAGACACGGCAATGAGTCTTAGCACCTGAAATCTGATGTCTGTGTTAGGGAATCTGAACTTTTTTTTTGTTTTTTTTTTTTTTTTTTTTTTTTTTTTTGCGCTTTGTAGTGACTACTCCATAATGGTTGAGTTTGCAATAATTTCTACTTGTAGAAACAATTTCAGGCCAATCTGAAGGTTGGGGTTAGAGATAGAGCGATTTGCCTGTTTTACTCTTGTGTAATAAATCTATTACGATTTTTTAAATAAACGGCGCAACTTATCAAGCCGAAATTTTCACAGAAGGCAGTTGGTAATGACTTCTACTTGTAGAAAAAAATTCAGGCCAATCTGATGTTTGTTGTTTGAGATAGAGTGATTTCCCCGTTTTACGTTTGTTGTGGAAAATTTATACTTTTTTGTGTAATAAACCTATCAATATTTTTTTAAAAATAACGGCACAACTCATCAAGCTGAAATTTTCTCTGAAGGCAGATGGCAATGACTTCTACTTGTAGAAAAAATTTCAGGCCAATCTGATGTTTGTTGTTTGAGATAGAGTGATTTCCCCGTTTTACGTTTGTTGTGGAATAATTATACTTTTTTGTGTAATAAACCTATCACTATTTTTTAAAAATTAACGGCGCAACTCATCAAGCTGAAATTTTCTCTGAAGGCAGATGGTAATGACTTCTACTTGTAGAAAAAATTTCAGGCCAATCTGATGTTTGTTGTTTGAGATAGAGTGATTTCCCCGTTTTACGTTTGTTGTGGAATAATTATACTTTTTTGTGTAATAAACCTATCACTATTTTTTAAAAATTAACGGCACAACTCATCAAGCTGAAATTTTCTCTGAAGGCAGATGGTAATGACTTCTACTTGTAGAAAAAATTTCAGGCCAATCTGATGTTTGTTGTTTGAGATAGAGTGATTTCCCCGTTTTACGTTTGTTGTGGAAAATTTATACTTTTTTGTGTAATAAACCTATCAATATTTTTTAAAAAATAACGGCACAACTCATCAAGCTGAAATTTTTACAGCAGGCAGTTGGTAATGACTTCTACTTGTAGAAAAAATTTCAGGCCAATCTGATGTTTGTTGTTTGAGATAGAGTGATTTCCCCGTTTTACGTTTGTTGTGGAATAATTATACTTTTTTGTGTAATAAACCTATCACTATTTTTTAAAAATTAACGGCACAACTCATCAAGCTGAAATTTTCTCTGAAGGCAGATGGTAATGACTTCTACTTGTAGAAAAAATTTCAGGCCAATCTGATGTTTGTTGTTTGAGATAGAGTGATTTCCCCGTTTTACGTTTGTTGTGGAAAATTTATACTTTTTTGTGTAATAAACCTATCAATATTTTTTAAAAAATAACGGCACAGCTCATCAAGCTGAAATTTTCTCTGAAGGCAGATGGTAATGACTTCTACTTGTAGAAAAAATTTCAGGCCAATCTGATGTTTGTTGTTTGAGATAGAGTGATTTCCCCGTTTTACGTTTGTTGTGGAAAATTTATACTTTTTTGTGTAATAAACCTATCAATATTTTTTAAAAAATAACGGCACAGCTCATCAAGCTGAAATTTTCTCTGAAGGCAGATGGTAATGACTTCTACTTGTAGAAAAAATTTCAGGCCAATCTGATGTTTGTTGTTTGAGATAGAGTGATTTCCCCGTTTTACGTTTGTTGTGGAATAATTATACTTTTTTGTGTAATAAAACTATCACTATTTTTTAAAAATTAACGGCACAACTCATCAAGCTGAAATTTTTACAGTAGGCAGTTGGTAATGACTTCTACTTGTAGAAAAAATTTCAGGCCAATCTGACGGTTGGGGTTAGAGATAGAGTGATTTCCCCGTTTTACGTTTGTTGTGGAATAATTATACTTTTTTGTGTAATAAACCTATCACTATTTTTTAAAAATTAACGGCACAACTCATCAAGCTGAAATTTTCTCTGAAGGCAGATGGTAATGACTTCTACTTGTAGAAAAAATTTCAGGCCAATCTGATGTTTGTTGTTTGAGATAGAGTGATTTCCCCGTTTTACGTTTGTTGTGGAAAATTTATACTTTTTTGTGTAATAAACCTATCAATATTTTTTAAAAAATAACGGCACAACTCATCAAGCTGAAATTTTTACAGCAGGCAGTTGGTAATGACTTCTACTTGTAGAAAAAATTTCAGGCCAATCTGATGTTTGTTGTTTGAGATAGAGTGATTTCCCCGTTTTACGTTTGTTGTGGAATAATTATACTTTTTTGTGTAATAAACCTATCACTATTTTTTAAAAATTAACGGCACAGCTCATCAAGCTGAAATTTTCTCTGAAGGCAGATGGTAATGACTTCTACTTGTAGAAAAAATTTCAGGCTAATCTGATGTTTGTTGTTTGAGATAGAGTGATTTCCCCGTTTTACGTTTGTTGTGGAATAATTATACTTTTTTGTGTAATAAACCTATCAATATTTTTTAAAAATTAACGGCACAACTCATCAAGCTGAAATTTTCTCTGAAGGCAGATGGTAATGACTTCTACTTGTAGAAAAAATTTCAGGCCAATCTGATGTTTGTTGTTTGAGATAGAGTGATTTCCCCGTTTTACGTTTGTTGTGGAAAATTTATACTTTTTTGTGTAATAAACCTATCAATATTTTTTAAAAAATAACGGCACAGCTCATCAAGCTGAAATTTTCTCTGAAGGCAGATGGTAATGACTTCTACTTGTAGAAAAAATTTCAGGCCAATCTGATGTTTGTTGTTTGAGATAGAGTGATTTCCCCGTTTTACGTTTGTTGTGGAAAATTTATACTTTTTTGTGTAATAAACCTATCAATATTTTTTAAAAAATAACGGCACAACTCATCAAGCTGAAATTTTTACAGCAGGCAGTTGGTAATGACTTCTACTTGTAGAAAAAATTTCAGGCCAATCTGATGTTTGTTGTTTGAGATAGAGTGATTTCCCCGTTTTACGTTTGTTGTGGAATAATTATACTTTTTTGTGTAATAAACCTATCACTATTTTTTAAAAATTAACGGCACAACTCATGAAGCTGAAATTTTCTCTGAAGGCAGATGGTAATGACTTCTACTTGAAGAAAAAATTTCAGGCCAATCTGACGGTTGGGGTTAGAGATAGAGTGATTTCCCCGGTTTACTTTTGTTGTGGAAAACATTAATTGAAGATTTTTAACAAAAGAAAAGCAGTATTCATATAGGACATTAAAAACATCTCGGATTGTTGGTTATTCTTAGTAACGTTCAACCTGCTTGCAAACGGGGTGATCGGGTTTAGAATCGAAAAAAAAAATCGGCGTGGAAACTAACTTATTAAAAAGGGGAAGCCTGGCTCAAAGTTTCCCCATGAGACACGGCAATGAGTCTTAGCACCTGAAATCTGATGTCTGTGTTAGGGAATCTGAACTTTTTTTTTGTTTTTTTTTTTTTTTTTTTTTGCGCTTTGTAGTGACTACTCCATAATGGTTGAGTTTGCAATAATTTCTACTTGTAGAAACAATTTCAGGCCAATCTGATGTTTGTTGTTTGAGATAGAGTGATTTCCTCGTTTTACGTTTGTTGTGGAATAATTATACTTTTTTGTGTAATAAACCTATCACTATTTTTTAAAAATTAACGGCACAACTCATCAAGCTGAAATTTTCTCTGAAGGCAGATGGTAATGACTTCTACTTGTAGAAAAAATTTCAGGCCAATCTGATGTTTGTTGTTTGAGATAGAGTGATTTCCCCGTTTTACGTTTGTTGTGGAAAATTTATACTTTTTTGTGTAATAAACCTATCAATATTTTTAAAAAAATAACGGCACAGCTCATCAAGCTGAAATTTTTACAGCAGGCAGTTGGTAATGACTTCTACTTGTAGAAAAAATTTCAGGCCAATCTGATGTTTGTTGTTTGAGATAGAGTGATTTCCCCGTTTTACGTTTGTTGTGGAAAATTTATACTTTTTTGTGTAATAAACTTATCAATATTTTAAAAAAAAATAACGGCACAACTCATCAAGCTGAAATTTTCTCTGAAGGCAGATGGCAATGACTTCTACTTGTAGAAAAAATTTCAGGCCAATCTGATGTTTGTTGTTTGAGATAGAGTGATTTCCCCGTTTTACGTTTGTTGTGGAAAATTTATACTTTTTTGTGTAATAAACCTATCAATATTTTTTAAAAAATAACGGCACAACTCATCAAGCTGAAATTTTTACAGCAGGCAGTTGGTAATGACTTCTACTTGTAGAAAAAATTTCAGGCCAATCTGATGTTTGTTGTTTGAGATAGAGTGATTTCCCCGTTTTACGTTTGTTGTGGAATAATTATACTTTTTTGTGTAATAAACCTATCACTATTTTTTAAAAATTAACGGCACAACTCATCAAGCTGAAATTTTCTCTGAAGGCAGATGGTAACGACTTCTACTTGTAGAAAAAATTTCAGGCTAATCTGATGTTTGTTGTTTGAGATAGAGTGATTTCCCCGTTTTACGTTTGTTGTGGAATAATTATACTTTTTTGTGTAATAAACCTATCACTATTTTTTAAAAATTAACGGCACAACTCATCAAGCTGAAATTTTCTCTGAAGGCAGATGGTAATGACTTCTACTTGTAGAAAAAATTTCAGGCCAATCTGATGTTTGTTGTTTGAGATAGAGTGATTTCCCCGTTTTACGTTTGTTGTGGAAAATTTATACTTTTTTGTGTAATAAACCTATCAATATTTTTTAAAAAATAACGGCACAGCTCATCAAGCTGAAATTTTCTCTGAAGGCAGATGGTAATGACTTCTACTTGTAGAAAAAATTTCAGGCCAATCTGATGTTTGTTGTTTGAGATAGAGTGATTTCCCCGTTTTACGTTTGTTGTGGAAAATTTATACTTTTTTGTGTAATAAACCTATCAATATTTTTTAAAAAATAACGGCACAGCTCATCAAGCTGAAATTTTCTCTGAAGGCAGATGGTAATGACTTCTACTTGTAGAAAAAATTTCAGGCCAATCTGATGTTTGTTGTTTGAGATAGAGTGATTTCCCCGTTTTACGTTTGTTGTGGAATAATTATACTTTTTTGTGTAATAAACCTATCACTATTTTTTAAAAATTAACGGCACAACTCATCAAGCTGAAATTTTTACAGTAGGCAGTTGGTAATGACTTCTACTTGTAGAAAAAATTTCAGGCCAATCTGACGGTTGGGGTTAGAGATAGAGTGATTTCCCCGGTTTACTTTTGTTGTGGAAAACATTAATTGAAGATTTTTAACAAAAGAAAAGCAGTATTCATATAGGACATTAAAAACATCTCGGATTGTTGGTTGTTCTTAGTAACGTTCAACCTGCTTGCAAACGGGGTGATCGGGTTTAGAATCGAAAAAAAAATCGGCGTGGAAACTAACTTATTAAAAAGGGGAAGCCTGGCTCAAAGTTTCCCCATGAGACACGGCAATGAGTCTTAGCACCTGAAATCTGATGTCTGTGTTAGGGAATCTGAACTTTTTTTTTGTTTTTTTTTTTTTTTTTTTTTTTTTTGCGCTTTGTAGTGACTACTCCATAATGGTTGAGTTTGCAATAATTTCTACTTGTAGAAACAATTTCAGGCCAATCTGAAGGTTGGGGTTAGAGATAGAGCGATTTGCCTGTTTTACTCTTGTGTAATAAATCTATTACGATTTTTTAAATAAACGGCGCAACTTATCAAGCCGAAATTTTCACAGAAGGCAGTTGGTAATGACTTCTACTTGTAGAAAAAATTTCAGGCCAATCTGATGTTTGTTGTTTGAGATAGAGTGATTTCCCCGTTTTACGTTTGTTGTGGAATAATTATACTTTTTTGTGTAATAAACCTATCACTATTTTTTAAAAATTAACGGCACAGTTTATCAAGCTGAAATTTTCACAGAAGGCAGTTGGTAATGACTTCTACTTGTAGAAAAAAATTCAGGCCAATCTGATGTTTGTTGTTTGAGATAGAGTGATTTCCCCGTTTTACGTTTGTTGTGGAAAATTTATACTTTTTTGTGTAATTAACCTATCAATATTTTTTAAAAAATAACGGCACAACTCATCAAGCTGAAATTTTCTCTGAAGGCAGATGGCAATGACTTCTACTTGTAGAAAAAATTTCAGGCCAATCTGATGTTTGTTGTTTGAGATAGAGTGATTTCCCCGTTTTACGTTTGTTGTGGAATAATTATACTTTTTTGTGTAATAAACCTATCACTATTTTTTAAAAATTAACGGCGCAACTCATCAAGCTGAAATTTTCTCTGAAGGCAGATGGTAATGACTTCTACTTGTAGAAAAAATTTCAGGCCAATCTGATGTTTGTTGTTTGAGATAGAGTGATTTCCCCGTTTTACGTTTGTTGTGGAATAATTATACTTTTTTGTGTAATAAACCTATCACTATTTTTTAAAAATTAACGGCACAACTCATCAAGCTGAAATTTTCTCTGAAGGCAGATGGTAATGACTTCTACTTGTAGAAAAAAATTCAGGCCAATCTGATGTTTGTTGTTTGAGATAGAGTGATTTCCCCGTTTTACGTTTGTTGTGGAAAATTTATACTTTTTTGTGTAATAAACCTATCAATATTTTTTAAAAAATAACGGCACAACTCATCAAGCTGAAATTTTTACAGCAGGCAGTTGGTAATGACTTCTACGTGTAGAAAAAATTTCAGGCCAATCTGATGTTTGTTGTTTGAGATAGAGTGATTTCCCCGTTTTACGTTTGTTGTGGAATAATTATACTTTTTTGTGTAATAAACCTATCACTATTTTTTAAAAATTAACGGCACAACTCATCAAGCTGAAATTTTCTCTGAAGGCAGATGGTAATGACTTCTACTTGTAGAAAAAATTTCAGGCCAATCTGATGTTTGTTGTTTGAGATAGAGTGATTTCCCCGTTTTACGTTTGTTGTGGAAAATTTATACTTTTTTGTGTAATAAACCTATCAATATTTTTTAAAAAATAACGGCACAGCTCATCAAGCTGAAATTTTCTCTGAAGGCAGATGGTAATGACTTCTACTTGTAGAAAAAATTTCAGGCCAATCTGATGTTTGTTGTTTGAGATAGAGTGATTTCCCCGTTTTACGTTTGTTGTGGAATAATTATACTTTTTTGTGTAATAAACCTATCACTATTTTTTAAAAATTAACGGCACAACTCATCAAGCTGAAATTTTTACAGTAGGCAGTTGGTAATGACTTCTACTTGTAGAAAAAATTTCAGGCCAATCTGACGGTTGGGGTTAGAGATAGAGTGATTTCCCCGGTTTACTTTTGTTGTGGAAAACATTAATTGAAGATTTTTAACAAAAGAATAGCAGTATTCATATAGGACATTAAAAACATCTCGGATTGTTGGTTATTCTTAGTAACGTTCAACCTGCTTGCAAACGGGGTGATCGGGTTTAGAATCGAAAAAAAAAATCGGCGTGGAAACTAACTTATTAATAAGGGGAAGCCTGGCTCAAAGTTTCCCCATGAGACACGGCAATGAGTCTTAGCACCTGAAATCTGATGTCTGTGTTAGGGAATCTGAACTTTTTTTTTGTTTTTTTTTTTTTTTTTTTTTTTGCGCTTTGTAGTGACTACTCCATAATGGTTGAGTTTGCAATAATTTCTACTTGTAGAAACAATTTCAGGCCAATCTGAAGGTTGGGGTTAGAGATAGAGCGATTTGCCTGTTTTACTCTTGTGTAATAAATCTATTACGATTTTTTTTAAATAAACGGCGCAACTTATCAAGCCGAAATTTTCACAGAAGGCAGTTGGTAATGACTTCTACTTGTAGAAAAAAATTCAGGCCAATCTGATGTTTGTTGTTTGAGATAGAGTGATTTCCCCGTTTTACGTTTGTTGTGGAAAATTTATACTTTTTTGTGTAATAAACCTATCAATATTTTTTAAAAAATAACGGCACAACTCATCAAGCTGAAATTTTCTCTGAAGGCAGATGGCAATGACTTCTACTTGTAGAAAAAATTTCAGGCCAATCTGATGTTTGTTGTTTGAGATAGAGTGATTTCCCCGTTTTACGTTTGTTGTGGAATAATTATACTTTTTTGTGTAATAAACCTATCACTATTTTTTAAAAATTAACGGCGCAACTCATCAAGCTGAAATTTTCTCTGAAGGCAGATGGTAATGACTTCTACTTGTAGAAAAAATTTCAGGCCAATCTGATGTTTGTTGTTTGAGATAGAGTGATTTCCCCGTTTTACGTTTGTTGTGGAATAATTATACTTTTTTGTGTAATAAACCTATCACTATTTTTTAAAAATTAACGGCACAACTCATCAAGCTGAAATTTTCTCTGAAGGCAGATGGTAATGACTTCTACTTGTAGAAAAAATTTCAGGCCAATCTGATGTTTGTTGTTTGAGATAGAGTGATTTCCCCGTTTTACGTTTGTTGTGGAAAATTTATACTTTTTTGTGTAATAAACCTATCAATATTTTTTAAAAAATAACGGCACAACTCATCAAGCTGAAATTTTTACAGCAGGCAGTTGGTAATGACTTCTACTTGTAGAAAAAATTTCAGGCCAATCTGATGTTTGTTGTTTGAGATAGAGTGATTTCCCCGTTTTACGTTTGTTGTGGAATAATTATACTTTTTTGTGTAATAAACCTATCACTATTTTTTAAAAATTAACGGCACAACTCATCAAGCTGAAATTTTCTCTGAAGGCAGATGGTAATGACTTCTACTTGTAGAAAAAATTTCAGGCCAATCTGATGTTTGTTGTTTGAGATAGAGTGATTTCCCCGTTTTACGTTTGTTGTGGAAAATTTATACTTTTTTGTGTAATAAACCTATCAATATTTTTTAAAAAATAACGGCACAGCTCATCAAGCTGAAATTTTCTCTGAAGGCAGATGGTAATGACTTCTACTTGTAGAAAAAATTTCAGGCCAATCTGATGTTTGTTGTTTGAGATAGAGTGATTTCCCCGTTTTACGTTTGTTGTGGAAAATTTATACTTTTTTGTGTAATAAACCTATCAATATTTTTTAAAAAATAACGGCACAGCTCATCAAGCTGAAATTTTCTCTGAAGGCAGATGGTAATGACTTCTACTTGTAGAAAAAATTTCAGGCCAATCTGATGTTTGTTGTTTGAGATAGAGTGATTTCCCCGTTTTACGTTTGTTGTGGAATAATTATACTTTTTTGTGTAATAAAACTATCACTATTTTTTAAAAATTAACGGCACAACTCATCAAGCTGAAATTTTTACAGTAGGCAGTTGGTAATGACTTCTACTTGTAGAAAAAATTTCAGGCCAATCTGACGGTTGGGGTTAGAGATAGAGTGATTTCCCCGTTTTACGTTTGTTGTGGAATAATTATACTTTTTTGTGTAATAAACCTATCACTATTTTTTAAAAATTAACGGCACAACTCATCAAGCTGAAATTTTCTCTGAAGGCAGATGGTAATGACTTCTACTTGTAGAAAAAATTTCAGGCCAATCTGATGTTTGTTGTTTGAGATAGAGTGATTTCCCCGTTTTACGTTTGTTGTGGAAAATTTATACTTTTTTGTGTAATAAACCTATCAATATTTTTTAAAAAATAACGGCACAACTCATCAAGCTGAAATTTTTACAGCAGGCAGTTGGTAATGACTTCTACTTGTAGAAAAAATTTCAGGCCAATCTGATGTTTGTTGTTTGAGATAGAGTGATTTCCCCGTTTTACGTTTGTTGTGGAATAATTATACTTTTTTGTGTAATAAACCTATCACTATTTTTTAAAAATTAACGGCACAGCTCATCAAGCTGAAATTTTCTCTGAAGGCAGATGGTAATGACTTCTACTTGTAGAAAAAATTTCAGGCTAATCTGATGTTTGTTGTTTGAGATAGAGTGATTTCCCCGTTTTACGTTTGTTGTGGAATAATTATACTTTTTTGTGTAATAAACCTATCAATATTTTTTAAAAATTAACGGCACAACTCATCAAGCTGAAATTTTCTCTGAAGGCAGATGGTAATGACTTCTACTTATAGAAAAAATTTCAGGCCAATCTGATGTTTGTTGTTTGAGATAGAGTGATTTCCCCGTTTTACGTTTGTTGTGGAAAATTTATACTTTTTTGTGTAATAAACCTATCAATATTTTTTAAAAAATAACGGCACAGCTCATCAAGCTGAAATTTTCTCTGAAGGCAGATGGTAATGACTTCTACTTGTAGAAAAAATTTCAGGCCAATCTGATGTTTGTTGTTTGAGATAGAGTGATTTCCCCGTTTTACGTTTGTTGTGGAAAATTTATACTTTTTTGTGTAATAAACCTATCAATATTTTTTAAAAAATAACGGCACAACTCATCAAGCTGAAATTTTTACAGCAGGCAGTTGGTAATGACTTCTACTTGTAGAAAAAATTTCAGGCCAATCTGATGTTTGTTGTTTGAGATAGAGTGATTTCCCCGTTTTACGTTTGTTGTGGAATAATTATACTTTTTTGTGTAATAAACCTATCACTATTTTTTAAAAATTAACGGCACAACTCATGAAGCTGAAATTTTCTCTGAAGGCAGATGGTAATGACTTCTACTTGAAGAAAAAATTTCAGGCCAATCTGACGGTTGGGGTTAGAGATAGAGTGATTTCCCCGGTTTACTTTTGTTGTGGAAAACATTAATTGAAGATTTTTAACAAAAGAAAAGCAGTATTCATATAGGACATTAAAAACATCTCGGATTGTTGGTTATTCTTAGTAACGTTCAACCTGCTTGCAAACGGGGTGATCGGGTTTAGAATCGAAAAAAAAAAATCGGCGTGGAAACTAACTTATTAAAAAGGGGAAGCCTGGCTCAAAGTTTCCCCATGAGACACGGCAATGAGTCTTAGCACCTGAAATCTGATGTCTGTGTTAGGGAATCTGAACTTTTTTTTTGTTTTTTTTTTTTTTTTTTTTTTGCGCTTTGTAGTGACTACTCCATAATGGTTGAGTTTGCAATAATTTCTACTTGTAGAAACAATTTCAGGCCAATCTGATGTTTGTTGTTTGAGATAGAGTGATTTCCTCGTTTTACGTTTGTTGTGGAATAATTATACTTTTTTGTGTAATAAACCTATCACTATTTTTTAAAAATTAACGGCACAACTCATCAAGCTGAAATTTTCTCTGAAGGCAGATGGTAATGACTTCTACTTGTAGAAAAAATTTCAGGCCAATCTGATGTTTGTTGTTTGAGATAGAGTGATTTCCCCGTTTTACGTTTGTTGTGGAAAATTTATACTTTTTTGTGTAATAAACCTATCAATATTTTTAAAAAAATAACGGCACAGCTCATCAAGCTGAAATTTTTACAGCAGGCAGTTGGTAATGACTTCTACTTGTAGAAAAAATTTCAGGCCAATCTGATGTTTGTTGTTTGAGATAGAGTGATTTCCCCGTTTTACGTTTGTTGTGGAAAATTTATACTTTTTTGTGTAATAAACTTATCAATATTTTAAAAAAAAATAACGGCACAACTCATCAAGCTGAAATTTTCTCTGAAGGCAGATGGCAATGACTTCTACTTGTAGAAAAAATTTCAGGCCAATCTGATGTTTGTTGTTTGAGATAGAGTGATTTCCCCGTTTTACGTTTGTTGTGGAAAATTTATACTTTTTTGTGTAATAAACCTATCAATATTTTTTAAAAAATAACGGCACAACTCATCAAGCTGAAATTTTTACAGCAGGCAGTTGGTAATGACTTCTACTTGTAGAAAAAATTTCAGGCCAATCTGATGTTTGTTGTTTGAGATAGAGTGATTTCCCCGTTTTACGTTTGTTGTGGAATAATTATACTTTTTTGTGTAATAAACCTATCACTATTTTTTAAAAATTAACGGCACAACTCATCAAGCTGAAATTTTCTCTGAAGGCAGATGGTAACGACTTCTACTTGTAGAAAAAATTTCAGGCTAATCTGATGTTTGTTGTTTGAGATAGAGTGATTTCCCCGTTTTACGTTTGTTGTGGAATAATTATACTTTTTTGTGTAATAAACCTATCACTATTTTTTAAAAATTAACGGCACAACTCATCAAGCTGAAATTTTCTCTGAAGGCAGATGGTAATGACTTCTACTTGTAGAAAAAATTTCAGGCCAATCTGATGTTTGTTGTTTGAGATAGAGTGATTTCCCCGTTTTACGTTTGTTGTGGAAAATTTATACTTTTTTGTGTAATAAACCTATCAATATTTTTTAAAAAATAACGGCACAGCTCATCAAGCTGAAATTTTCTCTGAAGGCAGATGGTAATGACTTCTACTTGTAGAAAAAATTTCAGGCCAATCTGATGTTTGTTGTTTGAGATAGAGTGATTTCCCCGTTTTACGTTTGTTGTGGAAAATTTATACTTTTTTGTGTAATAAACCTATCAATATTTTTTAAAAAATAACGGCACAGCTCATCAAGCTGAAATTTTCTCTGAAGGCAGATGGTAATGACTTCTACTTGTAGAAAAAATTTCAGGCCAATCTGATGTTTGTTGTTTGAGATAGAGTGATTTCCCCGTTTTACGTTTGTTGTGGAATAATTATACTTTTTTGTGTAATAAACCTATCACTATTTTTTAAAAATTAACGGCACAACTCATCAAGCTGAAATTTTTACAGTAGGCAGTTGGTAATGACTTCTACTTGTAGAAAAAATTTCAGGCCAATCTGACGGTTGGGGTTAGAGATAGAGTGATTTCCCCGGTTTACTTTTGTTGTGGAAAACATTAATTGAAGATTTTTAACAAAAGAAAAGCAGTATTCATATAGGACATTAAAAACATCTCGGATTGTTGGTTGTTCTTAGTAACGTTCAACCTGCTTGCAAACGGGGTGATCGGGTTTAGAATCGAAAAAAAAATCGGCGTGGAAACTAACTTATTAAAAAGGGGAAGCCTGGCTCAAAGTTTCCCCATGAGACACGGCAATGAGTCTTAGCACCTGAAATCTGATGTCTGTGTTAGGGAATCTGAACTTTTTTTTTGTTTTTTTTTTTTTTTTTTTTTTTTTTGCGCTTTGTAGTGACTACTCCATAATGGTTGAGTTTGCAATAATTTCTACTTGTAGAAACAATTTCAGGCCAATCTGAAGGTTGGGGTTAGAGATAGAGCGATTTGCCTGTTTTACTCTTGTGTAATAAATCTATTACGATTTTTTAAATAAACGGCGCAACTTATCAAGCCGAAATTTTCACAGAAGGCAGTTGGTAATGACTTCTACTTGTAGAAAAAATTTCAGGCCAATCTGATGTTTGTTGTTTGAGATAGAGTGATTTCCCCGTTTTACGTTTGTTGTGGAATAATTATACTTTTTTGTGTAATAAACCTATCACTATTTTTTAAAAATTAACGGCACAGTTTATCAAGCTGAAATTTTCACAGAAGGCAGTTGGTAATGACTTCTACTTGTAGAAAAAAATTCAGGCCAATCTGATGTTTGTTGTTTGAGATAGAGTGATTTCCCCGTTTTACGTTTGTTGTGGAAAATTTATACTTTTTTGTGTAATTAACCTATCAATATTTTTTAAAAAATAACGGCACAACTCATCAAGCTGAAATTTTCTCTGAAGGCAGATGGCAATGACTTCTACTTGTAGAAAAAATTTCAGGCCAATCTGATGTTTGTTGTTTGAGATAGAGTGATTTCCCCGTTTTACGTTTGTTGTGGAATAATTATACTTTTTTGTGTAATAAACCTATCACTATTTTTTAAAAATTAACGGCGCAACTCATCAAGCTGAAATTTTCTCTGAAGGCAGATGGTAATGACTTCTACTTGTAGAAAAAATTTCAGGCCAATCTGATGTTTGTTGTTTGAGATAGAGTGATTTCCCCGTTTTACGTTTGTTGTGGAATAATTATACTTTTTTGTGTAATAAACCTATCACTATTTTTTAAAAATTAACGGCACAACTCATCAAGCTGAAATTTTCTCTGAAGGCAGATGGTAATGACTTCTACTTGTAGAAAAAAATTCAGGCCAATCTGATGTTTGTTGTTTGAGATAGAGTGATTTCCCCGTTTTACGTTTGTTGTGGAAAATTTATACTTTTTTGTGTAATAAACCTATCAATATTTTTTAAAAAATAACGGCACAACTCATCAAGCTGAAATTTTTACAGCAGGCAGTTGGTAATGACTTCTACGTGTAGAAAAAATTTCAGGCCAATCTGATGTTTGTTGTTTGAGATAGAGTGATTTCCCCGTTTTACGTTTGTTGTGGAATAATTATACTTTTTTGTGTAATAAACCTATCACTATTTTTTAAAAATTAACGGCACAACTCATCAAGCTGAAATTTTCTCTGAAGGCAGATGGTAATGACTTCTACTTGTAGAAAAAATTTCAGGCCAATCTGATGTTTGTTGTTTGAGATAGAGTGATTTCCCCGTTTTACGTTTGTTGTGGAAAATTTATACTTTTTTGTGTAATAAACCTATCAATATTTTTTAAAAAATAACGGCACAGCTCATCAAGCTGAAATTTTCTCTGAAGGCAGATGGTAATGACTTCTACTTGTAGAAAAAATTTCAGGCCAATCTGATGTTTGTTGTTTGAGATAGAGTGATTTCCCCGTTTTACGTTTGTTGTGGAATAATTATACTTTTTTGTGTAATAAACCTATCACTATTTTTTAAAAATTAACGGCACAACTCATCAAGCTGAAATTTTTACAGTAGGCAGTTGGTAATGACTTCTACTTGTAGAAAAAATTTCAGGCCAATCTGACGGTTGGGGTTAGAGATAGAGTGATTTCCCCGGTTTACTTTTGTTGTGGAAAACATTAATTGAAGATTTTTAACAAAAGAATAGCAGTATTCATATAGGACATTAAAAACATCTCGGATTGTTGGTTATTCTTAGTAACGTTCAACCTGCTTGCAAACGGGGTGATCGGGTTTAGAATCGAAAAAAAAAATCGGCGTGGAAACTAACTTATTAATAAGGGGAAGCCTGGCTCAAAGTTTCCCCATGAGACACGGCAATGAGTCTTAGCACCTGAAATCTGATGTCTGTGTTAGGGAATCTGAACTTTTTTTTTGTTTTTTTTTTTTTTTTTTTTTTTTGCGCTTTGTAGTGACTACTCCATAATGGTTGAGTTTGCAATAATTTCTACTTGTAGAAACAATTTCAGGCCAATCTGAAGGTTGGGGTTAGAGATAGAGCGATTTGCCTGTTTTACTCTTGTGTAATAAATCTATTACGATTTTTTTTAAATAAACGGCGCAACTTATCAAGCCGAAACTTTCACAGAACGCAGTTGGTAATGACTTCTACTTGTAGAAAAAATTTCAGGCCAATCTGATGTTTGTTGTTTGAGATAGAGTGATTTCCCCGTTTTACGTTTGTTGTGGAATAATTATACTTTTTTGTGTAATAAACCTATCACTATTTTTTAAAAATTAACGGCACAGTTTATCAAGCTGAAATTTTCACAGAAGGCAGTTGGTAATGACTTCTACTTGTAGAAAAAAAATTCAGGCCAATCTGATGTTTGTTGTTTGAGATAGAGTGATTTCCCCGTTTTACGTTTGTTGTGGAAAATTTATACTTTTTTGTGTAATAAACCTATCAATATTTTTTAAAAAATAACGGCACAACTCATCAAGCTGAAATTTTCTCTGAAGGCAGATGGTAATGACTTCTACTCGTAGAAAAAATTTCAGGCCAATCTGATGTTTGTTGTTTGAGATAGAGTGATTTCCCCGTTTTACGTTTGTTGTGGAATAATTATACTTTTTTGTGTAATAAACCTATCACTATTTTTTAAAAATTAACGGCGCAACTCATCAAGCTGAAATTTTCTCTGAAGGCAGATGGTAATGACTTCTACTTGTAGAAAAAATTTCAGGCCAATCTGATGTTTGTTGTTTGAGATAGAGTGATTTCCCCGTTTTACGTTTGTTGTGGAAAATTTATACTTTTTTGTGTAATAAACCTATCAATATTTTTTAAAAAATAACGGCACAACTCATCAAGCTGAAATTTTTACAGCAGGCAGTTGGTAATGACTTCTACTTGTAGAAAAAATTTCAGGCCAATCTGATGTTTGTTGTTTGAGATAGAGTGATTTCCCCGTTTTACGTTTGTTGTGGAATAATTATACTTTTTTGTGTAATAAACCTATCACTATTTTTTTTAAATTAACGGCACAACTCATCAAGCTGAAACTTTCTCTGAAGGCAGATGGTTATGACTTCTACTTGTAGAAAAAATTTCAGGCCAATCTGATGTTTGTTGTTTGAGATAGAGTGATTTCCCCGTTTTACGTTTGTTGTGGAATAATTATACTTTTTTGTGTAATAAACCTATCACTATTTTTTAAAAATTAACGGCACAGTTTATCAAGCTGAAATTTTCACAGAAGGCAGTTGGTAATGACTTCTACTTGTAGAAAAAAATTCAGGCCAATCTGATGTTTGTTGTTTGAGATAGAGTGATTTCCCCGTTTTACGTTTGTTGTGGAAAATTTATACTTTTTTGTGTAATAAACCTATCAATATTTTTTAAAAAATAACGGCACAACTCATCAAGCTGAAATTTTTACAGCAGGCAGTTGGTAATGACTTCTACTTGTAGAAAAAATTTCAGGCCAATCTGATGTTTGTTGTTTGAGATAGAGTGATTTCCCCGTTTTACGTTTGTTGTGGAATAATTATACTTTTTTGTGTAATAAACCTATCACTATTTTTTTTAAATTAACGGCACAACTCATCAAGCTGAAACTTTCTCTGAAGGCAGATGGTTATGACTTCTACTTGTAGAAAAAATTTCAGGCCAATCTGATGTTTGTTGTTTGAGATAGAGTGATTTCCCCGTTTTACGTTTGTTGTGGAATAATTATACTTTTTTGTGTAATAAACCTATCACTATTTTTTAAAAATTAACGGCACAGTTTATCAAGCTGAAATTTTCACAGAAGGCAGTTGGTAATGACTTCTACTTGTAGAAAAAAATTCAGGCCAATCTGATGTTTGTTGTTTGAGATAGAGTGATTTCCCCGTTTTACGTTTGTTGTGGAATAATTATACTTTTTTGTGTAATAAACCTATCACTATTTTTTTTAAATTAACGGCACAACTCATCAAGCTGAAACTTTCTCTGAAGGCAGATGGTAATGACTTCTACTTGTAGAAAAAATTTCAGGCCAATCTGATGTTTGTTGTTTGAGATAGAGTGATTTCCCCGTTTTACGTTTGTTGTGGAAAATTTATACTTTTTTGTGTAATAAACCTATCAATATTTTTTAAAAAATAACGGCACAACTCATCAAGCTGAAATTTTCTCTGAAGGCAGATGGTAATGACTTCTACTCGTAGAAAAAATTTCAGGCCAATCTGATGTTTGTTGTTTGAGATAGAGTGATTTCCCCGTTTTACGTTTGTTGTGGAATAATTATACTTTTTTGTGTAATAAACCTATCACTATTTTTTAAAAATTAACGGCGCAACTCATCAAGCTGAAATTTTCTCTGAAGGCAGATGGTAATGACTTCTACTTGTAGAAAAAATTTCAGGCCAATCTGATGTTTGTTGTTTGAGATAGAGTGATTTCCCCGTTTTACGTTTGTTGTGGAAAATTTATACTTTTTTGTGTAATAAACCTATCAATATTTTTTAAAAAATAACGGCACAACTCATCAAGCTGAAATTTTTACAGCAGGCAGTTGGTAATGACTTCTACTTGTAGAAAAAATTTCAGGCCAATCTGATGTTTGTTGTTTGAGATAGAGTGATTTCCCCGTTTTACGTTTGTTGTGGAATAATTATACTTTTTTGTGTAATAAACCTATCACTATTTTTTTTAAATTAACGGCACAACTCATCAAGCTGAAACTTTCTCTGAAGGCAGATGGTTATGACTTCTACTTGTAGAAAAAATTTCAGGCCAATCTGATGTTTGTTGTTTGAGATAGAGTGATTTCCCCGTTTTACGTTTGTTGTGGAATAATTATACTTTTTTGTGTAATAAACCTATCACTATTTTTTAAAAATTAACGGCACAGTTTATCAAGCTGAAATTTTCACAGAAGGCAGTTGGTAATGACTTCTACTTGTAGAAAAAAATTCAGGCCAATCTGATGTTTGTTGTTTGAGATAGAGTGATTTCCCCGTTTTACGTTTGTTGTGGAATAATTATACTTTTTTGTGTAATAAACCTATCACTATTTTTTTTAAATTAACGGCACAACTCATCAAGCTGAAACTTTCTCTGAAGGCAGATGGTAATGACTTCTACTTGTAGAAAAAATTTCAGGCCAATCTGATGTTTGTTGTTTGAGATAGAGTGATTTCCCCGTTTTACGTTTGTTGTGGAATAATTATACTTTTTTGTGTAATAAACCTATCACTATTTTTTAAAAATTAACGGCACAACTCATCAAGCTGAAATTTTCTCTGAAGGCAGATGGTAATGACTTCTACTTGTAGAAAAAATTTCAGGCCAATCTGATGTTTGTTGTTTGAGATAGAGTGATTTCCCCGTTTTACGTTTGTTGTGGAATAATTATACTTTTTTGTGTAATAAACCTATCACTATTTTTTAAAAATTAACGGCACAACTCATCAAGCTGAAATTTTCTCTGAAGGCAGATGGTAATGACTTCTACTTGTAGAAAAAATTTCAGGCCAATCTGATGTTTGTTGTTTGAGATAGAGTGATTTCCCCGTTTTACGTTTGTTGTGGAAAATTTATACTTTTTTGTGTAATAAACCTATCAATATTTTTTAAAAAATAACGGCACAACTCATCAAGCTGAAATTTTTACAGCAGGCAGTTGGTAATGACTTCTACTTGTAGAAAAAATTTCAGGCCAATCTGATGTTTGTTGTTTGAGATAGAGTGATTTCCCCGTTTTACGTTTGTTGTGGAATAATTATACTTTTTTGTGTAATAAACCTATCACTATTTTTTAAAAATTAACGGCACAACTCATGAAGCTGAAATTTTCTCTGAAGGCAGATGGTAATGACTTCTACTTGAAGAAAAAATTTCAGGCCAATCTGACGGTTGGGGTTAGAGATAGAGTGATTTCCCCGGTTTACTTTTGTTGTGGAAAACATTAATTGAAGATTTTTAACAAAAGAAAAGCAGTATTCATATAGGACATTAAAAACATCTCGGATTGTTGGTTGTTCTTAGTAACGTTCAACCTGCTTGCAAACGGGGTGATCGGGTTTAGAATCGAAAAAAAAAATCGGCGTGGAAACTAACTTATTAAAAAGGGGAAGCCTGGCTCAAAGTTTCCCCATGAGACACGGCAATGAGTCTTAGCACCTGAAATCTGATGTCTGTGTTAGGGAATCTGAACTTTTTTTTTGTTTTTTTTTTTTTTTTTTTTTTTTGCGCTTTGTAGTGACTACTCCATAATGGTTGAGTTTGCAATAATTTCTACTTGTAGAAACAATTTCAGGCCAATCTGATGTTTGTTGTTTGAGATAGAGTGATTTCCTCGTTTTACGTTTGTTGTGGAATAATTATACTTTTTTGTGTAATAAACCTATCACTATTTTTTAAAAATTAACGGCACAACTCATCAAGCTGAAATTTTCTCTGAAGGCAGATGGTAATGACTTCTACTTGTAGAAAAAATTTCAGGCCAATCTGATGTTTGTTGTTTGAGATAGAGTGATTTCCCCGTTTTACGTTTGTTGTGGAAAATTTATACTTTTTTGTGTAATAAACCTATCAATATTTTTTAAAAAATAACGGCACAACTCATCAAGCTGAAATTTTTACAGCAGGCAGTTGGTAATGACTTCTACTTGTAGAAAAAATTTCAGGCCAATCTGATGTTTGTTGTTTGAGATAGAGTGATTTCCCCGTTTTACGTTTGTTGTGGAAAATTTATACTTTTTTGTGTAATAAACTTATCAATATTTTTAAAAAAATAACGGCACAACTCATCAAGCTGAAATTTTCTCTGAAGGCAGATGGCAATGACTTCTACTTGTAGAAAAAATTTCAGGCCAATCTGATGTTTGTTGTTTGAGATAGAGTGATTTCCCCGTTTTACGTTTGTTGTGGAAAATTTATACTTTTTTGTGTAATAAACCTATCAATATTTTTTAAAAAATAACGGCACAACTCATCAAGCTGAAATTTTCTCTGAAGGCAGATGGTAATGACTTCTACTTGTAGAAAAAATTTCAGGCCAATCTGATGTTTGTTGTTTGAGATAGAGTGATTTCCCCGTTTTACGTTTGTTGTGGAAAATTTATACTTTTTTGTGTAATAAACCTATCAATATTTTTTAAAAAATAACGGCACAGTTTATCAAGCTGAAATTTTCACAGAAGGCAGTTGGTAATGACTTCTACTTGTAGAAAAAATTTCAGGCCAATCTGATGTTTGTTGTTTGAGATAGAGTGATTTCCCCGTTTTACGTTTGTTGTGGAAAATTTATACTTTTTTGTGTAATAAACCTATCACTATTTTTTAAAAATTAACGGCACAGTTTATCAAGCTGAAATTTTCACAGAAGGCAGTTGGTAATGACTTCTACTTGTAGAAAAAAATTCAGGCCAATCTGATGTTTGTTGTTTGAGATAGAGTGATTTCCCCGTTTTACGTTTGTTGTGGAATAATTATACTTTTTTGTGTAATAAACCTATCACTATTTTTTAAAAATTAACGGCACAACTCATCAAGCTGAAATTTTTACAGTAGGCAGTTGGTAATGACTTCTACTTGTAGAAAAAATTTCAGGCCAATCTGACGGTTGGGGTTAGAGATAGAGTGATTTCCCCGGTTTACTTTTGTTGTGGAAAACATTAATTGAAGATTTTTAACAAAAGAAAAGCAGTATTCATATAGGACATTAAAAACATCTCGGATTGTTGGTTGTTCTTAGTAACGTTCAACCTGCTTGCAAACGGGGTGATCGGGTTTAGAATCGAAAAAAAAATCGGCGTGGAAACTAACTTATTAAAAAGGGGAAGCCTGGCTCAAAGTTTCCCCATGAGACACGGCAATGAGTCTTAGCACCTGAAATCTGATGTCTGTGTTAGAGAATCTGAACTTTTTTTTTCTTTTTTTTTTTTTTTTTTTTTTTTTTTTGCGCTTTGTAGTGACTACTCCATAATGGTTGAGTTTGCAATAATTTCTACTTGTAGAAACAATTTCAGGCCAATCTGAAGGTTGGGGTTAGAGATAGAGCGATTTGCCTGTTTTACTCTTGTGTAATAAATCTATTACGATTTTTTTAAATAAACGGCGCAACTTATCAAGCCGAAATTTTCACAGAAGGCAGTTGGTAATGACTTCTACTTGTAGAAAAAATTTCAGGCCAATCTGATGTTTGTTGTTTGAGATAGAGTGATTTCCCCGTTTTACGTTTGTTGTGGAATAATTATACTTTTTTGTGTAATAAACCTATCAATATTTTTTAAAAAATAACGGCACAGTTTATCAAGCTGAAATTTTCACAGAAGGCAGATGGTAATGACTTCTACTTGTAGAAAAAATTTCAGGCCAATCTGATGTTTGTTGTTTGAGATAGAGTGATTTCCCCGTTTTACGTTTGTTGTGGAATAATTATACTTTTTTGTGTAATAAACCTATCAATATTTTTTAAAAAATAACGGCACAGTTTATCAAGCTGAAATTTTCACAGAAGGCAGATGGTAATGACTTCTACTTGTAGAAAAAATTTCAGGCCAATCTGATGTTTGTTGTTTGAGATAGAGTGATTTCCCCGTTTTACGTTTGTTGTGGAATAATTATACTTTTTTGTGTAATAAACCTATCACTATTTTTTAAAAATTAACGGCACAACTCATCAAGCTGAAATTTTCTCTGAAGGCAGATGGTAATGACTTCTACTTGTAGAAAAAATTTCAGGCCAATCTGATGTTTGTTGTTTGAGATAGAGTGATTTCCCCGTTTTACGTTTGTTGTGGAAAATTTATACTTTTTTGTGTAATAAACCTATCAATATTTTTTAAAAAATAACGGCACAACTCATCAAGCTGAAATTTTTACAGCAGGCAGTTGGTAATGACTTCTACTTGTAGAAAAAATTTCAGGCCAATCTGATGTTTGTTGTTTGAGATAGAGTGATTTCCCCGTTTTACGTTTGTTGTGGAATAATTATACTTTTTTGTGTAATAAACCTATCACTATTTTTTAAAAATTAACGGCACAACTCATGAAGCTGAAATTTTCTCTGAAGGCAGATGGTAATGACTTCTACTTGAAGAAAAAATTTCAGGCCAATCTGACGGTTGGGGTTAGAGATAGAGTGATTTCCCCGGTTTACTTTTGTTGTGGAAAACATTAATTGAAGATTTTTAACAAAAGAAAAGCAGTATTCATATAGGACATTAAAAACATCTCGGATTGTTGGTTGTTCTTAGTAACGTTCAACCTGCTTGCAAACGGGGTGATCGGGTTTAGAATCGAAAAAAAAAATCGGCGTGGAAACTAACTTATTAAAAAGGGGAAGCCTGGCTCAAAGTTTCCCCATGAGACACGGCAATGAGTCTTAGCACCTGAAATCTGATGTCTGTGTTAGGGAATCTGAACTTTTTTTTTGTTTTTTTTTTTTTTTTTTTTGCGCTTTGTAGTGACTACTCCATAATGGTTGAGTTTGCAATAATTTCTACTTGTAGAAACAATTTCAGGCCAATCTGATGTTTGTTGTTTGAGATAGAGTGATTTCCTCGTTTTACGTTTGTTGTGGAATAATTATCCTTTTTTGTGTAATAAACCTATCACTATTTTTTAAAAATTAACGGCACAACTCATCAAGCTGAAATTTTCTCTGAAGGCAGATGGTAATGACTTCTACTTGTAGAAAAAATTTCAGGCCAATCTGATGTTTGTTGTTTGAGATAGAGTGATTTCCCCGTTTTACGTTTGTTGTGGAAAATTTATACTTTTTTGTGTAATAAACCTATCAATATTTTTTAAAAAATAACGGCACAACTCATCAAGCTGAAATTTTTACAGCAGGCAGTTGGTAATGACTTCTACTTGTAGAAAAAATTTCAGGCCAATCTGATGTTTGTTGTTTGAGATAGAGTGATTTCCCCGTTTTACGTTTGTTGTGGAAAATTTATACTTTTTTGTGTAATAAACCTATCAATATTTTTTAAAAAATAACGGCACAACTCATCAAGCTGAAATTTTCTCTGAAGGCAGATGGCAATGACTTCTACTTGTAGAAAAAATTTCAGGCCAATCTGATGTTTGTTGTTTGAGATAGAGTGATTTCCCCGTTTTACGTTTGTTGTGGAAAATTTATACTTTTTTGTGTAATAAACCTATCAATATTTTTTAAAAAATAACGGCACAACTCATCAAGCTGAAATTTTTACAGCAGGCAGTTGGTAATGACTTCTACTTGTAGAAAAAATTTCAGGCCAATCTGATGTTTGTTGTTTGAGATAGAGTGATTTCCCCGTTTTACGTTTGTTGTGGAATAATTATACTTTTTTGTGTAATAAACCTATCACTATTTTTTAAAAATTAACGGCACAACTCATCAAGCTGAAATTTTCTCTGAAGGCAGATGGTAACGACTTCTACTTGTAGAAAAAATTTCAGGCTAATCTGATGTTTGTTGTTTGAGATAGAGTGATTTCCCCGTTTTACGTTTGTTGTGGAATAATTATACTTTTTTGTGTAATAAACCTATCACTATTTTTTAAAAATTAACGGCACAGTTTATCAAACTGAAATTTTCACAGAAGGCAGTTGGTAATGACTTCTACTTGTAGAAAAAAATTCAGGCCAATCTGATGTTTGTTGTTTGAGATAGAGTGATTTCCCCGTTTTACGTTTGTTGTGGAAAATTTATACTTTTTTGTGTAATAAACCTATCAATATTTTTTAAAAAATAACGGCACAACTCATCAAGCTGAAATTTTCTCTGAAGGCAGATGGTAATGACTTCTACTTGTAGAAAAAATTTCAGGCCAATCTGATGTTTGTTGTTTGAGATAGAGTGATTTCCCCGTTTTACGTTTGTTGTGGAATAATTATACTTTTTTGTGTAATAAACCTATCACTATTTTTTTTAAATTAACGGCACAGTTTATCAAACTGAAATTTTCACAGAAGGCAGTTGGTAATGACTTCTACTTGTAGAAAAAAATTCAGGCCAATCTGATGTTTGTTGTTTGAGATAGAGTGATTTCCCCGTTTTACGTTTGTTGTGGAAAATTTATACTTTTTTGTGTAATAAACCTATCAATATTTTTTAAAAAATAACGGCACAACTCATCAAGCTGAAATTTTCTCTGAAGGCAGATGGTAATGACTTCTACTTGTAGAAAAAATTTCAGGCCAATCTGATGTTTGTTGTTTGAGATAGAGTGATTTCCCCGTTTTACGTTTGTTGTGGAATAATTATACTTTTTTGTGTAATAAACCTATCACTATTTTTTAAAAATTAACGGCGCAACTCATCAAGCTGAAATTTTCTCTGAAGGCAGATGGTAATGACTTCTACTTGTAGAAAAAATTTCAGGCCAATCTGATGTTTGTTGTTTGAGATAGAGTGATTTCCCCGTTTTACGTTTGTTGTGGAATAATTATACTTTTTTGTGTAATAAACCTATCACTATTTTTTAAAAATTAACGGCACAACTCATCAAGCTGAAATTTTCTCTGAAGGCAGATGGTAATGACTTCTACTTGTAGAAAAAATTTCAGGCCAATCTGATGTTTGTTGTTTGAGATAGAGTGATTTCCCCGTTTTACGTTTGTTGTGGAATAATTATACTTTTTTGTGTAATAAACCTATCACTATTTTTTAAAAATTAACGGCACAACTCATCAAGCTGAAATTTTCTCTGAAGGCAGATGGTAATGACTTCTACTTGTAGAAAAAATTTCAGGCCAATCTGATGTTTGTTGTTTGAGATAGAGTGATTTCCCCGTTTTACGTTTGTTGTGGAATAATTATACTTTTTTGTGTAATAAACCTATCACTATTTTTTAAAAATTAACGGCGCAACTCATCAAGCTGAAATTTTCTCTGAAGGCAGATGGTAATGACTTCTACTTGTAGAAAAAATTTCAGGCCAATCTGATGTTTGTTGTTTGAGATAGAGTGATTTCCCCGTTTTACGTTTGTTGTGGAATAATTATACTTTTTTGTGTAATAAACCTATCACTATTTTTTAAAAATTAACGGCACAACTCATCAAGCTGAAATTTTCTCTGAAGGCAGATGGTAATGACTTCTACTTGTAGAAAAAATTTCAGGCCAATCTGATGTTTGTTGTTTGAGATAGAGTGATTTCCCCGTTTTACGTTTGTTGTGGAATAATTATACTTTTTTGTGTAATAAACCTATCACTATTTTTTAAAAATTAACGGCACAACTCATCAAGCTGAAATTTTTACAGTAGGCAGTTGGTAATGACTTCTACTTGAAGAAAAAATTTCAGGCCAATCTGACGGTTGGGGTTAGAGATAGAGTGATTTCCCCGGTTTACTTTTGTTGTGGAAAACATTAATTGAAGATTTTTAACAAAAGAAAAGCAGTATTCATATAGGACATTAAAAACATCTCGGATTGTTGGTTGTTCTTAGTAACGTTCAACCTGCTTGCAAACGGGGTGATCGGGTTTAGAATCGAAAAAAAAATCGGCGTGGAAACTAACTTATTAAAAAGGGGAAGCCTGGCTCAAAGTTTCCCCATGAGACACGGCAATGAGTCTTAGCACCTGAAATCTGATGTCTGTGTTAGAGAATCTGAACTTTTTTTTTTTTTTTTTTTTGCGCTTTGTAGTGACTACTCCATAATGGTTGAGTTTGCAATAATTTCTACTTGTAGAAACAATTTCAGGCCAATCTGAAGGTTGGGGTTAGAGATAGAGCGATTTGCCTGTTTTACTCTTGTGTAATAAATCTATTACGATTTTTTTAAATAAACGGCGCAACTTATCAAGCCGAAATTTTCACAGAAGGCAGTTGGTAATGACTTCTACTTGTAGAAAAAAATTCAGGCCAATCTGATGTTTGTTGTTTGAGATAGAGTGATTTCCCCGTTTTACGTTTGTTGTGGAAAATTTATACTTTTTTGTGTAATAAACCTATCAATATTTTTTAAAAAATAACGGCACAACTCATCAAGCTGAAATTTTCTCTGAAGGCAGATGGCAATGACTTCTACTTGTAGAAAAAATTTCAGGCCAATCTGATGTTTGTTGTTTGAGATAGAGTGATTTCCCCGTTTTACGTTTGTTGTGGAATAATTATACTTTTTTGTGTAATAAACCTATCACTATTTTTTAAAAATTAACGGCACAACTCATCAAGCTGAAATTTTCTCTGAAGGCAGATGGTAATGACTTCTACTTGTAGAAAAAATTTCAGGCCAATCTGATGTTTGTTGTTTGAGATAGAGTGATTTCCCCGTTTTACGTTTGTTGTGGAATAATTATACTTTTTTGTGTAATAAACCTATCACTATTTTTTAAAAATTAACGGCACAACTCATGAAGCTGAAATTTTCTCTGAAGGCAGATGGTAATGACTTCTACTTGTAGAAAAAATTTCAGGCCAATCTGATGTTTGTTGTTTGAGATAGAGTGATTTCCCCGTTTTACGTTTGTTGTGGAAAATTTATACTTTTTTGTGTAATAAACCTATCAATATTTTTTAAAAAATAACGGCACAGCTCATCAAGCTGAAATTTTCTCTGAAGGCAGATGGTAATGACTTCTACTTGTAGAAAAAATTTCAGGCCAATCTGATGTTTGTTGTTTGAGATAGAGTGATTTCCCCGTTTTACGTTTGTTGTGGAATAATTATACTTTTTTGTGTAATAAACCTATCACTATTTTTTAAAAATTAACGGCACAACTCATCAAGCTGAAATTTTTACAGTAGGCAGTTGGTAATGACTTCTACTTGAAGAAAAAATTTCAGGCCAATCTGACGGTTGGGGTTAGAGATAGAGTGATTTCCCCGGTTTACTTTTGTTGTGGAAAACATTAATTGAAGATTTTTAACAAAAGAAAAGCAGTATTCATATAGGACATTAAAAACATCTCGGATTGTTGGTTGTTCTTAGTAACGTTCAACCTGCTTGCAAACGGGGTGATCGGGTTTAGAATCGAAAAAAAAATCGGCGTGGAAACTAACTTATTAAAAAGGGGAAGCCTGGCTCAAAGTTTCCCCATGAGACACGGCAATGAGTCTTAGCACCTGAAATCTGATGTCTGTGTTAGAGAATCTGAACTTTTTTTTTTTTTTTTTTTTTTTTTGCGCTTTGTAGTGACTACTCCATAATGGTTGAGTTTGCAATAATTTCTACTTGTAGAAACAATTTCAGGCCAATCTGAAGGTTGGGGTTAGAGATAGAGCGATTTGCCTGTTTTACTCTTGTGTAATAAATCTATTACGATTTTTTTAAATAAACGGCGCAACTTATCAAGCCGAAATTTTCACAGAAGGCAGTTGGTAATGACTTCTACTTGTAGAAAAAAATTCAGGCCAATCTGATGTTTGTTGTTTGAGATAGAGTGATTTCCCCGTTTTACGTTTGTTGTGGAAAATTTATACTTTTTTGTGTAATAAACCTATCAATATTTTTTAAAAAATAACGGCACAACTCATCAAGCTGAAATTTTCTCTGAAGGCAGATGGCAATGACTTCTACTTGTAGAAAAAATTTCAGGCCAATCTGATGTTTGTTGTTTGAGATAGAGTGATTTCCCCGTTTTACGTTTGTTGTGGAATAATTATACTTTTTTGTGTAATAAACCTATCACTATTTTTTAAAAATTAACGGCGCAACTCATCAAGCTGAAATTTTCTCTGAAGGCAGATGGTAATGACTTCTACTTGTAGAAAAAATTTCAGGCCAATCTGATGTTTGTTGTTTGAGATAGAGTGATTTCCCCGTTTTACGTTTGTTGTGGAATAATTATACTTTTTTGTGTAATAAACCTATCACTATTTTTTAAAAATTAACGGCACAACTCATCAAGCTGAAATTTTCTCTGAAGGCAGATGGTAATGACTTCTACTTGTAGAAAAAATTTCAGGCCAATCTGATGTTTGTTGTTTGAGATAGAGTGATTTCCCCGTTTTACGTTTGTTGTGGAAAATTTATACTTTTTTGTGTAATAAACCTATCAATATTTTTTAAAAAATAACGGCACAACTCATCAAGCTGAAATTTTTACAGCAGGCAGTTGGTAATGACTTCTACTTGTAGAAAAAATTTCAGGCCAATCTGATGTTTGTTGTTTGAGATAGAGTGATTTCCCCGTTTTACGTTTGTTGTGGAAAATTTATACTTTTTTGTGTAATAAACCTATCACTATTTTTTAAAAATTAACGGCACAACTCATCAAGCTGAAATTTTCTCTGAAGGCAGATGGTAATGACTTCTACTTGTAGAAAAAAATTCAGGCCAATCTGATGTTTGTTGTTTGAGATAGAGTGATTTCCCCGTTTTACGTTTGTTGTGGAAAATTTATACTTTTTTGTGTAATAAACTTATCAATATTTTTTAAAAAATAACGGCACAGCTCATCAAGCTGAAATTTTCTCTGAAGGCAGATGGTAATGACTTCTACTTGTAGAAAAAATTTCAGGCCAATCTGATGTTTGTTGTTTGAGATAGAGTGATTTCCCCGTTTTACGTTTGTTGTGGAAAATTTATACTTTTTTGTGTAATAAACCTATCAATATTTTTTAAAAAATAACGGCACAGCTCATCAAGCTGAAATTTTCTCTGAAGGCAGATGGTAATGCCTTCTACTTGTAGAAAAAATTTCAGGCCAATCTGATGTTTGTTGTTTGAGATAGAGTGATTTCCCCGTTTTACGTTTGTTGTGGAATAATTATACTTTTTTGTGTAATAAAACTATCACTATTTTTTAAAAATTAACGGTACAACTCATCAAGCTGAAATTTTTACAGTAGGCAGTTGGTAATGACTTCTACTTGTAGAAAAAATTTCAGGCCAATCTGACGGTTGGGGTTAGAGATAGAGTGATTTCCCGGGTTTACTTTTGTTGTGGAAAACATTAATTGAAGATTTTTAACAAAAGAAAAGCAGTATTCATATAGGACATTAAAAACATCTCGGATTGTTGGTTGTTCTTAGTAACGTTCAACCTGCTTGCAAACGGGGTGATCGGGTTTAGAATCGAAAAAAAAATCGGCGTGGAAACTAACTTATTAAAAAGGGGAAGCCTGGCTCAAAGTTTCCCCATGGGACACGGCAATGAGTCTTAGCACCTGAAATCTGATGTCTGTGTTAGGGAATCTGAACTTTTTTTTTTTTTTTTTTTTTTTTTTTTTTTTTTTTTTTTTTTTTTTTTTTTTTTTTTTTTTTTGCGCTTTGTAGTGACTACTACATAATGGTTGAGTTTGCAATAATTTCTACTTGTAGAAACAATTTCAGGCCAATCTGAAGGTTGGGGTTAGAGATAGAGCGATTTGCCTGTTTTACTCTTGTGTAATAAATCTATTACGATTTTTTTAAATAAACGGCGCAACTTATCAAGCCGAAATTTTCACAGAAGGCAGTTGGTAATGACTTCTACTTGTAGAAAAAATTTCAGGCCAATCTGATGTTTGTTGTTTGAGATAGAGTGATTTCCCCGTTTTACGTTTGTTGTGGAATAATTATACTTTTTTGTGTAATAAACCTATCACTATTTTTTAAAAATTAACGGCACAGTTTATCAAGCTGAAATTTTCACAGAAGGCAGTTGGTAATGACTTCTACTTGTAGAAAAAAATTCAGGCCAATCTGATGTTTGTTGTTTGAGATAGAGTGATTTCCCCGTTTTACGTTTGTTGTGGAAAATTTATACTTTTTTGTGTAATAAACCTATCAATATTTTTTAAAAAATAACGGCACAACTCATCAAGCTGAAATTTTCTCTGAAGGCAGATGGCAATGACTTCTACTTGTAGAAAAAATTTCAGGCCAATCTGATGTTTGTTGTTTGAGATAGAGTGATTTCCCCGTTTTACGTTTGTTGTGGAATAATTATACTTTTTTGTGTAATAAACCTATCACTATTTTTTAAAAATTAACGGCGCAACTCATCAAGCTGAAATTTTCTCTGAAGGCAGATGGTAATGACTTCTACTTGTAGAAAAAATTTCAGGCCAATCTGATGTTTGTTGTTTGAGATAGAGTGATTTCCCCGTTTTACGTTTGTTGTGGAAAATTTATACTTTTTTGTGTAATAAACCTATCAATATTTTTTAAAAAATAACGGCACAACTCATCAAGCTGAAATTTTTACAGTAGGCAGTTGGTAATGACTTCTACTTGTAGAAAAAATTTCAGGCCAATCTGATGTTTGTTGTTTGAGATAGAGTGATTTCCCCGTTTTACGTTTGTTGTGGAAAATTTATACTTTTTTGTGTAATAAACCTATCAATATTTTTTAAAAAATAACGGCACAACTCATCAAGCTGAAATTTTCTCTGAAGGCAGATGGTAATGACTTCTACTTGTAGAAAAAATTTCAGGCCAATCTGATGTTTGTTGTTTGAGATAGAGTGATTTCCCCGTTTTACGTTTGTTGTGGAAAATTTATACTTTTTTGTGTAATAAACCTATCAATATTTTTTAAAAAATAACGGCACAACTCATCAAGCTGAAATTTTCTCTGAAGGCAGATGGTAATGACTTCTACTTGTAGAAAAAATTTCAGGCCAATCTGATGTTTGTTGTTTGAGATAGAGTGATTTCCCCGTTTTACGTTTGTTGTGGAAAATTTATACTTTTTTGTGTAATAAACCTACCACTATTTTTTAAAATTAACGGCACAACTCATCAAGCTGAAATTTTCTCTGAAGGCAGATGGTAATGACTTCTACTTGTAGAAAAAATTTCAGGCCAATCTGATGTTTGTTGTTTGAGATAGAGTGATTTCCCCGTTTTACGTTTGTTGTGGAAAATTTATACTTTTTTGTGTAATAAACCTATCAATATTTTTTAAAAAATAACGGCACAGCTCATCAAGCTGAAATTTTCTCTGAAGGCAGATGGTAATGACTTCTACTTGTAGAAAAAATTTCAGGCCAATCTGATGTTTGTTGTTTGAGATAGAGTGATTTCCCCGTTTTACGTTTGTTGTGGAATAATTATACTTTTTTGTGTAATAAAACTATCACTATTTTTTAAAAATTAACGGCACAACTCATCAAGCTGAAATTTTTACAGTAGGCAGTTGGTAATGACTTCTACTTGTAGAAAAAATTTCAGGCCAATCTGACGGTTGGGGTTAGAGATAGAGTGATTTCCCCGGTTTACTTTTGTTGTGGAAAACATTAATTGAAGATTTTTAACAAAAGAAAAGCAGTATTCATATAGGACATTAAAAACATCTCGGATTGTTGGTTGTTCTTAGTAACGTTCAACCTGCTTGCAAACGGGGTGATCGGGTTAAGAATCGAAAAAAAAATCGGCGTGGAAACTAACTTATTAAAAAGGGGAAGCCTGGCTCAAAGTTTCCCCATGGGACACGGCAATGAGTCTTAGCACCTGAAATCTGATGTCTGTGTTAGGGAATCTGAACTTTTTTTTTTTTTTTTTTTTTTTTTTTTTTTTTTTTTTTTTTTTTTTTTTTTGCGCTTTGTAGTGACTACTCCATAATGGTTGAGTTTGCAATAATTTCTACTTGTAGAAACAATTTCAGGCCAATCTGAAGGTTGGGGTTAGAGATAGAGCGATTTGCCTGTTTTACTCTTGTGTAATAAATCTATTACGATTTTTTTAAATAAACGGCGCAACTTATCAAGCCGAAATTTTCACAGAAGGCAGTTGGTAATGACTTCTACTTGTAGAAAAAATTTCAGGCCAATCTGATGTTTGTTGTTTGAGATAGAGTGATTTCCCCGTTTTACGTTTGTTGTGGAATAATTATACTTTTTTGTGTAATAAACCTATCACTATTTTTTAAAAATTAACGGCACAACTCATCAAGCTGAAATTTTCTCTGAAGGCAGATGGTAATGACTTCTACTTGTAGAAAAAATTTCAGGCCAATCTGATGTTTGTTGTTTGAGATAGAGTGATTTCCCCGTTTTACGTTTGTTGTGGAAAATTTATACTTTTTTGTGTAATAAACCTATCAATATTTTTTAAAAAATAACGGCACAACTCATCAAGCTGAAATTTTCTCTGAAGGCAGATGGTAATGACTTCTACTTGTAGAAAAAATTTCAGGCCAATCTGATGTTTGTTGTTTGAGATAGAGTGATTTCCCCGTTTTACGTTTGTTGTGGAATAATTATACTTTTTTGTGTAATAAACCTATCACTATTTTTTAAAAATTAACGGCACAACTCATCAAGCTGAAATTTTCTCTGAAGGCAGATGGTAATGACTTCTACTTGTAGAAAAAATTTCAGGCCAATCTGATGTTTGTTGTTTGAGATAGAGTGATTTCCCCGTTTTACGTTTGTTGTGGAATAATTATACTTTTTTGTGTAATAAACCTATCACTATTTTTTAAAAATTAACGGCACAACTCATCAAGCTGAAATTTTCTCTGAAGGCAGATGGTAATGACTTCTACTTGTAGAAAAAATTTCAGGCCAATCTGATGTTTGTTGTTTGAGATAGAGTGATTTCCCCGTTTTACGTTTGTTGTGGAATAATTATACTTTTTTGTGTAATAAACCTATCACTATTTTTTAAAAATTAACGGCACAACTCATCAAGCTGAAATTTTCTCTGAAGGCAGATGGTAATGACTTCTACTTGTAGAAAAAATTTCAGGCCAATCTGATGTTTGTTGTTTGAGATAGAGTGATTTCCCCGTTTTACGTTTGTTGTGGAATAATTATACTTTTTTGTGTAATAAACCTATCACTATTTTTTAAAAATTAACGGCACAACTCATCAAGCTGAAATTTTTACAGTAGGCAGTTGGTAATGACTTCTACTTGAAGAAAAAATTTCAGGCCAATCTGACGGTTGGGGTTAGAGATAGAGTGATTTCCCCGGTTTACTTTTGTTGTGGAAAACATTAATTGAAGATTTTTAACAAAAGAAAAGCAGTATTCATATAGGACATTAAAAACATCTCGGATTGTTGGTTGTTCTTAGTAACGTTCAACCTGCTTGCAAACGGGGTGATCGGGTTTAGAATCGAAAAAAAAATCGGCGTGGAAACTAACTTATTAAAAAGGGGAAGCCTGGCTCAAAGTTTCCCCATGAGACACGGCAATGAGTCTTAGCACCTGAAATCTGATGTCTGTGTTAGAGAATCTGAACTTTTTTTTTTTTTTTTTTTTGCGCTTTGTAGTGACTACTCCATAATGGTTGAGTTTGCAATAATTTCTACTTGTAGAAACAATTTCAGGCCAATCTGAAGGTTGGGGTTAGAGATAGAGCGATTTGCCTGTTTTACTCTTGTGTAATAAATCTATTACGATTTTTTTAAATAAACGGCGCAACTTATCAAGCCGAAATTTTCACAGAAGGCAGTTGGTAATGACTTCTACTTGTAGAAAAAAATTCAGGCCAATCTGATGTTTGTTGTTTGAGATAGAGTGATTTCCCCGTTTTACGTTTGTTGTGGAAAATTTATACTTTTTTGTGTAATAAACCTATCAATATTTTTTAAAAAATAACGGCACAACTCATCAAGCTGAAATTTTCTCTGAAGGCAGATGGCAATGACTTCTACTTGTAGAAAAAATTTCAGGCCAATCTGATGTTTGTTGTTTGAGATAGAGTGATTTCCCCGTTTTACGTTTGTTGTGGAATAATTATACTTTTTTGTGTAATAAACCTATCACTATTTTTTAAAAATTAACGGCACAACTCATCAAGCTGAAATTTTCTCTGAAGGCAGATGGTAATGACTTCTACTTGTAGAAAAAATTTCAGGCCAATCTGATGTTTGTTGTTTGAGATAGAGTGATTTCCCCGTTTTACGTTTGTTGTGGAATAATTATACTTTTTTGTGTAATAAACCTATCACTATTTTTTAAAAATTAACGGCACAACTCATGAAGCTGAAATTTTCTCTGAAGGCAGATGGTAATGACTTCTACTTGTAGAAAAAATTTCAGGCCAATCTGATGTTTGTTGTTTGAGATAGAGTGATTTCCCCGTTTTACGTTTGTTGTGGAAAATTTATACTTTTTTGTGTAATAAACCTATCAATATTTTTTAAAAAATAACGGCACAGCTCATCAAGCTGAAATTTTCTCTGAAGGCAGATGGTAATGACTTCTACTTGTAGAAAAAATTTCAGGCCAATCTGATGTTTGTTGTTTGAGATAGAGTGATTTCCCCGTTTTACGTTTGTTGTGGAATAATTATACTTTTTTGTGTAATAAACCTATCACTATTTTTTAAAAATTAACGGCACAACTCATCAAGCTGAAATTTTTACAGTAGGCAGTTGGTAATGACTTCTACTTGAAGAAAAAATTTCAGGCCAATCTGACGGTTGGGGTTAGAGATAGAGTGATTTCCCCGGTTTACTTTTGTTGTGGAAAACATTAATTGAAGATTTTTAACAAAAGAAAAGCAGTATTCATATAGGACATTAAAAACATCTCGGATTGTTGGTTGTTCTTAGTAACGTTCAACCTGCTTGCAAACGGGGTGATCGGGTTTAGAATCGAAAAAAAAATCGGCGTGGAAACTAACTTATTAAAAAGGGGAAGCCTGGCTCAAAGTTTCCCCATGAGACACGGCAATGAGTCTTAGCACCTGAAATCTGATGTCTGTGTTAGAGAATCTGAACTTTTTTTTTTTTTTTTTTTTTTTTGCGCTTTGTAGTGACTACTCCATAATGGTTGAGTTTGCAATAATTTCTACTTGTAGAAACAATTTCAGGCCAATCTGAAGGTTGGGGTTAGAGATAGAGCGATTTGCCTGTTTTACTCTTGTGTAATAAATCTATTACGATTTTTTTAAATAAACGGCGCAACTTATCAAGCCGAAATTTTCACAGAAGGCAGTTGGTAATGACTTCTACTTGTAGAAAAAAATTCAGGCCAATCTGATGTTTGTTGTTTGAGATAGAGTGATTTCCCCGTTTTACGTTTGTTGTGGAAAATTTATACTTTTTTGTGTAATAAACCTATCAATATTTTTTAAAAAATAACGGCACAACTCATCAAGCTGAAATTTTCTCTGAAGGCAGATGGCAATGACTTCTACTTGTAGAAAAAATTTCAGGCCAATCTGATGTTTGTTGTTTGAGATAGAGTGATTTCCCCGTTTTACGTTTGTTGTGGAATAATTATACTTTTTTGTGTAATAAACCTATCACTATTTTTTAAAAATTAACGGCGCAACTCATCAAGCTGAAATTTTCTCTGAAGGCAGATGGTAATGACTTCTACTTGTAGAAAAAATTTCAGGCCAATCTGATGTTTGTTGTTTGAGATAGAGTGATTTCCCCGTTTTACGTTTGTTGTGGAATAATTATACTTTTTTGTGTAATAAACCTATCACTATTTTTTAAAAATTAACGGCACAACTCATCAAGCTGAAATTTTCTCTGAAGGCAGATGGTAATGACTTCTACTTGTAGAAAAAATTTCAGGCCAATCTGATGTTTGTTGTTTGAGATAGAGTGATTTCCCCGTTTTACGTTTGTTGTGGAAAATTTATACTTTTTTGTGTAATAAACCTATCAATATTTTTTAAAAAATAACGGCACAACTCATCAAGCTGAAATTTTTACAGCAGGCAGTTGGTAATGACTTCTACTTGTAGAAAAAATTTCAGGCCAATCTGATGTTTGTTGTTTGAGATAGAGTGATTTCCCCGTTTTACGTTTGTTGTGGAAAATTTATACTTTTTTGTGTAATAAACCTATCACTATTTTTTAAAAATTAACGGCACAACTCATCAAGCTGAAATTTTCTCTGAAGGCAGATGGTAATGACTTCTACTTGTAGAAAAAAATTCAGGCCAATCTGATGTTTGTTGTTTGAGATAGAGTGATTTCCCCGTTTTACGTTTGTTGTGGAAAATTTATACTTTTTTGTGTAATAAACTTATCAATATTTTTTAAAAAATAACGGCACAGCTCATCAAGCTGAAATTTTCTCTGAAGGCAGATGGTAATGACTTCTACTTGTAGAAAAAATTTCAGGCCAATCTGATGTTTGTTGTTTGAGATAGAGTGATTTCCCCGTTTTACGTTTGTTGTGGAAAATTTATACTTTTTTGTGTAATAAACCTATCAATATTTTTTAAAAAATAACGGCACAGCTCATCAAGCTGAAATTTTCTCTGAAGGCAGATGGTAATGCCTTCTACTTGTAGAAAAAATTTCAGGCCAATCTGATGTTTGTTGTTTGAGATAGAGTGATTTCCCCGTTTTACGTTTGTTGTGGAATAATTATACTTTTTTGTGTAATAAAACTATCACTATTTTTTAAAAATTAACGGTACAACTCATCAAGCTGAAATTTTTACAGTAGGCAGTTGGTAATGACTTCTACTTGTAGAAAAAATTTCAGGCCAATCTGACGGTTGGGGTTAGAGATAGAGTGATTTCCCGGGTTTACTTTTGTTGTGGAAAACATTAATTGAAGATTTTTAACAAAAGAAAAGCAGTATTCATATAGGACATTAAAAACATCTCGGATTGTTGGTTGTTCTTAGTAACGTTCAACCTGCTTGCAAACGGGGTGATCGGGTTTAGAATCGAAAAAAAAATCGGCGTGGAAACTAACTTATTAAAAAGGGGAAGCCTGGCTCAAAGTTTCCCCATGGGACACGGCAATGAGTCTTAGCACCTGAAATCTGATGTCTGTGTTAGGGAATCTGAACTTTTTTTTTTTTTTTTTTTTTTTTTTTTGCGCTTTGTAGTGACTACTACATAATGGTTGAGTTTGCAATAATTTCTACTTGTAGAAACAATTTCAGGCCAATCTGAAGGTTGGGGTTAGAGATAGAGCGATTTGCCTGTTTTACTCTTGTGTAATAAATCTATTACGATTTTTTTAAATAAACGGCGCAACTTATCAAGCCGAAATTTTCACAGAAGGCAGTTGGTAATGACTTCTACTTGTAGAAAAAATTTCAGGCCAATCTGATGTTTGTTGTTTGAGATAGAGTGATTTCCCCGTTTTACGTTTGTTGTGGAATAATTATACTTTTTTGTGTAATAAACCTATCACTATTTTTTAAAAATTAACGGCACAGTTTATCAAGCTGAAATTTTCACAGAAGGCAGTTGGTAATGACTTCTACTTGTAGAAAAAAATTCAGGCCAATCTGATGTTTGTTGTTTGAGATAGAGTGATTTCCCCGTTTTACGTTTGTTGTGGAAAATTTATACTTTTTTGTGTAATAAACCTATCAATATTTTTTAAAAAATAACGGCACAACTCATCAAGCTGAAATTTTCTCTGAAGGCAGATGGCAATGACTTCTACTTGTAGAAAAAATTTCAGGCCAATCTGATGTTTGTTGTTTGAGATAGAGTGATTTCCCCGTTTTACGTTTGTTGTGGAATAATTATACTTTTTTGTGTAATAAACCTATCACTATTTTTTAAAAATTAACGGCGCAACTCATCAAGCTGAAATTTTCTCTGAAGGCAGATGGTAATGACTTCTACTTGTAGAAAAAATTTCAGGCCAATCTGATGTTTGTTGTTTGAGATAGAGTGATTTCCCCGTTTTACGTTTGTTGTGGAAAATTTATACTTTTTTGTGTAATAAACCTATCAATATTTTTTAAAAAATAACGGCACAACTCATCAAGCTGAAATTTTTACAGTAGGCAGTTGGTAATGACTTCTACTTGTAGAAAAAATTTCAGGCCAATCTGATGTTTGTTGTTTGAGATAGAGTGATTTCCCCGTTTTACGTTTGTTGTGGAAAATTTATACTTTTTTGTGTAATAAACCTATCAATATTTTTTAAAAAATAACGGCACAACTCATCAAGCTGAAATTTTCTCTGAAGGCAGATGGTAATGACTTCTACTTGTAGAAAAAATTTCAGGCCAATCTGATGTTTGTTGTTTGAGATAGAGTGATTTCCCCGTTTTACGTTTGTTGTGGAAAATTTATACTTTTTTGTGTAATAAACCTATCAATATTTTTTAAAAAATAACGGCACAACTCATCAAGCTGAAATTTTCTCTGAAGGCAGATGGTAATGACTTCTACTTGTAGAAAAAATTTCAGGCCAATCTGATGTTTGTTGTTTGAGATAGAGTGATTTCCCCGTTTTACGTTTGTTGTGGAAAATTTATACTTTTTTGTGTAATAAACCTACCACTATTTTTTAAAATTAACGGCACAACTCATCAAGCTGAAATTTTCTCTGAAGGCAGATGGTAATGACTTCTACTTGTAGAAAAAATTTCAGGCCAATCTGATGTTTGTTGTTTGAGATAGAGTGATTTCCCCGTTTTACGTTTGTTGTGGAAAATTTATACTTTTTTGTGTAATAAACCTATCAATATTTTTTAAAAAATAACGGCACAGCTCATCAAGCTGAAATTTTCTCTGAAGGCAGATGGTAATGACTTCTACTTGTAGAAAAAATTTCAGGCCAATCTGATGTTTGTTGTTTGAGATAGAGTGATTTCCCCGTTTTACGTTTGTTGTGGAATAATTATACTTTTTTGTGTAATAAAACTATCACTATTTTTTAAAAATTAACGGCACAACTCATCAAGCTGAAATTTTTACAGTAGGCAGTTGGTAATGACTTCTACTTGTAGAAAAAATTTCAGGCCAATCTGACGGTTGGGGTTAGAGATAGAGTGATTTCCCCGGTTTACTTTTGTTGTGGAAAACATTAATTGAAGATTTTTAACAAAAGAAAAGCAGTATTCATATAGGACATTAAAAACATCTCGGATTGTTGGTTGTTCTTAGTAACGTTCAACCTGCTTGCAAACGGGGTGATCGGGTTAAGAATCGAAAAAAAAATCGGCGTGGAAACTAACTTATTAAAAAGGGGAAGCCTGGCTCAAAGTTTCCCCATGGGACACGGCAATGAGTCTTAGCACCTGAAATCTGATGTCTGTGTTAGGGAATCTGAACTTTTTTTTTTTTTTTTTTTTTTTTTTTTTTTTTTTTTTTTTTTTTTGCGCTTTGTAGTGACTACTCCATAATGGTTGAGTTTGCAATAATTTCTACTTGTAGAAACAATTTCAGGCCAATCTGAAGGTTGGGGTTAGAGATAGAGCGATTTGCCTGTTTTACTCTTGTGTAATAAATCTATTACGATTTTTTTAAATAAACGGCGCAACTTATCAAGCCGAAATTTTCACAGAAGGCAGTTGGTAATGACTTCTACTTGTAGAAAAAATTTCAGGCCAATCTGATGTTTGTTGTTTGAGATAGAGTGATTTCCCCGTTTTACGTTTGTTGTGGAATAATTATACTTTTTTGTGTAATAAACCTATCACTATTTTTTAAAAATTAACGGCACAACTCATCAAGCTGAAATTTTCTCTGAAGGCAGATGGTAATGACTTCTACTTGTAGAAAAAATTTCAGGCCAATCTGATGTTTGTTGTTTGAGATAGAGTGATTTCCCCGTTTTACGTTTGTTGTGGAAAATTTATACTTTTTTGTGTAATAAACCTATCAATATTTTTTAAAAAATAACGGCACAACTCATCAAGCTGAAATTTTCTCTGAAGGCAGATGGTAATGACTTCTACTTGTAGAAAAAATTTCAGGCCAATCTGATGTTTGTTGTTTGAGATAGAGTGATTTCCCCGTTTTACGTTTGTTGTGGAATAATTATACTTTTTTGTGTAATAAACCTATCACTATTTTTTAAAAATTAACGGCACAACTCATCAAGCTGAAATTTTCTCTGAAGGCAGATGGTAATGACTTCTACTTGTAGAAAAAATTTCAGGCCAATCTGATGTTTGTTGTTTGAGATAGAGTGATTTCCCCGTTTTACGTTTGTTGTGGAATAATTATACTTTTTTGTGTAATAAACCTATCACTATTTTTTAAAAATTAACGGCACAACTCATCAAGCTGAAATTTTCTCTGAAGGCAGATGGTAATGACTTCTACTTGTAGAAAAAATTTCAGGCCAATCTGATGTTTGTTGTTTGAGATAGAGTGATTTCCCCGTTTTACGTTTGTTGTGGAATAATTATACTTTTTTGTGTAATAAACCTATCACTATTTTTTAAAAATTAACGGCACAACTCATCAAGCTGAAATTTTCTCTGAAGGCAGATGGTAATGACTTCTACTTGTAGAAAAAATTTCAGGCCAATCTGATGTTTGTTGTTTGAGATAGAGTGATTTCCCCGTTTTACGTTTGTTGTGGAATAATTATACTTTTTTGTGTAATAAACCTATCACTATTTTTTAAAAATTAACGGCACAACTCATCAAGCTGAAATTTTCTCTGAAGGCAGATGGTAATGACTTCTACTTGTAGAAAAAATTTCAGGCCAATCTGATGTTTGTTGTTTGAGATAGAGTGATTTCCCCGTTTTACGTTTGTTGTGGAAAATTTATACTTTTTTGTGTAATAAACCTATCAATATTTTTTAAAAAATAACGGCACAACTCATCAAGCTGAAATTTTCTCTGAAGGCAGATGGTAATGACTTCTACTTGTAGAAAAAATTTCAGGCCAATCTGATGTTTGTTGTTTGAGATAGAGTGATTTCCCCGTTTTACGTTTGTTGTGGAAAATTTATACTTTTTTGTGTAATAAACCTACCACTATTTTTTAAAATTAACGGCACAACTCATCAAGCTGAAATTTTCTCTGAAGGCAGATGGTAATGACTTCTACTTGTAGAAAAAATTTCAGGCCAATCTGATGTTTGTTGTTTGAGATAGAGTGATTTCCCCGTTTTACGTTTGTTGTGGAAAATTTATACTTTTTTGTGTAATAAACCTATCAATATTTTTTAAAAAATAACGGCACAGCTCATCAAGCTGAAATTTTCTCTGAAGGCAGATGGTAATGACTTCTACTTGTAGAAAAAATTTCAGGCCAATCTGATGTTTGTTGTTTGAGATAGAGTGATTTCCCCGTTTTACGTTTGTTGTGGAAAATTTATACTTTTTTGTGTAATAAACCTATCAATATTTTTAAAAAAATAACGGCACAGCTCATCAAGCTGAAATTTTCTCTGAAGGCAGATGGTAATGACTTCTACTTGTAGAAAAAATTTCAGGCCAATCTGATCTTTGTTGTTTGAGATAGAGTGATTTCCCCGTTTTACGTTTGTTGTGGAATAATTATACTTTTTTGTGTAATAAAACTATCACTATTTTTTAAAAATTAACGGCACAACTCATCAAGCTGAAATTTTTACAGTAGGCAGTTGGTAATGACTTCTACTTGTAGAAAAAATTTCAGGCCAATCTGACGGTTGGGGTTAGAGATAGAGTGATTTCCCCGGTTTACTTTTGTTGTGGAAAACATTAATTGAAGATTTTTAACAAAAGAAAAGCAGTATTCATATAGGACATTAAAAACATCTCGGATTGTTGGTTGTTCTTAGTAACGTTCAACCTGCTTGCAAACGGGGTGATCGGGTTAAGAATCGAAAAAAAAATCGGCGTGGAAACTAACTTATTAAAAAGGGGAAGCCTGGCTCAAAGTTTCCCCATGGGACACGGCAATGAGTCTTAGCACCTGAAATCTGATGTCTGTGTTAGGGAATCTGAACTTTTTTTTTTTTTTTTTTTTTTTTTTTTTTTTTTGCGCTTTGTAGTGACTACTCCATAATGGTTGAGTTTGCAATAATTTCTACTTGTAGAAACAATTTCAGGCCAATCTGAAGGTTGGGGTTAGAGATAGAGCGATTTGCCTGTTTTACTCTTGTGTAATAAATCTATTACGATTTTTTTAAATAAACGGCGCAACTTATCAAGCCGAAATTTTCACAGAAGGCAGTTGGTAATGACTTCTACTTGTAGAAAAAATTTCAGGCCAATCTGATGTTTGTTGTTTGAGATAGAGTGATTTCCCCGTTTTACGTTTGTTGTGGAATAATTATACTTTTTTGTGTAATAAACCTATCACTATTTTTTAAAAATTAACGGCACAACTCATCAAGCTGAAATTTTCTCTGAAGGCAGATGGTAATGACTTCTACTTGTAGAAAAAATTTCAGGCCAATCTGATGTTTGTTGTTTGAGATAGAGTGATTTCCCCGTTTTACGTTTGTTGTGGAAAATTTATACTTTTTTGTGTAATAAACCTATCAATATTTTTTAAAAAATAACGGCACAACTCATCAAGCTGAAATTTTCTCTGAAGGCAGATGGTAATGACTTCTACTTGTAGAAAAAATTTCAGGCCAATCTGATGTTTGTTGTTTGAGATAGAGTGATTTCCCCGTTTTACGTTTGTTGTGGAATAATTATACTTTTTTGTGTAATAAACCTATCACTATTTTTTAAAAATTAACGGCACAACTCATCAAGCTGAAATTTTCTCTGAAGGCAGATGGTAATGACTTCTACTTGTAGAAAAAATTTCAGGCCAATCTGATGTTTGTTGTTTGAGATAGAGTGATTTCCCCGTTTTACGTTTGTTGTGGAATAATTATACTTTTTTGTGTAATAAACCTATCACTATTTTTTAAAAATTAACGGCGCAACTCATCAAGCTGAAATTTTCTCTGAAGGCAGATGGTAATGACTTCTACTTGTAGAAAAAATTTCAGGCCAATCTGATGTTTGTTGTTTGAGATAGAGTGATTTCCCCGTTTTACGTTTGTTGTGGAATAATTATACTTTTTTGTGTAATAAACCTATCACTATTTTTTAAAAATTAACGGCACAACTCATGAAGCTGAAATTTTCTCTGAAGGCAGATGGTAATGACTTCTACTTGTAGAAAAAATTTCAGGCCAATCTGATGTTTGTTGTTTGAGATAGAGTGATTTCCCCGTTTTACGTTTGTTGTGGAAAATTTATACTTTTTTGTGTAATAAACCTATCAATATTTTTAAAAAAATAACGGCACAGCTCATCAAGCTGAAATTTTCTCTGAAGGCAGATGGTAATGACTTCTACTTGTAGAAAAAATTTCAGGCCAATCTGATGTTTGTTGTTTGAGATAGAGTGATTTCCCCGTTTTACGTTTGTTGTGGAATAATTATACTTTTTTGTGTAATAAACCTATCACTATTTTTTAAAAATTAACGGCACAACTCATCAAGCTGAAATTTTTACAGTAGGCAGTTGGTAATGACTTCTACTTGAAGAAAAAATTTCAGGCCAATCTGACGGTTGGGGTTAGAGATAGAGTGATTTCCCCGGTTTACTTTTGTTGTGGAAAACATTAATTGAAGATTTTTAACAAAAGAAAAGCAGTATTCATATAGGACATTAAAAACATCTCGGATTGTTGGTTGTTCTTAGTAACGTTCAACCTGCTTGCAAACGGGGTGATCGGGTTTAGAATCGAAAAAAAAATCGGCGTGGAAACTAACTTATTAAAAAGGGGAAGCCTGGCTCAAAGTTTCCCCATGAGACACGGCAATGAGTCTTAGCACCTGAAATCTGATGTCTGTGTTAGAGAATCTGAACTTTTTTTTTTTTTTTTTTTTTTGCGCTTTGTAGTGACTACTCCATAATGGTTGAGTTTGCAATAATTTCTACTTGTAGAAACAATTTCAGGCCAATCTGAAGGTTGGGGTTAGAGATAGAGCGATTTGCCTGTTTTACTCTTGTGTAATAAATCTATTACGATTTTTTTTAAATAAACGGCGCAACTTATCAAGCCGAAATTTTCACAGAAGGCAGTTGGTAATGACTTCTACTTGTAGAAAAAAATTCAGGCCAATCTGATGTTTGTTGTTTGAGATAGAGTGATTTCCCCGTTTTACGTTTGTTGTGGAAAATTTATACTTTTTTGTGTAATAAACCTATCAATATTTTTTAAAAAATAACGGCACAACTCATCAAGCTGAAATTTTCTCTGAAGGCAGATGGCAATGACTTCTACTTGTAGAAAAAATTTCAGGCCAATCTGATGTTTGTTGTTTGAGATAGAGTGATTTCCCCGTTTTACGTTTGTTGTGGAATAATTATACTTTTTTGTGTAATAAACCTATCACTATTTTTTAAAAATTAACGGCGCAACTCATCAAGCTGAAATTTTCTCTGAAGGCAGATGGTAATGACTTCTACTTGTAGAAAAAATTTCAGGCCAATCTGATGTTTGTTGTTTGAGATAGAGTGATTTCCCCGTTTTACGTTTGTTGTGGAAAATTTATACTTTTTTGTGTAATAAACCTATCAATATTTTTTAAAAAATAACGGCACAACTCATCAAGCTGAAATTTTTACAGTAGGCAGTTGGTAATGACTTCTACTTGTAGAAAAAATTTCAGGCCAATCTGATGTTTGTTGTTTGAGATAGAGTGATTTCCCCGTTTTACGTTTGTTGTGGAAAATTTATACTTTTTTGTGTAATAAACCTATCAATATTTTTTAAAAAATAACGGCACAACTCATCAAGCTGAAATTTTCTCTGAAGGCAGATGGTAATGACTTCTACTTGTAGAAAAAATTTCAGGCCAATCTGATGTTTGTTGTTTGAGATAGAGTGATTTCCCCGTTTTACGTTTGTTGTGGAATAATTATACTTTTTTGTGTAATAAACCTATCACTATTTTTTAAAAATTAACGGCGCAACTCATCAAGCTGAAATTTTCTCTGAAGGCAGATGGTAATGACTTCTACTTGTAGAAAAAATTTCAGGCCAATCTGATGTTTGTTGTTTGAGATAGAGTGATTTCCCCGTTTTACGTTTGTTGTGGAATAATTATACTTTTTTGTGTAATAAACCTATCACTATTTTTTAAAAATTAACGGCACAACTCATGAAGCTGAAATTTTCTCTGAAGGCAGATGGTAATGACTTCTACTTGTAGAAAAAATTTCAGGCCAATCTGATGTTTGTTGTTTGAGATAGAGTGATTTCCCCGTTTTACGTTTGTTGTGGAAAATTTATACTTTTTTGTGTAATAAACCTATCAATATTTTTTAAAAAATAACGGCACAGCTCATCAAGCTGAAATTTTCTCTGAAGGCAGATGGTAATGACTTCTACTTGTAGAAAAAATTTCAGGCCAATCTGATGTTTGTTGTTTGAGATAGAGTGATTTCCCCGTTTTACGTTTGTTGTGGAATAATTATACTTTTTTGTGTAATAAACCTATCACTATTTTTTAAAAATTAACGGCACAACTCATCAAGCTGAAATTTTTACAGTAGGCAGTTGGTAATGACTTCTACTTGAAGAAAAAATTTCAGGCCAATCTGACGGTTGGGGTTAGAGATAGAGTGATTTCCCCGGTTTACTTTTGTTGTGGAAAACATTAATTGAAGATTTTTAACAAAAGAAAAGCAGTATTCATATAGGACATTAAAAACATCTCGGATTGTTGGTTGTTCTTAGTAACGTTCAACCTGCTTGCAAACGGGGTGATCGGGTTTAGAATCGAAAAAAAAATCGGCGTGGAAACTAACTTATTAAAAAGGGGAAGCCTGGCTCAAAGTTTCCCCATGGGACACGGCAATGAGTCTTAGCACCTGAAATCTGATGTCTGTGTTAGGGAATCTGAACTTTTTTTTTTTTTTTTTTTTTTTTTTTTTTTTTTTTTTTTTTTTTTTTTTTTTTTTTTTGCGCTTTGTAGTGACTACTACATAATGGTTGAGTTTGCAATAATTTCTACTTGTAGAAACAATTTCAGGCCAATCTGAAGGTTGGGGTTAGAGATAGAGCGATTTGCCTGTTTTACTCTTGTGTAATAAATCTATTACGATTTTTTTAAATAAACGGCGCAACTTATCAAGCCGAAATTTTCACAGAAGGCAGTTGGTAATGACTTCTACTTGTAGAAAAAATTTCAGGCCAATCTGATGTTTGTTGTTTGAGATAGAGTGATTTCCCCGTTTTACGTTTGTTGTGGAATAATTATACTTTTTTGTGTAATAAACCTATCACTATTTTTTAAAAATTAACGGCACAGTTTATCAAGCTGAAATTTTCACAGAAGGCAGTTGGTTATGACTTCTACTTGTAGAAAAAAATTCAGGCCAATCTGATGTTTGTTGTTTGAGATAGAGTGATTTCCCCGTTTTACGTTTGTTGTGGAAAATTTATACTTTTTTGTGTAATAAACCTATCAATATTTTTTAAAAAATAACGGCACAACTCATCAAGCTGAAATTTTCTCTGAAGGCAGATGGCAATGACTTCTACTTGTAGAAAAAATTTCAGGCCAATCTGATGTTTGTTGTTTGAGATAGAGTGATTTCCCCGTTTTACGTTTGTTGTGGAATAATTATACTTTTTTGTGTAATAAACCTATCACTATTTTTTAAAAATTAACGGCGCAACTCATCAAGCTGAAATTTTCTCTGAAGGCAGATGGTAATGACTTCTACTTGTAGAAAAAATTTCAGGCCAATCTGATGTTTTTTGTTTGAGATAGAGTGATTTCCCCGTTTTACGTTTGTTGTGGAATAATTATACTTTTTTGTGTAATAAACCTATCACTATTTTTTAAAAATTAACGGCACAACTCATCAAGCTGAAATTTTCTCTGAAGGCAGATGGTAATGACTTCTACTTGTAGAAAAAATTTCAGGCCAATCTGATGTTTGTTGTTTGAGATAGAGTGATTTCCCCGTTTTACGTTTGTTGTGGAAAATTTATACTTTTTTGTGTAATAAACCTATCAATATTTTTTAAAAAATAACGGCACAACTCATCAAGCTGAAATTTTTACAGCAGGCAGTTGGTAATGACTTCTACTTGTAGAAAAAATTTCAGGCCAATCTGATGTTTGTTGTTTGAGATAGAGTGATTTCCCCGTTTTACGTTTGTTGTGGAAAATTTATACTTTTTTGTGTAATAAACCTATCAATATTTTTTAAAAAATAACGGCACAGCTCATCAAGCTGAAATTTTCTCTGAAGGCAGATGGTAATGACTTCTACTTGTAGAAAAAATTTCAGGCCAATCTGATGTTTGTTGTTTGAGATAGAGTGATTTCCCCGTTTTACGTTTGTTGTGGAAAATTTATACTTTTTTGTGTAATAAACCTATCAATATTTTTAAAAAAATAACGGCACAACTCATCAAGCTGAAATTTTCTCTGAAGGCAGATGGTAATGACTTCTACTTGTAGAAAAAATTTCAGGCCAATCTGATGTTTGTTGTTTGAGATAGAGTGATTTCCCCGTTTTACGTTTGTTGTGGAATAATTATACTTTTTTGTGTAATAAAACTATCACTATTTTTTAAAAATTAACGGTACAACTCATCAAGCTGAAATTTTACAGTAGGCAGTTGGTAATGACTTCTACTTGTAGAAAAAATTTCAGGCCAATCTGACGGTTGGGGTTAGAGATAGAGTGATTTCCCGGGTTTACTTTTGTTGTGGAAAACATTAATTGAAGATTTTTAACAAAAGAAAAGCAGTATTCATATAGGACATTAAAAACATCTCGGATTGTTGGTTGTTCTTAGTAACGTTCAACCTGCTTGCAAACGGGGTGATCGGGTTTAGAATCGAAAAAAAAATCGGCGTGGAAACTAACTTATTAAAAAGGGGAAGCCTGGCTCAAAGTTTCCCCATGGGACACGGCAATGAGTCTTAGCACCTGAAATCTGATGTCTGTGTTAGGGAATCTGAACTTTTTTTTTTTTTTTTTTTTTTTTTTTTTTTTTTTTTTTTTTTTTTTTTTTTTTTTTGCGCTTTGTAGTGACTACTACATAATGGTTGAGTTTGCAATAATTTCTACTTGTAGAAACAATTTCAGGCCAATCTGAAGGTTGGGGTTAGAGATAGAGCGATTTGCCTGTTTTACTCTTGTGTAATAAATCTATTACGATTTTTTTAAATAAACGGCGCAACTTATCAAGCCGAAATTTTCACAGAAGGCAGTTGGTAATGACTTCTACTTGTAGAAAAAATTTCAGGCCAATCTGATGTTTGTTGTTTGAGATAGAGTGATTTCCCCGTTTTACGTTTGTTGTGGAATAATTATACTTTTTTGTGTAATAAACCTATCACTATTTTTTAAAAATTAACGGCACAGTTTATCAAGCTGAAATTTTCACAGAAGGCAGTTGGTTATGACTTCTACTTGTAGAAAAAAATTCAGGCCAATCTGATGTTTGTTGTTTGAGATAGAGTGATTTCCCCGTTTTACGTTTGTTGTGGAAAATTTATACTTTTTTGTGTAATAAACCTATCAATATTTTTTAAAAAATAACGGCACAACTCATCAAGCTGAAATTTTCTCTGAAGGCAGATGGCAATGACTTCTACTTGTAGAAAAAATTTCAGGCCAATCTGATGTTTGTTGTTTGAGATAGAGTGATTTCCCCGTTTTACGTTTGTTGTGGAATAATTATACTTTTTTGTGTAATAAACCTATCACTATTTTTTAAAAATTAACGGCGCAACTCATCAAGCTGAAATTTTCTCTGAAGGCAGATGGTAATGACTTCTACTTGTAGAAAAAATTTCAGGCCAATCTGATGTTTGTTGTTTGAGATAGAGTGATTTCTCCGTTTTACGTTTGTTGTGGAAAATTTATACTTTTTTGTGTAATAAACCTATCAATATTTTTTAAAAAATAACGGCACAACTCATCAAGCTGAAATTTTTACAGTAGGCAGTTGGTAATGACTTCTACTTGTAGAAAAAATTTCAGGCCAATCTGATGTTTGTTGTTTGAGATAGAGTGATTTCCCCGTTTTACGTTTGTTGTGGAAAATTTATACTTTTTTGTGTAATAAACCTATCAATATTTTTTAAAAAATAACGGCACAACTCATCAAGCTGAAATTTTCTCTGAAGGCAGATGGTAATGACTTCTACTTGTAGAAAAAATTTCAGGCCAATCTGATGTTTGTTGTTTGAGATAGAGTGATTTCCCCGTTTTACGTTTGTTGTGGAATAATTATACTTTTTTGTGTAATAAACCTATCACTATTTTTTAAAAATTAACGGCGCAACTCATCAAGCTGAAATTTTCTCTGAAGGCAGATGGTAATGACTTCTACTTGTAGAAAAAATTTCAGGCCAATCTGATGTTTGTTGTTTGAGATAGAGTGATTTCCCCGTTTTACGTTTGTTGTGGAATAATTATACTTTTTTGTGTAATAAACCTATCACTATTTTTTAAAAATTAACGGCACAACTCATGAAGCTGAAATTTTCTCTGAAGGCAGATGGTAATGACTTCTACTTGTAGAAAAAATTTCAGGCCAATCTGATGTTTGTTGTTTGAGATAGAGTGATTTCCCCGTTTTACGTTTGTTGTGGAAAATTTATACTTTTTTGTGTAATAAACCTATCAATATTTTTTAAAAAATAACGGCACAGCTCATCAAGCTGAAATTTTCTCTGAAGGCAGATGGTAATGACTTCTACTTGTAGAAAAAATTTCAGGCCAATCTGATGTTTGTTGTTTGAGATAGAGTGATTTCCCCGTTTTACGTTTGTTGTGGAATAATTATACTTTTTTGTGTAATAAACCTATCACTATTTTTTAAAAATTAACGGCACAACTCATCAAGCTGAAATTTTTACAGTAGGCAGTTGGTAATGACTTCTACTTGAAGAAAAAATTTCAGGCCAATCTGACGGTTGGGGTTAGAGATAGAGTGATTTCCCCGGTTTACTTTTGTTGTGGAAAACATTAATTGAAGATTTTTAACAAAAGAAAAGCAGTATTCATATAGGACATTAAAAACATCTCGGATTGTTGGTTGTTCTTAGTAACGTTCAACCTGCTTGCAAACGGGGTGATCGGGTTTAGAATCGAAAAAAAAATCGGCGTGGAAACTAACTTATTAAAAAGGGGAAGCCTGGCTCAAAGTTTCCCCATGGGACACGGCAATGAGTCTTAGCACCTGAAATCTGATGTCTGTGTTAGGGAATCTGAACTTTTTTTTTTTTTTTTTTTTTTTTTTTTTTTTTTTTTTTTTTTTTTGCGCTTTGTAGTGACTACTACATAATGGTTGAGTTTGCAATAATTTCTACTTGTAGAAACAATTTCAGGCCAATCTGAAGGTTGGGGTTAGAGATAGAGCGATTTGCCTGTTTTACTCTTGTGTAATAAATCTATTACGATTTTTTTAAATAAACGGCGCAACTTATCAAGCCGAAATTTTCACAGAAGGCAGTTGGTAATGACTTCTACTTGTAGAAAAAATTTCAGGCCAATCTGATGTTTGTTGTTTGAGATAGAGTGATTTCCCCGTTTTACGTTTGTTGTGGAATAATTATACTTTTTTGTGTAATAAACCTATCACTATTTTTTAAAAATTAACGGCACAGTTTATCAAGCTGAAATTTTCACAGAAGGCAGTTGGTTATGACTTCTACTTGTAGAAAAAAATTCAGGCCAATCTGATGTTTGTTGTTTGAGATAGAGTGATTTCCCCGTTTTACGTTTGTTGTGGAAAATTTATACTTTTTTGTGTAATAAACCTATCAATATTTTTTAAAAAATAACGGCACAACTCATCAAGCTGAAATTTTCTCTGAAGGCAGATGGCAATGACTTCTACTTGTAGAAAAAATTTCAGGCCAATCTGATGTTTGTTGTTTGAGATAGAGTGATTTCCCCGTTTTACGTTTGTTGTGGAATAATTATACTTTTTTGTGTAATAAACCTATCACTATTTTTTAAAAATTAACGGCGCAACTCATCAAGCTGAAATTTTCTCTGAAGGCAGATGGTAATGACTTCTACTTGTAGAAAAAATTTCAGGCCAATCTGATGTTTGTTGTTTGAGATAGAGTGATTTCCCCGTTTTACGTTTGTTGTGGAATAATTATACTTTTTTGTGTAATAAACCTATCACTATTTTTTAAAAATTAACGGCACAACTCATCAAGCTGAAATTTTCTCTGAAGGCAGATGGTAATGACTTCTACTTGTAGAAAAAATTTCAGGCCAATCTGATGTTTGTTGTTTGAGATAGAGTGATTTCCCCGTTTTACGTTTGTTGTGGAAAATTTATACTTTTTTGTGTAATAAACCTATCAATATTTTTTAAAAAATAACGGCACAACTCATCAAGCTGAAATTTTTACAGCAGGCAGTTGGTAATGACTTCTACTTGTAGAAAAAATTTCAGGCCAATCTGATGTTTGTTGTTTGAGATAGAGTGATTTCCCCGTTTTACGTTTGTTGTGGAATAATTATACTTTTTTGTGTAATAAACCTATCACTATTTTTTAAAAATTAACGGCACAACTCATCAAGCTGAAATTTTCTCTGAAGGCAGATGGTAATGACTTCTACTTGTAGAAAAAATTTCAGGCCAATCTGATGTTTGTTGTTTGAGATAGAGTGATTTCCCCGTTTTACGTTTGTTGTGGAAAATTTATACTTTTTTGTGTAATAAACCTATCAATATTTTTTAAAAAATAACGGCACAGCTCATCAAGCTGAAATTTTCTCTGAAGGCAGATGGTAATGACTTCTACTTGTAGAAAAAATTTCAGGCCAATCTGATGTTTGTTGTTTGAGATAGAGTGATTTCCCCGTTTTACGTTTGTTGTGGAAAATTTATACTTTTTTGTGTAATAAACCTATCAATATTTTTAAAAAAAATAACGGCACAGCTCATCAAGCTGAAATTTTCTCTGAAGGCAGATGGTAATGACTTCTACTTGTAGAAAAAATTTCAGGCCAATCTGATGTTTGTTGTTTGAGATAGAGTGATTTCCCCGTTTTACGTTTGTTGTGGAATAATTATACTTTTTTGTGTAATAAAACTATCACTATTTTTTAAAAATTAACGGTACAACTCATCAAGCTGAAATTTTTACAGTAGGCAGTTGGTAATGACTTCTACTTGTAGAAAAAATTTCAGGCCAATCTGACGGTTGGGGTTAGAGATAGAGTGATTTCCCGGGTTTACTTTTGTTGTGGAAAACATTAATTGAAGATTTTTAACAAAAGAAAAGCAGTATTCATATAGGACATTAAAAACATCTCGGATTGTTGGTTGTTCTTAGTAACGTTCAACCTGCTTGCAAACGGGGTGATCGGGTTTAGAATCGAAAAAAAAATCGGCGTGGAAACTAACTTATTAAAAAGGGGAAGCCTGGCTCAAAGTTTCCCCATGGGACACGGCAATGAGTCTTAGCACCTGAAATCTGATGTCTGTGTTAGGGAATCTGAACTTTTTTTTTTTTTTTTTTTTTTTTGCGCTTTGTAGTGACTACTACATAATGGTTGAGTTTGCAATAATTTCTACTTGTAGAAACAATTTCAGGCCAATCTGAAGGTTGGGGTTAGAGATAGAGCGATTTGCCTGTTTTACTCTTGTGTAATAAATCTATTACGATTTTTTTAAATAAACGGCGCAACTTATCAAGCCGAAATTTTCACAGAAGGCAGTTGGTAATGACTTCTACTTGTAGAAAAAATTTCAGGCCAATCTGATGTTTGTTGTTTGAGATAGAGTGATTTCCCCGTTTTACGTTTGTTGTGGAATAATTATACTTTTTTGTGTAATAAACCTATCACTATTTTTTAAAAATTAACGGCACAGTTTATCAAGCTGAAATTTTCACAGAAGGCAGTTGGTTATGACTTCTACTTGTAGAAAAAAATTCAGGCCAATCTGATGTTTGTTGTTTGAGATAGAGTGATTTCCCCGTTTTACGTTTGTTGTGGAAAATTTATACTTTTTTGTGTAATAAACCTATCAATATTTTTTAAAAAATAACGGCACAACTCATCAAGCTGAAATTTTCTCTGAAGGCAGATGGCAATGACTTCTACTTGTAGAAAAAATTTCAGGCCAATCTGATGTTTGTTGTTTGAGATAGAGTGATTTCCCCGTTTTACGTTTGTTGTGGAATAATTATACTTTTTTGTGTAATAAACCTATCACTATTTTTTAAAAATTAACGGCGCAACTCATCAAGCTGAAATTTTCTCTGAAGGCAGATGGTAATGACTTCTACTTGTAGAAAAAATTTCAGGCCAATCTGATGTTTGTTGTTTGAGATAGAGTGATTTCCCCGTTTTACGTTTGTTGTGGAAAATTTATACTTTTTTGTGTAATAAACCTATCAATATTTTTTAAAAAATAACGGCACAACTCATCAAGCTGAAATTTTTACAGTAGGCAGTTGGTAATGACTTCTACTTGTAGAAAAAATTTCAGGCCAATCTGATGTTTGTTGTTTGAGATAGAGTGATTTCCCCGTTTTACGTTTGTTGTGGAAAATTTATACTTTTTTGTGTAATAAACCTATCAATATTTTTTAAAAAATAACGGCACAACTCATCAAGCTGAAATTTTCTCTGAAGGCAGATGGTAATGACTTCTACTTGTAGAAAAAATTTCAGGCCAATCTGATGTTTGTTGTTTGAGATAGAGTGATTTCCCCGTTTTACGTTTGTTGTGGAAAATTTATACTTTTTTGTGTAATAAACCTATCAATATTTTTTAAAAAATAACGGCACAACTCATCAAGCTGAAATTTTCTCTGAAGGCAGATGGTAATGACTTCTACTTGTAGAAAAAATTTCAGGCCAATCTGATGTTTGTTGTTTGAGATAGAGTGATTTCCCCGTTTTACGTTTGTTGTGGAAAATTTATACTTTTTTGTGTAATAAACCTACCACTATTTTTTAAAATTAACGGCACAACTCATCAAGCTGAAATTTTCTCTGAAGGCAGATGGTAATGACTTCTACTTGTAGAAAAAATTTCAGGCCAATCTGATGTTTGTTGTTTGAGATAGAGTGATTTCCCCGTTTTACGTTTGTTGTGGAAAATTTATACTTTTTTGTGTAATAAACCTATCAATATTTTTTAAAAAATAACGGCACAGCTCATCAAGCTGAAATTTTCTCTGAAGGCAGATGGTAATGACTTCTACTTGTAGAAAAAATTTCAGGCCAATCTGATGTTTGTTGTTTGAGATAGAGTGATTTCCCCGTTTTACGTTTGTTGTGGAAAATTTATACTTTTTTGTGTAATAAACCTATCAATATTTTTAAAAAAATAACGGCGCAGCTCATCAAGCTGAAATTTTCTCTGAAGGCAGATGGTAATGACTTCTACTTGTAGAAAAAATTTCAGGCCAATCTGATCTTTGTTGTTTGAGATAGAGTGATTTCCCCGTTTTACGTTTGTTGTGGAATAATTATACTTTTTTGTGTAATAAAACTATCACTATTTTTTAAAAATTAACGGCACAACTCATCAAGCTGAAATTTTTACAGTAGGCAGTTGGTAATGACTTCTACTTGTAGAAAAAATTTCAGGCCAATCTGACGGTTGGGGTTAGAGATAGAGTGATTTCCCCGGTTTACTTTTGTTGTGGAAAACATTAATTGAAGATTTTTAACAAAAGAAAAGCAGTATTCATATAGGACATTAAAAACATCTCGGATTGTTGGTTGTTCTTAGTAACGTTCAACCTGCTTGCAAACGGGGTGATCGGGTTAAGAATCGAAAAAAAAATCGGCGTGGAAACTAACTTATTAAAAAGGGGAAGCCTGGCTCAAAGTTTCCCCATGGGACACGGCAATGAGTCTTAGCACCTGAAATCTGATGTCTGTGTTAGGGAATCTGAACTTTTTTTTTTTTTTTTTTTTTTTTTTTTTTTTTTTTTTTTTTTTTTTTGCGCTTTGTAGTGACTACTCCATAATGGTTGAGTTTGCAATAATTTCTACTTGTAGAAACAATTTCAGGCCAATCTGAAGGTTGGGGTTAGAGATAGAGCGATTTGCCTGTTTTACTCTTGTGTAATAAATCTATTACGATTTTTTTAAATAAACGGCGCAACTTATCAAGCCGAAATTTTCACAGAAGGCAGTTGGTAATGACTTCTACTTGTAGAAAAAATTTCAGGCCAATCTGATGTTTGTTGTTTGAGATAGAGTGATTTCCCCGTTTTACGTTTGTTGTGGAATAATTATACTTTTTTGTGTAATAAACCTATCACTATTTTTTAAAAATTAACGGCACAACTCATCAAGCTGAAATTTTCTCTGAAGGCAGATGGTAATGACTTCTACTTGTAGAAAAAATTTCAGGCCAATCTGATGTTTGTTGTTTGAGATAGAGTGATTTCCCCGTTTTACGTTTGTTGTGGAAAATTTATACTTTTTTGTGTAATAAACCTATCAATATTTTTTAAAAAATAACGGCACAACTCATCAAGCTGAAATTTTCTCTGAAGGCAGATGGCAATGACTTCTACTTGTAGAAAAAATTTCAGGCCAATCTGATGTTTGTTGTTTGAGATAGAGTGATTTCCCCGTTTTACGTTTGTTGTGGAATAATTATACTTTTTTGTGTAATAAACCTATCACTATTTTTTAAAAATTAACGGCGCAACTCATCAAGCTGAAATTTTCTCTGAAGGCAGATGGTAATGACTTCTACTTGTAGAAAAAATTTCAGGCCAATCTGATGTTTGTTGTTTGAGATAGAGTGATTTCCCCGTTTTACGTTTGTTGTGGAATAATTATACTTTTTTGTGTAATAAACCTATCACTATTTTTTAAAAATTAACGGCACAACTCATCAAGCTGAAATTTTCTCTGAAGGCAGATGGTAATGACTTCTACTTGTAGAAAAAATTTCAGGCCAATCTGATGTTTGTTGTTTGAGATAGAGTGATTTCCCCGTTTTACGTTTGTTGTGGAAAATTTATACTTTTTTGTGTAATAAACCTATCAATATTTTTTAAAAAATAACGGCACAACTCATCAAGCTGAAATTTTTACAGCAGGCAGTTGGTAATGACTTCTACTTGTAGAAAAAATTTCAGGCCAATCTGATGTTTGTTGTTTGAGATAGAGTGATTTCCCCGTTTTACGTTTGTTGTGGAATAATTATACTTTTTTGTGTAATAAACCTATCACTATTTTTTAAAAATTAACGGCACAACTCATCAAGCTGAAATTTTCTCTGAAGGCAGATGGTAATGACTTCTACTTGTAGAAAAAATTTCAGGCCAATCTGATGTTTGTTGTTTGAGATAGAGTGATTTCCCCGTTTTACGTTTGTTGTGGAAAATTTATACTTTTTTGTGTAATAAACCTATCAATATTTTTTAAAAAATAACGGCACAGCTCATCAAGCTGAAATTTTCTCTGAAGGCAGATGGTAATGACTTCTACTTGTAGAAAAAATTTCAGGCCAATCTGATGTTTGTTGTTTGAGATAGAGTGATTTCCCCGTTTTACGTTTGTTGTGGAAAATTTATACTTTTTTGTGTAATAAACCTATCAATATTTTTAAAAAAATAACGGCACAGCTCATCAAGCTGAAATTTTCTCTGAAGGCAGATGGTAATGACTTCTACTTGTAGAAAAAATTTCAGGCCAATCTGATGTTTGTTGTTTGAGATAGAGTGATTTCCCCGTTTTACGTTTGTTGTGGAATAATTATACTTTTTTGTGTAATAAAACTATCACTATTTTTTAAAAATTAACGGTACAACTCATCAAGCTGAAATTTTTACAGTAGGCAGTTGGTAATGACTTCTACTTGTAGAAAAAATTTCAGGCCAATCTGACGGTTGGGGTTAGAGATAGAGTGATTTCCCGGGTTTACTTTTGTTGTGGAAAACATTAATTGAAGATTTTTAACAAAAGAAAAGCAGTATTCATATAGGACATTAAAAACATCTCGGATTGTTGGTTGTTCTTAGTAACGTTCAACCTGCTTGCAAACGGGGTGATCGGGTTTAGAATCGAAAAAAAAATCGGCGTGGAAACTAACTTATTAAAAAGGGGAAGCCTGGCTCAAAGTTTCCCCATGGGACACGGCAATGAGTCTTAGCACCTGAAATCTGATGTCTGTGTTAGGGAATCTGAACTTTTTTTTTTTTTTTTTTTTTTTTTTTTTTTTTTTTTTTTTTTTTTGTGCGCTTTGTAGTGACTACTACATAATGGTTGAGTTTGCAATAATTTCTACTTGTAGAAACAATTTCAGGCCAATCTGAAGGTTGGGGTTAGAGATAGAGCGATTTGCCTGTTTTACTCTTGTGTAATAAATCTATTACGATTTTTTTAAATAAACGGCGCAACTTATCAAGCCGAAATTTTCACAGAAGGCAGTTGGTAATGACTTCTACTTGTAGAAAAAATTTCAGGCCAATCTGATGTTTGTTGTTTGAGATAGAGTGATTTCCCCGTTTTACGTTTGTTGTGGAATAATTATACTTTTTTGTGTAATAAACCTATCACTATTTTTTAAAAATTAACGGCACAGTTTATCAAGCTGAAATTTTCACAGAAGGCAGTTGGTTATGACTTCTACTTGTAGAAAAAAATTCAGGCCAATCTGATGTTTGTTGTTTGAGATAGAGTGATTTCCCCGTTTTACGTTTGTTGTGGAAAATTTATACTTTTTTGTGTAATAAACCTATCAATATTTTTTAAAAAATAACGGCACAACTCATCAAGCTGAAATTTTCTCTGAAGGCAGATGGCAATGACTTCTACTTGTAGAAAAAATTTCAGGCCAATCTGATGTTTGTTGTTTGAGATAGAGTGATTTCCCCGTTTTACGTTTGTTGTGGAAAATTTATACTTTTTTGTGTAATAAACCTATCACTATTTTTTAAAAATTAACGGCGCAACTCATCAAGCTGAAATTTTCTCTGAAGGCAGATGGTAATGACTTCTACTTGTAGAAAAAATTTCAGGCCAATCTGATGTTTGTTGTTTGAGATAGAGTGATTTCCCCGTTTTACGTTTGTTGTGGAAAATTTATACTTTTTTGTGTAATAAACCTATCAATATTTTTTAAAAAATAACGGCACAGCTCATCAAGCTGAAATTTTCTCTGAAGGCAGATGGTAATGACTTCTACTTGTAGAAAAAATTTCAGGCCAATCTGATGTTTGTTGTTTGAGATAGAGTGATTTCCCCGTTTTACGTTTGTTGTGGAAAATTTATACTTTTTTGTGTAATAAACCTATCAATATTTTTTAAAAAATAACGGCACAACTCATCAAGCTGAAATTTTCTCTGAAGGCAGATGGTAATGACTTCTACTTGTAGAAAAAATTTCAGGCCAATCTGATCTTTGTTGTTTGAGATAGAGTGATTTCCCCGTTTTACGTTTGTTGTGGAATAATTATACTTTTTTGTGTAATAAAACTATCACTATTTTTAAAAAATTAACGGCACAACTCATCAAGCTGAAATTTTTACAGTAGGCAGTTGGTAATGACTTCTACTTGTAGAAAAAATTTCAGGCCAATCTGACGGTTGGGGTTAGAGATAGAGTGATTTCCCCGGTTTACTTTTGTTGTGGAAAACATTAATTGAAGATTTTTAACAAAAGAAAAGCAGTATTCATATAGGACATTAAAAACATCTCGGATTGTTGGTTGTTCTTAGTAACGTTCAACCTGCTTGCAAACGGGGTGATCGGGTTAAGAATCGAAAAAAAAATCGGCGTGGAAACTAACTTATTAAAAAGGGGAAGCCTGGCTCAAAGTTTCCCCATGGGACACGGCAATGAGTCTTAGCACCTGAAATCTGATGTCTGTGTTAGGGAATCTGAACTTTTTTTTTTTTTTTTTTTTTTTTTTTTTTTTTTTTTTTTTTGCGCTTTGTAGTGACTACTCCATAATGGTTGAGTTTGCAATAATTTCTACTTGTAGAAACAATTTCAGGCCAATCTGAAGGTTGGGGTTAGAGATAGAGCGATTTGCCTGTTTTACTCTTGTGTAATAAATCTATTACGATTTTTTTAAATAAACGGCGCAACTTATCAAGCCGAAATTTTCACAGAAGGCAGTTGGTAATGACTTCTACTTGTAGAAAAAATTTCAGGCCAATCTGATGTTTGTTGTTTGAGATAGAGTGATTTCCCCGTTTTACGTTTGTTGTGGAATAATTATACTTTTTTGTGTAATAAACCTATCACTATTTTTTAAAAATTAACGGCACAACTCATCAAGCTGAAATTTTCTCTGAAGGCAGATGGTAATGACTTCTACTTGTAGAAAAAATTTCAGGCCAATCTGATGTTTGTTGTTTGAGATAGAGTGATTTCCCCGTTTTACGTTTGTTGTGGAAAATTTATACTTTTTTGTGTAATAAACCTATCAATATTTTTTAAAAAATAACGGCACAACTCATCAAGCTGAAATTTTCTCTGAAGGCAGATGGTAATGACTTCTACTTGTAGAAAAAATTTCAGGCCAATCTGATGTTTGTTGTTTGAGATAGAGTGATTTCCCCGTTTTACGTTTGTTGTGGAATAATTATACTTTTTTGTGTAATAAACCTATCACTATTTTTTAAAAATTAACGGCACAACTCATCAAGCTGAAATTTTCTCTGAAGGCAGATGGTAATGACATCTACTTGTAGAAAAAATTTCAGGCCAATCTGATGTTTGTTGTTTGAGATAGAGTGATTTCCCCGTTTTACGTTTGTTGTGGAAAATTTATACTTTTTTGTGTAATAAACCTATCAATATTTTTTAAAAAATAACGGCACAACTCATCAAGCTGAAATTTTCTCTGAAGGCAGATGGTAATGACTTCTACTTGTAGAAAAAATTTCAGGCCAATCTGATGTTTGTTGTTTGAGATAGAGTGATTTCCCCGTTTTACGTTTGTTGTGGAATAATTATACTTTTTTGTGTAATAAACCTATCATTATTTTTTAAAAATTAACGGCGCAACTCATCAAGCTGAAATTTTCTCTGAAGGCAGATGGTAATGACTTCTACTTGTAGAAAAAATTTCAGGCCAATCTGATGTTTGTTGTTTGAGATAGAGTGATTTCCCCGTTTTACGTTTGTTGTGGAATAATTATACTTTTTTGTGTAATAAACCTATCACTATTTTTTTAAAATTAACGGCACAACTCATCAAGCTGAAATTTTCTCTGAAGGCAGATGGTAATGACTTCTACTTGTAGAAAAAATTTCAGGCCAATCTGATGTTTGTTGTTTGAGATAGAGTGATTTCCCCGTTTTACGTTTGTTGTGGAATAATTATACTTTTTTGTGTAATAAACCTATCACTATTTTTTAAAAATTAACGGCACAACTCATCAAGCTGAAATTTTCTCTGAAGGCAGATGGTTATGACTTCTACTTGTAGAAAAAATTTCAGGCCAATCTGATGTTTGTTGTTTGAGATAGAGTGATTTCCCCGTTTTACGTTTGTTGTGGAATAATTATACTTTTTTGTGTAATAAACCTATCACTATTTTTTAAAAATTAACGGCGCAACTCATCAAGCTGAAATTTTCTCTGAAGGCAGATGGTAATGACTTCTACTTGTAGAAAAAATTTCAGGCCAATCTGATGTTTGTTGTTTGAGATAGAGTGATTTCCCCGTTTTACGTTTGTTGTGGAATAATTATACTTTTTTGTGTAATAAACCTATCACTATTTTTTTTTAAAATTAACGGCACAACTCATCAAGCTGAAATTTTCTCTGAAGGCAGATGGTAATGACTTCTACTTGTAGAAAAAAATTCAGGCCAATCTGATGTTTGTTGTTTGAGATAGAGTGATTTCCCCGTTTTACGTTTGTTGTGGAATAATTATACTTTTTTGTGTAATAAACCTATCACTATTTTTTAAAAATTAACGGCACAACTCATCAAGCTGAAATTTTCTCTGAAGGCAGATGGTAATGACTTCTACTTGTAGAAAAAATTTCAGGCCAATCTGATGTTTGTTGTTTGAGATAGAGTGATTTCCCCGTTTTACGTTTGTTGTGGAATAATTATACTTTTTTGTGTAATAAACCTATCACTATTTTTTAAAAATTAACGGCGCAACTCATCAAGCTGAAATTTTCTCTGAAGGCAGATGGTAATGACTTCTACTTGTAGAAAAAAATTCAGGCCAATCTGATGTTTGTTGTTTGAGATAGAGTGATTTCCCCGTTTTACGTTTGTTGTGGAAAATTTATACTTTTTTGTGTAATAAACCTATCAATATTTTTTAAAAAATAACGGCACAACTCATCAAGCTGAAATTTTCTCTGAAGGCAGATGGTAATGACTTCTACTTGTAGAAAAAATTTCAGGCCAATCTGATGTTTGTTGTTTGAGATAGAGTGATTTCCCCGTTTTACGTTTGTTGTGGAATAATTATACTTTTTTGTGTAATAAACCTATCACTATTTTTTAAAAATTAACGGCGCAACTCATCAAGCTGAAATTTTCTCTGAAGGCAGATGGTAATGACTTCTACTTGTAGAAAAAATTTCAGGCCAATCTGATGTTTGTTGTTTGAGATAGAGTGATTTCCCCGTTTTACGTTTGTTGTGGAATAATTATACTTTTTTGTGTAATAAACCTATCACTATTTTTTAAAAATTAACGGCACAACTCATCAAGCTGAAATTTTCTCTGAAGGCAGATGGTAATGACTTCTACTTGTAGAAAAAATTTCAGGCCAATCTGATGTTTGTTGTTTGAGATAGAGTGATTTCCCCGTTTTACGTTTGTTGTGGAAAATTTATACTTTTTTGTGTAATAAACCTATCAATATTTTTTTAAAAAATAACGGCACAACTCATCAAGCTGAAATTTTTACAGCAGGCAGTTGGTAATGGCTTCTACTTGTAGAAAAAATTTCAGGCCAATCTGATGTTTGTTGTTTGAGATAGAGTGATTTCCCCGTTTTACGTTTGTTGTGGAATAATTATACTTTTTTGTGTAATAAACCTATCACTATTTTTTAAAAATTAACGGCACAACTCATCAAGCTGAAATTTTCTCTGAAGGCAGATGGTAATGACTTCTACTTGTAGAAAAAATTTCAGGCCAATCTGATGTTTGTTGTTTGAGATAGAGTGATTTCCCCGTTTTACGTTTGTTGTGGAATAATTATACTTTTTTGTGTAATAAACCTATCACTATTTTTTAAAAATTAACGGCACAACTCATCAAGCTGAAATTTTTACAGTAGGCAGTTGGTAATGACTTCTACTTGTAGAAAAAATTTCAGGCCAATCTGACGGTTGGGGTTAGAGATAGAGTGATTTCCCTGGTTTACTTTTGTTGTGGAAAACATTAATTGAAGATTTTTAACAAAAGAAAAGCAGTATTCATATAGGACATTAAAAACATCTCGGATTGTTGGTTGTTCTTAGTAACGTTCAACCTGCTTGCAAACGGGGTGATCGGGTTTAGAATCGAAAAAAAAAATCGGCGTGGAAACTAACTTATTAAAAAGGGGAAGCCTGGCTCAAAGTTTCCCCATGAGACACGGCAATGAGTCTTAGCACCTGAAATCTGATGTCTGTGTTAGGGAATCTGAACTTTTTTTTTGTTTTTTTTTTTTTTTTTTTTTTTTTTTGCGCTTTGTAGTGACTACTCCATAATGGTTGAGTTTGCAATAATTTCTACTTGAAGAAACAATTTCAGGCCAATCTGAAGGTTGGGGTTAGAGATAGAGCGATTTGCCTGTTTTACTCTTGTGTAATAAATCTATTACGATTTTTTAAATAAACGGCGCAACTTATCAAGCCGAAATTTTCACAGAAGGCAGTTGGTAATGACTTCTACTTGTAGAAAAAATTTCAGGCCAATCTGATGTTTGTTGTTTGAGATAGAGTGATTTCCCCGTTTTACGTTTGTTGTGGAATAATTATACTTTTTTGTGTAATAAACCTATCACTATTTTTTAAAAATTAACGGCACAGTTTATCAAGCTGAAATTTTCACAGAAGGCAGTTGGTAATGACTTCTACTTGTAGAAAAAAATTCAGGCCAATCTGATGTTTGTTGTTTGAGATAGAGTGATTTCCCCGTTTTACGTTTGTTGTGGAATAATTATACTTTTTTGTGTAATAAACCTATCACTATTTTTTAAAAATTAACGCCGCAACTCATCAAGCTGAAATTTTCTCTGAAGGCAGATGGTAATGACTTCTACTTGTAGAAAAAATTTCAGGCCAATCTGATGTTTGTTGTTTGAGATAGAGTGATTTCCCCGTTTTACGTTTGTTGTGGAATAATTATACTTTTTTGTGTAATAAACCTATCACTATTTTTTAAAAATTAACGGCACAACTCATCAAGCTGAAATTTTCTCTGAAGGCAGATGGTAATGACTTCTACTTGTAGAAAAAATTTCAGGCCAATCTGATGTTTGTTGTTTGAGATAGAGTGATTTCCCCGTTTTACGTTTGTTGTGGAAAATTTATACTTTTTTGTGTAATAAACCTATCAATATTTTTTTTTTAAATAACGGCACAGCTCATCAAGCTGAAATTTTTACAGCAGGCAGTTGGTAATGACTTCTACTTGTAGAAAAAATTTCAGGCCAATCTGATGTTTGTTGTTTGAGATAGAGTGATTTCCCCGTTTTACGTTTGTTGTGGAAAATTTATACTTTTTTGTGTAATAAACCTATCAATATTTTTTAAAAAATAACGGCACAGCTCATCAAGCTGAAATTTTCTCTGAAGGCAGATGGTAATGACTTCTACTTGTAGAAAAAATTTCAGGCCAATCTGATGTTTGTTGTTTGAGATAGAGTGATTTCCCCGTTTTACGTTTGTTGTGGAATAATTATACTTTTTTGTGTAATAAACCTATCACTATTTTTTAAAAATTAACGGCACAACTCATCAAGCTGAAATTTTCACAGTAGGCAGTTGGTAATGACTTCTACTTGTAGAAAAAATTTCAGGCCAATCTGACGGTTGGGGTTAGAGATAGAGTGATTTCCCCGGTTTACTTTTGTTGTGGAAAACATTAATTGAAGATTTTTAACAAAAGAAAAGCAGTATTCATATAGGACATTAAAAACATCTCGGATTGTTGGTTATTCTTAGTAACGTTCAACCTGCTTGCAAACGGGGTGATCGGGTTTAGAATCGAAAAAAAAAATCGGCGTGGAAACTAACTTATTAAAAAGGGGAAGCCTGGCTCAAAGTTTCCCCATGAGACACGGCAATGAGTCTTAGCACCTGAAATCTGATGTCTGTGTTAGGGAATCTGAACTTTTTTTTTGTTTTTTTTTTTTTTTTTTTTGCGCTTTGTAGTGACTACTCCATAATGGTTGAGTTTGCAATAATTTCTACTTGTAGAAACAATTTCAGGCCAATCTGAAGGTTGGGGTTAGAGATAGAGCGATTTGCCTGTTTTACTCTTGTGTAATAAATCTATTACGATTTTTTTAAATAAACGGCGCAACTTATCAAGCCGAAACTTTCACAGAACGCAGTTGGTAATGACTTCTACTTGTAGAAAAAATTTCAGGCCAATCTGATGTTTGTTGTTTGAGATAGAGTGATTTCCCCGTTTTACGTTTGTTGTGGAATAATTATACTTTTTTGTGTAATAAACCTATCACTATTTTTAAAAAATTAACGGCACAGTTTATCAAGCTGAAATTTTCACAGAAGGCAGTTGGTAATGACTTCTACTTGTAGAAAAAAAATTCAGGCCAATCTGATGTTTGTTGTTTGAGATAGAGTGATTTCCCCGTTTTACGTTTGTTGTGGAAAATTTATACTTTTTTGTGTAATAAACCTATCAATATTTTTTAAAAAATAACGGCACAACTCATCAAGCTGAAATTTTCTCTGAAGGCAGATGGTAATGACTTCTACTTGTAGAAAAAATTTCAGGCCAATCTGATGTTTGTTGTTTGAGATAGAGTGATTTCCCCGTTTTACGTTTGTTGTGGAATAATTATACTTTTTTGTGTAATAAACCTATCACTATTTTTTAAAAATTAACGGCGCAACTCATCAAGCTGAAATTTTCTCTGAAGGCAGATGGTAATGACTTCTACTTGTAGAAAAAATTTCAGGCCAATCTGATGTTTGTTGTTTGAGATAGAGTGATTTCCCCGTTTTACGTTTGTTGTGGAAAATTTATACTTTTTTGTGTAATAAACCTATCAATATTTTTTAAAAAATAACGGCACAACTCATCAAGCTGAAATTTTTACAGCAGGCAGTTGGTAATGACTTCTACTTGTAGAAAAAATTTCAGGCCAATCTGATGTTTGTTGTTTGAGATAGAGTGATTTCCCCGTTTTACGTTTGTTGTGGAATAATTATACTTTTTTGTGTAATAAACCTATCACTATTTTTTAAAAATTAACGGCACAACTCATCAAGCTGAAATTTTCTCTGAAGGCAGATGGTTATGACTTCTACTTGTAGAAAAAATTTCAGGCCAATCTGATGTTTGTTGTTTGAGATAGAGTGATTTCCCCGTTTTACGTTTGTTGTGGAATAATTATACTTTTTTGTGTAATAAACCTATCACTATTTTTTAAAAATTAACGGCACAACTCATCAAGCTGAAATTTTTACAGTAGGCAGTTGGTAATGACTTCTACTTGAAGAAAAAATTTCAGGCCAATCTGACGGTTGGGGTTAGAGATAGAGTGATTTCCCCGGTTTACTTTTGTTGTGGAAAACATTAATTGAAGATTTTTAACAAAAGAAAAGCAGTATTCATATAGGACATTAAAAACATCTCGGATTGTTGGTTGTTCTAAGTAACGTTCAACCTGCTTGCAAACGGGGTGATCGGGTTTAGAATCGAAAAAAAAAATCGGCGTGGAAACTAACTTATTAAAAAGGGGAAGCCTGGCTCAAAGTTTCCCCATGAGACACGGCAATGAGTCTTAGCACCTGAAATCTGATGTCTGTGTTAGGGAATCTGAACTTTTTTTTTGTTTTTTTTTTTTTTTTTTTTTTTTTTGCGCTTTGTAGTGACTACTCCATAATGGTTGAGTTTGCAATAATTTCTACTTGTAGAAACAATTTCAGGCCAATCTGAAGGTTGGGGTTAGAGATAGAGCGATTTGCCTGTTTTACTCTTGTGTAATAAATCTATTACGATTTTTTTAAATAAACGGCGCAACTTATCAAGCCGAAATTTTCACAGAAGGCAGTTGGTAATGACTTCTACTTGTAGAAAAAATTTCAGGCCAATCTGATGTTTGTTGTTTGAGATAGAGTGATTTCCCCGTTTTACGTTTGTTGTGGAATAATTATACTTTTTTGTGTAATAAACCTATCACTATTTTTTAAAAATTAACGGCACAGTTTATCAAGCTGAAATTTTCACAGAAGGCAGTTGGTAATGACTTCTACTTGTAGAAAAAAATTCAGGCCAATCTGATGTTTGTTGTTTGAGATAGAGTGATTTCCCCGTTTTACGTTTGTTGTGGAAAATTTATACTTTTTTGTGTAATAAACCTATCAATATTTTTTAAAAAATAACGGCACAACTCATCAAGCTGAAATTTTCTCTGAAGGCAGATGGCAATGACTTCTACTTGTAGAAAAAATTTCAGGCCAATCTGATGTTTGTTGTTTGAGATAGAGTGATTTCCCCGTTTTACGTTTGTTGTGGAATAATTATACTTTTTTGTGTAATAAACCTATCAATATTTTTTAAAAATTAACGGCGCAACTCATCAAGCTGAAATTTTCTCTGAAGGCAGATGGTAATGACTTCTACTTGTAGAAAAAATTTCAGGCCAATCTGATGTTTGTTGTTTGAGATAGAGTGATTTCCCCGTTTTACGTTTGTTGTGGAATAATTATACTTTTTTGTGTAATAAACCTATCACTATTTTTTAAAAATTAACGGCACAACTCATCAAGCTGAAATTTTCTCTGAAGGCAGATGGTAATGACTTCTACTTGTAGAAAAAAAAATTCAGGCCAATCTGATGTTTGTTGTTTGAGATAGAGTGATTTCCCCGTTTTACGTTTGTTGTGGAATAATTATACTTTTTTGTGTAATAAACCTATCACTATTTTTTAAAAATTAACGGCACAGTTCATCAAGCTGAAATTTTCACAGAAGGCAGTTGGTAATGACTTCTACTTGTAGAAAAAAATTCAGGCCAATCTGATGTTTGTTGTTTGAGATAGAGTGATTTCCCCGTTTTACGTTTGTTGTGGAATAATTATACTTTTTTGTGTAATAAACCTATCACTATTTTTTAAAAAATAACGGCACAACTCATCAAGCTGAAATTTTCTCTGAAGGCAGATGGTAATGACTTCTACTTGTAGAAAAAATTTCAGGCCAATCTGATGTTTGTTGTTTGAGATAGAGTGATTTCCCCGTTTTACGTTTGTTGTGGAATAATTATACTTTTTTGTGTAATAAACCTATCACTATTTTTTAAAAATTAACGGCGCAACTCATCAAGCTGAAATTTTCTCTGAAGGCAGATGGTAATGACTTCTACTTGTAGAAAAAATTTCAGGCCAATCTGATGTTTGTTGTTTGAGATAGAGTGATTTCCCCGTTTTACGTTTGTTGTGGAATAATTATACTTTTTTGTGTAATAAACCTATCACTATTTTTTAAAAATTAACGGCGCAACTCATCAAGCTGAAATTTTCTCTGAAGGCAGATGGTAATGACTTCTACTTGTAGAAAAAATTTCAGGCCAATCTGATGTTTGTTGTTTGAGATAGAGTGATTTCCCCGTTTTACGTTTGTTGTGGAATAATTATACTTTTTTGTGTAATAAACCTATCACTATTTTTTAAAAATTAACGGCGCAACTCATCAAGCTGAAATTTTCTCTGAAGGCAGATGGTAATGACTTCTACTTGTAGAAAAAATTTCAGGCCAATCTGATGTTTGTTGTTTGAGATAGAGTGATTTCCCCGTTTTACGTTTGTTGTGGAATAATTATACTTTTTTGTGTAATAAACCTATCACTATTTTTTAAAAATTAACGGCACAACTCATCAAGCTGAAATTTTCTCTGAAGGCAGATGGTAATGACTTCTACTTGTAGAAAAAATTTCAGGCCAATCTGATGTTTGTTGTTTGAGATAGAGTGATTTCCCCGTTTTACGTTTGTTGTGGAAAATTTATACTTTTTTGTGTAATAAACCTATCAATATTTTTTAAAAAATAACGGCACAACTCATCAAGCTGAAATTTTCTCTGAAGGCAGATGGTAATGACTTCTACTTGTAGAAAAAATTTCAGGCCAATCTGATGTTTGTTGTTTGAGATAGAGTGATTTCCCCGTTTTACGTTTGTTGTGGAATAATTATACTTTTTTGTGTAATAAACCTATCACTATTTTTTAAAAATTAACGGCGCAACTCATCAAGCTGAAATTTTCTCTGAAGGCAGATGGTAATGACTTCTACTTGTAGAAAAAATTTCAGGCCAATCTGATGTTTGTTGTTTGAGATAGAGTGATTTCCCCGTTTTACGTTTGTTGTGGAATAATTATACTTTTTTGTGTAATAAACTTATCACTATTTTTTTAAAATTAACGGCACAACTCATCAAGCTGAAATTTTCTCTGAAGGCAGATGGTAATGACTTCTACTTGTAGAAAAAATTTCAGGCCAATCTGATGTTTGTTGTTTGAGATAGAGTGATTTCCCCGTTTTACGTTTGTTGTGGAATAATTATACTTTTTTGTGTAATAAACCTATCACTATTTTTTAAAAATTAACGGCACAACTCATCAAGCTGAAATTTTCTCTGAAGGCAGATGGTTATGACTTCTACTTGTAGAAAAAATTTCAGGCCAATCTGATGTTTGTTGTTTGAGATAGAGTGATTTCCCCGTTTTACGTTTGTTGTGGAATAATTATACTTTTTTGTGTAATAAACCTATCACTATTTTTTAAAAATTAACGGCGCAACTCATCAAGCTGAAATTTTCTCTGAAGGCAGATGGTAATGACTTCTACTTGTAGAAAAAATTTCAGGCCAATCTGATGTTTGTTGTTTGAGATAGAGTGATTTCCCCGTTTTACGTTTGTTGTGGAATAATTATACTTTTTTGTGTAATAAACCTATCACTATTTTTTAAAAATTAACGGCACAACTCATCAAGCTGAAATTTTCTCTGAAGGCAGATGGTAATGACTTCTACTTGTAGAAAAAAATTCAGGCCAATCTGATGTTTGTTGTTTGAGATAGAGTGATTTCCCCGTTTTACGTTTGTTGTGGAATAATTATACTTTTTTGTGTAATAAACCTATCACTATTTTTTAAAAATTAACGGCACAACTCATCAAGCTGAAATTTTCTCTGAAGGCAGATGGTAATGACTTCTACTTGTAGAAAAAATTTCAGGCCAATCTGATGTTTGTTGTTTGAGATAGAGTGATTTCCCCGTTTTACGTTTGTTGTGGAATAATTATACTTTTTTGTGTAATAAACCTATCACTATTTTTTAAAAATTAACGGCGCAACTCATCAAGCTGAAATTTTCTCTGAAGGCAGATGGTAATGACTTCTACTTGTAGAAAAAATTTCAGGCCAATCTGATGTTTGTTGTTTGAGATAGAGTGATTTCCCCGTTTTACGTTTGTTGTGGAATAATTATACTTTTTTGTGTAATAAACCTATCACTATTTTTTAAAAATTAACGGCACAGTTCATCAAGCTGAAATTTTCTCTGAAGGCAGATGGTAATGACTTCTACTTGTAGAAAAAATTTCAGGCCAATCTGATGTTTGTTGTTTGAGATAGAGTGATTTCCCCGTTTTACGTTTGTTGTGGAAAATTTATACTTTTTTGTGTAATAAACCTATCAATATTTTTTAAAAAATAACGGCACAACTCATCAAGCTGAAATTTTTACAGCAGGCAGTTGGTAATGACTTCTACTTGTAGAAAAAATTTCAGGCCAATCTGATGTTTGTTGTTTGAGATAGAGTGATTTCCCCGTTTTACGTTTGTTGTGGAATAATTATACTTTTTTGTGTAATAAACCTATCACTATTTTTTAAAAATTAACGGCACAACTCATCAAGCTGAAATTTTCTCTGAAGGCAGATGGTAATGACTTCTACTTGTAGAAAAAATTTCAGGCCAATCTGATGTTTGTTGTTTGAGATAGAGTGATTTCCCCGTTTTACGTTTGTTGTGGAATAATTATACTTTTTTGTGTAATAAACCTATCACTATTTTTTAAAAATTAACGGCACAACTCATCAAGCTGAAATTTTCTCTGAAGGCAGATGGTAATGACTTCTACTTGTAGAAAAAAAAATTCAGGCCAATCTGATGTTTGTTGTTTGAGATAGAGTGATTTCCCCGTTTTACGTTTGTTGTGGAATAATTATACTTTTTTGTGTAATAAACCTATCACTATTTTTTAAAAATTAACGGCACAGTTCATCAAGCTGAAATTTTCACAGAAGGCAGTTGGTAATGACTTCTACTTGTAGAAAAAAATTCAGGCCAATCTGATGTTTGTTGTTTGAGATAGAGTGATTTCCCCGTTTTACGTTTGTTGTGGAAAATTTATACTTTTTTGTGTAATAAACCTATCAATATTTTTTAAAAAATAACGGCACAACTCATCAAGCTGAAATTTTCTCTGAAGGCAGATGGTAATGACTTCTACTTGTAGAAAAAATTTCAGGCCAATCTGATGTTTGTTGTTTGAGATAGAGTGATTTCCCCGTTTTACGTTTGTTGTGGAATAATTATACTTTCTTGTGTAATAAACCTATCACTATTTTTTAAAAATTAACGGCGCAACTCATCAAGCTGAAATTTTCTCTGAAGGCAGATCGTAATGACTTCTACTTGTAGAAAAAATTTCAGGCCAATCTGATGTTTGTTGTTTGAGATAGAGTGATTTCCCCGTTTTACGTTTGTTGTGGAATAATTATACTTTTTTGTGTAATAAACCTATCACTATTTTTTAAAAATTAACGGCACAACTCATCAAGCTGAAATTTTCTCTGAAGGCAGATGGTAATGACTTCTACTTGTAGAAAAAATTTCAGGCCAATCTGATGTTTGTTGTTTGAGATAGAGTGATTTCCCCGTTTTACGTTTGTTGTGGAAAATTTATACTTTTTTGTGTAATAAACCTATCAATATTTTTTAAAAAATAACGGCACAACTCATCAAGCTGAAATTTTCTCTGAAGGCAGATGGTAATGACTTCTACTTGTAGAAAAAATTTCAGGCCAATCTGATGTTTGTTGTTTGAGATAGAGTGATTTCCCCGTTTTACGTTTGTTGTGGAATAATTATACTTTTTTGTGTAATAAACCTATCACTATTTTTTAAAAATTAACGGCGCAACTCATCAAGCTGAAATTTTCTCTGAAGGCAGATGGTAATGACTTCTACTTGTAGAAAAAATTTCAGGCCAATCTGATGTTTGTTGTTTGAGATAGAGTGATTTCCCCGTTTTACGTTTGTTGTGGAATAATTATACTTTTTTGTGTAATAAACTTATCACTATTTTTTTAAAATTAACGGCACAACTCATCAAGCTGAAATTTTCTCTGAAGGCAGATGGTAATGACTTCTACTTGTAGAAAAAATTTCAGGCCAATCTGATGTTTGTTGTTTGAGATAGAGTGATTTCCCCGTTTTACGTTTGTTGTGGAATAATTATACTTTTTTGTGTAATAAACCTATCACTATTTTTTAAAAATTAACGGCACAACTCATCAAGCTGAAATTTTCTCTGAAGGCAGATGGTTATGACTTCTACTTGTAGAAAAAATTTCAGGCCAATCTGATGTTTGTTGTTTGAGATAGAGTGATTTCCCCGTTTTACGTTTGTTGTGGAATAATTATACTTTTTTGTGTAATAAACCTATCACTATTTTTTAAAAATTAACGGCGCAACTCATCAAGCTGAAATTTTCTCTGAAGGCAGATGGTAATGACTTCTACTTGTAGAAAAAATTTCAGGCCAATCTGATGTTTGTTGTTTGAGATAGAGTGATTTCCCCGGTTTACGTTTGTTGTGGAATAATTATACTTTTTTGTGTAATAAACCTATCACTATTTTTTAAAAATTAACGGCACAACTCATCAAGCTGAAATTTTCTCTGAAGGCAGATGGTAATGACTTCTACTTGTAGAAAAAAATTCAGGCCAATCTGATGTTTGTTGTTTGAGATAGAGTGATTTCCCCGTTTTACGTTTGTTGTGGAATAATTATACTTTTTTGTGTAATAAACCTATCACTATTTTTTAAAAATTAACGGCACAACTCATCAAGCTGAAATTTTCTCTGAAGGCAGATGGTAATGACTTCTACTTGTAGAAAAAATTTCAGGCCAATCTGATGTTTGTTGTTTGAGATAGAGTGATTTCCCCGTTTTACGTTTGTTGTGGAATAATTATACTTTTTTGTGTAATAAACCTATCACTATTTTTTAAAAATTAACGGCACAACTCATCAAGCTGAAATTTTCTCTGAAGGCAGATGGTAATGACTTCTACTTGTAGAAAAAATTTCAGGCCAATCTGATGTTTGTTGTTTGAGATAGAGTGATTTCCCCGTTTTACGTTTGTTGTGGAATAATTATACTTTTTTGTGTAATAAACCTATCACTATTTTTTAAAAATTAACGGCGCAACTCATCAAGCTGAAATTTTCTCTGAAGGCAGATGGTAATGACTTCTACTTGTAGAAAAAATTTCAGGCCAATCTGATGTTTGTTGTTTGAGATAGAGTGATTTCCCCGTTTTACGTTTGTTGTGGAATAATTATACTTTTTTGTGTAATAAACCTATCACTATTTTTTAAAAATTAACGGCACAACTCATCAAGCTGAAATTTTCTCTGAAGGCAGATGGTAATGACTTCTACTTGTAGAAAAAATTTCAGGCCAATCTGATGTTTGTTGTTTGAGATAGAGTGATTTCCCCGTTTTACGTTTGTTGTGGAAAATTTATACTTTTTTGTGTAATAAACCTATCAATATTTTTTAAAAAATAACGGCACAACTCATCAAACTGAAATTTTTACAGCAGGCAGTTGGTAATGACTTCTACTTGTAGAAAAAATTTCAGGCCAATCTGATGTTTGTTGTTTGAGATAGAGTGATTTCCCCGTTTTACGTTTGTTGTGGAATAATTATACTTTTTTGTGTAATAAACCTATCACTATTTTTTAAAAATTAACGGCGCAACTCATCAAGCTGAAATTTTCTCTGAAGGCAGATGGTAATGACTTCTACTTGTAGAAAAAATTTCAGGCCAATCTGATGTTTGTTGTTTGAGATAGAGTGATTTCCCCGTTTTACGTTTGTTGTGGAATAATTATACTTTTTTGTGTAATAAACCTATCACTATTTTTTAAAAATTAACGGCACAACTCATCAAGCTGAAATTTTCTCTGAAGGCAGATGGTAATGACTTCTACTTGTAGAAAAAATTTCAGGCCAATCTGATGTTTGTTGTTTGAGATAGAGTGATTTCCCCGTTTTACGTTTGTTGTGGAAAATTTATACTTTTTTGTGTAATAAACCTATCAATATTTTTTAAAAAATAACGGCACAACTCATCAAACTGAAATTTTTACAGCAGGCAGTTGGTAATGACTTCTACTTGTAGAAAAAATTTCAGGCCAATCTGATGTTTGTTGTTTGAGATAGAGTGATTTCCCCGTTTTACGTTTGTTGTGGAATAATTATACTTTTTTGTGTAATAAACCTATCACTATTTTTTAAAAATTAACGGCACAACTCATCAAGCTGAAATTTTCTCTGAAGGCAGATGGTAATGACTTCTACTTGTAGAAAAAATTTCAGGCCAATCTGATGTTTGTTGTTTGAGATAGAGTGATTTCCCCGTTTTACGTTTGTTGTGGAAAATTTATACTTTTTTGTGTAATAAACCTATCAATATTTTTTTAAAAATAACGGCACAGCTCATCAAGCTGAAATTTTTACAGCAGGCAGTTGGTAATGACTTCTACTTGTAGAAAAAATTTCAGGCCAATCTGATGTTTGTTGTTTGAGATAGAGTGATTTCCCCGTTTTACGTTTGTTGTGGAAAATTTATACTTTTTTGTGTAATAAACCTATCAATATTTTTTAAAAAATAACGGCACAGCTCATCAAGCTGAAATTTTCTCTGAAGGCAGATGGTAATGACTTCTACTTGTAGAAAAAATTTCAGGCCAATCTGATGTTTGTTGTTTGAGATAGAGTGATTTCCCCGTTTTACGTTTGTTGTGGAATAATTATACTTTTTTGTGTAATAAACCTATCACTATTTTTTAAAAATTAACGGCACAACTCATCAAGCTGAAATTTTTACAGTAGGCAGTTGGTAATGACTTCTACTTGTAGAAAAAATTTCAGGCCAATCTGACGGTTGGGGTTAGAGATAGAGTGATTTCCCCGGTTTACTTTTGTTGTGGAAAACATTAATTGAAGATTTTTAACAAAAGAAAAGCAGTATTCATATAGGACATTAAAAACATCTCGGATTGTTGGTTATTCTTAGTAACGTTCAACCTGCTTGCAAACGGGGTGATCGGGTTTAGAATCGAAAAAAAAAATCGGCGTGGAAACTAACTTATTAAAAAGGGGAAGCCTGGCTCAAAGTTTCCCCATGAGACACGGCAATGAGTCTTAGCACCTGAAATCTGATGTCTGTGTTAGGGAATCTGAACTTTTTTTTTGTTTTTTTTTTTTTTTTTTTTTTTTTTTGCGCTTTGTAGTGACTACTCCATAATGGTTGAGTTTGCAATAATTTCTACTTGTAGAAACAATTTCAGGCCAATCTGAAGGTTGGGGTTAGAGATAGAGCGATTTGCCTGTTTTACTCTTGTGTAATAAATCTATTACGATTTTTTAAATAAACGGCGCAACTTATCAAGCCGAAACTTTCACAGAACGCAGTTGGTAATGACTTCTACTTGTAGAAAAAATTTCAGGCCAATCTGATGTTTGTTGTTTGAGATAGAGTGATTTCCCCGTTTTACGTTTGTTGTGGAATAATTATACTTTTTTGTGTAATAAACCTATCACTATTTTTTAAAAATTAACGGCACAGCTCATCAAGCTGAAATTTTCTCTGAAGGCAGATGGTAATGACTTCTACTTGTAGAAAAAATTTCAGGCCAATCTGATGTTTGTTGTTTGAGATAGAGTGATTTCCCCGTTTTACGTTTGTTGTGGAATAATTATACTTTTTTGTGTAATAAACCTATCACTATTTTTTTTTAAATTAACGGCACAACTCATCAAGCTGAAATTTTTACAGTAGGCAGATGGTAATGACTTCTACTTGTAGAAAAAATTTCAGGCCAATCTGATGTTTGTTGTTTGAGATAGAGTGATTTCCCCGTTTTACGTTTGTTGTGGAATAATTATACTTTTTTGTGTAATAAACCTATCACTATTTTTTAAAAATTAACGGCGCAACTCATCAAGCTGAAATTTTCTCTGAAGGCAGATGGTAATGACTTCTACTTGTAGAAAAAATTTCAGGCCAATCTGATGTTTGTTGTTTGAGATAGAGTGATTTCCCCGGTTTACTTTTGTTGTGGAAAACATTAATTGAAGATTTTTAACAAAAGAAAAGCAGTATTCATATAGGACATTAAAAACATCTCGGATTGTTGGTTGTTCTTAGTAACGTTCAACCTGCTTGCAAACGGGGTGATCGGGTTTAGAATCGAAAAAAAACCGGCGTGGAAACTAACTTATTAAAAAGGGGAAGCCTGGCTCAAAGTTTCCCCATGAGACACGGCAATGAGTCTTAGCACCTGAAATCTGATGTCTGTGTTAGGGAATCTGAACTTTTTTTTTTGTTTTTTTTTTTTTTTTTTTTTTTTTGCGCTTTGTAGTGACTACTCCATAATGGTTGAGTTTGCAATAATTTCTACTTGTAGAAACAATTTCAGGCCAATCTGAAGGTTGGGGTTAGAGATAGAGCGATTTGCCTGTTTTACTCTTGTGTAATAAATCTATTACGATTTTTTTAAATAAACGGCGCAACTTATCAAGCCGAAACTTTCACAGAACGCAGTTGGTAATGACTTCTACTTGTAGAAAAAATTTCAGGCCAATCTGATGTTTGTTGTTTGAGATAGAGTGATTTCCCCGTTTTACGTTTGTTGTGGAAAATTTATACTTTTTTGTGTAATAAACCTATCAATATTTTTTAAAAAATAACGGCACAGCTCATCAAGCTGAAATTTTCTCTGAAGGCAGATGGTAATGACTTCTACTTGTAGAAAAAATTTCAGGCCAATCTGATGTTTGTTGTTTGAGATAGAGTGATTTCCCCGTTTTACGTTTGTTGTGGAATAATTATACTTTTTTGTGTAATAAACCTATCACTATTTTTTAAAAATTAACGGCACAACTCATCAAGCTGAAATTTTTACAGTAGGCAGTTGGTAATGACTTCTACTTGTAGAAAAAATTTCAGGCCAATCTGACGGTTGGGGTTAGAGATAGAGTGATTTCCCCGTTTTACGTTTGTTGTGGAATAATTATACTTTTTTGTGTAATAAACCTATCACTATTTTTTAAAAATTAACGGCACAACTCATCAAGCTGAAATTTTCTCTGAAGGCAGATGGTAATGACTTCTACTTGTAGAAAAAATTTCAGGCCAATCTGATGTTTGTTGTTTGAGATAGAGTGATTTCCCCGTTTTACGTTTGTTGTGGAAAATTTATACTTTTTTGTGTAATAAACCTATCAATATTTTTTAAAAAATAACGGCACAACTCATCAAGCTGAAATTTTTACAGCAGGCAGTTGGTAATGACTTCTACTTGTAGAAAAAATTTCAGGCCAATCTGATGTTTGTTGTTTGAGATAGAGTGATTTCCCCGTTTTACGTTTGTTGTGGAATAATTATACTTTTTTGTGTAATAAACCTATCACTATTTTTTAAAAATTAACGGCACAACTCATCAAGCTGAAATTTTCTCTGAAGGCAGATGGTAATGACTTCTACTTGTAGAAAAAATTTCAGGCCAATCTGATGTTTGTTGTTTGAGATAGAGTGATTTCCCCGTTTTACGTTTGTTGTGGAATAATTATACTTTTTTGTGTAATAAACCTATCACTATTTTTTAAAAATTAACGGCACAACTCATCAAGCTAAAATTTTTACAGTAGGCAGTTGGTAATGACTTCTACTTGTAGAAAAAATTTCAGGCCAATCTGACGGTTGGGGTTAGAGATAGAGTGATTTCCCTGGTTTACGTTTGTTGTGGAAAACATTAATTGAAGATTTTTAACAAAAGAAAAGCAGTATTCATATAGGACATTAAAAACATCTCGGATTGTTGGTTGTTCTTAGTAACGTTCAACCTGCTTGCAAACGGGGTGATCGGGTTTAGAATCGAAAAAAAAATCGGCGTGGAAACTAACTTATTAAAAAGGGGAAGCCTGGCTCAAAGTTTCCCCATGAGACACGGCAATGAGTCTTAGCCCCTGAAATCTGATGTCTGTGTTAGGGAATCTGAACTTTTTTTTTGTTTTTTTTTTTTTTTTTTTTTGCGCTTTGTAGTGACTACTCCATAATGGTTGAGTTTGCAATAATTTCTACTTGAAGAAACAATTTCAGGCCAATCTGAAGGTTGGGGTTAGAGATAGAGCGATTTGCCTGTTTTACTCTTGTGTAATAAATCTATTACGATTTTTTAAATAAACGGCGCAACTTATCAGGCCGAAATTTTCACAGAAGGCAGTTGGTAATGACTTCTACTTGTAGAAAAAATTTCAGGCCAATCTGATGTTTGTTGTTTGAGATAGAGTGATTTCCCCGTTTTACGTTTGTTGTGGAATAATTATACTTTTTTGTGTAATAAACCTATCACTATTTTTTAAAAATTAACGGCACAGTTTATCAAGCTGAAATTTTCACAGAAGGCAGTTGGTAATGACTTCTACTTGTAGAAAAAAATTCAGGCCAATCTGATGTTTGTTGTTTGAGATAGAGTGATTTCCCCGTTTTACGTTTGTTGTGGAAAATTTATACTTTTTTGTGTAATAAACCTATCAATATTTTTTTAAAAATAACGGCACAACTCATTAAGCTGAAATTTTCTCTGAAGGCAGATGGCAATGACTTCTACTTGTAGAAAAAATTTCAGGCCAATCTGATGTTTGTTGTTTGAGATAGAGTGATTTCCCCGTTTTACGTTTGTTGTGGAATAATTATACTTTTTTGTGTAATAAACCTATCACTATTTTTTAAAAATTAACGCCGCAACTCATCAAGCTGAAATTTTCTCTGAAGGCAGATGGTAATGACTTCTACTTGTAGAAAAAATTTCAGGCCAATCTGATGTTTGTTGTTTGAGATAGAGTGATTTCCCCGTTTTACGTTTGTTGTTGAATAATTATACTTTTTTGTGTAATAAACCTATCACTATTTTTTAAAAATTAACGGCACAACTCATCAAGCTGAAATTTTCTCTGAAGGCAGATGGTAATGACTTCTACTTGTAGAAAAAATTTCAGGCCAATCTGATGTTTGTTGTTTGAGATAGAGTGATTTCCCCGTTTTACGTTTGTTGTGGAAAATTTATACTTTTTTGTGTAATAAACCTATCAATATTTTTTTAAAAATAACGGCACAGCTCATCAAGCTGAAATTTTTACAGCAGGCAGTTGGTAATGACTTCTACTTGTAGAAAAAATTTCAGGCCAATCTGATGTTTGTTGTTTGAGATAGAGTGATTTCCCCGTTTTACGTTTGTTGTGGAAAATTTATACTTTTTTGTGTAATAAACCTATCAATATTTTTTAAAAAATAACGGCACAGCTCATCAAGCTGAAATTTTCTCTGAAGGCAGATGGTAATGACTTCTACTTGTAGAAAAAATTTCAGGCCAATCTGATGTTTGTTGTTTGAGATAGAGTGATTTCCCCGTTTTACGTTTGTTGTGGAATAATTATACTTTTTTGTGTAATAAACCTATCACTATTTTTTAAAAATTAACGGCACAACTCATCAAGCTGAAATTTTTACAGTAGGCAGTTGGTAATGACTTCTACTTGTAGAAAAAATTTCAGGCCAATCTGACGGTTGGGGTTAGAGATAGAGTGATTTCCCCGGTTTACTTTTGTTGTGGAAAACATTAATTGAAGATTTTTAACAAAAGAAAAGCAGTATTCATATAGGACATTAAAAACATCTCGGATTGTTGGTTGTTCTAAGTAACGTTCAACCTGCTTGCAAACGGGGTGATCGGGTTTAGAATCGAAAAAAAAAATCGGCGTGGAAACTAACTTATTAAAAAGGGGAAGCCTGGCTCAAAGTTTCCCCATGAGACACGGCAATGAGTCTTAGCACCTGAAATCTGATGTCTGTGTTAGGGAATCTGAACTTTTTTTTTTTTTTTTTTTTTTTTGCGCTTTGTAGTGACTACTCCATAATGGTTGAGTTTGCAATAATTTCTACTTGTAGAAACAATTTCAGGCCAATCTGAAGGTTGGGGTTAGAGATAGAGCGATTTGCCTGTTTTACTCTTGTGTAATAAATCTATTACGATTTTTTTAAATAAACGGCGCAACTTATCAAGCCGAAATTTTCACAGAAGGCAGTTGGTAATGACTTCTACTTGTAGAAAAAATTTCAGGCCAATCTGATGTTTGTTGTTTGAGATAGAGTGATTTCCCCGTTTTACGTTTGTTGTGGAATAATTATACTTTTTTGTGTAATAAACCTATCACTATTTTTTAAAAATTAACGGCACAGTTTATCAAGCTGAAATTTTCACAGAAGGCAGTTGGTAATGACTTCTACTTGTAGAAAAAAATTCAGGCCAATCTGATGTTTGTTGTTTGAGATAGAGTGATTTCCCCGTTTTACGTTTGTTGTGGAAAATTTATACTTTTTTGTGTAATAAACCTATCAATATTTTTTAAAAAATAACGGCACAACTCATCAAGCTGAAATTTTCTCTGAAGGCAGATGGCAATGACTTCTACTTGTAGAAAAAATTTCAGGCCAATCTGATGTTTGTTGTTTGAGATAGAGTGATTTCCCCGTTTTACGTTTGTTGTGGAATAATTATACTTTTTTGTGTAATAAACCTATCAATATTTTTTAAAAATTAACGGCGCAACTCATCAAGCTGAAATTTTCTCTGAAGGCAGATGGTAATGACTTCTACTTGTAGAAAAAATTTCAGGCCAATCTGATGTTTGTTGTTTGAGATAGAGTGATTTCCCCGTTTTACGTTTGTTGTGGAATAATTATACTTTTTTGTGTAATAAACCTATCACTATTTTTTAAAAATTAACGGCACAACTCATCAAGCTGAAATTTTCTCTGAAGGCAGATGGTAATGACTTCTACTTGTAGAAAAAAAATTCAGGCCAATCTGATGTTTGTTGTTTGAGATAGAGTGATTTCCCCGTTTTACGTTTGTTGTGGAAAATTTATACTTTTTTGTGTAATAAACCTATCACTATTTTTTAAAAATTAACGGCACAACTCATCAAGCTGAAATTTTCTCTGAAGGCAGATGGTAATGACTTCTACTTGTAGAAAAAATTTCAGGCCAATCTGATGTTTGTTGTTTGTATTCATATAGGACATTAAAAACATCTCGGATTGTTGGTTGTTCTTAGTAACGTTCAACCTGCTTGCAAACGGGGTGATCGGGCTTAGAATCGAAAAAAAAATCGGCGTGGAAACTAACTTATTAAAAAGGGGAAGCCTGGCTCAAAGTTTCCCCATGAGACACGGCAATGAGTCTTAGCACCTGAAATGTGATGTCTGTGTTAGAGAATCTGACCTGTTTTTTTTTTTTTTTTTTTTTTTTTTTTTTTTTTTTTTTTTTTTTTTGCGCTTTGTAGTGACTACTCCATAATGGTTGAGTTTGCAATAATTTCTACTTGTAGAAACAATTTCAGGCCAATCTGAAGGTTGGGGTTAGAGATAGAGCGATTTGCCTGTTTTACTCTTGTGTAATAAATCTATTACGATTTTTTTAAATAAACGGCGCAACTTATCAAGCCGAAATTTTCACAGAAGGCAGTTGGTAATGACTTCTACTTGTAGAAAAAATTTCAGGCCAATCTGATGTTTGTTGTTTGAGATAGAGTGATTTCCCCGTTTTACGTTTGTTGTGGAAAATTTATACTTTTTTGTGTAATAAACCTATCAATATTTTTTAAAAAATAACGGCACAACTCATCAAGCTGAAATTTTCTCTGAAGGCAGATGGCAATGACTTCTACTTGTAGAAAAAATTTCAGGCCAATCTGATGTTTGTTGTTTGAGATAGAGTGATTTCCCCGTTTTACGTTTGTTGTGGAATAATTATACTTTTTTGTGTAATAAACCTATCACTATTTTTTAAAAATTAACGGCACAACTCATCAAGCTGAAATTTTCTCTGAAGGCAGATGGTAATGACTTCTACTTGTAGAAAAAATTTCAGGCCAATCTGATGTTTGTTGTTTGAGATAGAGTGATTTCCCCGTTTTACGTTTGTTGTGGAATAATTATACTTTTTTGTGTAATAAACCTATCACTATTTTTTAAAAATTAACGGCACAGCTCATCAAGCTGAAATTTTCTCTGAAGGCAGATGGTAATGACTTCTACTTGTAGAAAAAATTTCAGGCCAATCTGATGTTTGTTGTTTGAGATAGAGTGATTTCCCCGTTTTACGTTTGTTGTGGAATAATTATACTTTTTTGTGTAATAAACCTATCACTATTTTTTAAAAATTAACGGCACAACTCATCAAGCTGAAATTTTCTCTGAAGGCAGATGGTAATGACTTCTACTTGTAGAAAAAATTTCAGGCCAATCTGATGTTTGTTGTTTGAGATAGAGTGATTTCCCCGTTTTACGTTTGTTGTGGAAAATTTATACTTTTTTGTGTAATAAACCTATCAATATTTTTTAAAAAATAACGGCACAACTCATCAAGCTGAAATTTTTACAGCAGGCAGTTGGTAATGACTTCTACTTGTAGAAAAAATTTCAGGCCAATCTGATGTTTGTTGTTTGAGATAGAGTGATTTCCCCGTTTTACGTTTGTTGTGGAATAATTATACTTTTTTGTGTAATAAACCTATCACTATTTTTTAAAAATTAACGGCACAGCTCATCAAGCTGAAATTTTCTCTGAAGGCAGATGGTAATGACTTCTACTTGTAGAAAAAATTTCAGGCTAATCTGATGTTTGTATTTTGAGATAGAGTGATTTCCCCGTTTTACGTTTGTTGTGGAATAATTATACTTTTTTGTGTAATAAACCTATCAATATTTTTTAAAAATTAACGGCACAACTCATCAAGCTGAAATTTTCTCTGAAGGCAGATGGTAATGACTTCTACTTGTAGAAAAAATTTCAGGCCAATCTGATGTTTGTTGTTTGAGATAGAGTGATTTCCCCGTTTTACGTTTGTTGTGGAAAATTTATACTTTTTTGTGTAATAAACCTATCAATATTTTTTTAAAAATAACGGCACAGCTCATCAAGCTGAAATTTTCTCTGAAGGCAGATGGTAATGACTTCTACTTGTAGAAAAAATTTCAGGCCAATCTGATGTTTGTTGTTTGAGATAGAGTGATTTCCCCGTTTTACGTTTGTTGTGGAAAATTTATACTTTTTTGTGTAATAAACCTATCAATATTTTTTAAAAAATAACGGCTTAGCTCATCAAGCTGAAATTTTCTCTGAAGGCAGATGGTAATGACTTCTACTTGTAGAAAAAATTTCAGGCCAATCTGATGTTTGTTGTTTGAGATAGAGTGATTTCCCCGTTTTACGTTTGTTGTGGAATAATTATACTTTTTTGTGTAATAAACCTATCACTATTTTTTAAAAATTAACGGCACAACTCATCAAGCTGAAATTTTTACAGTAGGCAGTTGGTAATGACTTCTACTTGTAGAAAAAATTTCAGGCCAATCTGACGGTTGGGGTTAGAGATAGAGTGATTTCCCCGGTTTACTTTTGTTGTGGAAAACATTAATTGAAGATTTTTAACAAAAGAAAAGCAGTATTCATATAGGACATTAAAAACATCTCGGATTGTTGGTTGTTCTTAGTAACGTTCAACCTGCTTGCAAACGGGGTGATCGGGTTTAGAATCGAAAAAAAAAATCGGCGTGGAAACTAACTTATTAAAAAGGGGAAGCCTGGCTCAAAGTTTCCCCATGTGACACGGCAATGAGTCTTAGCACCTGAAATCTGATGTCTGTGTTAGAGAATCTGAACTTTTTTTTTTCTTTTTTTTTTTTTTTTTTTTTTTTTTTTTGCGCTTTGTAGTGACTACTCCATAATGGTTGAGTTTGCAATAATTTCTACTTGTAGAAACAATTTCAGGCCAATCTGAAGGTTGGGGTTAGAGATAGAGCGATTTGCCTGTTTTACTCTTGTGTAATAAATCTATTACGATTTTTTAAATAAACGGCGCAACTTATCAAGCCGAAATTTTCACAGAAGGCAGTTGGTAATGACTTCTACTTGTAGAAAAAATTTCAGGCCAATCTGATGTTTGTTGTTTGAGATAGAGTGATTTCCCCGTTTTACGTTTGTTGTGGAATAATTATACTTTTTTGTGTAATAAACCTATCACTATTTTTTAAAAATTAACGGCACAGTTTATCAAGCTGAAATTTTCACAGAAGGCAGTTGGTAATGACTTCTACTTGTAGAAAAAAATTCAGGCCAATCTGATGTTTGTTGTTTGAGATAGAGTGATTTCCCCGTTTTACGTTTGTTGTGGAAAATTTATACTTTTTTGTGTAATAAACCTATCAATATTTTTTAAAAAATAACGGCACAGTTTATCAAGCTGAAATTTTCACAGAAGGCAGTTGGTAATGACTTCTACTTGTAGAAAAAAATTCAGGCCAATCTGATGTTTGTTGTTTGAGATAGAGTGATTTCCCCGTTTTACGTTTGTTGTGGAATAATTATACTTTTTTGTGTAATAAACCTATCACTATTTTTTAAAAATTAACGGCACAGTTTATCAAGCTGAAATTTTCACAGAAGGCAGTTGGTAATGACTTCTACTTGTAGAAAAAATTTCAGGCCAATCTGATGTTTGTTGTTTGAGATAGAGTGATTTCCCCGTTTTACGTTTGTTGTGGAAAATTTATACTTTTTTGTGTAATAAACCTATCACTATTTTTTAAAAATTAACGGCACAGTTTATCAAGCTGAAATTTTCACAGAAGGCAGTTGGTAATGACTTCTACTTGTAGAAAAAAATTCAGGCCAATCTGATGTTTGTTGTTTGAGATAGAGTGATTTCCCCGTTTTACGTTTGTTGTGGAATAATTATACTTTTTTGTGTAATAAACCTATCACTATTTTTTAAAAATTAACGGCACAACTCATCAAGCTGAAATTTTTACAGTAGGCAGTTGGTAATGACTTCTACTTGTAGAAAAAATTTCAGGCCAATCTGACGGTTGGGGTTAGAGATAGAGTGATTTCCCCGGTTTACTTTTGTTGTGGAAAACATTAATTGAAGATTTTTAACAAAAGAAAAGCAGTATTCATATAGGACATTAAAAACATCTCGGATTGTTGGTTGTTCTTAGTAACGTTCAACCTGCTTGCAAACGGGGTGATCGGGTTTAGAATCGAAAAAAAAATCGGCGTGGAAACTAACTTATTAAAAAGGGGAAGCCTGGCTCAAAGTTTCCACATGAGACACGGCAATGAGTCTTAGCACCTGAAATCTGATGTCTGTGTTAGAGAATCTGAACTTTTTTTTTTCTTTTTTTTTTTTTTTTTTTTTTTTGCGCTTTGTAGTGACTACTCCATAATGGTTGAGTTTGCAATAATTTCTACTTGTAGAAACAATTTCAGGCCAATCTGAAGGTTGGGGTTAGAGATAGAGTGATTTGCCTGTTTAACTCTTGTGTAATAAATCTATTACGATTTTTTTAAATAAACGGCGCAACTTATCAAGCCGAAATTTTCACAGAAGGCAGTTGGTAATGACTTCTACTTGTAGAAAAAATTTCAGGCCAATCTGATGTTTGTTGTTTGAGATAGAGTGATTTCCCCGTTTTACGTTTGTTGTGGAATAATTATACTTTTTTGTGTAATAAACCTATCACTATTTTTTAAAAATTAACGGCACAGTTTATCAAGCTGAAATTTTCACAGAAGGCAGTTGGTAATGACTTCTACTTGTAGAAAAAAATTCAGGCCAATCTGATGTTTGTTGTTTGAGATAGAGTGATTTCCCCGTTTTACGTTTGTTGTGGAAAATTTATACTTTTTTGTGTAATAAACCTATCAATATTTTTTTAAAAATAACGGCACAGTTTATCAAGCTGAAATTTTCACAGAAGGCAGATGGTAATGACTTCTACTTGTAGAAAAAATTTCAGGCCAATCTGATGTTTGTTGTTTGAGATAGAGTGATTTCCCCGTTTTACGTTTGTTGTGGAATAATTATACTTTTTTGTGTAATAAACCTATCACTATTTTTTAAAAATTAACGGCACAACTCATCAAGCTGAAATTTTCTCTGAAGGCAGATGGTAATGACTTCTACTTGTAGAAAAAATTTCAGGCCAATCTGATGTTTGTTGTTTGAGATAGAGTGATTTCCCCGTTTTACGTTTGTTGTGGAATAATTATACTTTTTTGTGTAATAAACCTATCACTATTTTTTAAAAATTAACGGCACAACTCATCAAGCTGAAATTTTCTCTGAAGGCAGATGGTAATGACTTCTACTTGTAGAAAAAATTTCAGGCCAATCTGATGTTTGTTGTTTGAGATAGAGTGATTTCCCCGTTTTACGTTTGTTGTGGAAAATTTATACTTTTTTGTGTAATAAACCTATCAATATTTTTTAAAAAATAACGGCACAACTCATCAAGCTGAAATTTTTACAGCAGGCAGTTGGTAATGACTTCTACTTGTAGAAAAAATTTCAGGCCAATCTGATGTTTGTTGTTTGAGATAGAGTGATTTCCCCGTTTTACGTTTGTTGTGGAATAATTATACTTTTTTGTGTAATAAACCTATAACTATTTTTTAAAAATTAACGGCACAACTCATGAAGCTGAAATTTTCTCTGAAGGCAGATGGTAATGACTTCTACTTGAAGAAAAAATTTCAGGCCAATCTGACGGTTGGGGTTAGAGATAGAGTGATTTCCCCGGTTTACTTTTGTTGTGGAAAACATTAATTGAAGATTTTTAACAAAAGAAAAGCAGTATTCATATAGGACATTAAAAATATCTCGGATTGTTGGTTGTTCTTAGTAACGTTCAACCTGCTTGCAAACGGGGTGATCGGGTTTAGAATCGAAAAAAAAAATCGGCGTGGAAACTAACTTATTAAAAAGGGGAAGCCTGGCTCAAAGTTTCCCCATGAGACACGGCAATGAGTCTTAGCACCTGAAATCTGATGTCTGTGTTAGGGAATCTGAACTTTTTTTTTGTTTTTTTTTTTTTTTTTTTTTTGCGCTTTGTAGTGACTACTCCATAATGGTTGAGTTTGCAATAATTTCTACTTGTAGAAACAATTTCAGGCCAATCTGATGTTTGTTGTTTGAGATAGAGTGATTTCCCCGTTTTACGTTTGTTGTGGAATAATTATACTTTTTTGTGTAATAAACCTATCACTATTTTTTAAAAATTAACGGCACAACTCATCAAGCTGAAATTTTCTCTGAAGGCAGATGGTAATGACTTCTACTTGTAGAAAAAATTTCAGGCCAATCTGATGTTTGTTGTTTGAGATAGAGTGATTTCCCCGTTTTACGTTTGTTGTGGAAAATTTATACTTTTTTGTGTAATAAACCTATCAATATTTTTTAAAAAATAACGGCACAACTCATCAAGCTGAAATTTTTACAGCAGGCAGTTGGTAATGACTTCTACTTGTAGAAAAAATTTCAGGCCAATCTGATGTTTGTTGTTTGAGATAGAGTGATTTCCCCGTTTTACGTTTGTTGTGGAAAATTTATACTTTTTTGTGTAATAAACTTATCAATATTTTTAAAAAAATAACGGCACAACTCATCAAGCTGAAATTTTCTCTGAAGGCAGATGGCAATGACTTCTACTTGTAGAAAAAATTTCAGGCCAATCTGATGTTTGTTGTTTGAGATAGAGTGATTTCCCCGTTTTACGTTTGTTGTGGAAAATTTATACTTTTTTGTGTAATAAACCTATCAATATTTTTTAAAAAATAACGGCACAACTCATCAAGCTGAAATTTTTACAGCAGGCAGTTGGTAATGACTTCTACTTGTAGAAAAAATTTCAGGCCAATCTGATGTTTGTTGTTTGAGATAGAGTGATTTCCCCGTTTTACGTTTGTTGTGGAATAATTATACTTTTTTGTGTAATAAACCTATCACTATTTTTTAAAAATTAACGGCACAACTCATCAAGCTGAAATTTTCTCTGAAGGCAGATGGTAACGACTTCTACTTGTAGAAAAAATTTCAGGCTAATCTGATGTTTGTTGTTTGAGATAGAGTGATTTCCCCGTTTTACGTTTGTTGTGGAATAATTATACTTTTTTGTGTAATTAACCTATCACTATTTTTTAAAAATTAACGGCACAACTCATCAAGCTGAAATTTTCTCTGAAGGCAGATGGTAATGACTTCTACTTGTAGAAAAAATTTCAGGCCAATCTGATGTTTGTTGTTTGAGATAGAGTGATTTCCCCGTTTTACGTTTGTTGTGGAATAATTATACTTTTTTGTGTAATAAACCTATCACTATTTTTTAAAAATTAACGGCACAACTCATCAAGCTGAAATTTTCTCTGAAGGCAGATGGTAACGACTTCTACTTGTAGAAAAAATTTCAGGCTAATCTGATGTTTGTTGTTTGAGATAGAGTGATTTCCCCGTTTTACGTTTGTTGTGGAATAATTATACTTTTTTGTGTAATAAACCTATCACTATTTTTTAAAAATTAACGGCACAACTCATCAAGCTGAAATTTTCTCTGAAGGCAGATGGTAATGACTTCTACTTGTAGAAAAAATTTCAGGCCAATCTGATGTTTGTTGTTTGAGATAGAGTGATTTCCCCGTTTTACGTTTGTTGTGGAATAATTATACTTTTTTGTGTAATAAACCTATCACTATTTTTTAAAAATTAACGGCACAACTCATCAAGCTGAAATTTTCTCTGAAGGCAGATGGTAATGACTTCTACTTGTAGAAAAAATTTCAGGCCAATCTGATGTTTGTTGTTTGAGATAGAGTGATTTCCCCGTTTTACGTTTGTTGTGGAAAATTTATACTTTTTTGTGTAATAAACCTATCAATATTTTTTAAAAAATAACGGCACAACTCATCAAGCTGAAATTTTTACAGCAGGCAGTTGGTAATGACTTCTACTTGTAGAAAAAATTTCAGGCCAATCTGATGTTTGTTGTTTGAGATAGAGTGATTTCCCCGTTTTACGTTTGTTGTGGAATAATTATACTTTTTTGTGTAATAAACCTATCACTATTTTTTAAAAATTAACGGCGCAACTCATCAAGCTGAAATTTTCTCTGAAGGCAGATGGTAATGACTTCTACTTGTAGAAAAAATTTCAGGCCAATCTGATGTTTGTTGTTTGAGATAGAGTGATTTCCCCGTTTTACGTTTGTTGTGGAATAATTATACTTTTTTGTGTAATAAACCTATCACTATTTTTTAAAAATTAACGGCACAGCTCATCAAGCTGAAATTTTCTCTGAAGGCAGATGGTAATGACTTCTACTTGTAGAAAAAATTTCAGGCTAATCTGATGTTTGTTGTTTGAGATAGAGTGATTTCCCCGTTTTACGTTTGTTGTGGAATAATTATACTTTTTTGTGTAATAAACCTATCAATATTTTTTAAAAATTAACGGCACAACTCATCAAGCTGAAATTTTCTCTGAAGGCAGATGGTAATGACTTCTACTTGTAGAAAAAATTTCAGGCCAATCTGATGTTTGTTGTTTGAGATAGAGTGATTTCCCCGTTTTACGTTTGTTGTGGAAAATTTATACTTTTTTGTGTAATAAACCTATCAATATTTTTTTAAAAATAACGGCACAGCTCATCAAGCTGAAATTTTCTCTGAAGGCAGATGGTAATGACTTCTACTTGTAGAAAAAATTTCAGGCCAATCTGATGTTTGTTGTTTGAGATAGAGTGATTTCCCCGTTTTACGTTTGTTGTGGAAAATTTATACTTTTTTGTGTAATAAACCTATCAATATTTTTTAAAAAATAACGGCTTAGCTCATCAAGCTGAAATTTTCTCTGAAGGCAGATGGTAATGACTTCTACTTGTAGAAAAAATTTCAGGCCAATCTGATGTTTGTTGTTTGAGATAGAGTGATTTCCCCGTTTTACGTTTGTTGTGGAATAATTATACTTTTTTGTGTAATAAACCTATCACTATTTTTTAAAAATTAACGGCACAACTCATCAAGCTGAAATTTTTACAGTAGGCAGTTGGTAATGACTTCTACTTGTAGAAAAAATTTCAGGCCAATCTGACGGTTGGGGTTAGAGATAGAGTGATTTCCCCGGTTTACTTTTGTTGTGGAAAACATTAATTGAAGATTTTTAACAAAAGAAAAGCAGTATTCATATAGGACATTAAAAACATCTCGGATTGTTGGTTGTTCTTAGTAACGTTCAACCTGCTTGCAAACGGGGTGATCGGGTTTAGAATCGAAAAAAAAAATCGGCGTGGAAACTAACTTATTAAAAAGGGGAAGCCTGGCTCAAAGTTTCCCCATGTGACACGGCAATGAGTCTTAGCACCTGAAATCTGATGTCTGTGTTAGAGAATCTGAACTTTTTTTTTTCTTTTTTTTTTTTTTTTTTTTTTTTTTTTGCGCTTTGTAGTGACTACTCCATAATGGTTGAGTTTGCAATAATTTCTACTTGTAGAAACAATTTCAGGCCAATCTGAAGGTTGGGGTTAGAGATAGAGCGATTTGCCTGTTTTACTCTTGTGTAATAAATCTATTACGATTTTTTAAATAAACGGCGCAACTTATCAAGCCGAAATTTTCACAGAAGGCAGTTGGTAATGACTTCTACTTGTAGAAAAAATTTCAGGCCAATCTGATGTTTGTTGTTTGAGATAGAGTGATTTCCCCGTTTTACGTTTGTTGTGGAATAATTATACTTTTTTGTGTAATAAACCTATCACTATTTTTTAAAAATTAACGGCACAGTTTATCAAGCTGAAATTTTCACAGAAGGCAGTTGGTAATGACTTCTACTTGTAGAAAAAAATTCAGGCCAATCTGATGTTTGTTGTTTGAGATAGAGTGATTTCCCCGTTTTACGTTTGTTGTGGAAAATTTATACTTTTTTGTGTAATAAACCTATCAATATTTTTTAAAAAATAACGGCACAGTTTATCAAGCTGAAATTTTCACAGAAGGCAGTTGGTAATGACTTCTACTTGTAGAAAAAAATTCAGGCCAATCTGATGTTTGTTGTTTGAGATAGAGTGATTTCCCCGTTTTACGTTTGTTGTGGAATAATTATACTTTTTTGTGTAATAAACCTATCACTATTTTTTAAAAATTAACGGCACAGTTTATCAAGCTGAAATTTTCACAGAAGGCAGTTGGTAATGACTTCTACTTGTAGAAAAAATTTCAGGCCAATCTGATGTTTGTTGTTTGAGATAGAGTGATTTCCCCGTTTTACGTTTGTTGTGGAAAATTTATACTTTTTTGTGTAATAAACCTATCACTATTTTTTAAAAATTAACGGCACAGTTTATCAAGCTGAAATTTTCACAGAAGGCAGTTGGTAATGACTTCTACTTGTAGAAAAAAATTCAGGCCAATCTGATGTTTGTTGTTTGAGATAGAGTGATTTCCCCGTTTTACGTTTGTTGTGGAATAATTATACTTTTTTGTGTAATAAACCTATCACTATTTTTTAAAAATTAACGGCACAACTCATCAAGCTGAAATTTTTACAGTAGGCAGTTGGTAATGACTTCTACTTGTAGAAAAAATTTCAGGCCAATCTGACGGTTGGGGTTAGAGATAGAGTGATTTCCCCGGTTTACTTTTGTTGTGGAAAACATTAATTGAAGATTTTTAACAAAAGAAAAGCAGTATTCATATAGGACATTAAAAACATCTCGGATTGTTGGTTGTTCTTAGTAACGTTCAACCTGCTTGCAAACGGGGTGATCGGGTTTAGAATCGAAAAAAAAATCGGCGTGGAAACTAACTTATTAAAAAGGGGAAGCCTGGCTCAAAGTTTCCACATGAGACACGGCAATGAGTCTTAGCACCTGAAATCTGATGTCTGTGTTAGAGAATCTGAACTTTTTTTTTCTTTTTTTTTTTTTTTTTTTTTTTTTGCGCTTTGTAGTGACTACTCCATAATGGTTGAGTTTGCAATAATTTCTACTTGTAGAAACAATTTCAGGCCAATCTGAAGGTTGGGGTTAGAGATAGAGCGATTTGCCTGTTTAACTCTTGTGTAATAAATCTATTACGATTTTTTTAAATAAACGGCGCAACTTATCAAGCCGAAATTTTCACAGAAGGCAGTTGGTAATGACTTCTACTTGTAGAAAAAATTTCAGGCCAATCTGATGTTTGTTGTTTGAGATAGAGTGATTTCCCCGTTTTACGTTTGTTGTGGAATAATTATACTTTTTTGTGTAATAAACCTATCACTATTTTTTAAAAATTAACGGCACAGTTTATCAAGCTGAAATTTTCACAGAAGGCAGTTGGTAATGACTTCTACTTGTAGAAAAAAATTCAGGCCAATCTGATGTTTGTTGTTTGAGATAGAGTGATTTCCCCGTTTTACGTTTGTTGTGGAAAATTTATACTTTTTTGTGTAATAAACCTATCAATATTTTTTTAAAAATAACGGCACAGTTTATCATGCTGAAATTTTCACAGAAGGCAGATGGTAATGACTTCTACTTGTAGAAAAAATTTCAGGCCAATCTGATGTTTGTTGTTTGAGATAGAGTGATTTCCCCGTTTTACGTTTGTTGTGGAATAATTATACTTTTTTGTGTAATAAACCTATCACTATTTTTTAAAAATTAACGGCACAACTCATCAAGCTGAAATTTTCTCTGAAGGCAGATGGTAATGACTTCTACTTGTAGAAAAAATTTCAGGCCAATCTGATGTTTGTTGTTTGAGATAGAGTGATTTCCCCGTTTTACGTTTGTTGTGGAATAATTATACTTTTTTGTGTAATAAACTTATCACTATTTTTTAAAAATTAACGGCACAACTCATCAAGCTGAAATTTTCTCTGAAGGCAGATGGTAATGACTTCTACTTGTAGAAAAAATTTCAGGCCAATCTGATGTTTGTTGTTTGAGATAGAGTGATTTCCCCGTTTTACGTTTGTTGTGGAAAATTTATACTTTTTTGTGTAATAAACCTATCAATATTTTTTAAAAAATAACGGCACAACTCATCAAGCTGAAATTTTTACAGCAGGCAGTTGGTAATGACTTCTACTTGTAGAAAAAAATTCAGGCCAATCTGATGTTTGTTGTTTGAGATAGAGTGATTTCCCCGTTTTACGTTTGTTGTGGAATAATTATACTTTTTTGTGTAATAAACCTATAACTATTTTTTAAAAATTAACGGCACAACTCATGAAGCTGAAATTTTCTCTGAAGGCAGATGGTAATGACTTCTACTTGAAGAAAAAATTTCAGGCCAATCTGACGGTTGGGGTTAGAGATAGAGTGATTTCCCCGGTTTACTTTTGTTGTGGAAAACATTAATTGAAGATTTTTAACAAAAGAAAAGCAGTATTCATATAGGACATTAAAAATATCTCGGATTGTTGGTTGTTCTTAGTAACGTTCAACCTGCTTGCAAACGGGGTGATCGGGTTTAGAATCGAAAAAAAAAATCGGCGTGGAAACTAACTTATTAAAAAGGGGAAGCCTGGCTCAAAGTTTCCCCATGAGACACGGCAATGAGTCTTAGCACCTGAAATCTGATGTCTGTGTTAGGGAATCTGAACTTTTTTTTTGTTTTTTTTTTTTTTTTTTTTTTTGCGCTTTGTAGTGACTACTCCATAATGGTTGAGTTTGCAATAATTTCTACTTGTAGAAACAATTTCAGGCCAATCTGATGTTTGTTGTTTGAGATAGAGTGATTTCCCCGTTTTACGTTTGTTGTGGAATAATTATACTTTTTTGTGTAATAAACCTATCACTATTTTTTAAAAATTAACGGCACAACTCATCAAGCTGAAATTTTCTCTGAAGGCAGATGGTAATGACTTCTACTTGTAGAAAAAATTTCAGGCCAATCTGATGTTTGTTGTTTGAGATAGAGTGATTTCCCCGTTTTACGTTTGTTGTGGAAAATTTATACTTTTTTGTGTAATAAACCTATCAATATTTTTTAAAAAATAACGGCACAACTCATCAAGCTGAAATTTTTACAGCAGGCAGTTGGTAATGACTTCTACTTGTAGAAAAAATTTCAGGCCAATCTGATGTTTGTTGTTTGAGATAGAGTGATTTCCCCGTTTTACGTTTGTTGTGGAAAATTTATACTTTTTTGTGTAATAAACTTATCAATATTTTTAAAAAAATAACGGCACAACTCATCAAGCTGAAATTTTCTCTGAAGGCAGATGGCAATGACTTCTACTTGTAGAAAAAATTTCAGGCCAATCTGATGTTTGTTGTTTGAGATAGAGTGATTTCCCCGTTTTACGTTTGTTGTGGAAAATTTATACTTTTTTGTGTAATAAACCTATCAATATTTTTTAAAAAATAACGGCACAACTCATCAAGCTGAAATTTTTACAGCAGGCAGTTGGTAATGACTTCTACTTGTAGAAAAAATTTCAGGCCAATCTGATGTTTGTTGTTTGAGATAGAGTGATTTCCCCGTTTTACGTTTGTTGTGGAAAATTTATACTTTTTTGTGTAATAAACCTATCAATATTTTTTAAAAAATAACGGCACAGCTCATCAAGCTGAAATTTTCTCTGAAGGCAGATGGTAATGACTTCTACTTGTAGAAAAAATTTCAGGCCAATCTGATGTTTGTTGTTTGAGATAGAGTGATTTCCCCGTTTTACGTTTGTTGTGGAAAATTTATACTTTTTTGTGTAATAAACCTATCAATATTTTTTAAAAAATAACGGCACAGCTCATCAAGCTGAAATTTTCTCTGAAGGCAGATGGTAATGACTTCTACTTGTAGAAAAAATTTCAGGCCAATCTGATGTTTGTTGTTTGAGATAGAGTGATTTCCCCGTTTTACGTTTGTTGTGGAATAATTATACTTTTTTGTGTAATAAACCTATCACTATTTTTTAAAAATTAACGGCACAACTCATCAAGCTGAAATTTTTACAGTAGGCAGTTGGTAATGACTTCTACTTGTAGAAAAAATTTCAGGCCAATCTGACGGTTGGGGTTAGAGATAGAGTGATTTCCCCGGTTTACTTTTGTTGTGGAAAACATTAATTGAAGATTTTTAACAAAAGAAAAGCAGTATTCATATAGGACATTAAAAACATCTCGGATTGTTGGTTGTTCTTAGTAACGTTCAACCTGCTTGCAAACGGGGTGATCGGGTTTAGAATCGAAAAAAAAATCGGCGTGGAAACTAACTTATTAAAAAGGGGAAGCCTGGCTCAAAGTTTCCCCATGAGACACGGCAATGAGTCTTAGCACCTGAAATCTGATGTCTGTGTTAGGGAATCTGAACTTTTTTTTTGTTTTTTTTTTTTTTTTTTTTTTTTTTTTTGCGCTTTGTAGTGACTACTCCATAATGGTTGAGTTTGCAATAATTTCTACTTGTAGAAACAATTTCAGGCCAATCTGAAGGTTGGGGTTAGAGATAGAGCGATTTGCCTGTTTTACTCTTGTGTAATAAATCTATTACGATTTTTTAAATAAACGGCGCAACTTATCAAGCCGAAATTTTCACAGAAGGCAGTTGGTAATGACTTCTACTTGTAGAAAAAATTTCAGGCCAATCTGATGTTTGTTGTTTGAGATAGAGTGATTTCCCCGTTTTACGTTTGTTGTGGAATAATTATACTTTTTTGTGTAATAAACCTATCACTATTTTTTAAAAATTAACGGCGCAACTCATCAAGCTGAAATTTTCTCTGAAGGCAGATGGTAATGACTTCTACTTGTAGAAAAAATTTCAGGCCAATCTGATGTTTGTTGTTTGAGATAGAGTGATTTCCCCGTTTTACGTTTGTTGTGGAAAATTTATACTTTTTTGTGTAATAAACCTATCAATATTTTTTAAAAAATAACGGCACAGCTCATCAAGCTGAAATTTTCTCTGAAGGCAGATGGTAATGACTTCTACTTGTAGAAAAAATTTCAGGCCAATCTGATGTTTGTTGTTTGAGATAGAGTGATTTCCCCGTTTTACGTTTGTTGTGGAAAATTTATACTTTTTTGTGTAATAAACCTATCAATATTTTTTAAAAAATAACGGCACAGCTCATCAAGCTGAAATTTTCTCTGAAGGCAGATGGTAATGACTTCTACTTGTAGAAAAAATTTCAGGCCAATCTGATGTTTGTTGTTTGAGATAGAGTGATTTCCCCGTTTTACGTTTGTTGTGGAATAATTATACTTTTTTGTGTAATAAACCTATCACTATTTTTTAAAAATTAACGCCACAACTCATCAAGCTGAAATTTTTACAGTAGGCAGTTGGTAATGACTTCTACTTGTAGAAAAAATTTCAGGCCAATCTGACGGTTGGGGTTAGAGATAGAGTGATTTCCCCGGTTTACTTTTGTTGTGGAAAACATTAATTGAAGATTTTTAACAAAAGAAAAGCAGTATTCATATAGGACATTAAAAACATCTCGGATTGTTGGTTGTTCTTAGTAACGTTCAACCTGCTTGCAAACGGGGTGATCGGGTTTAGAATCGAAAAAAAAATCGGCGTGGAAACTAACTTATTAAAAAGGGGAAGCCTGGCTCAAAGTTTCCCCATGAGACACGGCAATGAGTCTTAGCACCTGAAATCTGATGTCTGTGTTAGGGAATCTGAACTTTTTTTTTGTTTTTTTTTTTTTTTTTTTTTTTTTTTGCGCTTTGTAGTGACTACTCCATAATGGTTGAGTTTGCAATAATTTCTACTTGTAGAAACAATTTCAGGCCAATCTGAAGGTTGGGGTTAGAGATAGAGCGATTTGCCTGTTTTACTCTTGTGTAATAAATCTATTACGATTTTTTAAATAAACGGCGCAACTTATCAAGCCGAAATTTTCACAGAAGGCAGTTGGTAATGACTTCTACTTGTAGAAAAAATTTCAGGCCAATCTGATGTTTGTTGTTTGAGATAGAGTGATTTCCCCGTTTTACGTTTGTTGTGGAATAATTATACTTTTTTGTGTAATAAACCTATCACTATTTTTTAAAAATTAACGGCGCAACTCATCAAGCTGAAATTTTCTCTGAAGGCAGATGGTAATGACTTCTACTTGTAGAAAAAATTTCAGGCCAATCTGATGTTTGTTGTTTGAGATAGAGTGATTTCCCCGTTTTACGTTTGTTGTGGAATAATTATACTTTTTTGTGTAATAAACCTATCACTATTTTTTAAAAATTAACGGCACAACTCATCAAGCTGAAATTTTCTCTGAAGGCAGATGGTAATGACTTCTACTTGTAGAAAAAAATTCAGGCCAATCTGATGTTTGTTGTTTGAGATAGAGTGATTTCCCCGTTTTACGTTTGTTGTGGAAAATTTATACTTTTTTGTGTAATAAACCTATCAATATTTTTTAAAAAATAACGGCACAACTCATCAAGCTGAAATTTTTACAGCAGGCAGTTGGTAATGACTTCTACTTGTAGAAAAAATTTCAGGCCAATCTGATGTTTGTTGTTTGAGATAGAGTGATTTCCCCGTTTTACGTTTGTTGTGGAATAATTATACTTTTTTGTGTAATAAACCTATCACTATTTTTTAAAAATTAACGGCACAACTCATCAAGCTGAAATTTTCTCTGAAGGCAGATGGTAATGACTTCTACTTGTAGAAAAAATTTCAGGCCAATCTGATGTTTGTTGTTTGAGATAGAGTGATTTCCCCGTTTTACGTTTGTTGTGGAAAATTTATACTTTTTTGTGTAATAAACCTATCAATATTTTTTAAAAAATAACGGCACAGCTCATCAAGCTGAAATTTTCTCTGAAGGCAGATGGTAATGACTTCTACTTGTAGAAAAAATTTCAGGCCAATCTGATGTTTGTTGTTTGAGATAGAGTGATTTCCCCGTTTTACGTTTGTTGTGGAATAATTATACTTTTTTGTGTAATAAACTTATCACTATTTTTTAAAAATTAACGGCACAACTCATCAAGCTGAAATTTTTACAGTAGGCAGTTGGTAATGACTTCTACTTGTAGAAAAAATTTCAGGCCAATCTGACGGTTGGGGTTAGAGATAGAGTGATTTCCCCGGTTTACTTTTGTTGTGGAAAACATTAATTGAAGATTTTTAACAAAAGAAAAGCAGTATTCATATAGGACATTAAAAACATCTCGGATTGTTGGTTATTCTTAGTAACGTTCAACCTGCTTGCAAACGGGGTGATCGGGTTTAGAATCGAAAAAAAAAATCGGCGTGGAAACTAACTTATTAAAAAGGGGAAGCCTGGCTCAAAGTTTCCCCATGAGACACGGCAATGAGTCTTAGCCCCTGAAATCTGATGTCTGTGTTAGGGAATCTGAACTTTTTTTTTGTTTTTTTTTTTTTTTTTTTTTTTTGCGCTTTGTAGTGACTACTCCATAATGGTTGAGTTTGCAATAATTTCTACTTGTAGAAACAATTTCAGGCCAATCTGAAGGTTGGGGTTAGAGATAGAGCGATTTGCCTGTTTTACTCTTGTGTAATAAATCTATTACGATTTTTTTTAAATAAACGGCGCAACTTATCAAGCCGAAACTTTCACAGAACGCAGTTGGTAATGACTTCTACTTGTAGAAAAAATTTCAGGCCAATCTGATGTTTGTTGTTTGAGATAGAGTGATTTCCCCGTTTTACGTTTGTTGTGGAATAATTATACTTTTTTGTGTAATAAACCTATCACTATTTTTTAAAAATTAACGGCACAGTTTATCAAGCTGAAATTTTCACAGCAGGCAGTTGGTAATGACTTCTACTTGTAGAAAAAAAATTCAGGCCAATCTGATGTTTGTTGTTTGAGATAGAGTGATTTCCCCGTTTTACGTTTGTTGTGGAATAATTATACTTTTTTGTGTAATAAACCTATCACTATTTTTTAAAAATTAACGGCGCAACTCATCAAGCTGAAATTTTCTCTGAAGGCAGATGGTAATGACTTCTACTTGTAGAAAAAATTTCAGGCCAATCTGATGTTTGTTGTTTGAGATAGAGTGATTTCCCCGTTTTACGTTTGTTGTGGAAAATTTATACTTTTTTGTGTAATAAACCTATCAATATTTTTTAAAAAATAACGGCACAACTCATCAAGCTGAAATTTTTACAGCAGGCAGTTGGTAATGACTTCTACTTGTAGAAAAAATTTCAGGCCAATCTGATGTTTGTTGTTTGAGATAGAGTGATTTCCCCGTTTTACGTTTGTTGTGGAATAATTATACTTTTTTGTGTAATAAACCTATCACTATTTTTTTTAAATTAACGGCACAACTCATCAAGCTGAAACTTTCTCTGAAGGCAGATGGTTATGACTTCTACTTGTAGAAAAAATTTCAGGCCAATCTGATGTTTGTTGTTTGAGATAGAGTGATTTCCCCGTTTTACGTTTGTTGTGGAATAATTATACTTTTTTGTGTAATAAACCTATCACTATTTTTTAAAAATTAACGGCACAACTCATCAAGCTGAAATTTTCTCTGAAGGCAGATGGTAATGACTTCTACTTGTAGAAAAAATTTCAGGCCAATCTGATGTTTGTTGTTTGAGATAGAGTGATTTCCCCGTTTTACGTTTGTTGTGGAATAATTATACTTTTTTGTGTAATAAACCTATCACTATTTTTTAAAAATTAACGGCACAACTCATCAAGCTGAAATTTTTACAGTAGGCAGTTGGTAATGACTTCTACTTGTAGAAAAAATTTCAGGCCAATCTGACGGTTGGGGTTAGAGATAGAGTGATTTCCCTGGTTTACTTTTGTTGTGGAAAACATTAATTGAAGATTTTTAACAAAAGAAAAGCAGTATTCATATAGGACATTAAAAACATCTCGGATTGTTGGTTGTTCTTAGTAACGTTCAACCTGCTTGCAAACGGGGTGATCGGGTTTAGAATCGAAAAAAAAATCGGCGTGGAAACTAACTTATTAAAAAGGGGAAGCCTGGCTCAAAGTTTCCCCATGAGACACGGCAATGAGTCTTAGCCCCTGAAATCTGATGTCTGTGTTAGGGAATCTGAACTTTTTTTTTGTTTTTTTTTTTTTTTTTTTTTTGCGCTTTGTAGTGACTACTCCATAATGGTTGAGTTTGCAATAATTTCTACTAGAAGAAACAATTTCAGGCCAATCTGAAGGTTGGGGTTAGAGATAGAGCGATTTGCCTGTTTTACTCTTGTGTAATAAATCTATTACGATTTTTTAAATAAACGGCGCAACTTATCAAGCCGAAATTTTCACAGAAGGCAGTTGGTTATGACTTCTACTTGTAGAAAAAATTTCAGGCCAATCTGATGTTTGTTGTTTGAGATAGAGTGATTTCCCCGTTTTACGTTTGTTGTGGAATAATTATACTTTTTTGTGTAATAAACCTATCACTATTTTTTAAAAATTAACGGCACAGTTTATCAAGCTGAAATTTTCACAGAAGGCAGATGGTAATGACTTCTACTTGTAGAAAAAATTTCAGGCCAATCTGATGTTTGTTGTTTGAGATAGAGTGATTTCCCCGTTTTACGTTTGTTGTGGAATAATTATACTTTTTTGTGTAATAAACCTATCACTATTTTTTAAAAATTAACGGCACAACTCATCAAGCTGAAATTTTCTCTGAAGGCAGATGGTAATGACTTCTACTTGTAGAAAAAATTTCAGGCCAATCTGATGTTTGTTGTTTGAGATAGAGTGATTTCCCCGTTTTACGTTTGTTGTGGAAAATTTATACTTTTTTGTGTAATAAACCTATCAATATTTTTTAAAAAATAACGGCACAACTCATCAAGCTGAAATTTTCTCTGAAGGCAGATGGTAATGACTTCTACTTGTAGAAAAAATTTCAGGCCAATCTGATGTTTGTTGTTTGAGATAGAGTGATTTCCCCGTTTTACGTTTGTTGTGGAATAATTATACTTTTTTGTGTAATAAACCTATCACTATTTTTTAAAAATTAACGGCACAGTTTATCAAGCTGAAATTTTCACAGAAGGCAGATGGTAATGACTTCTACTTGTAGAAAAAATTTCAGGCCAATCTGATGTTTGTTGTTTGAGATAGAGTGATTTCCCCGTTTTACGTTTGTTGTGGAATAATTATACTTTTTTGTGTAATAAATCTATTACGATTTTTTAAATAAACGGCGCAACTTATCAAGCCGAAATTTTCACAGAAGGCAGTTGGTAATGACTTCTACTTGTAGAAAAAAATTCAGGCCAATCTGATGTTTGTTGTTTGAGATAGAGTGATTTCCCCGTTTTACGTTTGTTGTGGAAAATTTATACTTTTTTGTGTAATAAACCTATCAATATTTTTTAAAAAATAACGGCACAACTCATCAAGCTGAAATTTTCTCTGAAGGCAGATGGCAATGACTTCTACTTGTAGAAAAAATTTCAGGCCAATCTGATGTTTGTTGTTTGAGATAGAGTGATTTCCCCGTTTTACGTTTGTTGTGGAATAATTATACTTTTTTGTGTAATAAACCTATCACTATTTTTTAAAAATTAACGCCGCAACTCATCAAGCTGAAATTTTCTCTGAAGGCAGATGGTAATGACTTCTACTTGTAGAAAAAATTTCAGGCCAATCTGATGTTTGTTGTTTGAGATAGAGTGATTTCCCCGTTTTACGTTTGTTGTGGAATAATTATACTTTTTTGTGTAATAAACCTATCACTATTTTTTAAAAATTAACGGCACAACTCATCAAGCTGAAATTTTCTCTGAAGGCAGATGGTAATGACTTCTACTTGTAGAAAAAATTTCAGGCCAATCTGATGTTTGTTGTTTGAGATAGAGTGATTTCCCCGTTTTACGTTTGTTGTGGAAAATTTATACTTTTTTGTGTAATAAACCTATCAATATTTTTTTTTAAAATAACGGCACAGCTCATCAAGCTGAAATTTTTACAGCAGGCAGTTGGTAATGACTTCTACTTGTAGAAAAAATTTCAGGCCAATCTGATGTTTGTTGTTTGAGATAGAGTGATTTCCCCGTTTTACGTTTGTTGTGGAAAATTTATACTTTTTTGTGTAATAAACCTATCAATATTTTTAAAAAAATAACGGCACAGCTCATCAAGCTGAAATTTTCTCTGAAGGCAGATGGTAATGACTTCTACTTGTAGAAAAAATTTCAGGCCAATCTGATGTTTGTTGTTTGAGATAGAGTGATTTCCCCGTTTTACGTTTGTTGTGGAATAATTATACTTTTTTGTGTAATAAACCTATCACTATTTTTTTAAAATTAACGGCACAACTCATCAAGCTGAAATTTTTACAGTAGGCAGTTGGTAATGACTTCTACTTGTAGAAAAAAATTCAGGCCAATCTGACGGTTGGGGTTAGAGATAGAGTGATTTCCCCGGTTTACTTTTGTTGTGGAAAACATTAATTGAAGATTTTTAACAAAAGAAAAGCAGTATTCATATAGGACATTAAAAACATCTCGGATTGTTGGTTATTCTTAGTAACGTTCAACCTGCTTGCAAACGGGGTGATCGGGTTTAGAATCGAAAAAAAAATCGGCGTGGAAACTAACTTATTAAAAAGGGGAAGCCTGGCTCAAAGTTTCCCCATGAGACACGGCAATGAGTCTTAGCACCTGAAATCTGATGTCTGTGTTAGGGAATCTGAACTTTTTTTTTGTTTTTTTTTTTTTTTTTTTTTTTTTTTTGCGCTTTGTAGTGACTACTCCATAATGGTTGAGTTTGCAATAATTTCTACTTGTAGAAACAATTTCAGGCCAATCTGAAGGTTGGGGTTAGAGATAGAGCGATTTGCCTGTTTTACTCTTGTGTAATAAATCTATTACGATTTTTTTAAATAAACGGCGCAACTTATCAAGCCGAAACTTTCACAGAACGCAGTTGGTAATGACTTCTACTTTAAAAAAAAATTTCAGGCCAATCTGATGTTTGTTGTTTGAGATAGAGTGATTTCCCCGTTTTACGTTTGTTGTGGAATAATTATACTTTTTTGTGTAATAAACCTATCACTATTTTTTAAAAATTAACGGCACAGTTTATCAAGCTGAAATTTTCACAGAAGGCAGTTGGTAATGACTTCTACTTGTAGAAAAAAAATTCAGGCCAATCTGATGTTTGTTGTTTGAGATAGAGTGATTTCCCCGTTTTACGTTTGTTGTGGAAAATTTATACTTTTTTGTGTAATAAACCTATCAATATTTTTTAAAAAATAACGGCACAACTCATCAAGCTGAAATTTTCTCTGAAGGCAGATGGTAATGACTTCTACTTGTAGAAAAAATTTCAGGCCAATCTGATGTTTGTTGTTTGAGATAGAGTGATTTCCCCGTTTTACGTTTGTTGTGGAATAATTATACTTTTTTGTGTAATAAACCTATCACTATTTTTTAAAAATTAACGGCGCAACTCATCAAGCTGAAATTTTCTCTGAAGGCAGATGGTAATGACTTCTACTTGTAGAAAAAATTTCAGGCCAATCTGATGTTTGTTGTTTGAGATAGAGTGATTTCCCCGTTTTACGTTTGTTGTGGAAAATTTATACTTTTTTGTGTAATAAACCTATCAATATTTTTTAAAAAATAACGGCACAACTCATCAAGCTGAAATTTTTACAGCAGGCAGTTGGTAATGACTTCTACTTGTAGAAAAAATTTCAGGCCAATCTGATGTTTGTTGTTTGAGGTAGAGTGATTTCCCCGTTTTACGTTTGTTGTGGAATAATTATACTTTTTTGTGTAATAAACCTATCACTATTTTTTAAAAATTAACGGCACAACTCATCAAGCTGAAATTTTTACAGTAGGCAGTTGGTAATGACTTCTACTTGTAGAAAAAATTTCAGGCCAATCTGACGGTTGGGGTTAGAGATAGAGTGATTTCCCCGGTTTACTTTTGTTGTGGAAAACATTAATTGAAGATTTTTAACAAAAGAAAAGCAGTATTCATATAGGACATTAAAAACATCTCGGATTGTTGGTTGTTCTTAGTAACGTTCAACCTGCTTGCAAACGGGGTGATCGGGTTTAGAATCGAAAAAAAACCGGCGTGGAAACTAACTAATTAAAAAGGGGAAGCCTGGCTCAAAGTTTCCCCATGAGACACGGCAATGAGTCTTAGCACCTGAAATCTGATGTCTGTGTTAGGGAATCTGAACTTTTTTTTTTTTTTTTTTGCGCTTTGTAGTGACTACTCCATAATGGTTGAGTTTGCAATAATTTCTACTTGTAGAAACAATTTCAGGCCAATCTGAGGGTTGGGGTTAGAGATAGAGCGATTTGCCTGTTTTACTCTTGTGTAATAAATCTATTACGATTTTTTTAAATAAACGGCGCAACTTATCAAGCCGAAATTTTCACAGAAGGCAGTTGGTAATGACTTCTACTTGTAGAAAAAATTTCAGGCCAATCTGATGTTTGTTGTTTGAGATAGAGTGATTTCCCCGTTTTACGTTTGTTGTGGAATAATTATACTTTTTTGTGTAATAAACCTATCACTATTTTTAAAAAATTAACGGCACAACTCATCAAGCTGAAATTTTCACAGAAGGCAGTTGGTAATGACTTCTACTTGTAGAAAAAAATTCAGGCCAATCTGATGTTTGTTGTTTGAGATAGAGTGATTTCCCCGTTTTACGTTTGTTGTGGAAAATTTATACTTTTTTTGTGTAATAAACCTATCAATATTTTTTAAAAAATAACGGCACAGCTCATCAAGCTGAAATTTTCTCTGAAGGCAGATGGTAATGACTACTACTTGTAGAAAAAATTTCAGGCCAATCTGATGTTTGTTGTTTGAGATAGAGTGATTTCCCCGTTTTACGTTTGTTGTGGAATAATTATACTTTTTTGTGTAATAAACCTATCAATATTTTTTAAAAAATAACGGCACAACTCATCAAGCTGAAATTTTCTCTGAAGGCAGATGGTAATGACTTCTACTTGTAGAAAAAATTTCAGGCCAATCTGATGTTTGTTGTTTGAGATAGAGTGATTTCCCCGTTTTACGTTTGTTGTGGAATAATTATACTTTTTTGTGTAATAAACCTATCACTATTTTTAAAAATTAACGGCGCAACTCATCATGCTGAAATTTTCTCTGAAGGCAGATGGTAATGACTTCTACTTGTAGAAAAAATTTCAGGCCAATCTGATGTTTGTTGTTTGAGATAGAGTGATTTCCCCGTTTTACGTTTGTTGTGGAATAATTATACTTTTTTGTGTAATAAACCTATCACTATTTTTTAAAAATTAACGGCACAACTCATCAAGCTGAAATTTTCTCTGAAGGCAGATGGTAATGACTTCTACTTGTAGAAAAAATTTCAGGCCAATCTGATGTTTGTTGTTTGAGATAGAGTGATTTCCCCGTTTTACGTTTGTTGTGGAATAATTATACTTTTTTGTGTAACAAACCTATCACTATTTTTTAAAAATTAACGGCACAACTCATCAAGCTGAAATTTTCTCTGAAGGCAGATGGTAATGACTTCTACTTGTAGAAAAAATTTCAGGCCAATCTGATGTTTGTTGTTTGAGATAGAGTGATTTCCCCGTTTTACGTTTGTTGTGGAAAATTTATACTTTTTTGTGTAATAAACCTATCAATATTTTTTAAAAAATAACGGCACAACTCATCAAGCTGAAATTTTTACAGCAGGCAGTTGGTAATGACTTCTACTTGTAGAAAAAATTTCAGGCCAATCTGATGTTTGTTGTTTGAGATAGAGTGATTTCCCCGTTTTACGTTTGTTGTGGAATAATTATACTTTTTTGTGTAATAAACCTATCACTATTTTTTAAAAATTAACGGCACAACTCATGAAGCTGAAATTTTCTCTGAAGGCAGATGGTAATGACTTCTACTTGTAGAAAAAATTTCAGACCAATCTGATGTTTGTTGTTTGAGATAGAGTGATTTCCCCGTTTTACGTTTGTTGTGGAAAATTTATACTTTTTTTGTGTAATAAACCTATCAATATTTTTTAAAAAATAACGGCACAGCTCATCAAGCTGAAATTTTCTCTGAAGGCAGATGGTAATGACTTCTACTTGTAGAAAAAATTTCAGGCCAATCTGTTGTTTGTTGTTTGAGATAGAGTGATTTCCCCGTTTTACGTTTGTTGTGGAATAATTATACTTTTTTGTGTAATAAACCTATCACTATTTTTTAAAAATTAACGGCACAACTCATCAAGCTGAAATTTTTACAGTAGGCAGTTGGTAATGACTTCTACTTGAAGAAAAAATTTCAGGCCAATCTGACGGTTGGGGTTAGAGATAGAGTGATTTCCCCGGTTTACTTTTGTTGTGGAAAACATTAATTGAAGATTTTTAACAAAAGAAAAGCAGTATTCATATAGGACATTAAAAACATCTCGGATTGTTGGTTGTTCTAAGTAACGTTCAACCTGCTTGCAAACGGGGTGATCGGGTTTAGAATCGAAAAAAAAATCGGCGTGGAAACTAACTTATTAAAAAGGGGAAGCCTGGCTCAAAGTTTCCCCATGAGACACGGCAATGAGTCTTAACACCTGAAATCTGATGTCTGTGTTAGGGAATCTGAACTTTTTTTTTTTTTTTTTTTTTTTTTTGCGCTTTGTAGTGACTACTCCATAATGGTTGAGTTTGCAATAATTTCTACTTGTAGAAACAATTTCAGGCCAATCTGAAGGTTGGGGTTAGAGATAGAGCGATTTGCCTGTTTTACTCTTGTGTAATAAATCTATTACGATTTTTTTAAATAAACGGCGCAACTTATCAAGCCGAAATTTTCACAGAAGGCAGTTGGTAATGACTTCTACTTGTAGAAAAAATTTCAGGCCAATCTGATGTTTGTTGTTTGAGATAGAGTGATTTCCCCGGTTTACGTTTGTTGTGGAATAATTATACTTTTTTGTGTAATAAACCTATCACTATTTTTTAAAAATTAACGGCACAGTTTATCAAGCTGAAATTTTCACAGAAGGCAGTTGGTAATGACTTCTACTTGTAGAAAAAAATTCAGGCCAATCTGATGTTTGTTGTTTGAGATAGAGTGATTTCCCCGTTTTACGTTTGTTGTGGAAAATTTATACTTTTTTGTGTAATAAACCTATCAATATTTTTTAAAAAATAACGGCACAACTCATCAAGCTGAAATTTTCTCTGAAGGCAGATGGCAATGACTTCTACTTGTAGAAAAAATTTCAGGCCAATCTGATGTTTGTTGTTTGAGATAGAGTGATTTCCCCGTTTTACGTTTGTTGTGGAATAATTATACTTTTTTGTGTAATAAACCTATCAATATTTTTTAAAAATTAACGGCGCAACTCATCAAGCTGAAATTTTCTCTGAAGGCAGATGGTAATGACTTCTACTTGTAGAAAAAATTTCAGGCCAATCTGATGTTTGTTGTTTGAGATAGAGTGATTTTCCCGTTTTACGTTTGTTGTGGAATAATTATACTTTTTTGTGTAATAAACCTATCACTATTTTTTAAAAATTAACGGCACAACTCATCAAGCTGAAATTTTCTCTGAAGGCAGATGGTAATGACTTCTACTTGTAGAAAAAAAATTCAGGCCAATCTGATGTTTGTTGTTTGAGATAGAGTGATTTCCCCGTTTTACGTTTGTTGTGGAAAATTTATACTTTTTTGTGTAATAAACCTATCACTATTTTTTAAAAATTAACGGCACAACTCATCAAGCTGAAATTTTCTCTGAAGGCAGATGGTAATGACTTCTACTTGTAGAAAAAATTTCAGGCCAATCTGATGTTTGTTGTTTGTATTCATATAGGACATTAAAAACATCTCGGATTGTTGGTTGTTCTTAGTAACGTTCAACCTGCTTGCAAACGGGGTGATCGGGCTTAGAATCGAAAAAAAATCGGCGTGGAAACTAACTTATTAAAAAGGGGAAGCCTGGCTCAAAGTTTCCCCATGAGACACGGCAATGAGTCTTAGCACCTGAAATGTGATGTCTGTGTTAGAGAATCTGACCTTTTTTTTTTTTTTTTTTTTTTTTTTTTTTTTTTTTTTTTTGCGCTTTGTAGTGACTACTCCATAATGGTTGAGTTTGCAATAATTTCTACTTGTAGAAACAATTTCAGGCCAATCTGAAGGTTGGGGTTAGAGATAGAGCGATTTGCCTGTTTTACTCTTGTGTAATAAATCTATTACGATTTTTTTAAATAAACGGCGCAACTTATCAAGCCGAAATTTTCACAGAAGGCAGTTGGTAATGACTTCTACTTGTAGAAAAAATTTCAGGCCAATCTGATGTTTGTTGTTTGAGATAGAGTGATTTCCCCGTTTTACGTTTGTTGTGGAATAATTATACTTTTTTGTGTAATAAACCTATCACTATTTTTTAAAAATTAACGGCACAACTCATCAAGCTGAAATTTTCTCTGAAGGCAGATGGTAATGACTTCTACTTGTAGAAAAAATTTCAGGCCAATCTGATGTTTGTTGTTTGAGATAGAGTGATTTCCCCGTTTTACGTTTGTTGTGGAATAATTATACTTTTTTGTGTAATAAACCTATCACTATTTTTTAAAAATTAACGGCACAACTCATCAAGCTGAAATTTTCTCTGAAGGCAGATGGTAATGACTTCTACTTGTAGAAAAAATTTCAGGCCAATCTGATGTTTGTTGTTTGAGATAGAGTGATTTCCCCGTTTTACGTTTGTTGTGGAATAATTATACTTTTTTGTGTAATAAACCTATCACTATTTTTTAAAAATTAACGGCACAACTCATCAAGCTGAAATTTTCTCTGAAGGCAGATGGTAATGACTTCTACTTGTAGAAAAAATTTCAGGCCAATCTGATGTTTGTTGTTTGAGATAGAGTGATTTCCCCGTTTTACGTTTGTTGTGGAAAATTTATACTTTTTTGTGTAATAAACCTATCAATATTTTTTAAAAAATAACGGCACAACTCATCAAGCTGAAATTTTTACAGCAGGCAGTTGGTAATGACTTCTACTTGTAGAAAAAATTTCAGGCCAATCTGATGTTTGTTGTTTGAGATAGAGTGATTTCCCCGTTTTACGTTTGTTGTGGAATAATTATACTTTTTTGTGTAATAAACCTATCACTATTTTTTAAAAATTAACGGCACAGCTCATCAAGCTGAAATTTTCTCTGAAGGCAGATGGTAATGACTTCTACTTGTAGAAAAAATTTCAGGCTAATCTGATGTTTGTTGTTTGAGATAGAGTGATTTCCCCGTTTTACGTTTGTTGTGGAATAATTATACTTTTTTGTGTAATAAACCTATCAATATTTTTTAAAAATTAACGGCACAACTCATCAAGCTGAAATTTTCTCTGAAGGCAGATGGTAATGACTTCTACTTGTAGAAAAAATTTCAGGCCAATCTGATGTTTGTTGTTTGAGATAGAGTGATTTCCCCGTTTTACGTTTGTTGTGGAATAATTATACTTTTTTGTGTAATAAACCTATCACTATTTTTTAAAAATTAACGGCACAACTCATCAAGCTGAAATTTTTACAGTAGGCAGTTGGTAATGACTTCTACTTGTAGAAAAAATTTCAGGCCAATCTGACGGTTGGGGTTAGAGATAGAGTGATTTCCCCGGTTTACTTTTGTTGTGGAAAACATTAATTGAAGATTTTTAACAAAAGAAAAGCAGTATTCATATAGGACATTAAAAACATCTCGGATTGTTGGTTGTTCTTAGTAACGTTCAACCTGCTTGCAAACGGGGTGATCGGGTTTAGAATCGAAAAAAAAATCGGCGTGGAAACTAACTTATTAAAAAGGGGAAGCCTGGCTCAAAGTTTCCACATGAGACACGGCAATGAGTCTTAGCACCTGAAATCTGATGTCTGTGTTAGAGAATCTGAACTTTTTTTTTTCTTTTTTTTTTTTTTTTTTTTTTTTTTTGCGCTTTGTAGTGACTACTCCATAATGGTTGAGTTTGCAATAATTTCTACTTGTAGAAACAATTTCAGGCCAATCTGAAGGTTGGGGTTAGAGATAGAGCGATTTGCCTGTTTTACTCTTGTGTAATAAATCTATTACAATTTTTTTAAATAAACGGCGCAACTTATCAAGCCGAAATTTTCACAGAAGGCAGTTGGTAATGACTTCTACTTGTAGAAAAAATTTCAGGCCAATCTGATGTTTGTTGTTTGAGATAGAGTGATTTCCCCGTTTTACGTTTGTTGTGGAATAATTATACTTTTTTGTGTAATAAACCTATCACTATTTTTTAAAAATTAACGGCACAGTTTATCAAGCTGAAATTTTCACAGAAGGCAGTTGGTAATGACTTCTACTTGTAGAAAAAAATTCAGGCCAATCTGATGTTTGTTGTTTGAGATAGAGTGATTTCCCCGTTTTACGTTTGTTGTGGAATAATTATACTTTTTTGTGTAATAAACCTATCACTATTTTTTAAAAATTAACGGCACAACTCATCAAGCTGAAATTTTCTCTGAAGGCAGATGGTAATGACTTCTACTTGTAGAAAAAATTTCAGGCCAATCTGATGTTTGTTGTTTGAGATAGAGTGATTTCCCCGTTTTACGTTTGTTGTGGAAAATTTATACTTTTTTGTGTAATAAACCTATCAATATTTTTTAAAAAATAACGGCACAACTCATCAAGCTGAAATTTTTACAGCAGGCAGCTGGTAATGACTTCTACTTGTAGAAAAAATTTCAGGCCAATCTGATGTTTGTTGTTTGAGATAGAGTGATTTCCCCGTTTTACGTTTGTTGTGGAATAATTATACTTTTTTGTGTAATAAACCTATAACTATTTTTTAAAAATTAACGGCACAACTCATGAAGCTGAAATTTTCTCTGAAGGCAGATGGTAATGACTTCTACTTGAAGAAAAAATTTCAGGCCAATCTGACGGTTGGGGTTAGAGATAGAGTGATTTCCCCGGTTTACTTTTGTTGTGGAAAACATTAATTGAAGATTTTTAACAAAAGAAAAGCAGTATTCATATAGGACATTAAAAACATCTCGGATTGTTGGTTGTTCTTAGTAACGTTCAACCTGCTTGCAAACGGGGTGATCGGGTTTAGAATCGAAAAAAAAAAATCGGCGTGGAAACTAACTTATTAAAAAGGGGAAGCCTGGCTCAAAGTTTCCCCATGAGACACGGCAATGAGTCTTAGCACCTGAAATCTGATGTCTGTGTTAGGGAATCTGAACTTTTTTTTTGTTTTTTTTTTTTTTTTTTTTTGCGCTTTGTAGTGACTACTCCATAATGGTTGAGTTTGCAATAATTTCTACTTGTAGAAACAATTTCAGGCCAATCTGATGTTTGTTGTTTGAGATAGAGTGATTTCCTCGTTTTACGTTTGTTGTGGAATAATTATACTTTTTTGTGTAATAAACCTATCACTATTTTTTAAAAATTAACGGCACAACTCATCAAGCTGAAATTTTCTCTGAAGGCAGATGGTAATGACTTCTACTTGTAGAAAAAATTTCAGGCCAATCTGATGTTTGTTGTTTGAGATAGAGTGATTTCCCCGTTTTACGTTTGTTGTGGAAAATTTATACTTTTTTGTGTAATAAACCTATCAATATTTTTAAAAAAATAACGGCACAACTCATCAAGCTGAAATTTTTACAGCAGGCAGTTGGTAATGACTTCTACTTGTAGAAAAAATTTCAGGCCAATCTGATGTTTGTTGTTTGAGATAGAGTGATTTCCCCGTTTTACGTTTGTTGTGGAAAATTTATACTTTTTTGTGTAATAAACTTATCAATATTTTTAAAAAAATAACGGCACAACTCATCAAGCTGAAATTTTCTCTGAAGGCAGATGGCAATGACTTCTACTTGTAGAAAAAATTTCAGGCCAATCTGATGTTTGTTGTTTGAGATAGAGTGATTTCCCCGTTTTACGTTTGTTGTGGAAAATTTATACTTTTTTGTGTAATAAACCTATCAATATTTTTTAAAAAATAACGGCACAACTCATCAAGCTGAAATTTTTACAGCAGGCAGTTGGTAATGACTTCTACTTGTAGAAAAAATTTCAGGCCAATCTGATGTTTGTTGTTTGAGATAGAGTGATTTCCCCGTTTTACGTTTGTTGTGGAATAATTATACTTTTTTGTGTAATAAACCTATCACTATTTTTTAAAAATTAACGGCACAACTCATCAAGCTGAAATTTTCTCTGAAGGCAGATGGTAATGACTTCTACTTGTAGAAAAAATTTCAGGCCAATCTGATGTTTGTTGTTTGAGATAGAGTGATTTCCCCGTTTTACGTTTGTTGTGGAATAATTATACTTTTTTGTGTAATAAACTTATCACTATTTTTTTTTAAAATTAACGGCACAGCTCATCAAGCTGAAATTTTCTCTGAAGGCAGATGGTAATGACTTCTACTTGTAGAAAAAATTTCAGGCCAATCTGATGTTTGTTGTTTGAGATAGAGTGATTTCCCCGTTTTACGTTTGTTGTGGAATAATTATACTTTTTTGTGTAATAAACCTATCACTATTTTTTAAAAATTAACGGCACAACTCATCAAGCTGAAATTTTCTCTGAAGGCAGATGGTAATGACTTCTACTTGTAGAAAAAATTTCAGGCCAATCTGATGTTTGTTGTTTGAGATAGAGTGATTTCCCCGTTTTACGTTTGTTGTGGAAAATTTATACTTTTTTGTGTAATAAACCTATCAATATTTTTTAAAAAATAACGGCACAACTCATCAAGCTGAAATTTTTACAGCAGGCAGTTGGTAATGACTTCTACTTGTAGAAAAAATTTCAGGCCAATCTGATGTTTGTTGTTTGAGATAGAGTGATTTCCCCGTTTTACGTTTGTTGTGGAATAATTATACTTTTTTGTGTAATAAACCTATCACTATTTTTTAAAAATTAACGGCACAGCTCATCAAGCTGAAATTTTCTCTGAAGGCAGATGGTAATGACTTCTACTTGTAGAAAAAATTTCAGGCTAATCTGATGTTTGTTGTTTGAGATAGAGTGATTTCCCCGTTTTACGTTTGTTGTGGAATAATTATACTTTTTTGTGTAATAAACCTATCAATATTTTTTAAAAATTAACGGCACAACTCATCAAGCTGAAATTTTCTCTGAAGGCAGATGGTAATGACTTCTACTTGTAGAAAAAATTTCAGGCCAATCTGATGTTTGTTGTTTGAGATAGAGTGATTTCCCCGTTTTACGTTTGTTGTGGAATAATTATACTTTTTTGTGTAATAAACCTATCACTATTTTTTAAAAATTAACGGCACAACTCATCAAGCTGAAATTTTTACAGTAGGCAGTTGGTAATGACTTCTACTTGTAGAAAAAATTTCAGGCCAATCTGACGGTTGGGGTTAGAGATAGAGTGATTTCCCCGGTTTACTTTTGTTGTGGAAAACATTAATTGAAGATTTTTAACAAAAGAAAAGCAGTATTCATATAGGACATTAAAAACATCTCGGATTGTTGGTTGTTCTTAGTAACGTTCAACCTGCTTGCAAACGGGGTGATCGGGTTTAGAATCGAAAAAAAAATCGGCGTGGAAACTAACTTATTAAAAAGGGGAAGCCTGGCTCAAAGTTTCCACATGAGACACGGCAATGAGTCTTAGCACCTGAAATCTGATGTCTGTGTTAGAGAATCTGAACTTTTTTTTTTCTTTTTTTTTTTTTTTTTTTTTTTTTTTTGCGCTTTGTAGTGACTACTCCATAATGGTTGAGTTTGCAATAATTTCTACTTGTAGAAACAATTTCAGGCCAATCTGAAGGTTGGGGTTAGAGATAGAGCGATTTGCCTGTTTTACTCTTGTGTAATAAATCTATTACAATTTTTTTAAATAAACGGCGCAACTTATCAAGCCGAAATTTTCACAGAAGGCAGTTGGTAATGACTTCTACTTGTAGAAAAAATTTCAGGCCAATCTGATGTTTGTTGTTTGACATAGAGTGATTTCCCCGTTTTACGTTTGTTGTGGAATAATTATACTTTTTTGTGTAATAAACCTATCACTATTTTTTAAAAATTAACGGCACAGTTTATCAAGCTGAAATTTTCACAGAAGGCAGTTGGTAATGACTTCTACTTGTAGAAAAAAATTCAGGCCAATCTGATGTTTGTTGTTTGAGATAGAGTGATTTCCCCGTTTTACGTTTGTTGTGGAAAATTTATACTTTTTTGTGTAATAAACCTATCAATATTTTTTAAAAAATAACGGCACAGTTTATCAAGCTGAAATTTTCACAGAAGGCAGATGGTAATGACTTCTACTTGTAGAAAAAATTTCAGGCCAATCTGATGTTTGTTGTTTGAGATAGAGTGATTTCCCCGTTTTACGTTTGTTGTGGAATAATTATACTTTTTTGTGTAATAAACCTATCACTATTTTTTAAAAATTAACGGCACAACTCATCAAGCTGAAATTTTCTCTGAAGGCAGATGGTAATGACTTCTACTTGTAGAAAAAATTTCAGGCCAATCTGATGTTTGTTGTTTGAGATAGAGTGATTTCCCCGTTTTACGTTTGTTGTGGAATAATTATACTTTTTTGTGTAATAAACCTATCACTATTTTTTAAAAATTAACGGCACAACTCATCAAGCTGAAATTTTCTCTGAAGGCAGATGGTAATGACTTCTACTTGTAGAAAAAATTTCAGGCCAATCTGATGTTTGTTGTTTGAGATAGAGTGATTTCCCCGTTTTACGTTTGTTGTGGAAAATTTATACTTTTTTGTGTAATAAACCTATCAATATTTTTTAAAAAATAACGGCACAACTCATCAAGCTGAAATTTTTACAGCAGGCAGCTGGTAATGACTTCTACTTGTAGAAAAAATTTCAGGCCAATCTGATGTTTGTTGTTTGAGATAGAGTGATTTCCCCGTTTTACGTTTGTTGTGGAATAATTATACTTTTTTGTGTAATAAACCTATAACTATTTTTTAAAAATTAACGGCACAACTCATGAAGCTGAAATTTTCTCTGAAGGCAGATGGTAATGACTTCTACTTGAAGAAAAAATTTCAGGCCAATCTGACGGTTGGGGTTAGAGATAGAGTGATTTCCCCGGTTTACTTTTGTTGTGGAAAACATTAATTGAAGATTTTTAACAAAAGAAAAGCAGTATTCATATAGGACATTAAAAACATCTCGGATTGTTGGTTGTTCTTAGTAACGTTCAACCTGCTTGCAAACGGGGTGATCGGGTTTAGAATCGAAAAAAAAAAATCGGCGTGGAAACTAACTTATTAAAAAGGGGAAGCCTGGCTCAAAGTTTCCCCATGAGACACGGCAATGAGTCTTAGCACCTGAAATCTGATGTCTGTGTTAGGGAATCTGAACTTTTTTTTTGTTTTTTTTTTTTTTTTTTTTTTGCGCTTTGTAGTGACTACTCCATAATGGTTGAGTTTGCAATAATTTCTACTTGTAGAAACAATTTCAGGCCAATCTGATGTTTGTTGTTTGAGATAGAGTGATTTCCTCGTTTTACGTTTGTTGTGGAATAATTATACTTTTTTGTGTAATAAACCTATCACTATTTTTTAAAAATTAACGGCACAACTCATCAAGCTGAAATTTTCTCTGAAGGCAGATGGTAATGACTTCTACTTGTAGAAAAAATTTCAGGCCAATCTGATGTTTGTTGTTTGAGATAGAGTGATTTCCCCGTTTTACGTTTGTTGTGGAAAATTTATACTTTTTTGTGTAATAAACCTATCAATATTTTTAAAAAAATAACGGCACAACTCATCAAGCTGAAATTTTTACAGCAGGCAGTTGGTAATGACTTCTACTTGTAGAAAAAATTTCAGGCCAATCTGATGTTTGTTGTTTGAGATAGAGTGATTTCCCCGTTTTACGTTTGTTGTGGAAAATTTATACTTTTTTGTGTAATAAACTTATCAATATTTTTAAAAAAATAACGGCACAACTCATCAAGCTGAAATTTTCTCTGAAGGCAGATGGCAATGACTTCTACTTGTAGAAAAAATTTCAGGCCAATCTGATGTTTGTTGTTTGAGATAGAGTGATTTCCCCGTTTTACGTTTGTTGTGGAAAATTTATACTTTTTTGTGTAATAAACCTATCAATATTTTTTAAAAAATAACGGCACAACTCATCAAGCTGAAATTTTTACAGCAGGCAGTTGGTAATGACTTCTACTTGTAGAAAAAATTTCAGGCCAATCTGATGTTTGTTGTTTGAGATAGAGTGATTTCCCCGTTTTACGTTTGTTGTGGAATAATTATACTTTTTTGTGTAATAAACCTATCACTATTTTTTAAAAATTAACGGCACAACTCATCAAGCTGAAATTTTCTCTGAAGGCAGATGGTAATGACTTCTACTTGTAGAAAAAATTTCAGGCCAATCTGATGTTTGTTGTTTGAGATAGAGTGATTTCCCCGTTTTACGTTTGTTGTGGAAAATTTATACTTTTTTGTGTAATAAACCTATCAATATTTTTTAAAAAATAACGGCACAGCTCATCAAGCTGAAATTTTCTCTGAAGGCAGATGGTAATGACTTCTACTTGTAGAAAAAATTTCAGGCCAATCTGATGTTTGTTGTTTGAGATAGAGTGATTTCCCCGTTTTACGTTTGTTGTGGAAAATTTATACTTTTTTGTGTAATAAACCTATCAATATTTTTTAAAAAATAACGGCACAGCTCATCAAGCTGAAATTTTCTCTGAAGGCAGATGGTAATGACTTCTACTTGTAGAAAAAATTTCAGGCCAATCTGATGTTTGTTGTTTGAGATAGAGTGATTTCCCCGTTTTACGTTTGTTGTGGAAAATTTATACTTTTTTGTGTAATAAACCTATCAATATTTTTTAAAAAATAACGGCACAGCTCATCAAGCTGAAATTTTCTCTGAAGGCAGATGGTAATGACTTCTACTTGTAGAAAAAAATTCAGGCCAATCTGATGTTTGTTGTTTGAGATAGAGTGATTTCCCCGTTTTACGTTTGTTGTGGAAAATTTATACTTTTTTGTGTAATAAACCTATCAATATTTTTTAAAAAATAACGGCACAACTCATCAAGCTGAAATTTTTACAGCAGGCAGTTGGTAATGACTTCTACTTGTAGAAAAAATTTCAGGCCAATCTGATGTTTGTTGTTTGAGATAGAGTGATTTCCCCGTTTTACGTTTGTTGTGGAAAATTTATACTTTTTTGTGTAATAAACCTATCAATATTTTTTAAAAAATAACGGCACAACTCATCAAGCTGAAATTTTTACAGCAGGCAGTTGGTAATGACTTCTACTTGTAGAAAAAATTTCAGGCCAATCTGATGTTTGTTGTTTGAGATAGAGTGATTTCCCCGTTTTACGTTTGTTGTGGAAAATTTATACTTTTTTGTGTAATAAACTTATCAATATTTTTAAAAAAATAACGGCACAACTCATCAAGCTGAAATTTTTACAGCAGGCAGTTGGTAATGACTTCTACTTGTAGAAAAAATTTCAGGCCAATCTGATGTTTGTTGTTTGAGATAGAGTGATTTCCCCGTTTTACGTTTGTTGTGGAAAATTTATACTTTTTTGTGTAATAAACCTATCAATATTTTTTAAAAAATAACGGCACAACTCATCAAGCTGAAATTTTTACAGCAGGCAGTTGGTAATGACTTCTACTTGTAGAAAAAATTTCAGGCCAATCTGATGTTTGTTGTTTGAGATAGAGTGATTTCCCCGTTTTACGTTTGTTGTGGAATAATTATACTTTTTTGTGTAATAAACCTATCACTATTTTTTAAAAATTAACGGCACAACTCATCAAGCTGAAATTTTCTCTGAAGGCAGATGGTAATGACTTCTACTTGTAGAAAAAATTTCAGGCCAATCTGATGTTTGTTGTTTGAGATAGAGTGATTTCCCCGTTTTACGTTTGTTGTGGAAAATTTATACTTTTTTGTGTAATAAACCTATCAATATTTTTTAAAAAATAACGGCACAGCTCATCAAGCTGAAATTTTCTCTGAAGGCAGATGGTAATGACTTCTACTTGTAGAAAAAATTTCAGGCCAATCTGATGTTTGTTGTTTGAGATAGAGTGATTTCCCCGTTTTACGTTTGTTGTGGAAAATTTATACTTTTTTGTGTAATAAACCTATCAATATTTTTTAAAAAATAACGGCACAGCTCATCAAGCTGAAATTTTCTCTGAAGGCAGATGGTAATGACTTCTACTTGTAGAAAAAATTTCAGGCCAATCTGATGTTTGTTGTTTGAGATAGAGTGATTTCCCCGTTTTACGTTTGTTGTGGAATAATTATACTTTTTTGTGTAATAAACCTATCACTATTTTTTAAAAATTAACGGCACAACTCATCAAGCTGAAATTTTTACAGTAGGCAGTTGGTAATGACTTCTACTTGTAGAAAAAATTTCAGGCCAATCTGACGGTTGGGGTTAGAGATAGAGTGATTTCCCCGGTTTACTTTTGTTGTGGAAAACATTAATTGAAGATTTTTAACAAAAGAAAAGCAGTATTCATATAGGACATTAAAAACATCTCGGATTGTTGGTTGTTCTTAGTAACGTTCAACCTGCTTGCAAACGGGGTGATCGGGTTTAGAATCGAAAAAAAAAATCGGCGTGGAAACTAACTTATTAAAAAGGGGAAGCCTGGCTCAAAGTTTCCCCATGTGACACGGCAATGAGTCTTAGCACCTGAAATCTGATGTCTGTGTTAGGGAATCTGAACTTTTTTTTTGTTTTTTTTTTTTTTTTTTTTTTTTTTGCGCTTTGTAGTGACTACTCCATAATGGTTGAGTTTGCAATAATTTCTACTTGTAGAAACAATTTCAGGCCAATCTGAAGGTTGGGGTTAGAGATAGAGCGATTTGCCTGTTTTACTCTTGTGTAATAAATCTATTACGATTTTTTAAATAAACGGCGCAACTTATCAAGCCGAAATTTTCACAGAAGGCAGTTGGTAATGACTTCTACTTGTAGAAAAAATTTCAGGCCAATCTGATGTTTGTTGTTTGAGATAGAGTGATTTCCCCGTTTTACGTTTGTTGTGGAATAATTATACTTTTTTGTGTAATAAACCTATCACTATTTTTTAAAAATTAACGGCGCAACTCATCAAGCTGAAATTTTCTCTGAAGGCAGATGGTAATGACTTCTACTTGTAGAAAAAATTTCAGGCCAATCTGATGTTTGTTGTTTGAGATAGAGTGATTTCCCCGTTTTACGTTTGTTGTGGAAAATTTATACTTTTTTGTGTAATAAACCTATCAATATTTTTTAAAAAATAACGGCACAGCTCATCAAGCTGAAATTTTCTCTGAAGGCAGATGGTAATGACTTCTACTTGTAGAAAAAATTTCAGGCCAATCTGATGTTTGTTGTTTGAGATAGAGTGATTTCCCCGTTTTACTTTTGTTGTGGAAAATTTATACTTTTTTGTGTAATAAACCTATCAATATTTTTTAAAAAATAACGGCACAGCTCATCAAGCTGAAATTTTCTCTGAAGGCAGATGGTAATGACTTCTACTTGTAGAAAAAATTTCAGGCCAATCTGATGTTTGTTGTTTGAGATAGAGTGATTTCCCCGTTTTACGTTTGTTGTGGAATAATTATACTTTTTTGTGTAATAAACCTATCACTATTTTTTAAAAATTAACGGCACAACTCATCAAGCTGAAATTTTTACAGTAGGCAGTTGGTAATGACTTCTACTTGTAGAAAAAATTTCAGGCCAATCTGACGGTTGGGGTTAGAGATAGAGTGATTTCCCCGGTTTACTTTTGTTGTGGAAAACATTAATTGAAGATTTTTAACAAAAGAAAAGCAGTATTCATATAGGACATTAAAAACATCTCGGATTGTTGGTTGTTCTTAGTAACGTTCAACCTGCTTGCAAACGGGGTGATCGGGTTTAGAATCGAAAAAAAAATCGGCGTGGAAACTAACTTATTAAAAAGGGGAAGCCTGGCTCAAAGTTTCCCCATGAGACACGGCAATGAGTCTTAGCACCTGAAATCTGATGTCTGTGTTAGAGAATCTGAACTTTTTTTTTGTTTTTTTTTTTTTTTTTTTTTTTTTTTTTTTTTTTGCGCTTTGTAGTGACTACTCCATAATGGTTGAGTTTGCAATAATTTCTACTTGTAGAAACAATTTCAGGCCAATCTGAAGGTTGGGGTTAGAGATAGAGCGATTTGCCTGTTTTACTCTTGTGTAATAAATCTATTACGATTTTTTAAATAAACGGCGCAACTTATCAAGCCGAAATTTTCACAGAAGGCAGTTGGTAATGACTTCTACTTGTAGAAAAAATTTCAGGCCAATCTGATGTTTGTTGTTTGAGATAGAGTGATTTCCCCGTTTTACGTTTGTTGTGGAATAATTATACTTTTTTGTGTAATAAACCTATCACTATTTTTTAAAAATTAACGGCACAACTCATCAAGCTGAAATTTTCTCTGAAGGCAGATGGTAATGACTTCTACTTGTAGAAAAAATTTCAGGCCAATCTGATGTTTGTTGTTTGAGATAGAGTGATTTCCCCGTTTTACGTTTGTTGTGGAATAATTATACTTTTTTGTGTAATAAACCTATCACTATTTTTTTAAAATTAACGGCACAACTCATCAAGCTGAAATTTTCTCTGAAGGCAGATGGTAATGACTTCTACTTGTAGAAAAAAATTCAGGCCAATCTGATGTTTGTTGTTTGAGATAGAGTGATTTCCCCGTTTTACGTTTGTTGTGGAAAATTTATACTTTTTTGTGTAATAAACCTATCAATATTTTTTAAAAAATAACGGCACAACTCATCAAGCTGAAATTTTTACAGCAGGCAGTTGGTAATGACTTCTACTTGTAGAAAAAATTTCAGGCCAATCTGATGTTTGTTGTTTGAGATAGAGTGATTTCCCCGTTTTACGTTTGTTGTGGAATAATTATACTTTTTTGTGTAATAAACCTATCACTATTTTTTAAAAATTAACGGCACAGCTCATCAAGCTGAAATTTTCTCTGAAGGCAGATGGTAATGACTTCTACTTGTAGAAAAAATTTCAGGCTAATCTGATGTTTGTTGTTTGAGATAGAGTGATTTCCCCGTTTTACGTTTGTTGTGGAATAATTATACTTTTTTGTGTAATAAACCTATCAATATTTTTTAAAAATTAACGGCACAACTCATCAAGCTGAAATTTTCTCTGAAGGCAGATGGTAATGACTTCTACTTGTAGAAAAAATTTCAGGCCAATCTGATGTTTGTTGTTTGAGATAGAGTGATTTCCCCGTTTTACGTTTGTTGTGGAATAATTATACTTTTTTGTGTAATAAACCTATCACTATTTTTTAAAAATTAACGGCACAACTCATCAAGCTGAAATTTTTACAGTAGGCAGTTGGTAATGACTTCTACTTGTAGAAAAAATTTCAGGCCAATCTGACGGTTGGGGTTAGAGATAGAGTGATTTCCCCGGTTTACTTTTGTTGTGGAAAACATTAATTGAAGATTTTTAACAAAAGAAAAGCAGTATTCATATAGGACATTAAAAACATCTCGGATTGTTGGTTGTTCTTAGTAACGTTCAACCTGCTTGCAAACGGGGTGATCGGGTTTAGAATCGAAAAAAAAATCGGCGTGGAAACTAACTTATTAAAAAGGGGAAGCCTGGCTCAAAGTTTCCACATGAGACACGGCAATGAGTCTTAGCACCTGAAATCTGATGTCTGTGTTAGAGAATCTGAACTTTTTTTTTTCTTTTTTTTTTTTTTTTTTTTTTTTTTTTGCGCTTTGTAGTGACTACTCCATAATGGTTGAGTTTGCAATAATTTCTACTTGTAGAAACAATTTCAGGCCAATCTGAAGGTTGGGGTTAGAGATAGAGCGATTTGCCTGTTTTACTCTTGTGTAATAAATCTATTACAATTTTTTTAAATAAACGGCGCAACTTATCAAGCCGAAATTTTCACAGAAGGCAGTTGGTAATGACTTCTACTTGTAGAAAAAATTTCAGGCCAATCTGATGTTTGTTGTTTGACATAGAGTGATTTCCCCGTTTTACGTTTGTTGTGGAATAATTATACTTTTTTGTGTAATAAACCTATCACTATTTTTTAAAAATTAACGGCACAGTTTATCAAGCTGAAATTTTCACAGAAGGCAGTTGGTAATGACTTCTACTTGTAGAAAAAAATTCAGGCCAATCTGATGTTTGTTGTTTGAGATAGAGTGATTTCCCCGTTTTACGTTTGTTGTGGAAAATTTATACTTTTTTGTGTAATAAACCTATCAATATTTTTTAAAAAATAACGGCACAGTTTATCAAGCTGAAATTTTCACAGAAGGCAGATGGTAATGACTTCTACTTGTAGAAAAAATTTCAGGCCAATCTGATGTTTGTTGTTTGAGATAGAGTGATTTCCCCGTTTTACGTTTGTTGTGGAATAATTATACTTTTTTGTGTAATAAACCTATCACTATTTTTTAAAAATTAACGGCACAACTCATCAAGCTGAAATTTTCTCTGAAGGCAGATGGTAATGACTTCTACTTGTAGAAAAAATTTCAGGCCAATCTGATGTTTGTTGTTTGAGATAGAGTGATTTCCCCGTTTTACGTTTGTTGTGGAATAATTATACTTTTTTGTGTAATAAACCTATCACTATTTTTTAAAAATTAACGGCACAACTCATCAAGCTGAAATTTTCTCTGAAGGCAGATGGTAATGACTTCTACTTGTAGAAAAAATTTCAGGCCAATCTGATGTTTGTTGTTTGAGATAGAGTGATTTCCCCGTTTTACGTTTGTTGTGGAAAATTTATACTTTTTTGTGTAATAAACCTATCAATATTTTTTAAAAAATAACGGCACAACTCATCAAGCTGAAATTTTTACAGCAGGCAGCTGGTAATGACTTCTACTTGTAGAAAAAATTTCAGGCCAATCTGATGTTTGTTGTTTGAGATAGAGTGATTTCCCCGTTTTACGTTTGTTGTGGAATAATTATACTTTTTTGTGTAATAAACCTATAACTATTTTTTAAAAATTAACGGCACAACTCATGAAGCTGAAATTTTCTCTGAAGGCAGATGGTAATGACTTCTACTTGAAGAAAAAATTTCAGGCCAATCTGACGGTTGGGGTTAGAGATAGAGTGATTTCCCCGGTTTACTTTTGTTGTGGAAAACATTAATTGAAGATTTTTAACAAAAGAAAAGCAGTATTCATATAGGACATTAAAAACATCTCGGATTGTTGGTTGTTCTTAGTAACGTTCAACCTGCTTGCAAACGGGGTGATCGGGTTTAGAATCGAAAAAAAAAAATCGGCGTGGAAACTAACTTATTAAAAAGGGGAAGCCTGGCTCAAAGTTTCCCCATGAGACACGGCAATGAGTCTTAGCACCTGAAATCTGATGTCTGTGTTAGGGAATCTGAACTTTTTTTTTGTTTTTTTTTTTTTTTTTTTTGCGCTTTGTAGTGACTACTCCATAATGGTTGAGTTTGCAATAATTTCTACTTGTAGAAACAATTTCAGGCCAATCTGATGTTTGTTGTTTGAGATAGAGTGATTTCCTCGTTTTACGTTTGTTGTGGAATAATTATACTTTTTTGTGTAATAAACCTATCACTATTTTTTAAAAATTAACGGCACAACTCATCAAGCTGAAATTTTCTCTGAAGGCAGATGGTAATGACTTCTACTTGTAGAAAAAATTTCAGGCCAATCTGATGTTTGTTGTTTGAGATAGAGTGATTTCCCCGTTTTACGTTTGTTGTGGAAAATTTATACTTTTTTGTGTAATAAACCTATCAATATTTTTAAAAAAATAACGGCACAACTCATCAAGCTGAAATTTTTACAGCAGGCAGTTGGTAATGACTTCTACTTGTAGAAAAAATTTCAGGCCAATCTGATGTTTGTTGTTTGAGATAGAGTGATTTCCCCGTTTTACGTTTGTTGTGGAAAATTTATACTTTTTTGTGTAATAAACTTATCAATATTTTTAAAAAAATAACGGCACAACTCATCAAGCTGAAATTTTCTCTGAAGGCAGATGGCAATGACTTCTACTTGTAGAAAAAATTTCAGGCCAATCTGATGTTTGTTGTTTGAGATAGAGTGATTTCCCCGTTTTACGTTTGTTGTGGAAAATTTATACTTTTTTGTGTAATAAACCTATCAATATTTTTTAAAAAATAACGGCACAACTCATCAAGCTGAAATTTTTACAGCAGGCAGTTGGTAATGACTTCTACTTGTAGAAAAAATTTCAGGCCAATCTGATGTTTGTTGTTTGAGATAGAGTGATTTCCCCGTTTTACGTTTGTTGTGGAATAATTATACTTTTTTGTGTAATAAACCTATCACTATTTTTTAAAAATTAACGGCACAACTCATCAAGCTGAAATTTTCTCTGAAGGCAGATGGTAATGACTTCTACTTGTAGAAAAAATTTCAGGCCAATCTGATGTTTGTTGTTTGAGATAGAGTGATTTCCCCGTTTTACGTTTGTTGTGGAAAATTTATACTTTTTTGTGTAATAAACCTATCAATATTTTTTAAAAAATAACGGCACAGCTCATCAAGCTGAAATTTTCTCTGAAGGCAGATGGTAATGACTTCTACTTGTAGAAAAAATTTCAGGCCAATCTGATGTTTGTTGTTTGAGATAGAGTGATTTCCCCGTTTTACGTTTGTTGTGGAAAATTTATACTTTTTTGTGTAATAAACCTATCAATATTTTTTAAAAAATAACGGCACAGCTCATCAAGCTGAAATTTTCTCTGAAGGCAGATGGTAATGACTTCTACTTGTAGAAAAAATTTCAGGCCAATCTGATGTTTGTTGTTTGAGATAGAGTGATTTCCCCGTTTTACGTTTGTTGTGGAAAATTTATACTTTTTTGTGTAATAAACCTATCAATATTTTTTAAAAAATAACGGCACAGCTCATCAAGCTGAAATTTTCTCTGAAGGCAGATGGTAATGACTTCTACTTGTAGAAAAAAATTCAGGCCAATCTGATGTTTGTTGTTTGAGATAGAGTGATTTCCCCGTTTTACGTTTGTTGTGGAAAATTTATACTTTTTTGTGTAATAAACCTATCAATATTTTTTAAAAAATAACGGCACAACTCATCAAGCTGAAATTTTTACAGCAGGCAGTTGGTAATGACTTCTACTTGTAGAAAAAATTTCAGGCCAATCTGATGTTTGTTGTTTGAGATAGAGTGATTTCCCCGTTTTACGTTTGTTGTGGAAAATTTATACTTTTTTGTGTAATAAACCTATCAATATTTTTTAAAAAATAACGGCACAACTCATCAAGCTGAAATTTTTACAGCAGGCAGTTGGTAATGACTTCTACTTGTAGAAAAAATTTCAGGCCAATCTGATGTTTGTTGTTTGAGATAGAGTGATTTCCCCGTTTTACGTTTGTTGTGGAAAATTTATACTTTTTTGTGTAATAAACTTATCAATATTTTTAAAAAAATAACGGCACAACTCATCAAGCTGAAATTTTCTCTGAAGGCAGATGGCAATGACTTCTACTTGTAGAAAAAATTTCAGGCCAATCTGATGTTTGTTGTTTGAGATAGAGTGATTTCCCCGTTTTACGTTTGTTGTGGAAAATTTATACTTTTTTGTGTAATAAACCTATCAATATTTTTTAAAAAATAACGGCACAACTCATCAAGCTGAAATTTTTACAGCAGGCAGTTGGTAATGACTTCTACTTGTAGAAAAAATTTCAGGCCAATCTGATGTTTGTTGTTTGAGATAGAGTGATTTCCCCGTTTTACGTTTGTTGTGGAATAATTATACTTTTTTGTGTAATAAACCTATCACTATTTTTTAAAAATTAACGGCACAACTCATCAAGCTGAAATTTTCTCTGAAGGCAGATGGTAATGACTTCTACTTGTAGAAAAAATTTCAGGCCAATCTGATGTTTGTTGTTTGAGATAGAGTGATTTCCCCGTTTTACGTTTGTTGTGGAAAATTTATACTTTTTTGTGTAATAAACCTATCAATATTTTTTAAAAAATAACGGCACAGCTCATCAAGCTGAAATTTTCTCTGAAGGCAGATGGTAATGACTTCTACTTGTAGAAAAAATTTCAGGCCAATCTGATGTTTGTTGTTTGAGATAGAGTGATTTCCCCGTTTTACGTTTGTTGTGGAAAATTTATACTTTTTTGTGTAATAAACCTATCAATATTTTTTAAAAAATAACGGCACAGCTCATCAAGCTGAAATTTTCTCTGAAGGCAGATGGTAATGACTTCTACTTGTAGAAAAAATTTCAGGCCAATCTGATGTTTGTTGTTTGAGATAGAGTGATTTCCCCGTTTTACGTTTGTTGTGGAATAATTATACTTTTTTGTGTAATAAACCTATCACTATTTTTTAAAAATTAACGGCACAACTCATCAAGCTGAAATTTTTACAGTAGGCAGTTGGTAATGACTTCTACTTGTAGAAAAAATTTCAGGCCAATCTGACGGTTGGGGTTAGAGATAGAGTGATTTCCCCGGTTTACTTTTGTTGTGGAAAACATTAATTGAAGATTTTTAACAAAAGAAAAGCAGTATTCATATAGGACATTAAAAACATCTCGGATTGTTGGTTGTTCTTAGTAACGTTCAACCTGCTTGCAAACGGGGTGATCGGGTTTAGAATCGAAAAAAAAAATCGGCGTGGAAACTAACTTATTAAAAAGGGGAAGCCTGGCTCAAAGTTTCCCCATGTGACACGGCAATGAGTCTTAGCACCTGAAATCTGATGTCTGTGTTAGGGAATCTGAACTTTTTTTTTGTTTTTTTTTTTTTTTTTTTTTTTTTTTGCGCTTTGTAGTGACTACTCCATAATGGTTGAGTTTGCAATAATTTCTACTTGTAGAAACAATTTCAGGCCAATCTGAAGGTTGGGGTTAGAGATAGAGCGATTTGCCTGTTTTACTCTTGTGTAATAAATCTATTACGATTTTTTAAATAAACGGCGCAACTTATCAAGCCGAAATTTTCACAGAAGGCAGTTGGTAATGACTTCTACTTGTAGAAAAAATTTCAGGCCAATCTGATGTTTGTTGTTTGAGATAGAGTGATTTCCCCGTTTTACGTTTGTTGTGGAATAATTATACTTTTTTGTGTAATAAACCTATCACTATTTTTTAAAAATTAACGGCGCAACTCATCAAGCTGAAATTTTCTCTGAAGGCAGATGGTAATGACTTCTACTTGTAGAAAAAATTTCAGGCCAATCTGATGTTTGTTGTTTGAGATAGAGTGATTTCCCCGTTTTACGTTTGTTGTGGAAAATTTATACTTTTTTGTGTAATAAACCTATCAATATTTTTTAAAAAATAACGGCACAGCTCATCAAGCTGAAATTTTCTCTGAAGGCAGATGGTAATGACTTCTACTTGTAGAAAAAATTTCAGGCCAATCTGATGTTTGTTGTTTGAGATAGAGTGATTTCCCCGTTTTACTTTTGTTGTGGAAAATTTATACTTTTTTGTGTAATAAACCTATCAATATTTTTTAAAAAATAACGGCACAGCTCATCAAGCTGAAATTTTCTCTGAAGGCAGATGGTAATGACTTCTACTTGTAGAAAAAATTTCAGGCCAATCTGATGTTTGTTGTTTGAGATAGAGTGATTTCCCCGTTTTACGTTTGTTGTGGAATAATTATACTTTTTTGTGTAATAAACCTATCACTATTTTTTAAAAATTAACGGCACAACTCATCAAGCTGAAATTTTTACAGTAGGCAGTTGGTAATGACTTCTACTTGTAGAAAAAATTTCAGGCCAATCTGACGGTTGGGGTTAGAGATAGAGTGATTTCCCCGGTTTACTTTTGTTGTGGAAAACATTAATTGAAGATTTTTAACAAAAGAAAAGCAGTATTCATATAGGACATTAAAAACATCTCGGATTGTTGGTTGTTCTTAGTAACGTTCAACCTGCTTGCAAACGGGGTGATCGGGTTTAGAATCGAAAAAAAAATCGGCGTGGAAACTAACTTATTAAAAAGGGGAAGCCTGGCTCAAAGTTTCCCCATGAGACACGGCAATGAGTCTTAGCACCTGAAATCTGATGTCTGTGTTAGAGAATCTGAACTTTTTTTTTGTTTTTTTTTTTTTTTTTTTTTTTTTTTTTTTGCGCTTTGTAGTGACTACTCCATAATGGTTGAGTTTGCAATAATTTCTACTTGTAGAAACAATTTCAGGCCAATCTGAAGGTTGGGGTTAGAGATAGAGCGATTTGCCTGTTTTACTCTTGTGTAATAAATCTATTACGATTTTTTAAATAAACGGCGCAACTTATCAAGCCGAAATTTTCACAGAAGGCAGTTGGTAATGACTTCTACTTGTAGAAAAAATTTCAGGCCAATCTGATGTTTGTTGTTTGAGATAGAGTGATTTCCCCGTTTTACGTTTGTTGTGGAATAATTATACTTTTTTGTGTAATAAACCTATCACTATTTTTTAAAAATTAACGGCACAACTCATCAAGCTGAAATTTTCTCTGAAGGCAGATGGTAATGACTTCTACTTGTAGAAAAAATTTCAGGCCAATCTGATGTTTGTTGTTTGAGATAGAGTGATTTCCCCGTTTTACGTTTGTTGTGGAATAATTATACTTTTTTGTGTAATAAACCTATCACTATTTTTTTAAAATTAACGGCACAACTCATCAAGCTGAAATTTTCTCTGAAGGCAGATGGTAATGACTTCTACTTGTAGAAAAAAATTCAGGCCAATCTGATGTTTGTTGTTTGAGATAGAGTGATTTCCCCGTTTTACGTTTGTTGTGGAAAATTTATACTTTTTTGTGTAATAAACCTATCAATATTTTTTAAAAAATAACGGCACAACTCATCAAGCTGAAATTTTTACAGCAGGCAGTTGGTAATGACTTCTACTTGTAGAAAAAATTTCAGGCCAATCTGATGTTTGTTGTTTGAGATAGAGTGATTTCCCCGTTTTACGTTTGTTGTGGAATAATTATACTTTTTTGTGTAATAAACCTATCACTATTTTTTAAAAATTAACGGCACAACTCATCAAGCTGAAATTTTTACAGTAGGCAGTTGGTAATGACTTCTACTTGTAGAAAAAATTTCAGGCCAATCTGACGGTTGGGGTTAGAGATAGAGTGATTTCCCCGGTTTACTTTTGTTGTGGAAAACATTAATTGAAGATTTTTAACAAAAGAAAAGCAGTATTCATATAGGACATTAAAAACATCTCGGATTGTTGGTTATTCTTAGTAACGTTCAACCTGCTTGCAAACGGGGTGATCGGGTTTAGAATCGAAAAAAAAAATCGGCGTGGAAACTAACTTATTAAAAAGGGGAAGCCTGGCTCAAAGTTTCCCCATGAGACACGGCAATGAGTCTTAGCACCTGAAATCTGATGTCTGTGTTAGGGAATCTGAACTTTTTTTTTGTTTTTTTTTTTTTTTTTTTTTTTTTTGCGCTTTGTAGTGACTACTCCATAATGGTTGAGTTTGCAATAATTTCTACTTGTAGAAACAATTTCAGGCCAATCTGAAGGTTGGGGTTAGAGATAGAGCGATTTGCCTGTTTTACTCTTGTGTAATAAATCTATTACGATTTTTTTTAAATAAACGGCGCAACTTATCAAGCCGAAACTTTCACAGAACGCAGTTGGTAATGACTTCTACTTGTAGAAAAAATTTCAGGCCAATCTGATGTTTGTTGTTTGAGATAGAGTGATTTCCCCGTTTTACGTTTGTTGTGGAATAATTATACTTTTTTGTGTAATAAACCTATCACTATTTTTTAAAAATTAACGGCACAGTTTATCAAGCTGAAATTTTCACAGAAGGCAGTTGGTAATGACTTCTACTTGTAGAAAAAAAATTCAGGCCAATCTGATGTTTGTTGTTTGAGATAGAGTGATTTCCCCGTTTTACGTTTGTTGTGGAAAATTTATACTTTTTTGTGTAATAAACCTATCAATATTTTTTAAAAAATAACGGCACAACTCATCAAGCTGAAATTTTCTCTGAAGGCAGATGGTAATGACTTCTACTTGTAGAAAAAATTTCAGGCCAATCTGATGTTTGTTGTTTGAGATAGAGTGATTTCCCCGTTTTACGTTTGTTGTGGAATAATTATACTTTTTTGTGTAATAAACCTATCACTATTTTTTAAAAATTAACGGCGCAACTCATCAAGCTGAAATTTTCTCTGAAGGCAGATGGTAATGACTTCTACTTGTAGAAAAAATTTCAGGCCAATCTGATGTTTGTTGTTTGAGATAGAGTGATTTCCCCGTTTTACGTTTGTTGTGGAAAATTTATACTTTTTTGTGTAATAAACCTATCAATATTTTTTAAAAAATAACGGCACAACTCATCAAGCTGAAATTTTTACAGCAGGCAGTTGGTAATGACTTCTACTTGTAGAAAAAATTTCAGGCCAATCTGATGTTTGTTGTTTGAGATAGAGTGATTTCCCCGTTTTACGTTTGTTGTGGAATAATTATACTTTTTTGTGTAATAAACCTATCACTATTTTTTTTTAAATTAACGGCACAACTCATCAAGCTGAAACTTTCTCTGAAGGCAGATGGTTATGACTTCTACTTGTAGAAAAAATTTCAGGCCAATCTGATGTTTGTTGTTTGAGATAGAGTGATTTCCCCGTTTTACGTTTGTTGTGGAAAATTTATACTTTTTTGTGTAATAAACCTATCAATATTTTTTAAAAAATAACGGCACAGCTCATCAAGCTGAAATTTTCTCTGAAGGCAGATGGTAATGACTTCTACTTGTAGAAAAAATTTCAGGCCAATCTGATGTTTGTTGTTTGAGATAGAGTGATTTCCCCGTTTTACGTTTGTTGTGGAATAATTATACTTTTTTGTGTAATAAACCTATCACTATTTTTTAAAAATTAACGGCACAACTCATCAAGCTGAAATTTTTACAGTAGGCAGTTGGTAATGACTTCTACTTGTAGAAAAAATTTCAGGCCAATCTGACGGTTGGGGTTAGAGATAGAGTGATTTCCCCGGTTTACTTTTGTTGTGGAAAACATTAATTGAAGATTTTTAACAAAAGAAAAGCAGTATTCATATAGGACATTAAAAACATCTCGGATTGTTGGTTGTTCTTAGTAACGTTCAACCTGCTTGCAAACGGGGTGATCGGGTTTAGAATCGAAAAAAAAATCGGCGTGGAAACTAACTTATTAAAAAGGGGAAGCCTGGCTCAAAGTTTCCCCATGAGACACGGCAATGAGTCTTAGCACCTGAAATCTGATGTCTGTGTTAGGGAATCTGAACTTTTTTTTTTGTTTTTTTTTTTTTTTTTTTTTTTTTTTGCGCTTTGTAGTGACTACTCCATAATGGTTGAGTTTGCAATAATTTCTACTTGTAGAAACAATTTCAGGCCAATCTGAAGGTTGGGGTTAGAGATAGAGCGATTTGCCTGTTTTACTCTTGTGTAATAAATCTATTACGATTTTTTAAATAAACGGCGCAACTTATCAAGCCGAAATTTTCACAGAAGGCAGTTGGTAATGACTTCTACTTGTAGAAAAAATTTCAGGCCAATCTGATGTTTGTTGTTTGAGATAGAGTGATTTCCCCGTTTTACGTTTGTTGTGGAATAATTATACTTTTTTGTGTAATAAACCTATCACTATTTTTTAAAAATTAACGGCGCAACTCATCAAGCTGAAATTTTCTCTGAAGGCAGATGGTAATGACTTCTACTTGTAGAAAAAATTTCAGGCCAATCTGATGTTTGTTGTTTGAGATAGAGTGATTTCCCCGTTTTACGTTTGTTGTGGAAAATTTATACTTTTTTGTGTAATAAACCTATCAATATTTTTTAAAAACTAACGGCACAGCTCATCAAGCTGAAATTTTCTCTGAAGGCAGATGGTAATGACTTCTACTTGTAGAAAAAATTTCAGGCCAATCTGATGTTTGTTGTTTGAGATAGAGTGATTTCCCCGTTTTACGTTTGTTGTGGAATAATTATACTTTTTTGTGTAATATACCTATCAATATTTTTTAAAAAATAACGGCACAACTCATCAAGCTGAAATTTTTACAGCAGGCAGTTGGTAATGACTTCTACTTGTAGAAAAAATTTCAGGCCAATCTGATGTTTGTTGTTTGAGATAGAGTGATTTCCCCGTTTTACGTTTGTTGTGGAATAATTATACTTTTTTGTGTAATAAACCTATCACTATTTTTTAAAAATTAACGGCACAACTCATCAAGCTGAAATTTTCTCTGAAGGCAGATGGTAACGACTTCTACTTGTAGAAAAAATTTCAGGCTAATCTGATGTTTGTTGTTTGAGATAGAGTGATTTCCCCGTTTTACGTTTGTTGTGGAATAATTATACTTTTTTGTGTAATAAACCTATCACTATTTTTTAAAAATTAACGGCACAACTCATCAAGCTGAAATTTTTACAGTAGGCAGTTGGTAATGACTTCTACTTGTAGAAAAAATTTCAGGCCAATCTGACGGTTGGGGTTAGAGATAGAGTGATTTCCCCGGTTTACTTTTGTTGTGGAAAACATTAATTGAAGATTTTTAACAAAAGAAAAGCAGTATTCATATAGGACATTAAAAACATCTCGGATTGTTGGTTGTTCTTAGTAACGTTCAACCTGCTTGCAAACGGGGTGATCGGGTTTAGAATCGAAAAAAAAATCGGCGTGGAAACTAACTTATTAAAAAGGGGAAGCCTGGCTCAAAGTTTCCCCATGAGACACGGCAATGAGTCTTAGCACCTGAAATCTGATGTCTGTGTTAGGGAATCTGAACTTTTTTTTTGTTTTTTTTTTTTTTTTTTTTTTTTTTTGCGCTTTGTAGTGACTACTCCATAATGGTTGAGTTTGCAATAATTTCTACTTGTAGAAACAATTTCAGGCCAATCTGAAGGTTGGGGTTAGAGATAGAGCGATTTGCCTGTTTTACTCTTGTGTAATAAATCTATTACGATTTTTTAAATAAACGGCGCAACTTATCAAGCCGAAATTTTCACAGAAGGCAGTTGGTAATGACTTCTACTTGTAGAAAAAATTTCAGGCCAATCTGATGTTTGTTGTTTGAGATAGAGTGATTTCCCCGTTTTACGTTTGTTGTGGAATAATTATACTTTTTTGTGTAATAAACCTATCACTATTTTTTAAAAATTAACGGCGCAACTCATCAAGCTGAAATTTTCTCTGAAGGCAGATGGTAATGACTTCTACTTGTAGAAAAAATTTCAGGCCAATCTGATGTTTGTTGTTTGAGATAGAGTGATTTCCCCGTTTTACGTTTGTTGTGGAAAATTTATACTTTTTTGTGTAATAAACCTATCAATATTTTTTAAAAAATAACGGCACAGCTCATCAAGCTGAAATTTTCTCTGAAGGCAGATGGTAATGACTTCTACTTGTAGAAAAAATTTCAGGCCAATCTGATGTTTGTTGTTTGAGATAGAGTGATTTCCCCGTTTTACGTTTGTTGTGGAAAATTTATACTTTTTTGTGTAATAAACCTATCAATATTTTTTAAAAAATAACGGCACAGCTCATCAAGCTGAAATTTTCTCTGAAGGCAGATGGTAATGACTTCTACTTGTAGAAAAAATTTCAGGCCAATCTGATGTTTGTTGTTTGAGATAGAGTGATTTCCCCGTTTTACGTTTGTTGTGGAATAATTATACTTTTTTGTGTAATAAACCTATCACTATTTTTTAAAAATTAACGGCACAACTCATCAAGCTGAAATTTTTACAGTAGGCAGTTGGTAATGACTTCTACTTGTAGAAAAAATTTCAGGCCAATCTGATGTTTGTTGTTTGAGATAGAGTGATTTCCCCGTTTTACGTTTGTTGTGGAAAATTTATACTTTTTTTGTAATAAACCTATCAATATTTTTTAAAAAATAACGGCACAGCTCATCAAGCTGAAATTTTCTCTGAAGGCAGATGGTAATGACTTCTACTTGTAGAAAAAATTTCAGGCCAATCTGATGTTTGTTGTTTGAGATAGAGTGATTTCCCCGTTTTACGTTTGTTGTGGAATAATTATACTTTTTTGTGTAATAAACCTATCACTATTTTTTAAAAATTAACGGCACAACTCATCAAGCTGAAATTTTTACAGTAGGCAGTTGGTAATGACTTCTACTTGTAGAAAAAATTTCAGGCCAATCTGACGGTTGGGGTTAGAGATAGAGTGATTTCCCCGGTTTACTTTTGTTGTGGAAAACATTAATTGAAGATTTTTAACAAAAGAAAAGCAGTATTCATATAGGACATTAAAAACATCTCGGATTGTTGGTTATTCTTAGTAACGTTCAACCTGCTTGCAAACGGGGTGATCGGGTTTAGAATCGAAAAAAAAAATCGGCGTGGAAACTAACTTATTAAAAAGGGGAAGCCTGGCTCAAAGTTTCCCCATGAGACACGGCAATGAGTCTTAGCACCTGAAATCTGATGTCTGTGTTAGGGAATCTGAACTTTTTTTTTGTTTTTTTTTTTTTTTTTTTTTTTTTTGCACTTTGTAGTGACTACTCCATAATGGTTGAGTTTGCAATAATTTCTACTTGTAGAAACAATTTCAGGCCAATCTGAAGGTTGGGGTTAGAGATAGAGCGATTTGCCTGTTTTACTCTTGTGTAATAAATCTATTACGATTTTTTTTAAATAAACGGCGCAACTTATCAAGCCGAAACTTTCACAGAACGCAGTTGGTAATGACTTCTACTTGTAGAAAAAATTTCAGGCCAATCTGATGTTTGTTGTTTGAGATAGAGTGATTTCCCCGTTTTACGTTTGTTGTGGAATAATTATACTTTTTTGTGTAATAAACCTATCACTATTTTTTAAAAATTAACGGCACAGTTTATCAAGCTGAAATTTTCACAGAAGGCAGTTGGTAATGACTTCTACTTGTAGAAAAAAAATTCAGGCCAATCTGATGTTTGTTGTTTGAGATAGAGTGATTTCCCCGTTTTACGTTTGTTGTGGAAAATTTATACTTTTTTGTGTAATAAACCTATCAATATTTTTTAAAAAATAACGGCACAACTCATCAAGCTGAAATTTTCTCTGAAGGCAGATGGTAATGACTTCTACTTGTAGAAAAAATTTCAGGCCAATCTGATGTTTGTTGTTTGAGATAGAGTGATTTCCCCGTTTTACGTTTGTTGTGGAATAATTATACTTTTTTGTGTAATAAACCTATCACTATTTTTTAAAAATTAACGGCGCAACTCATCAAGCTGAAATTTTCTCTGAAGGCAGATGGTAATGACTTCTACTTGTAGAAAAAATTTCAGGCCAATCTGATGTTTGTTGTTTGAGATAGAGTGATTTCCCCGTTTTACGTTTGTTGTGGAAAATTTATACTTTTTTGTGTAATAAACCTATCAATATTTTTTAAAAAATAACGGCACAACTCATCAAGCTGAAATTTTTACAGCAGGCAGTTGGTAATGACTTCTACTTGTAGAAAAAATTTCAGGCCAATCTGATGTTTGTTGTTTGAGATAGAGTGATTTCCCCGTTTTACGTTTGTTGTGGAATAATTATACTTTTTTGTGTAATAAACCTATCACTATTTTTTAAAAATTAACGGCACAACTCATGAAGCTGAAATTTTCTCTGAAGGCAGATGGTTATGACTTCTACTTGTAGAAAAAATTTCAGGCCAATCTGATGTTTGTTGTTTGAGATAGAGTGATTTCCCCGTTTTACGTTTGTTGTGGAAAATTTATACTTTTTTGTGTAATAAACCTATCAATATTTTTTAAAAAATAACGGCACAGCTCATCAAGCTGAAATTTTCTCTGAAGGCAGATGGTAATGACTTCTACTTGTAGAAAAAATTTCAGGCCAATCTGATGTTTGTTGTTTGAGATAGAGTGATTTCCCCGTTTTACGTTTGTTGTGGAATAATTATACTTTTTTGTGTAATAAACCTATCAATATTTTTTAAAAAAATAACGGCACAGCTCATCAAGCTGAAATTTTTACAGTAGGCAGTTGGTAATGACTTCTACTTGTAGAAAAAATTTCAGGCCAATCTGACGGTTGGGGTTAGAGATAGAGTGATTTCCCCGGTTTACTTTTGTTGTGGAAAACATTAATTGAAGATTTTTAACAAAAGAAAAGCAGTATTCATATAGGACATTAAAAACATCTCGGATTGTTGGTTGTTCTTAGTAACGTTCAACCTGCTTGCAAACGGGGTGATCGGGTTTAGAATCGAAAAAAAATCGGCGTGGAAACTAACTTATTAAAAAGGGGAAGCCTGGCTCAAAGTTTCCCCATGAGACACGGCAATGAGTCTTAGCACCTGAAATCTGATGTCTGTGTTAGGGAATCTGAACTTTTTTTTTTTTTTTTTTTTTTTTGCGCTTTGTAGTGACTACTCCATAATGGTTGAGTTTGCAATAATTTCTACTTGTAGAAACAATTTCAGGCCAATCTGAGGGTTGGGGTTAGAGATAGAGCGATTTGCCTGTTTTACTCTTGTGTAATAAATCTATTACGATTTTTTTAAATAAACGGCGCAACTTATCAAGCCGAAATTTTCACAGAAGGCAGTTGGTAATGACTTCTACTTGTAGAAAAAATTTCAGGCCAATCTGATGTTTGTTGTTTGAGATAGAGTGATTTCCCCGTTTTACGTTTGTTGTGGAATAATTATACTTTTTTGTGTAATAAACCTATCACTATTTTTTTTAAATTAACGGCACAGTTTATCAAACTGAAATTTTCACAGAAGGCAGTTGGTAATGACTTCTACTTGTAGAAAAAAATTCAGGCCAATCTGATGTTTGTTGTTTGAGATAGAGTGATTTCCCCGTTTTACGTTTGTTGTGGAAAATTTATACTTTTTTGTGTAATAAACCTATCAATATTTTTTAAAAAATAACGGCACAACTCATCAAGCTGAAATTTTCTCTGAAGGCAGATGGTTATGACTTCTACTTGTAGAAAAAATTTCAGGCCAATCTGATGTTTGTTGTTTGAGATAGAGTGATTTCCCCGTTTTACGTTTGTTGTGGAATAATTATACTTTTTTGTGTAATAAACCTATCACTATTTTTTAAAAATTAACGGCGCAACTCATCAAGCTGAAATTTTCTCTGAAGGTAGATGGTAATGACTTCTACTTGTAGAAAAAATTTCAGGCCAATCTGATGTTTGTTGTTTGAGATAGAGTGATTTCCCCGTTTTACGTTTGTTGTGGAATAATTATACTTTTTTGTGTAATAAACCTATCACTATTTTTTAAAAATTAACGGCACAACTCATCAAGCTGAAATTTTCTCTGAAGGCAGATGGTAATGACTTCTACTTGTAGAAAAAATTCAGGCCAATCTGATGTTTGTTGTTTGAGATAGAGTGATTTCCCCGTTTTACGTTTGTTGTGGAATAATTATACTTTTTTGTGTAATAAACCTATCACTATTTTTTAAAAATTAACGGCACAACTCATCAAGCTGAAATTTTCTCTGAAGGCAGATGGTAATGACTTCTACTTGTAGAAAAAAATTCAGGCCAATCTGATGTTTGTTGTTTGAGATAGAGTGATTTCCCCGTTTTACGTTTGTTGTGGAAAATTTATACTTTTTTGTGTAATAAACCTATCAATATTTTTTAAAAAATAACGGCACAACTCATCAAGCTGAAATTTTTACAGCAGGCAGTTGGTAATGACTTCTACTTGTAGAAAAAATTTCAGGCCAATCTGATGTTTGTTGTTTGAGGTAGAGTGATTTCCCCGTTTTACGTTTGTTGTGGAATAATTATACTTTTTTGTGTAATAAACCTATCACTATTTTTTAAAAATAAACGGCACAACTCATGAAGCTGAAATTTTCTCTGAAGGCAGATGGTAATGACTTCTACTTGTAGAAAAAATTTCAGGCCAATCTGATGTTTGTTGTTTGAGATAGAGTGATTTCCCCGTTTTACGTTTGTTGTGGAAAATTTATACTTTTTTGTGTAATAAACCTATCAATATTTTTTAAAAAATAACGGCACAGCTCATCAAGCTGAAATTTTCTCTGAAGGCAGATGGTAATGACTTCTACTTGTAGAAAAAATTTCAGGCCAATCTGATGTTTGTTGTTTGAGATAGAGTGATTTCCCCGTTTTACGTTTGTTGTGGAATAATTATACTTTTTTGTGTAATAAACCTATCACTATTTTTTAAAAATTAACGGCACAACTCATCAAGCTGAAATTTTTACAGTAGGCAGTTGGTAATGACTTCTACTTGAAGAAAAAATTTCAGGCCAATCTGACGGTTGGGGTTAGAGATAGAGTGATTTCCCCGGTTTACTTTTGTTGTGGAAAACATTAATTGAAGATTTTTAACAAAAGAAAAGCAGTATTCATATAGGACATTAAAAACATCTCGGATTGTTGGTTGTTCTTAGTAACGTTCAACCTGCTTGCAAACGGGGTGATCGGGTTTAGAATCGAAAAAAAAATCGGCGTGGAAACTAACTTATTAAAAAGGGGAAGCCTGGCTCAAAGTTTCCCCATGAGACACGGCAATGAGTCTTACCACCTGAAATCTGATGTCTGTGTTAGAGAATCTGAACTTTTTTTTTTTTTTTTTTTTTTTGCGCTTTGTAGTGACTACTCCATAATGGTTGAGTTTGCAATAATTTCTACTTGTAGAAACAATTTCAGGCCAATCTGAAGGTTGGGGTTAGAGATAGAGCGATTTGCCTGTTTTACTCTTGTGTAATAAATCTATTACGATTTTTTTAAATAAACGGCGCAACTTATCAAGCCGAAATTTTCACAGAAGGCAGTTGGTAATGACTTCTACTTGTAGAAAAAAATTCAGGCCAATCTGATGTTTGTTGTTTGAGATAGAGTGATTTCCCCGTTTTACGTTTGTTGTGGAAAATTTATACTTTTTTGTGTAATAAACCTATCAATATTTTTTAAAAAATAACGGCACAACTCATCAAGCTGAAATTTTCTCTGAAGGCAGATGGCAATGACTTCTACTTGTAGAAAAAATTTCAGGCCAATCTGATGTTTGTTGTTTGAGATAGAGTGATTTCCCCGTTTTACGTTTGTTGTGGAATAATTATACTTTTTTGTGTAATAAACCTATCACTATTTTTTAAAAATTAACGGCGCAACTCATCAAGCTGAAATTTTCTCTGAAGGCAGATGGTAATGACTTCTACTTGTAGAAAAAATTTCAGGCCAATCTGATGTTTGTTGTTTGAGATAGAGTGATTTCCCCGTTTTACGTTTGTTGTGGAATAATTATACTTTTTTGTGTAATAAACCTATCACTATTTTTTAAAAATTAACGGCACAGCTCATCAAGCTGAAATTTTCTCTGAAGGCAGATGGTAATGACTTCTACTTGTAGAAAAAAAATTCAGGCCAATCTGATGTTTGTTGTTTGAGATAGAGTGATTTCCCCGTTTTACGTTTGTTGTGGAAAATTTATACTTTTTTGTGTAATAAACCTATCAATATTTTTTAAAAAATAACGGCACAACTCATCAAGCTGAAATTTTTACAGCAGGCAGTTGGTAATGACTTCTACTTGTAGAAAAAATTTCAGGCCAATCTGATGTTTGTTGTTTGAGATAGAGTGATTTCCCCGTTTTACGTTTGTTGTGGAATAATTATACTTTTTTGTGTAATAAACCTATCACTATTTTTTAAAAATTAACGGCACAACTCATCAAGCTGAAATTTTCTCTGAAGGCAGATGGTAATGACTTCTACTTGTAGAAAAAATTTCAGGCCAATCTGATGTTTGTTGTTTGAGATAGAGTGATTTCCCCGTTTTACGTTTGTTGTGGAAAATTTATACTTTTTTGTGTAATAAACCTATCAATATTTTTTAAAAAATAACGGCACAGCTCATCAAGCTGAAATTTTCTCTGAAGGCAGATGGTAATGACTTCTACTTGTAGAAAAAATTTCAGGCCAATCTGATGTTTGTTGTTTGAGATAGAGTGATTTCCCCGTTTTACGTTTGTTGTGGAAAATTTATACTTTTTTGTGTAATAAACCTATCAATATTTTTTAAAAAATAACGGCACAGCTCATCAAGCTGAAATTTTCTCTGAAGGCAGATGGTAATGACTTCTACTTGTAGAAAAAATTTCAGGCCAATCTGATGTTTGTTGTTTGAGATAGAGTGATTTCCCCGTTTTACGTTTGTTGTGGAATAATTATACTTTTTTGTGTAATAAAACTATCACTATTTTTTAAAAATTAACGGCACAACTCATCAAGCTGAAATTTTTACAGTAGGCAGTTGGTAATGACTTCTACTTGTAGAAAAAATTTCAGGCCAATCTGACGGTTGGGGTTAGAGATAGAGTGATTTCCCGGGTTTACTTTTGTTGTGGAAAACATTAATTGAAGATTTTTAACAAAAGAAAAGCAGTATTCATATAGGACATTAAAAACATCTCGGATTGTTGGTTGTTCTTAGTAACGTTCAACCTGCTTGCAAACGGGGTGATCGGGTTTAGAATCGAAAAAAAAATCGGCGTGGAAACTAACTTATTAAAAAGGGGAAGCCTGGCTCAAAGTTTCCCCATGGGACACGGCAATGAGTCTTAGCACCTGAAATCTGATGTCTGTGTTAGGGAATCTGAACTTTTTTTTTTTTTTTTTTTTTTTTTTTTTTTTTTTTTTTTTTTTTTTTTTTTTTTTTTTTGCGCTTTGTAGTGACTACTCCATAATGGTTGAGTTTGCAATAATTTCTACTTGTAGAAACAATTTCAGGCCAATCTGAAGGTTGGGGTTAGAGATAGAGCGATTTGCCTGTTTTACTCTTGTGTAATAAATCTATTACGATTTTTTTAAATAAACGGCGCAACTTATCAAGCCGAAATTTTCACAGAAGGCAGTTGGTAATGACTTCTACTTGTAGAAAAAATTTCAGGCCAATCTGATGTTTGTTGTTTGAGATAGAGTGATTTCCCCGTTTTACGTTTGTTGTGGAATAATTATACTTTTTTGTGTAATAAACCTATCACTATTTTTTAAAAATTAACGGCACAGTTTATCAAGCTGAAATTTTCACAGAAGGCAGTTGGTTATGACTTCTACTTGTAGAAAAAAATTCAGGCCAATCTGATGTTTGTTGTTTGAGATAGAGTGATTTCCCCGTTTTACGTTTGTTGTGGAAAATTTATACTTTTTTGTGTAATAAACCTATCAATATTTTTTAAAAAATAACGGCACAACTCATCAAGCTGAAATTTTTACAGTAGGCAGTTGGTAATGACTTCTACTTGTAGAAAAAATTTCAGGCCAATCTGATGTTTGTTGTTTGAGATAGAGTGATTTCCCCGTTTTACGTTTGTTGTGGAAAATTTATACTTTTTTGTGTAATAAACCTATCAATATTTTTTAAAAAATAACGGCACAACTCATCAAGCTGAAATTTTCTCTGAAGGCAGATGGTAATGACTTCTACTTGTAGAAAAAATTTCAGGCCAATCTGATGTTTGTTGTTTGAGATAGAGTGATTTCCCCGTTTTACGTTTGTTGTGGAAAATTTATACTTTTTTGTGTAATAAACCTATCAATATTTTTTAAAAAATAACGGCACAACTCATCAAGCTGAAATTTTCTCTGAAGGTAGATGGCAATGACTTCTACTTGTAGAAAAAATTTCAGGCCAATCTGATGTTTGTTGTTTGAGATAGAGTGATTTCCCCGTTTTACGTTTGTTGTGGAATAATTATACTTTTTTGTGTAATAAACCTATCACTATTTTTTAAAAATTAACGGCACAACTCATCAAGCTGAAATTTTCTCTGAAGGCAGATGGTAATGACTTCTACTTGTAGAAAAAATTTCAGGCCAATCTGATGTTTGTTGTTTGAGATAGAGTGATTTCCCCGTTTTACGTTTGTTGTGGAATAATTATACTTTTTTGTGTAATAAACCTATCACTATTTTTTAAAAATTAACGGCACAGCTCATCAAGCTGAAATTTTCTCTGAAGGCAGATGGTAATGACTTCTACTTGTAGAAAAAATTTCAGGCCAATCTGATGTTTGTTGTTTGAGATAGAGTGATTTCCCCGTTTTACGTTTGTTGTGGAATAATTATACTTTTTTGTGTAATAAACCTATCACTATTTTTTAAAAATTAACGGCACAACTCATCAAGCTGAAATTTTCTCTGAAGGCAGATGATAATGACTTCTACTTGTAGAAAAAATTTCAGGCCAATCTGATGTTTGTTGTTTGAGATAGAGTGATTTCCCCGTTTTACGTTTGTTGTGGAAAATTTATACTTTTTTGTGTAATAAACCTATCAATATTTTTTAAAAAATAACGGCACAACTCATCAAGCTGAAATTTTTACAGCAGGCAGTTGGTAATGACTTCTACTTGTAGAAAAAATTTCAGGCCAATCTGATGTTTGTTGTTTGAGATAGAGTGATTTCCCCGTTTTACGTTTGTTGTGGAATAATTATACTTTTTTGTGTAATAAACCTATCACTATTTTTTAAAAATTAACGGCACAGCTCATCAAGCTGAAATTTTCTCTGAAGGCAGATGGTAATGACTTCTACTTGTAGAAAAAATTTCAGGCTAATCTGATGTTTGTTGTTTGAGATAGAGTGATTTCCCCGTTTTACGTTTGTTGTGGAATAATTATACTTTTTTGTGTAATAAACCTATCACTATTTTTTAAAAATTAACGGCACAACTCATCAAGCTGAAATTTTCTCTGAAGGCAGATGGTAATGACTTCTACTTGTAGAAAAAATTTCAGGCCAATCTGATGTTTGTTGTTTGAGATAGAGTGATTTCCCCGTTTTACGTTTGTTGTGGAAAATTTATACTTTTTTGTGTAATAAACCTATCAATATTTTTTAAAAAATAACGGCACAGCTCATCAAGCTGAAATTTTCTCTGAAGGCAGATGGTCATGACTTCTACTTGTAGAAAAAATTTCAGGCCAATCTGATGTTTGTTGTTTGAGATAGAGTGATTTCCCCGTTTTACGTTTGTTGTGGAAAATTTATACTTTTTTGTGTAATAAACCTATCAATATTTTTTAAAAAATAACGGCACAGCTCATCAAGCTGAAATTTTCTCTGAAGGCAGATGGTAATGACTTCTACTTGTAGAAAAAATTTCAGGCCAATCTGATGTTTGTTGTTTGAGATAGAGTGATTTCCCCGTTTTACGTTTGTTGTGGAATAATTATACTTTTTTGTGTAATAAACCTATCACTATTTTTTTTAAATTAACGGCACAACTCATCAAGCTGAAATTTTTACAGTAGGCAGTTGGTAATGACTTCTACTTGTAGAAAAAATTTCAGGCCAATCTGACGGTTGGGGTTAGAGATAGAGTGATTTCCACGGTTTACTTTTGTTGTGGAAAACATTAATTGAAGATTTTTAACAAAAGAAAAGCAGTATTCATATAGGACATTAAAAACATCTCGGATTGTTGGTTGTTCTTAGTAACGTTCAACCTGCTTGCAAACGGGGTGATCGGGTTTAGAATCGAAAAAAAAAATCGGCGTGGAAACTAACTTATTAAAAAGGGGAAGCCTGGCTCAAAGTTTCCCCATGTGACACGGCAATGAGTCTTAGCACCTGAAATCTGATGTCTGTGTTAGAGAATCTGAACTTTTTTTTTTCTTTTTTTTTTTTTTTTTTTTTTTTTGCGCTTTGTAGTGACTACTCCATAATGGTTGAGTTTGCAATAATTTCTACTTGTAGAAACAATTTCAGGCCAATCTGAAGGTTGGGGTTAGAGATAGAGCGATTTGCCTGTTTTACTCTTGTGTAATAAATCTATTACGATTTTTTTAAATAAACGGCGCAACTTATCAAGCCGAAATTTTCACAGAAGGCAGTTGGTAATGACTTCTACTTGTAGAAAAAAATTCAGGCCAATCTGATGTTTGTTGTTTGAGATAGAGTGATTTCCCCGTTTTACGTTTGTTGTGGAAAATTTATACTTTTTTGTGTAATAAACCTATCAATATTTTTTAAAAAATAACGGCACAACTCATCAAGCTGAAATTTTCTCTGAAGGCAGATGGTAATGACTTCTACTTGTAGAAAAAATTTCAGGCCAATCTGATGTTTGTTGTTTGAGATAGAGTGATTTCCCCGTTTTACGTTTGTTGTGGAATAATTATACTTTTTTGTGTAATAAACCTATCACTATTTTTTAAAAATTAACGGCGCAACTCATCAAGCTGAAATTTTCTCTGAAGGCAGATGGTAATGACTTCTACTTGTAGAAAAAATTTCAGGCCAATCTGATGTTTGTTGTTTGAGATAGAGTGATTTCCCCGTTTTACGTTTGTTGTGGAAAATTTATACTTTTTTGTGTAATAAACCTATCAATATTTTTTAAAAAATAACGGCACAACTCATCAAGCTGAAATTTTTACAGCAGGCAGTTGGTAATGACTTCTACTTGTAGAAAAAATTTCAGGCCAATCTGATGTTTGTTGTTTGAGATAGAGTGATTTCCCCGTTTTACGTTTGTTGTGGAATAATTATACTTTTTTGTGTAATAAACCTATCACTATTTTTTAAAAATTAACGGCACAACTCATGAAGCTGAAATTTTCTCTGAAGGCAGATGGTTATGACTTCTACTTGTAGAAAAAATTTCAGGCCAATCTGATGTTTGTTGTTTGAGATAGAGTGATTTCCCCGTTTTACGTTTGTTGTGGAAAATTTATACTTTTTTGTGTAATAAACCTATCAATATTTTTTAAAAAATAACGGCACAGCTCATCAAGCTGAAATTTTCTCTGAAGGCAGATGGTAATGACTTCTACTTGTAGAAAAAATTTCAGGCCAATCTGATGTTTGTTGTTTGAGATAGAGTGATTTCCCCGTTTTACGTTTGTTGTGGAATAATTATACTTTTTTGTGTAATAAACCTATCAATATTTTTTAAAAAAATAACGGCACAGCTCATCAAGCTGAAATTTTTACAGTAGGCAGTTGGTAATGACTTCTACTTGTAGAAAAAATTTCAGGCCAATCTGACGGTTGGGGTTAGAGATAGAGTGATTTCCCCGGTTTACTTTTGTTGTGGAAAACATTAATTGAAGATTTTTAACAAAAGAAAAGCAGTATTCATATAGGACATTAAAAACATCTCGGATTGTTGGTTGTTCTTAGTAACGTTCAACCTGCTTGCAAACGGGGTGATCGGGTTTAGAATCGAAAAAAAATCGGCGTGGAAACTAACTTATTAAAAAGGGGAAGCCTGGCTCAAAGTTTCCCCATGAGACACGGCAATGAGTCTTAGCACCTGAAATCTGATGTCTGTGTTAGGGAATCTGAACTTTTTTTTTTTTTTTTTTTTTTTTGCGCTTTGTAGTGACTACTCCATAATGGTTGAGTTTGCAATAATTTCTACTTGTAGAAACAATTTCAGGCCAATCTGAGGGTTGGGGTTAGAGATAGAGCGATTTGCCTGTTTTACTCTTGTGTAATAAATCTATTACGATTTTTTTAAATAAACGGCGCAACTTATCAAGCCGAAATTTTCACAGAAGGCAGTTGGTAATGACTTCTACTTGTAGAAAAAATTTCAGGCCAATCTGATGTTTGTTGTTTGAGATAGAGTGATTTCCCCGTTTTACGTTTGTTGTGGAATAATTATACTTTTTTGTGTAATAAACCTATCACTATTTTTTTTAAATTAACGGCACAGTTTATCAAACTGAAATTTTCACAGAAGGCAGTTGGTAATGACTTCTACTTGTAGAAAAAAATTCAGGCCAATCTGATGTTTGTTGTTTGAGATAGAGTGATTTCCCCGTTTTACGTTTGTTGTGGAAAATTTATACTTTTTTGTGTAATAAACCTATCAATATTTTTTAAAAAATAACGGCACAACTCATCAAGCTGAAATTTTCTCTGAAGGCAGATGGTTATGACTTCTACTTGTAGAAAAAATTTCAGGCCAATCTGATGTTTGTTGTTTGAGATAGAGTGATTTCCCCGTTTTACGTTTGTTGTGGAATAATTATACTTTTTTGTGTAATAAACCTATCACTATTTTTTAAAAATTAACGGCGCAACTCATCAAGCTGAAATTTTCTCTGAAGGTAGATGGTAATGACTTCTACTTGTAGAAAAAATTTCAGGCCAATCTGATGTTTGTTGTTTGAGATAGAGTGATTTCCCCGTTTTACGTTTGTTGTGGAATAATTATACTTTTTTGTGTAATAAACCTATCACTATTTTTTAAAAATTAACGGCACAACTCATCAAGCTGAAATTTTCTCTGAAGGCAGATGGTAATGACTTCTACTTGTAGAAAAAATTCAGGCCAATCTGATGTTTGTTGTTTGAGATAGAGTGATTTCCCCGTTTTACGTTTGTTGTGGAATAATTATACTTTTTTGTGTAATAAACCTATCACTATTTTTTAAAAATTAACGGCACAACTCATCAAGCTGAAATTTTCTCTGAAGGCAGATGGTAATGACTTCTACTTGTAGAAAAAAATTCAGGCCAATCTGATGTTTGTTGTTTGAGATAGAGTGATTTCCCCGTTTTACGTTTGTTGTGGAAAATTTATACTTTTTTGTGTAATAAACCTATCAATATTTTTTAAAAAATAACGGCACAACTCATCAAGCTGAAATTTTTACAGCAGGCAGTTGGTAATGACTTCTACTTGTAGAAAAAATTTCAGGCCAATCTGATGTTTGTTGTTTGAGGTAGAGTGATTTCCCCGTTTTACGTTTGTTGTGGAATAATTATACTTTTTTGTGTAATAAACCTATCACTATTTTTTAAAAATAAACGGCACAACTCATGAAGCTGAAATTTTCTCTGAAGGCAGATGGTAATGACTTCTACTTGTAGAAAAAATTTCAGGCCAATCTGATGTTTGTTGTTTGAGATAGAGTGATTTCCCCGTTTTACGTTTGTTGTGGAAAATTTATACTTTTTTGTGTAATAAACCTATCAATATTTTTTAAAAAATAACGGCACAGCTCATCAAGCTGAAATTTTCTCTGAAGGCAGATGGTAATGACTTCTACTTGTAGAAAAAATTTCAGGCCAATCTGATGTTTGTTGTTTGAGATAGAGTGATTTCCCCGTTTTACGTTTGTTGTGGAATAATTATACTTTTTTGTGTAATAAACCTATCACTATTTTTTAAAAATTAACGGCACAACTCATCAAGCTGAAATTTTTACAGTAGGCAGTTGGTAATGACTTCTACTTGAAGAAAAAATTTCAGGCCAATCTGACGGTTGGGGTTAGAGATAGAGTGATTTCCCCGGTTTACTTTTGTTGTGGAAAACATTAATTGAAGATTTTTAACAAAAGAAAAGCAGTATTCATATAGGACATTAAAAACATCTCGGATTGTTGGTTGTTCTTAGTAACGTTCAACCTGCTTGCAAACGGGGTGATCGGGTTTAGAATCGAAAAAAAAATCGGCGTGGAAACTAACTTATTAAAAAGGGGAAGCCTGGCTCAAAGTTTCCCCATGAGACACGGCAATGAGTCTTACCACCTGAAATCTGATGTCTGTGTTAGAGAATCTGAACTTTTTTTTTTTTTTTTTTTTTTTTTTGCGCTTTGTAGTGACTACTCCATAATGGTTGAGTTTGCAATAATTTCTACTTGTAGAAACAATTTCAGGCCAATCTGAAGGTTGGGGTTAGAGATAGAGCGATTTGCCTGTTTTACTCTTGTGTAATAAATCTATTACGATTTTTTTAAATAAACGGCGCAACTTATCAAGCCGAAATTTTCACAGAAGGCAGTTGGTAATGACTTCTACTTGTAGAAAAAAATTCAGGCCAATCTGATGTTTGTTGTTTGAGATAGAGTGATTTCCCCGTTTTACGTTTGTTGTGGAAAATTTATACTTTTTTGTGTAATAAACCTATCAATATTTTTTAAAAAATAACGGCACAACTCATCAAGCTGAAATTTTCTCTGAAGGCAGATGGCAATGACTTCTACTTGTAGAAAAAATTTCAGGCCAATCTGATGTTTGTTGTTTGAGATAGAGTGATTTCCCCGTTTTACGTTTGTTGTGGAATAATTATACTTTTTTGTGTAATAAACCTATCACTATTTTTTAAAAATTAACGGCGCAACTCATCAAGCTGAAATTTTCTCTGAAGGCAGATGGTAATGACTTCTACTTGTAGAAAAAATTTCAGGCCAATCTGATGTTTGTTGTTTGAGATAGAGTGATTTCCCCGTTTTACGTTTGTTGTGGAATAATTATACTTTTTTGTGTAATAAACCTATCACTATTTTTTAAAAATTAACGGCACAGCTCATCAAGCTGAAATTTTCTCTGAAGGCAGATGGTAATGACTTCTACTTGTAGAAAAAATTTCAGGCCAATCTGATGTTTGTTGTTTGAGATAGAGTGATTTCCCCGTTTTACGTTTGTTGTGGAAAATTTATACTTTTTTGTGTAATAAACCTATCAATATTTTTTAAAAAATAACGGCACAACTCATCAAGCTGAAATTTTTACAGCAGGCAGTTGGTAATGACTTCTACTTGTAGAAAAAATTTCAGGCCAATCTGATGTTTGTTGTTTGAGATAGAGTGATTTCCCCGTTTTACGTTTGTTGTGGAATAATTATACTTTTTTGTGTAATAAACCTATCACTATTTTTTAAAAATTAACGGCACAACTCATCAAGCTGAAATTTTCTCTGAAGGCAGATGGTAATGACTTCTACTTGTAGAAAAAATTTCAGGCCAATCTGATGTTTGTTGTTTGAGATAGAGTGATTTCCCCGTTTTACGTTTGTTGTGGAAAATTTATACTTTTTTGTGTAATAAACCTATCAATATTTTTTAAAAAATAACGGCACAGCTCATCAAGCTGAAATTTTCTCTGAAGGCAGATGGTAATGACTTCTACTTGTAGAAAAAATTTCAGGCCAATCTGATGTTTGTTGTTTGAGATAGAGTGATTTCCCCGTTTTACGTTTGTTGTGGAAAATTTATACTTTTTTGTGTAATAAACCTATCAATATTTTTTAAAAAATAACGGCACAGCTCATCAAGCTGAAATTTTCTCTGAAGGCAGATGGTAATGACTTCTACTTGTAGAAAAAATTTCAGGCCAATCTGATGTTTGTTGTTTGAGATAGAGTGATTTCCCCGTTTTACGTTTGTTGTGGAATAATTATACTTTTTTGTGTAATAAAACTATCACTATTTTTTAAAAATTAACGGCACAACTCATCAAGCTGAAATTTTTACAGTAGGCAGTTGGTAATGACTTCTACTTGTAGAAAAAATTTCAGGCCAATCTGACGGTTGGGGTTAGAGATAGAGTGATTTCCCGGGTTTACTTTTGTTGTGGAAAACATTAATTGAAGATTTTTAACAAAAGAAAAGCAGTATTCATATAGGACATTAAAAACATCTCGGATTGTTGGTTGTTCTTAGTAACGTTCAACCTGCTTGCAAACGGGGTGATCGGGTTTAGAATCGAAAAAAAAATCGGCGTGGAAACTAACTTATTAAAAAGGGGAAGCCTGGCTCAAAGTTTCCCCATGGGACACGGCAATGAGTCTTAGCACCTGAAATCTGATGTCTGTGTTAGGGAATCTGAACTTTTTTTTTTTTTTTTTTTTTTTTTTTTTTTTTTTTTTTTTTTTTTTTTGCGCTTTGTAGTGACTACTCCATAATGGTTGAGTTTGCAATAATTTCTACTTGTAGAAACAATTTCAGGCCAATCTGAAGGTTGGGGTTAGAGATAGAGCGATTTGCCTGTTTTACTCTTGTGTAATAAATCTATTACGATTTTTTTAAATAAACGGCGCAACTTATCAAGCCGAAATTTTCACAGAAGGCAGTTGGTAATGACTTCTACTTGTAGAAAAAATTTCAGGCCAATCTGATGTTTGTTGTTTGAGATAGAGTGATTTCCCCGTTTTACGTTTGTTGTGGAATAATTATACTTTTTTGTGTAATAAACCTATCACTATTTTTTAAAAATTAACGGCACAGTTTATCAAGCTGAAATTTTCACAGAAGGCAGTTGGTTATGACTTCTACTTGTAGAAAAAAATTCAGGCCAATCTGATGTTTGTTGTTTGAGATAGAGTGATTTCCCCGTTTTACGTTTGTTGTGGAAAATTTATACTTTTTTGTGTAATAAACCTATCAATATTTTTTAAAAAATAACGGCACAACTCATCAAGCTGAAATTTTTACAGTAGGCAGTTGGTAATGACTTCTACTTGTAGAAAAAATTTCAGGCCAATCTGATGTTTGTTGTTTGAGATAGAGTGATTTCCCCGTTTTACGTTTGTTGTGGAAAATTTATACTTTTTTGTGTAATAAACCTATCAATATTTTTTAAAAAATAACGGCACAACTCATCAAGCTGAAATTTTCTCTGAAGGCAGATGGTAATGACTTCTACTTGTAGAAAAAATTTCAGGCCAATCTGATGTTTGTTGTTTGAGATAGAGTGATTTCCCCGTTTTACGTTTGTTGTGGAAAATTTATACTTTTTTGTGTAATAAACCTATCAATATTTTTTAAAAAATAACGGCACAACTCATCAAGCTGAAATTTTCTCTGAAGGTAGATGGCAATGACTTCTACTTGTAGAAAAAATTTCAGGCCAATCTGATGTTTGTTGTTTGAGATAGAGTGATTTCCCCGTTTTACGTTTGTTGTGGAATAATTATACTTTTTTGTGTAATAAACCTATCACTATTTTTTAAAAATTAACGGCACAACTCATCAAGCTGAAATTTTCTCTGAAGGCAGATGGTAATGACTTCTACTTGTAGAAAAAATTTCAGGCCAATCTGATGTTTGTTGTTTGAGATAGAGTGATTTCCCCGTTTTACGTTTGTTGTGGAATAATTATACTTTTTTGTGTAATAAACCTATCACTATTTTTTAAAAATTAACGGCACAGCTCATCAAGCTGAAATTTTCTCTGAAGGCAGATGGTAATGACTTCTACTTGTAGAAAAAATTTCAGGCCAATCTGATGTTTGTTGTTTGAGATAGAGTGATTTCCCCGTTTTACGTTTGTTGTGGAATAATTATACTTTTTTGTGTAATAAACCTATCACTATTTTTTAAAAATTAACGGCACAACTCATCAAGCTGAAATTTTCTCTGAAGGCAGATGATAATGACTTCTACTTGTAGAAAAAATTTCAGGCCAATCTGATGTTTGTTGTTTGAGATAGAGTGATTTCCCCGTTTTACGTTTGTTGTGGAAAATTTATACTTTTTTGTGTAATAAACCTATCAATATTTTTTAAAAAATAACGGCACAACTCATCAAGCTGAAATTTTTACAGCAGGCAGTTGGTAATGACTTCTACTTGTAGAAAAAATTTCAGGCCAATCTGATGTTTGTTGTTTGAGATAGAGTGATTTCCCCGTTTTACGTTTGTTGTGGAATAATTATACTTTTTTGTGTAATAAACCTATCACTATTTTTTAAAAATTAACGGCACAGCTCATCAAGCTGAAATTTTCTCTGAAGGCAGATGGTAATGACTTCTACTTGTAGAAAAAATTTCAGGCTAATCTGATGTTTGTTGTTTGAGATAGAGTGATTTCCCCGTTTTACGTTTGTTGTGGAATAATTATACTTTTTTGTGTAATAAACCTATCACTATTTTTTAAAAATTAACGGCACAACTCATCAAGCTGAAATTTTCTCTGAAGGCAGATGGTAATGACTTCTACTTGTAGAAAAAATTTCAGGCCAATCTGATGTTTGTTGTTTGAGATAGAGTGATTTCCCCGTTTTACGTTTGTTGTGGAAAATTTATACTTTTTTGTGTAATAAACCTATCAATATTTTTTAAAAAATAACGGCACAGCTCATCAAGCTGAAATTTTCTCTGAAGGCAGATGGTCATGACTTCTACTTGTAGAAAAAATTTCAGGCCAATCTGATGTTTGTTGTTTGAGATAGAGTGATTTCCCCGTTTTACGTTTGTTGTGGAAAATTTATACTTTTTTGTGTAATAAACCTATCAATATTTTTTAAAAAATAACGGCACAGCTCATCAAGCTGAAATTTTCTCTGAAGGCAGATGGTAATGACTTCTACTTGTAGAAAAAATTTCAGGCCAATCTGATGTTTGTTGTTTGAGATAGAGTGATTTCCCCGTTTTACGTTTGTTGTGGAATAATTATACTTTTTTGTGTAATAAACCTATCACTATTTTTTTTAAATTAACGGCACAACTCATCAAGCTGAAATTTTTACAGTAGGCAGTTGGTAATGACTTCTACTTGTAGAAAAAATTTCAGGCCAATCTGACGGTTGGGGTTAGAGATAGAGTGATTTCCACGGTTTACTTTTGTTGTGGAAAACATTAATTGAAGATTTTTAACAAAAGAAAAGCAGTATTCATATAGGACATTAAAAACATCTCGGATTGTTGGTTGTTCTTAGTAACGTTCAACCTGCTTGCAAACGGGGTGATCGGGTTTAGAATCGAAAAAAAAAATCGGCGTGGAAACTAACTTATTAAAAAGGGGAAGCCTGGCTCAAAGTTTCCCCATGTGACACGGCAATGAGTCTTAGCACCTGAAATCTGATGTCTGTGTTAGAGAATCTGAACTTTTTTTTTTCTTTTTTTTTTTTTTTTTTTTTTTTTTGCGCTTTGTAGTGACTACTCCATAATGGTTGAGTTTGCAATAATTTCTACTTGTAGAAACAATTTCAGGCCAATCTGAAGGTTGGGGTTAGAGATAGAGCGATTTGCCTGTTTTACTCTTGTGTAATAAATCTATTACGATTTTTTTAAATAAACGGCGCAACTTATCAAGCCGAAATTTTCACAGAAGGCAGTTGGTAATGACTTCTACTTGTAGAAAAAAATTCAGGCCAATCTGATGTTTGTTGTTTGAGATAGAGTGATTTCCCCGTTTTACGTTTGTTGTGGAAAATTTATACTTTTTTGTGTAATAAACCTATCAATATTTTTTAAAAAATAACGGCACAACTCATCAAGCTGAAATTTTCTCTGAAGGCAGATGGTTATGACTTCTACTTGTAGAAAAAATTTCAGGCCAATCTGATGTTTGTTGTTTGAGATAGAGTGATTTCCCCGTTTTACGTTTGTTGTGGAATAATTATACTTTTTTGTGTAATAAACCTATCACTATTTTTTAAAAATTAACGGCGCAACTCATCAAGCTGAAATTTTCTCTGAAGGCAGATGGTAATGACTTCTACTTGTAGAAAAAATTTCAGGCCAATCTGATGTTTGTTGTTTGAGATAGAGTGATTTCCCCGTTTTACGTTTGTTGTGGAATAATTATACTTTTTTGTGTAATAAACCTATCACTATTTTTTAAAAATTAACGGCACAACTCATCAAGCTGAAATTTTCTCTGAAGGCAGATGGTAATGACTTCTACTTGTAGAAAAAATTCAGGCCAATCTGATGTTTGTTGTTTGAGATAGAGTGATTTCCCCGTTTTACGTTTGTTGTGGAATAATTATACTTTTTTGTGTAATAAACCTATCACTATTTTTTAAAAATTAACGGCACAACTCATCAAGCTAAAATTTTCTCTGAAGGCAGATGGTAATGACTTCTACTTGTAGAAAAAAATTCAGGCCAATCTGATGTTTGTTGTTTGAGATAGAGTGATTTCCCCGTTTTACGTTTGTTGTGGAAAATTTATACTTTTTTGTGTAATAAACCTATCAATATTTTTTAAAAAATAACGGCACAACTCATCAAGCTGAAATTTTTACAGCAGGCAGTTGGTAATGACTTCTACTTGTAGAAAAAATTTCAGGCCAATCTGATGTTTGTTGTTTGAGATAGAGTGATTTCCCCGTTTTACGTTTGTTGTGGAATAATTATACTTTTTTGTGTAATAAACCTATCACTATTTTTTAAAAATTAACGGCACAACTCATGAAGCTGAAATTTTCTCTGAAGGCAGATGGTAATGACTTCTACTTGTAGAAAAAATTTCAGGCCAATCTGATGTTTGTTGTTTGAGATAGAGTGATTTCCCCGTTTTACGTTTGTTGTGGAATAATTATACTTTTTTGTGTAATAAACCTATCACTATTTTTTAAAAATTAACGGCACAGCTCATCAAGCTGAAATTTTCTCTGAAGGCAGATGGTAATGACTTCTACTTGTAGAAAAAATTTCAGGCCAATCTGATGTTTGTTGTTTGAGATAGAGTGATTTCCCCGTTTTACGTTTGTTGTGGAAAATTTATACTTTTTTGTGTAATAAACCTATCAATATTTTTTAAAAAATAACGGCACAACTCATCAAGCTGAAATTTTTACAGCAGGCAGTTGGTAATGACTTCTACTTGTAGAAAAAATTTCAGGCCAATCTGATGTTTGTTGTTTGAGATAGAGTGATTTCCCCGTTTTACGTTTGTTGTGGAATAATTATACTTTTTTGTGTAATAAACCTATCACTATTTTTTAAAAATTAACGGCACAACTCATCAAGCTGAAATTTTCTCTGAAGGCAGATGGTAATGACTTCTACTTGTAGAAAAAATTTCAGGCCAATCTGATGTTTGTTGTTTGAGATAGAGTGATTTCCCCGTTTTACGTTTGTTGTGGAAAATTTATACTTTTTTGTGTAATAAACCTATCAATATTTTTTAAAAAATAACGGCACAGCTCATCAAGCTGAAATTTTCTCTGAAGGCAGATGGTAATGACTTCTACTTGTAGAAAAAATTTCAGGCCAATCTGATGTTTGTTGTTTGAGATAGAGTGATTTCCCCGTTTTACGTTTGTTGTGGAAAATTTATACTTTTTTGTGTAATAAACTTATCAATATTTTTTAAAAAATAACGGCACAGCTCATCAAGCTGAAATTTTCTCTGAAGGCAGATGGTAATGACTTCTACTTGTAGAAAAAATTTCAGGCCAATCTGATGTTTGTTGTTTGAGATAGAGTGATTTCCCCGTTTTACGTTTGTTGTGGAATAATTATACTTTTTTGTGTAATAAAACTATCACTATTTTTTAAAAATTAACGGCACAACTCATCAAGCTGAAATTTTTACAGTAGGCAGTTGGTAATGACTTCTACTTGTAGAAAAAATTTCAGGCCAATCTGACGGTTGGGGTTAGAGATAGAGTGATTTCCCGGGTTTACTTTTGTTGTGGAAAACATTAATTGAAGATTTTTAACAAAAGAAAAGCAGTATTCATATAGGACATTAAAAACATCTCGGATTGTTGGTTGTTCTTAGTAACGTTCAACCTGCTTGCAAACGGGGTGATCGGGTTTAGAATCGAAAAAAAAATCGGCGTGGAAACTAACTTATTAAAAAGGGGAAGCCTGGCTCAAAGTTTCCCCATGGGACACGGCAATGAGTCTTAGCACCTGAAATCTGATGTCTGTGTTAGGGAATCTGAACTTTTTTTTTTTTTTTTTTTTTTTTTTTTTTTTTTTTTTTTTTTTTTTTTGCGCTTTGTAGTGACTACTCCATAATGGTTGAGTTTGCAATAATTTCTACTTGTAGAAACAATTTCAGGCCAATCTGAAGGTTGGGGTTAGAGATAGAGCGATTTGCCTGTTTTACTCTTGTGTAATAAATCTATTACGATTTTTTTAAATAAACGGCGCAACTTATCAAGCCGAAATTTTCACAGAAGGCAGTTGGTAATGACTTCTACTTGTAGAAAAAATTTCAGGCCAATCTGATGTTTGTTGTTTGAGATAGAGTGATTTCCCCGTTTTACGTTTGTTGTGGAATAATTATACTTTTTTGTGTAATAAACCTATCACTATTTTTTAAAAATTAACGGCACAGTTTATCAAGCTGAAATTTTCACAGAAGGCAGTTGGTTATGACTTCTACTTGTAGAAAAAAATTCAGGCCAATCTGATGTTTGTTGTTTGAGATAGAGTGATTTCCCCGTTTTACGTTTGTTGTGGAAAATTTATACTTTTTTGTGTAATAAACCTATCAATATTTTTTAAAAAATAACGGCACAACTCATCAAGCTGAAATTTTTACAGTAGGCAGTTGGTAATGACTTCTACTTGTAGAAAAAATTTCAGGCCAATCTGATGTTTGTTGTTTGAGATAGAGTGATTTCCCCGTTTTACGTTTGTTGTGGAAAATTTATACTTTTTTGTGTAATAAACCTATCAATATTTTTTAAAAAATAACGGCACAACTCATCAAGCTGAAATTTTCTCTGAAGGCAGATGGTAATGACTTCTACTTGTAGAAAAAATTTCAGGCCAATCTGATGTTTGTTGTTTGAGATAGAGTGATTTCCCCGTTTTACGTTTGTTGTGGAAAATTTATACTTTTTTGTGTAATAAACCTATCAATATTTTTTAAAAAATAACGGCACAACTCATCAAGCTGAAATTTTCTCTGAAGGCAGATGGCAATGACTTCTACTTGTAGAAAAAATTTCAGGCCAATCTGATGTTTGTTGTTTGAGATAGAGTGATTTCCCCGTTTTACGTTTGTTGTGGAATAATTATACTTTTTTGTGTAATAAACCTATCACTATTTTTTAAAAATTAACGGCACAACTCATCAAGCTGAAATTTTCTCTGAAGGCAGATGGTAATGACTTCTACTTGTAGAAAAAATTTCAGGCCAATCTGATGTTTGTTGTTTGAGATAGAGTGATTTCCCCGTTTTACGTTTGTTGTGGAATAATTATACTTTTTTGTGTAATAAACCTATCACTATTTTTTAAAAATTAACGGCACAGCTCATCAAGCTGAAATTTTCTCTGAAGGCAGATGGTAATGACTTCTACTTGTAGAAAAAATTTCAGGCCAATCTGATGTTTGTTGTTTGAGATAGAGTGATTTCCCCGTTTTACGTTTGTTGTGGAATAATTATACTTTTTTGTGTAATAAACCTATCACTATTTTTTAAAAATTAACGGCACAACTCATCAAGCTGAAATTTTCTCTGAAGGCAGATGGTAATGACTTCTACTTGTAGAAAAAATTTCAGGCCAATCTGATGTTTGTTGTTTGAGATAGAGTGATTTCCCCGTTTTACGTTTGTTGTGGAAAATTTATACTTTTTTGTGTAATAAACCTATCAATATTTTTTAAAAAATAACGGCACAACTCATCAAGCTGAAATTTTTACAGCAGGCAGTTGGTAATGACTTCTACTTGTAGAAAAAATTTCAGGCCAATCTGATGTTTGTTGTTTGAGATAGAGTGATTTCCCCGTTTTACGTTTGTTGTGGAATAATTATACTTTTTTGTGTAATAAACCTATCACTATTTTTTAAAAATTAACGGCACAGCTCATCAAGCTGAAATTTTCTCTGAAGGCAGATGGTAATGACTTCTACTTGTAGAAAAAATTTCAGGCTAATCTGATGTTTGTTGTTTGAGATAGAGTGATTTCCCCGTTTTACGTTTGTTGTGGAATAATTATACTTTTTTGTGTAATAAACCTATCACTATTTTTTAAAAATTAACGGCACAACTCATCAAGCTGAAATTTTCTCTGAAGGCAGATGGTAATGACTTCTACTTGTAGAAAAAATTTCAGGCCAATCTGATGTTTGTTGTTTGAGATAGAGTGATTTCCCCGTTTTACGTTTGTTGTGGAAAATTTATACTTTTTTGTGTAATAAACCTATCAATATTTTTTAAAAAATAACGGCACAGCTCATCAAGCTGAAATTTTCTCTGAAGGCAGATGGTCATGACTTCTACTTGTAGAAAAAATTTCAGGCCAATCTGATGTTTGTTGTTTGAGATAGAGTGATTTCCCCGTTTTACGTTTGTTGTGGAAAATTTATACTTTTTTGTGTAATAAACCTATCAATATTTTTTAAAAAATAACGGCACAGCTCATCAAGCTGAAATTTTCTCTGAAGGCAGATGGTAATGACTTCTACTTGTAGAAAAAATTTCAGGCCAATCTGATGTTTGTTGTTTGAGATAGAGTGATTTCCCCGTTTTACGTTTGTTGTGGAATAATTATACTTTTTTGTGTAATAAACCTATCACTATTTTTTTAAAATTAACGGCACAACTCATCAAGCTGAAATTTTTACAGTAGGCAGTTGGTAATGACTTCTACTTGTAGAAAAAATTTCAGGCCAATCTGACGGTTGGGGTTAGAGATAGAGTGATTTCCACGGTTTACTTTTGTTGTGGAAAACATTAATTGAAGATTTTTAACAAAAGAAAAGCAGTATTCATATAGGACATTAAAAACATCTCGGATTGTTGGTTGTTCTTAGTAACGTTCAACCTGCTTGCAAACGGGGTGATCGGGTTTAGAATCGAAAAAAAAAATCGGCGTGGAAACTAACTTATTAAAAAGGGGAAGCCTGGCTCAAAGTTTCCCCATGTGACACGGCAATGAGTCTTAGCACCTGAAATCTGATGTCTGTGTTAGAGAATCTGAACTTTTTTTTTTCTTTTTTTTTTTTTTTTTTTTTTTTTTGCGCTTTGTAGTGACTACTCCATAATGGTTGAGTTTGCAATAATTTCTACTTGTAGAAACAATTTCAGGCCAATCTGAAGGTTGGGGTTAGAGATAGAGCGATTTGCCTGTTTTACTCTTGTGTAATAAATCTATTACGATTTTTTTAAATAAACGGCGCAACTTATCAAGCCGAAATTTTCACAGAAGGCAGTTGGTAATGACTTCTACTTGTAGAAAAAAATTCAGGCCAATCTGATGTTTGTTGTTTGAGATAGAGTGATTTCCCCGTTTTACGTTTGTTGTGGAAAATTTATACTTTTTTGTGTAATAAACCTATCAATATTTTTTAAAAAATAACGGCACAACTCATCAAGCTGAAATTTTCTCTGAAGGCAGATGGTTATGACTTCTACTTGTAGAAAAAATTTCAGGCCAATCTGATGTTTGTTGTTTGAGATAGAGTGATTTCCCCGTTTTACGTTTGTTGTGGAATAATTATACTTTTTTGTGTAATAAACCTATCACTATTTTTTAAAAATTAACGGCGCAACTCATCAAGCTGAAATTTTCTCTGAAGGCAGATGGTAATGACTTCTACTTGTAGAAAAAATTCAGGCCAATCTGATGTTTGTTGTTTGAGATAGAGTGATTTCCCCGTTTTACGTTTGTTGTGGAATAATTATACTTTTTTGTGTAATAAACCTATCACTATTTTTTAAAAATTAACGGCACAACTCATCAAGCTGAAATTTTCTCTGAAGGCAGATGGTAATGACTTCTACTTGTAGAAAAAAATTCAGGCCAATCTGATGTTTGTTGTTTGAGATAGAGTGATTTCCCCGTTTTACGTTTGTTGTGGAAAATTTATACTTTTTTGTGTAATAAACCTATCAATATTTTTTAAAAAATAACGGCACAACTCATCAAGCTGAAATTTTTACAGCAGGCAGTTGGTAATGACTTCTACTTGTAGAAAAAATTTCAGGCCAATCTGATGTTTGTTGTTTGAGATAGAGTGATTTCCCCGTTTTACGTTTGTTGTGGAATAATTATACTTTTTTGTGTAATAAACCTATCACTATTTTTTAAAAATTAACGGCACAACTCATGAAGCTGAAATTTTCTCTGAAGGCAGATGGTAATGACTTCTACTTGTAGAAAAAATTTCAGGCCAATCTGATGTTTGTTGTTTGAGATAGAGTGATTTCCCCGTTTTACGTTTGTTGTGGAAAATTTATACTTTTTTGTGTAATAAACCTATCAATATTTTTTAAAAAATAACGGCACAGCTCATCAAGCTGAAATTTTCTCTGAAGGCAGATGGTAATGACTTCTACTTGTAGAAAAAATTTCAGGCCAATCTGATGTTTGTTGTTTGAGATAGAGTGATTTCCCCGTTTTACGTTTGTTGTGGAATAATTATACTTTTTTGTGTAATAAACCTATCACTATTTTTTAAAAATTAACGGCACAACTCATCAAGCTGAAATTTTTACAGTAGGCAGTTGGTAATGACTTCTACTTGAAGAAAAAATTTCAGGCCAATCTGACGGTTGGGGTTAGAGATAGAGTGATTTCCCCGGTTTACTTTTGTTGTGGAAAACATTAATTGAAGATTTTTAACAAAAGAAAAGCAGTATTCATATAGGACATTAAAAACATCTCGGATTGTTGGTTGTTCTTAGTAACGTTCAACCTGCTTGCAAACGGGGTGATCGGGTTTAGAATCGAAAAAAAAATCGGCGTGGAAACTAACTTATTAAAAAGGGGAAGCCTGGCTCAAAGTTTCCCCATGAGACACGGCAATGAGTCTTAGCACCTGAAATCTGATGTCTGTGTTAGAGAATCTGAACTTTTTTTTTTTTTTTTTTTTTTTTGCGCTTTGTAGTGACTACTCCATAATGGTTGAGTTTGCAATAATTTCTACTTGTAGAAACAATTTCAGGCCAATCTGAAGGTTGGGGTTAGAGATAGAGCGATTTGCCTGTTTTACTCTTGTGTAATAAATCTATTACGATTTTTTTAAATAAACGGCGCAACTTATCAAGCCGAAATTTTCACAGAAGGCAGTTGGTAATGACTTCTACTTGTAGAAAAAAATTCAGGCCAATCTGATGTTTGTTGTTTGAGATAGAGTGATTTCCCCGTTTTACGTTTGTTGTGGAAAATTTATACTTTTTTGTGTAATAAACCTATCAATATTTTTTAAAAAATAACGGCACAACTCATCAAGCTGAAATTTTCTCTGAAGGCAGATGGCAATGACTTCTACTTGTAGAAAAAATTTCAGGCCAATCTGATGTTTGTTGTTTGAGATAGAGTGATTTCCCCGTTTTACGTTTGTTGTGGAATAATTATACTTTTTTGTGTAATAAACCTATCACTATTTTTTAAAAATTAACGGCGCAACTCATCAAGCTGAAATTTTCTCTGAAGGCAGATGGTAATGACTTCTACTTGTAGAAAAAATTTCAGGCCAATCTGATGTTTGTTGTTTGAGATAGAGTGATTTCCCCGTTTTACGTTTGTTGTGGAATAATTATACTTTTTTGTGTAATAAACCTATCACTATTTTTTAAAAATTAACGGCACAGCTCATCAAGCTGAAATTTTCTCTGAAGGCAGATGGTAATGACTTCTACTTGTAGAAAAAATTTCAGGCCAATCTGATGTTTGTTGTTTGAGATAGAGTGATTTCCCCGTTTTACGTTTGTTGTGGAAAATTTATACTTTTTTGTGTAATAAACCTATCAATATTTTTTAAAAAATAACGGCACAACTCATCAAGCTGAAATTTTTACAGCAGGCAGTTGGTAATGACTTCTACTTGTAGAAAAAATTTCAGGCCAATCTGATGTTTGTTGTTTGAGATAGAGTGATTTCCCCGTTTTACGTTTGTTGTGGAATAATTATACTTTTTTGTGTAATAAACCTATCACTATTTTTTAAAAATTAACGGCACAACTCATCAAGCTGAAATTTTCTCTGAAGGCAGATGGTAATGACTTCTACTTGTAGAAAAAATTTCAGGCCAATCTGATGTTTGTTGTTTGAGATAGAGTGATTTCCCCGTTTTACGTTTGTTGTGGAAAATTTATACTTTTTTGTGTAATAAACCTATCAATATTTTTTAAAAAATAACGGCACAGCTCATCAAGCTGAAATTTTCTCTGAAGGCAGATGGTAATGACTTCTACTTGTAGAAAAAATTTCAGGCCAATCTGATGTTTGTTGTTTGAGATAGAGTGATTTCCCCGTTTTACGTTTGTTGTGGAAAATTTATACTTTTTTGTGTAATAAACTTATCAATATTTTTAAAAAAATAACGGCACAGCTCATCAAGCTGAAATTTTCTCTGAAGGCAGATGGTAATGACTTCTACTTGTAGAAAAAATTTCAGGCCAATCTGATGTTTGTTGTTTGAGATAGAGTGATTTCCCCGTTTTACGTTTGTTGTGGAATAATTATACTTTTTTGTGTAATAAAACTATCACTATTTTTTAAAAATTAACGGCACAACTCATCAAGCTGAAATTTTTACAGTAGGCAGTTGGTAATGACTTCTACTTGTAGAAAAAATTTCAGGCCAATCTGACGGTTGGGGTTAGAGATAGAGTGATTTCCCGGGTTTACTTTTGTTGTGGAAAACATTAATTGAAGATTTTTAACAAAAGAAAAGCAGTATTCATATAGGACATTAAAAACATCTCGGATTGTTGGTTGTTCTTAGTAACGTTCAACCTGCTTGCAAACGGGGTGATCGGGTTTAGAATCGAAAAAAAAAATCGGCGTGGAAACTAACTTATTAAAAAGGGGAAGCCTGGCTCAAAGTTTCCCCATGGGACACGGCAATGAGTCTTAGCACCTGAAATCTGATGTCTGTGTTAGGGAATCTGAACTTTTTTTTTTTTTTTTTTTTTTTTTTTTTTTTTTTTTTTTTTTTTTGCGCTTTGTAGTGACTACTCCATAATGGTTGAGTTTGCAATAATTTCTACTTGTAGAAACAATTTCAGGCCAATCTGAAGGTTGGGGTTAGAGATAGAGCGATTTGCCTGTTTTACTCTTGTGTAATAAATCTATTACGATTTTTTTAAATAAACGGCGCAACTTATCAAGCCGAAATTTTCACAGAAGGCAGTTGGTAATGACTTCTACTTGTAGAAAAAATTTCAGGCCAATCTGATGTTTGTTGTTTGAGATAGAGTGATTTCCCCGTTTTACGTTTGTTGTGGAAAATTTATACTTTTTTGTGTAATAAACCTATCAATATTTTTTAAAAAATAACGGCACAACTCATCAAGCTGAAATTTTTACAGTAGGCAGTTGGTAATGACTTCTACTTGTAGAAAAAATTTCAGGCCAATCTGATGTTTGTTGTTTGAGATAGAGTGATTTCCCCGTTTTACGTTTGTTGTGGAAAATTTATACTTTTTTGTGTAATAAACCTATCAATATTTTTTAAAAAATAACGGCACAACTCATCAAGCTGAAATTTTCTCTGAAGGCAGATGGTAATGACTTCTACTTGTAGAAAAAATTTCAGGCCAATCTGATGTTTGTTGTTTGAGATAGAGTGATTTCCCCGTTTTACGTTTGTTGTGGAAAATTTATACTTTTTTGTGTAATAAACCTATCAATATTTTTTAAAAAATAACGGCACAACTCATCAAGCTGAAATTTTCTCTGAAGGCAGATGGCAATGACTTCTACTTGTAGAAAAAATTTCAGGCCAATCTGATGTTTGTTGTTTGAGATAGAGTGATTTCCCCGTTTTACGTTTGTTGTGGAATAATTATACTTTTTTGTGTAATAAACCTATCACTATTTTTTAAAAATTAACGGCACAACTCATCAAGCTGAAATTTTCTCTGAAGGCAGATGGTAATGACTTCTACTTGTAGAAAAAATTTCAGGCCAATCTGATGTTTGTTGTTTGAGATAGAGTGATTTCCCCGTTTTACGTTTGTTGTGGAATAATTATACTTTTTTGTGTAATAAACCTATCACTATTTTTTAAAAATTAACGGCACAGCTCATCAAGCTGAAATTTTCTCTGAAGGCAGATGGTAATGACTTCTACTTGTAGAAAAAATTTCAGGCCAATCTGATGTTTGTTGTTTGAGATAGAGTGATTTCCCCGTTTTACGTTTGTTGTGGAATAATTATACTTTTTTGTGTAATAAACCTATCACTATTTTTTAAAAATTAACGGCACAACTCATCAAGCTGAAATTTTCTCTGAAGGCAGATGGTAATGACTTCTACTTGTAGAAAAAATTTCAGGCCAATCTGATGTTTGTTGTTTGAGATAGAGTGATTTCCCCGTTTTACGTTTGTTGTGGAAAATTTATACTTTTTTGTGTAATAAACCTATCAATATTTTTTAAAAAATAACGGCACAACTCATCAAGCTGAAATTTTTACAGCAGGCAGTTGGTAATGACTTCTACTTGTAGAAAAAATTTCAGGCCAATCTGATGTTTGTTGTTTGAGATAGAGTGATTTCCCCGTTTTACGTTTGTTGTGGAATAATTATACTTTTTTGTGTAATAAACCTATCACTATTTTTTAAAAATTAACGGCACAGCTCATCAAGCTGAAATTTTCTCTGAAGGCAGATGGTAATGACTTCTACTTGTAGAAAAAATTTCAGGCTAATCTGATGTTTGTTGTTTGAGATAGAGTGATTTCCCCGTTTTACGTTTGTTGTGGAATAATTATACTTTTTTGTGTAATAAACCTATCACTATTTTTTAAAAATTAACGGCACAACTCATCAAGCTGAAATTTTCTCTGAAGGCAGATGGTAATGACTTCTACTTGTAGAAAAAATTTCAGGCCAATCTGATGTTTGTTGTTTGAGATAGAGTGATTTCCCCGTTTTACGTTTGTTGTGGAAAATTTATACTTTTTTGTGTAATAAACCTATCAATATTTTTTAAAAAATAACGGCACAGCTCATCAAGCTGAAATTTTCTCTGAAGGCAGATGGTAATGACTTCTACTTGTAGAAAAAATTTCAGGCCAATCTGATGTTTGTTGTTTGAGATAGAGTGATTTCCCCGTTTTACGTTTGTTGTGGAATAATTATACTTTTTTGTGTAATAAACCTATCACTATTTTTTTAAAATTAACGGCACAACTCATCAAGCTGAAATTTTTACAGTAGGCAGTTGGTAATGACTTCTACTTGTAGAAAAAATTTCAGGCCAATCTGACGGTTGGGGTTAGAGATAGAGTGATTTCCACGGTTTACTTTTGTTGTGGAAAACATTAATTGAAGATTTTTAACAAAAGAAAAGCAGTATTCATATAGGACATTAAAAACATCTCGGATTGTTGGTTGTTCTTAGTAACGTTCAACCTGCTTGCAAACGGGGTGATCGGGTTTAGAATCGAAAAAAAAAATCGGCGTGGAAACTAACTTATTAAAAAGGGGAAGCCTGGCTCAAAGTTTCCCCATGTGACACGGCAATGAGTCTTAGCACCTGAAATCTGATGTCTGTGTTAGAGAATCTGAACTTTTTTTTTTCTTTTTTTTTTTTTTTTTTTTTTTTTTTTTCGCTTTGTAGTGACTACTCCATAATGGTTGAGTTTGCAATAATTTCTACTTGTAGAAACAATTTCAGGCCAATCTGAAGGTTGGGGTTAGAGATAGAGCGATTTGCCTGTTTTACTCTTGTGTAATAAATCTATTACGATTTTTTTAAATAAACGGCGCAACTTATCAAGCCGAAATTTTCACAGAAGGCAGTTGGTAATGACTTCTACTTGTAGAAAAAATTTCAGGCCAATCTGATGTTTGTTGTTTGAGATAGAGTGATTTCCCCGTTTAACGTTTGTTGTGGAATAATTATACTTTTTTGTGTAATAAACTTATCACTATTTTTTAAAAATTAACGGCACAGTTTATCAAGCTGAAATTTTCACAGAAGGCAGTTGGTAATGACTTCTACTTGTAGAAAAAAATTCAGGCCAATCTGATGTTTGTTGTTTGAGATAGAGTGATTTCCCCGTTTTACGTTTGTTGTGGAAAATTTATACTTTTTTGTGTAATAAACCTATCAATATTTTTTAAAAAATAACGGCACAGTTTATCAAGCTGAAATTTTCACAGAAGGCAGTTGGTAATGACTTCTACTTGTAGAAAAAAATTCAGGCCAATCTGATGTTTGTTGTTTGAGATAGAGTGATTTCTCCGTTTTACGTTTGTTGTGGAATAATTATACTTTTTTGTGTAATAAACCTATCACTATTTTTTAAAAATTAACGGCACAGTTTATCAAGCTGAAATTTTCACAGAAGGCAGTTGGTAATGACTTCTACTTGTAGAAAAAATTTCAGGCCAATCTGATGTTTGTTGTTTGAGATAGAGTGATTTCCCCGTTTTACGTTTGTTGTGGAAAATTTATACTTTTTTGTGTAATAAACCTATCACTATTTTTTAAAAATTAACGGCACAGTTTATCAAGCTGAAATTTTCACAGAAGGCAGTTGGTAATGACTTCTACTTGTAGAAAAAAATTCAGGCCAATCTGATGTTTGTTGTTTGAGATAGAGTGATTTCCCCGTTTTACGTTTGTTGTGGAATAATTATACTTTTTTGTGTAATAAACCTATCACTATTTTTTAAAAATTAACGGCACAACTCATCAAGCTGAAATTTTTACAGTAGGCAGTTGGTAATGACTTCTACTTGTAGAAAAAATTTCAGGCCAATCTGACGGTTGGGGTTAGAGATAGAGTGATTTCCCCGGTTTACTTTTGTTGTGGAAAACATTAATTGAAGATTTTTAACAAAAGAAAAGCAGTATTCATATAGGACATTAAAAACATCTCGGATTGTTGGTTGTTCTTAGTTACGTTCAACCTGCTTGCAAACGGGGTGATCGGGTTTAGAATCGAAAAAAAAATCGGCGTGGAAACTAACTTATTAAAAAGGGGAAGCCTGGCTCAAAATTTCCCCATGAGACACGGCAATGAGTCTTAGCACCTGAAATCTGATGTCTGTGTTAGAGAATCTGAACTTTTTTTTTTCTTTTTTTTTTTTTTTTTTTTTTTTTTTGCGCTTTGTAGTGACTACTCCATAATGGTTGAGTTTGCAATAATTTCTACTTGTAGAAACAATTTCAGGCCAATCTGAAGGTTGGGGTTAGAGATAGAGCGATTTGCCTGTTTTACTCTTGTGTAATAAATCTATTACGATTTTTTTAAATAAACGGCGCAACTTATCAAGCCGAAATTTTCACAGAAGGCAGTTGGTAATGACTTCTACTTGTAGAAAAAATTTCAGGCCAATCTGATGTTTGTTGTTTGAGATAGAGTGATTTCCCCGTTTTACGTTTGTTGTGGAATAATTATACTTTTTTGTGTAATAAACCTATCACTATTTTTAAAAATTAACGGCACAGTTTATCAAGCTGAAATTTTCACAGAAGGCAGTTGGTAATGACTTCTACTTGTAGAAAAAAATTCAGGCCAATCTGATGTTTGTTGTTTGAGATAGAGTGATTTCCCCGTTTTACGTTTGTTGTGGAAAATTTATACTTTTTTGTGTAATAAACCTATCAATATTTTTTAAAAAATAACGGCAGAGTTTATCAAGCTGAAATTTTCACAGAAGGCAGATGGTAATGACTTCTACTTGTAGAAAAAATTTCAGGCCAATCTGATGTTTGTTGTTTGAGATAGAGTGATTTCCCCGTTTTACGTTTGTTGTGGAATAATTATACTTTTTTGTGTAATAAACCTATCACTATTTTTTAAAAATTAACGGCGCAACTCATCAAGCTGAAATTTTCTCTGAAGGCAGATGGTAATGACTTCTACTTGTAGAAAAAATTTCAGGCCAATCTGATGTTTGTTGTTTGAGATAGAGTGATTTCCCCGTTTTACGTTTGTTGTGGAAAATTTATACTTTTTTGTGTAATAAACCTATCAATATTTTTTAAAAAATAACGGCACAGCTCATCAAGCTGAAATTTTCTCTGAAGGCAGATGGTAATGACTTCTACTTGTAGAAAAAATTTCAGGCCAATCTGATGTTTGTTGTTTGAGATAGAGTGATTTCCCCGTTTTACGTTTGTTGTGGAAAATTTATACTTTTTTGTGTAATAAACCTATCAATATTTTTTAAAAAATAACGGCACAGCTCATCAAGCTGAAATTTTCTCTGAAGGCAGATGGTAATGACTTCTACTTGTAGAAAAAATTTCAGGCCAATCTGATGTTTGTTGTTTGAGATAGAGTGATTTCCCCGTTTTACGTTTGTTGTGGAATAATTATACTTTTTTGTGTAATAAACCTATCACTATTTTTTAAAAATTAACGGCACAACTCATCAAGCTGAAATTTTCTCTGAAGGCAGATGGTAATGACTTCTACTTGTAGAAAAAATTTCAGGCCAATCTGATGTTTGTTGTTTGAGATAGAGTGATTTCCCCGTTTTACGTTTGTTGTGGAATAATTATACTTTTTTGTGTAATAAACCTATCACTATTTTTTAAAAATTAACGGCACAACTCATCAAGCTGAAATTTTTACAGTAGGCAGTTGGTAATGACTTCTACTTGTAGAAAAAATTTCAGGCCAATCTGACGGTTGGGGTTAGAGATAGAGTGATTTCCCCGGTTTACTTTTGTTGTGGAAAACATTAATTGAAGATTTTTAACAAAAGAAAAGCAGTATTCATATAGGACATTAAAAACATCTCGGATTGTTGGTTGTTCTTAGTAACGTTCAACCTGCTTGCAAACGGGGTGATCGGGTTTAGAATCGAAAAAAAAATCGGCGTGGAAACTAACTTATTAAAAAGGGGAAGCCTGGCTCAAAGTTTCCCCATGAGACACGGCAATGAGTCTTAGCACCTGAAATCTGATGTCTGTGTTAGGGAATCTGAACTTTTTTTTTGTTTTTTTTTTTTTTTTTTTTTTTTTTTTTTTTTGCGCTTTGTAGTGACTACTCCATAATGGTTGAGTTTGCAATAATTTCTACTTGTAGAAACAATTTCAGGCCAATCTGAAGGTTGGGGTTAGAGATAGAGCGATTTGCCTGTTTAACTCTTGTGTAATAAATCTATTACGATTTTTTAAATAAACGGCGCAACTTATCAAGCCGAAATTTTCACAGAAGGCAGTTGGTAATGACTTCTACTTGTAGAAAAAATTTCAGGCCAATCTGATGTTTGTTGTGCGAGATAGAGTGATTTCCCCGTTTTACGTTTGTTGTGGAATAATTATACTTTTTTGTGTAATAAACCTATCACTATTTTTTAAAAATTAACGGCACAGTTTATCAAGCTGAAATTTTCACAGAAGGCAGTTGGTAATGACTTCTACTTGTAGAAAAAAATTCAGGCCAATCTGATGTTTGTTGTTTGAGATAGAGTGATTTCCCCGTTTTACGTTTGTTGTGGAAAATTTATACTTTTTTGTGTAATTAACCTATCAATATTTTTTAAAAAATAACGGCACAACTCATCAAGCTGAAATTTTCTCTGAAGGCAGATGGCAATGACTTCTACTTGTAGAAAAAATTTCAGGCCAATCTGATGTTTGTTGTTTGAGATAGAGTGATTTCCCCGTTTTACGTTTGTTGTGGAATAATTATACTTTTTTGTGTAATAAACCTATCACTATTTTTTTAAAAATTAACGGCGCAACTCATCAAGCTGAAATTTTCTCTGAAGGCAGATGGTAATGACTTCTACTTGTAGAAAAAATTTCAGGCCAATCTGATGTTTGTTGTTTGAGATAGAGTGATTTCCCCGTTTTACGTTTGTTGTGGAATAATTATACTTTTTTGTGTAATAAACCTATCACTATTTTTTAAAAATTAACGGTGCAACTCATCAAGCTGAAATTTTCTCTGAAGGCAGATGGTAATGACTTCTACTTGTAGAAAAAAATTCAGGCCAATCTGATGTTTGTTGTTTGAGATAGAGTGATTTCCCCGTTTTACGTTTGTTGTGGAAAATTTATACTTTTTTGTGTAATAAACCTATCAATATTTTTTAAAAAATAACGGCACAACTCATCAAGCTGAAATTTTCTCTGAAGGCAGATGGTAATGACTTCTACTTGTAGAAAAAATTTCAGGCCAATCTGATGTTTGTTGTTTGAGATAGAGTGATTTCCCCGTTTTACGTTTGTTGTGGAATAATTATACTTTTTTGTGTAATAAACCTATCACTATTTTTTAAAAATTAACGGCACAGCTCATCAAGCTGAAATTTTCTCTGAAGGCAGATGGTAATGACTTCTACTTGTAGAAAAAATTTCAGGCCAATCTGATGTTTGTTGTTTGAGATAGAGTGATTTCCCCGTTTTACGTTTGTTGTGGAATAATTATACTTTTTTGTGTAATAAACCTATCACTATTTTTTAAAAATTAACGGCACAACTCATCAAGCTGAAATTTTCTCTGAAGGCAGATGGTAATGACTTCTACTTGTAGAAAAAATTTCAGGCCAATCTGATGTTTGTTGTTTGAGATAGAGTGATTTCCCCGTTTTACGTTTGTTGTGGAATAATTATACTTTTTTGTGTAATAAACCTATCACTATTTTTTAAAAATTAACGGCACAACTCATCAAGCTGAAATTTTTACAGTAGGCAGTTGGTAATGACTTCTACTTGTAGAAAAAATTTCAGGCCAATCTGACGGTTGGGGTTAGAGATAGAGTGATTTCCCCGGTTTACTTTTGTTGTCGAAAACATTAATTGAAGATTTTTAACAAAAGAATAGCAGTATTCATATAGGACATTAAAAACATCTCGGATTGTTGGTTATTCTTAGTAACGTTCAACCTGCTTGCAAACGGGGTGATCGGGTTTAGAATCGAAAAAAAAAATCGGCGTGGAAACTAACTTATTAAAAAGGGGAAGCGTGGCTCAAAGTTTCCCCATGAGACACGGCAATGAGTCTTAGTACCTGAAATCTGATGTCTGTGTTAGGGAATCTGAACTTTTTTTTTGTTTTTTTTTTTTTTTTTTTTTTTTTGCGCTTTGTAGTGACTACTCCATAATGGTTTAGTTTGCAATAATTTCTACTTGTAGAAACAATTTCAGGCCAATCTGAAGGTTGGGGTTAGAGATAGAGCGATTTGCCTGTTTTACTCTTGTGTAATAAATCTATTACGATTTTTTTTAAATAAACGGCGCAACTTATCAAGCCGAAACTTTCACAGAACGCAGTTGGTAATGACTTCTACTTGTAGAAAAAATTTCAGGCCAATCTGATGTTTGTTGTTTGAGATAGAGTGATTTCCCCGTTTTACGTTTGTTGTGGAATAATTATACTTTTTTGTGTAATAAACCTATCACTATTTTTTAAAAATTAACGGCACAGTTTATCAAGCTGAAATTTTCACAGAAGGCAGTTGGTAATGACTTCTACTTGTAGAAAAAAAATTCAGGCCAATCTGATGTTTGTTGTTTGAGATAGAGTGATTTCCCCGTTTTACGTTTGTTGTGGAAAATTTATACTTTTTTGTGTAATAAACCTATCAATATTTTTTAAAAAATAACGGCACAACTCATCAAGCTGAAATTTTTACAGCAGGCAGTTGGTAATGACTTCTACTTGTAGAAAAAATTTCAGGCCAATCTGATGTTTGTTGTTTGAGATAGAGTGATTTCCCCGTTTTACGTTTGTTGTGGAATAATTATACTTTTTTGTGTAATAAACCTATCACTATTTTTTTTAAATTAACGGCACAACTCATCAAGCTGAAACTTTCTCTGAAGGCAGATGGTTATGACTTCTACTTGTAGAAAAAATTTCAGGCCAATCTGATGTTTGTTGTTTGAGATAGAGTGATTTCCCCGTTTTACGTTTGTTGTGGAAAATTTATACTTTTTTGTGTAATAAACCTATCAATATTTTTTAAAAAATAACGGCACAACTCATCAAGCTGAAATTTTTACAGCAGGCAGTTGGTAATGACTTCTACTTGTAGAAAAAATTTCAGGCCAATCTGATGTTTGTTGTTTGAGATAGAGTGATTTCCCCGTTTTACGTTTGTTGTGGAATAATTATACTTTTTTGTGTAATAAACCTATCACTATTTTTTTTTTAAATTAACGGCACAACTCATCAAGCTGAAACTTTCTCTGAAGGCAGATGGTTATGACTTCTACTTGTAGAAAAAATTTCAGGCCAATCTGATGTTTGTTGTTTGAGATAGAGTGATTTCCCCGTTTTACGTTTGTTGTGGAAAACTTATACTTTTTTGTGTAATAAACCTATCAATATTTTTTAAAAAATAACGGCACAGCTCATCAAGCTGAAATTTTCTCTGAAGGCAGATGGTAATGACTTCTACTTGTAGAAAAAATTTCAGGCCAATCTGATGTTTGTTGTTTGAGATAGAGTGATTTCCCCGTTTTACGTTTGTTGTGGAATAATTATACTTTTTTGTGTAATAAACCTATCACTATTTTTAAAAAATTAACGGCGCAACTCATCAAGCTGAAATTTTCTCTGAAGGCAGATGGTAATGACTTCTACTTGTAGAAAAAATTTCAGGCCAATCTGATGTTTGTTGTTTGAGATAGAGTGATTTCCCCGTTTTACGTTTGTTGTGGAAAATTTATACTTTTTTGTGTAATAAACCTATCAATATTTTTTAAAAAATAACGGCACAACTCATCAAGCTGAAATTTTTACAGCAGGCAGTTGGTAATGACTTCTACTTGTAGAAAAAATTTCAGGCCAATCTGATGTTTGTTGTTTGAGATAGAGTGATTTCCCCGTTTTACGTTTGTTGTGGAATAATTATACTTTTTTGTGTAATAAACCTATCACTATTTTTTTTAAATTAACGGCACAACTCATCAAGCTGAAACTTTCTCTGAAGGCAGATGGTAATGACTTCTACTTGTAGAAAAAATTTCAGGCCAATCTGATGTTTGTTGTTTGAGATAGAGTGATTTCCCCGTTTTACGTTTGTTGTGGAAAACTTATACTTTTTTGTGTAATAAACCTATCAATATTTTTTAAAAAATAACGGCACAGCTCATCAAGCTGAAATTTTCTCTGAAGGCAGATGGTAATGACTTCTACTTGTAGAAAAAATTTCAGGCCAATCTGATGTTTGTTGTTTGAGATAGAGTGATTTCCCCGTTTTACGTTTGTTGTGGAATAATTATACTTTTTTGTGTAATAAACCTATCACTATTTTTAAAAAATTAACGGCGCAACTCATCAAGCTGAAATTTTCTCTGAAGGCAGATGGTAATGACTTCTACTTGTAGAAAAAATTTCAGGCCAATCTGATGTTTGTTGTTTGAGATAGAGTGATTTCCCCGTTTTACGTTTGTTGTGGAAAATTTATACTTTTTTGTGTAATAAACCTATCAATATTTTTTAAAAAATAACGGCACAACTCATCAAGCTGAAATTTTTACAGCAGGCAGTTGGTAATGACTTCTACTTGTAGAAAAAATTTCAGGCCAATCTGATGTTTGTTGTTTGAGATAGAGTGATTTCCCCGTTTTACGTTTGTTGTGGAATAATTATACTTTTTTGTGTAATAAACCTATCACTATTTTTTTTTAATTAACGGCACAACTCATCAAGCTGAAACTTTCTCTGAAGGCAGATGGTTATGACTTCTACTTGTAGAAAAAATTTCAGGCCAATCTGATGTTTGTTGTTTGAGATAGAGTGATTTCCCCGTTTTACGTTTGTTGTGGAAAACTTATACTTTTTTGTGTAATAAACCTATCAATATTTTTTAAAAAATAACGGCACAACTCATCAAGCTGAAATTTTCTCTGAAGGCAGATGGTAATGACTTCTACTTGTAGAAAAAATTTCAGGCCAATCTGATGTTTGTTGTTTGAGATAGAGTGATTTCCCCGTTTTACGTTTGTTGTGGAATAATTATACTTTTTTGTGTAATAAACCTATCACTATTTTTAAAAAATTAACGGCGCAACTCATCAAGCTGAAATTTTCTCTGAAGGCAGATGGTAATGACTTCTACTTGTAGAAAAAATTTCAGGCCAATCTGATGTTTGTTGTTTGAGATAGAGTGATTTCCCCGTTTTACGTTTGTTGTGGAAAATTTATACTTTTTTGTGTAATAAACCTATCAATATTTTTTAAAAAATAACGGCACAACTCATCAAGCTGAAATTTTTACAGCAGGCAGTTGGTAATGACTTCTACTTGTAGAAAAAATTTCAGGCCAATCTGATGTTTGTTGTTTGAGATAGAGTGATTTCCCCGTTTTACGTTTGTTGTGGAATAATTATACTTTTTTGTGTAATAAACCTATCACTATTTTTTTTAAATTAACGGCACAACTCATCAAGCTGAAACTTTCTCTGAAGGCAGATGGTTATGACTTCTACTTGTAGAAAAAATTTCAGGCCAATCTGATGTTTGTTGTTTGAGATAGAGTGATTTCCCCGTTTTACGTTTGTTGTGGAAAACTTATACTTTTTTGTGTAATAAACCTATCAATATTTTTTAAAAAATAACGGCACAGCTCATCAAGCTGAAATTTTCTCTGAAGGCAGATGGTAATGACTTCTACTTGTAGAAAAAATTTCAGGCCAATCTGATGTTTGTTGTTTGAGATAGAGTGATTTCCCCGTTTTACGTTTGTTGTGGAATAATTATACTTTTTTGTGTAATAAACCTATCACTATTTTTTAAAAATTAACGGCACAACTCATCAAGCTGAAATTTTTACAGTAGGCAGTTGGTAATGACTTCTACTTGTAGAAAAAATTTCAGGCCAATCTGACGGTTGGGGTTAGAGATAGAGTGATTTCCCCGGTTTACTTTTGTTGTGGAAAACATTAATTGAAGATTTTTAACAAAAGAAAAGCAGTATTCATATAGGACATTAAAAACATCTCGGATTGTTGGTTGTTCTTAGTAACGTTCAACCTGCTTGCAAACGGGGTGATCGGGTTTAGAATCGAAAAAAAATCGGCGTGGAAACTAACTTATTAAAAAGGGGAAGCCTGGCTCAAAGTTTCCCCATGAGACACGGCAATGAGTCTTAGCACCTGAAATCTGATGTCTGTGTTAGGGAATCTGAACTTTTTTTTTGTTTTTTTTTTTTTTTTTTTTTGCGCTTTGTAGTGACTACTCCATAATGGTTGAGTTTGCAATAATTTCTACTTGTAGAAACAATTTCAGGCCAATCTGAAGGTTGGGGTTAGAGATAGAGCGATTTGCCTGTTTTACTCTTGTGTAATAAATCTATTACGATTTTTTTTAAATAAACGGCGCAACTTATCAAGTCGAAACTTTCACAGAACGCAGTTGGTAATGACTTCTACTTGTAGAAAAAAATTTCAGGCCAATCTGATGTTTGTTGTTTGAGATAGAGTGATTTCCCCGTTTTACGTTTGTTGTGGAAAATTTATACTTTTTTGTGTAATAAACCTATCAATATTTTTTAAAAAATAACGGCACAGCTCATCAAGCTGAAATTTTCTCTGAAGGCAGATGGTAATGACTTCTACTTGTAGAAAAAATTTCAGGCCAATCTGATGTTTGTTGTTTGAGATAGAGTGATTTCCCCGTTTTACGTTTGTTGTGGAATAATTATACTTTTTTGTGTAATAAACCTATCACTATTTTTTAAAAATTAACGGCACAACTCATCAAGCTGAAATTTTTACAGTAGGCAGTTGGTAATGACTTCTACTTGTAGAAAAAATTTCAGGCCAATCTGACGGTTGGGGTTAGAGATAGAGTGATTTCCCCGGTTTACTTTTGTTGTGGAAAACATTAATTGAAGATTTTTAACAAAAGAAAAGCAGTATTCATATAGGACATTAAAAACATCTCGGATTGTTGGTTGTTCTTAGTAACGTTCAACCTGCTTGCAAACGGGGTGATCGGGTTTAGAATCGAAAAAAAATCGGCGTGGAAACTAACTTATTAAAAAGGGGAAGCCTGGCTCAAAGTTTCCCCATGAGACACGGCAATGAGTCTTAGCACCTGAAATCTGATGTCTGTGTTAGGGAATCTGAACTTTTTTTTTTTTTTTTTTTTTTTTTTTTTTTTTTTTTTTTGCGCTTTGTAGTGACTACTCCATAATGGTTGAGTTTGCAATAATTTCTACTTGTAGAAACAATTTCAGGCCAATCTGAGGGTTGGGGTTAGAGATAGAGCGATTTGCCTGTTTTACTCTTGTGTAATAAATCTATTACGATTTTTTTAAATAAACGGCGCAACTTATCAAGCCGAAATTTTCACAGAAGGCAGTTGGTAATGACTTCTACTTGTAGAAAAAATTTCAGGCCAATCTGATGTTTGTTGTTTGAGATAGAGTGATTTCCCCGTTTCACGTTTGTTGTGGAATAATTATACTTTTTTGTGTAATAAACCTATCACTATTTTTTTTAAATTAACGGCACAGTTTATCAAACTGAAATTTTCACAGAAGGCAGTTGGTAATGACTTCTACTTGTAGAAAAAAATTCAGGCCAATCTGATGTTTGTTGTTTGAGATAGAGTGATTTCCCCGTTTTACGTTTGTTGTGGAAAATTTATACTTTTTTGTGTAATAAACCTATCAATATTTTTTAAAAAATAACGGCACAACTCATCAAGCTGAAATTTTCTCTGAAGGCAGATGGTAATGACTTCTACTTGTAGAAAAAATTTCAGGCCAATCTGATGTTTGTTGTTTGAGATAGAGTGATTTCCCCGTTTTACGTTTGTTGTGGAATAATTATACTTTTTTGTGTAATAAACCTATCACTATTTTTTAAAAATTAACGGCGCAACTCATCAAGCTGAAATTTTCTCTGAAGGCAGATGGTAATGACTTCTACTTGTAGAAAAAATTTCAGGCCAATCTGATGTTTGTTGTTTGAGATAGAGTGATTTCCCCGTTTTACGTTTGTTGTGGAATAATTATACTTTTTTGTGTAATAAACCTATCACTATTTTTTTTAAATTAACGGCACAACTCATCAAGCTGAAATTTTCTCTGAAGGCAGATGGTAATGACTTCTACTTGTAGAAAAAATTTCAGGCCAATCTGATGTTTGTTGTTTGAGATAGAGTGATTTCCCCGTTTTACGTTTGTTGTGGAAAATTTATACTTTTTTGTGTAATAAACCTATCACTATTTTTTAAAAAATAACGGCACAACTCATCAAGCTGAAATTTTCTCTGAAGGCAGATGGTAATGACTTCTACTTGTAGAAAAAAATTTCAGGCCAATCTGATGTTTGTTGTTTGAGATAGAGTGATTTCCCCGTTTCACGTTTGTTGTGGAATAATTATACTTTTTTGTGTAATAAACCTATCACTATTTTTTTTAAATTAACGGCACAGTTTATCAAACTGAAATTTTCACAGTAGGCAGTTGGTAATGACTTCTACTTGAAGAAAAAATTTCAGGCCAATCTGACGGTTGGGGTTAGAGATAGAGTGATTTCCCCGGTTTACTTTTGTTGTGGAAAACATTAATTGAAGATTTTTAACAAAAGAAAAGCAGTATTCATATAGGACATTAAAAACATCTCGGATTGTTGGTTGTTCTTAGTAACGTTCAACCTGCTTGCAAACGGGGTGATCGGGTTTAGAATCGAAAAAAAAATCGGCGTGGAAACTAACTTATTAAAAAGGGGAAGCCTGGCTCAAAGTTTCCCCATGAGACACGGCAATGAGTCTTAGCACCTGAAATCTGATGTCTGTGTTAGAGAATCTGAACTTTTTTTTTTTTTTTTTTTTTTTGCGCTTTGTAGTGACTACTCCATAATGGTTGAGTTTGCAATAATTTCTACTTGTAGAAACAATTTCAGGCCAATCTGAAGGTTGGGGTTAGAGATAGAGCGATTTGCCTGTTTTACTCTTGTGTAATAAATCTATTACGATTTTTTTAAATAAACGGCGCAACTTATCAAGCCGAAATTTTCACAGAAGGCAGTTGGTAATGACTTCTACTTGTAGAAAAAAATTCAGGCCAATCTGATGTTTGTTGTTTGAGATAGAGTGATTTCCCCGTTTTACGTTTGTTGTGGAAAATTTATACTTTTTTGTGTAATAAACCTATCAATATTTTTTAAAAAATAACGGCACAACTCATCAAGCTGAAATTTTCTCTGAAGGCAGATGGCAATGACTTCTACTTGTAGAAAAAATTTCAGGCCAATCTGATGTTTGTTGTTTGAGATAGAGTGATTTCCCCGTTTTACGTTTGTTGTGGAATAATTATACTTTTTTGTGTAATAAACCTATCACTATTTTTTAAAAATTAACGGCGCAACTCATCAAGCTGAAATTTTCTCTGAAGGCAGATGGTAATGACTTCTACTTGTAGAAAAAATTTCAGGCCAATCTGATGTTTGTTGTTTGAGATAGAGTGATTTCCCCGTTTTACGTTTGTTGTGGAATAATTATACTTTTTTGTGTAATAAACCTATCACTATTTTTTAAAAATTAACGGCACAACTCATCAAGCTGAAATTTTCTCTGAAGGCAGATGGTAATGACTTCTACTTGTAGAAAAAATTTCAGGCCAATCTGATGTTTGTTGTTTGAGATAGAGTGATTTCCCCGTTTTACGTTTGTTGTGGAAAATTTATACTTTTTTGTGTAATAAACCTATCAATATTTTTTTAAAAATAACGGCACAACTCATCAAGCTGAAATTTTTACAGCAGGCAGTTGGTAATGACTTCTACTTGTAGAAAAAATTTCAGGCCAATCTGATGTTTGTTGTTTGAGATAGAGTGATTTCCCCGTTTTACGTTTGTTGTGGAATAATTATACTTTTTTGTGTAATAAACCTATCACTATTTTTTAAAAATTAACGGCACAACTCATCAAGCTGAAATTTTCTCTGAAGGCAGATGGTAATGACTTCTACTTGTAGAAAAAATTTCAGGCCAATCTGATGTTTGTTGTTTGAGATAGAGTGATTTCCCCGTTTTACGTTTGTTGTGGAAAATTTATACTTTTTTGTGTAATAAACCTATCAATATTTTTTAAAAAATAACGGCACAGCTCATCAAGCTGAAATTTTCTCTGAAGGCAGATGGTAATGATTTCTACTTGTAGAAAAAAATTCAGGCCAATCTGATGTTTGTTGTTTGAGATAGAGTGATTTCCCCGTTTTACGTTTGTTGTGGAAAATTTATACTTTTTTGTGTAATAAACCTATCAATATTTTTTAAAAAATAACGGCACAGCTCATCAAGCTGAAATTTTCTCTGAAGGCAGATGGTAATGACTTCTACTTGTAGAAAAAATTTCAGGCCAATCTGATGTTTGTTGTTTGAGATAGAGTGATTTCCCCGTTTTACGTTTGTTGTGGAATAATTATACTTTTTTGTGTAATAAAACTATCACTATTTTTTAAAAATTAACGGCACAACTCATCAAGCTGAAATTTTTACAGTAGGCAGTTGGTAATGACTTCTACTTGTAGAAAAAATTTCAGGCCAATCTGACGGTTGGGGTTAGAGATAGAGTGATTTCCCGGGTTTACTTTTGTTGTGGAAAACATTAATTGAAGATTTTTAACAAAAGAAAAGCAGTATTCATATAGGACATTAAAAACATCTCGGATTGTTGGTTGTTCTTAGTAACGTTCAACCTGCTTGCAAACGGGGTGATCGGGTTTAGAATCGAAAAAAAATCGGCGTGGAAACTAACTTATTAAAAAGGGGAAGCCTGGCTCAAAGTTTCCCCATGGGACACGGCAATGAGTCTTAGCACCTGAAATCTGATGTCTGCGTTAGGGAATCTGAACTTTTTTTTTTTTTTTTTTTTTTTTTTTTGCGCTTTGTAGTGACTACTCCATAATGGTTGAGTTTGCAATAATTTCTACTTGTAGAAACAATTTCAGGCCAATCTGAAGGTTGGGGTTAGAGATAGAGCGATTTGCCTGTTTTACTCTTGTGTAATAAATCTATTACGATTTTTTTAAATAAACGGCGCAACTTATCAAGCCGAAATTTTCACAGAAGGCAGTTGGTAATGACTTCTACTTGTAGAAAAAATTTCAGGCCAATCTGATGTTTGTTGTTTGAGATAGAGTGATTTCCCCGTTTTACGTTTGTTGTGGAATAATTATACTTTTTTGTGTAATAAACCTATCACTATTTTTTAAAAATTAACGGCACAGTTTATCAAGCTGAAATTTTCACAGAAGGCAGTTGGTTATGACTTCTACTTGTAGAAAAAAATTCAGGCCAATCTGATGTTTGTTGTTTGAGATAGAGTGATTTCCCCGTTTTACGTTTGTTGTGGAAAATTTATACTTTTTTGTGTAATAAACCTATCAATATTTTTTAAAAAATAACGGCACAACTCATCAAGCTGAAATTTTCTCTGAAGGCAGATGGCAATGACTTCTACTTGTAGAAAAAATTTCAGGCCAATCTGATGTTTGTTGTTTGAGATAGAGTGATTTCCCCGTTTTACGTTTGTTGTGGAATAATTATACTTTTTTGTGTAATAAACCTATCACTATTTTTTAAAAATTAACGGCGCAACTCATCAAGCTGAAATTTTCTCTGAAGGCAGATGGTAATGACTTCTACTTGTAGAAAAAATTTCAGGCCAATCTGATGTTTGTTGTTTGAGATAGAGTGATTTCCCCGTTTTACGTTTGTTGTGGAAAATTTATACTTTTTTGTGTAATAAACCTATCAATATTTTTTAAAAAATAACGGCACAACTCATCAAGCTGAAATTTTTACAGTAGGCAGTTGGTAATGACTTCTACTTGTAGAAAAAATTTCAGGCCAATCTGATGTTTGTTGTTTGAGATAGAGTGATTTCCCCGTTTTACGTTTGTTGTGGAAAATTTATACTTTTTTGTGTAATAAACCTATCAATATTTTTTAAAAAATAACGGCACAACTCATCAAGCTGAAATTTTCTCTGAAGGCAGATGGTAATGACTTCTACTTGTAGAAAAAATTTCAGGCCAATCTGATGTTTGTTGTTTGAGATAGAGTGATTTCCCCGTTTTACGTTTGTTGTGGAAAATTTATACTTTTTTGTGTAATAAACCTATCAATATTTTTTTAAAAATAACGGCACAACTCATCAAGCTGAAATTTTCTCTGAAGGCAGATGGCAATGACTTCTACTTGTAGAAAAAATTTCAGGCCAATCTGATGTTTGTTGTTTGAGATAGAGTGATTTCCCCGTTTTACGTTTGTTGTGGAATAATTATACTTTTTTGTGTAATAAACCTATCACTATTTTTAAAAAATTAACGGCACAACTCATCAAGCTGAAATTTTCTCTGAAGGCAGATGGTAATGACTTCTACTTGTAGAAAAAATTTCAGGCCAATCTGATGTTTGTTGTTTGAGATAGAGTGATTTCCCCGTTTTACGTTTGTTGTGGAATAATTATACTTTTTTGTGTAATAAACCTATCACTATTTTTTAAAAATTAACGGCACAGCTCATCAAGCTGAAATTTTCTCTGAAGGCAGATGGTAATGACTTCTACTTGTAGAAAAAATTTCAGGCCAATCTGATGTTTGTTGTTTGAGATAGAGTGATTTCCCCGTTTTACGTTTGTTGTGGAATAATTATACTTTTTTTGTGTAATAAACCTATCACTATTTTTTAAAAATTAACGGCACAACTCATCAAGCTGAAATTTTCACTGAAGGCAGATGGTAATGACTTCTACTTGTAGAAAAAATTTCAGGCCAATCTGATGTTTGTTGTTTGAGATAGAGTGATTTCCCCGTTTTACGTTTGTTGTGGAAAATTTATACTTTTTTGTGTAATAAACCTATCAATATTTTTTAAAAAATAACGGCACAACTCATCAAGCTGAAATTTTTACAGCAGGCAGTTGGTAATGACTTCTACTTGTAGAAAAAATTTCAGGCCAATCTGATGTTTGTTGTTTGAGATAGAGTGATTTCCCCGTTTTACGTTTGTTGTGGAATAATTATACTTTTTTGTGTAATAAACCTATCACTATTTTTTAAAAATTAACGGCACAGCTCATCAAGCTGAAATTTTCTCTGAAGGTAGATGGTAATGACTTCTACTTGTAGAAAAAATTTCAGGCTAATCTGATGTTTGTTGTTTGAGATAGAGTGATTTCCCCGTTTTACGTTTGTTGTGGAATAATTATACTTTTTTGTGTAATAAACCTATCAATATTTTTTAAAAATTAACGGCACAAGTCATCAAGCTGAAATTTTCTCTGAAGGCAGATGGTAATGACTTCTACTTGTAGAAAAAATTTCAGGCCAATCTGATGTTTGTTGTTTGAGATAGAGTGATTTCCCCGTTCTACGTTTGTTGTGGAAAATTTATACTTTTTTGTGTAATAAACCTATCAATATTTTTTAAAAAATAACGGCACAGCTCATCAAGCTGAAATTTTCTCTGAAGGCAGATGGTAATGACTTCTACTTGTAGAAAAAATTTCAGGCCAATCTGATGTTTGTTGTTTGAGATAGAGTGATTTCCCCGTTTTACGTTTGTTGTGGAAAATTTATACTTTTTTGTGTAATAAACCTATCAATATTTTTTAAAAAATAACGGCACAGCTCATCAAGCTGAAATTTTCTCTGAAGGCAGATGGTAATGACTTCTACTTGTAGAAAAAATTTCAGGCCAATCTGATGTTTGTTGTTTGAGATAGAGTGATTTCCCCGTTTTACGTTTGTTGTGGAATAATTATACTTTTTTGTGTAATAAACCTATCACTATTTTTTTTAAATTAACGTCACAACTCATCAAGCTGAAATTTTTACAGTAGGCAGTTGGTAATGACTTCTACTTGTAGAAAAAATTTCAGGCCAATCTGACGGTTGGGGTTAGAGATAGAGTGATTTCCACGGTTTACTTTTGTTGTGGAAAACATTAATTGAAGATTTTTAACAAAAGAAAAGCAGTATTCATATAGGACATTAAAAACATCTCGGATTGTTGGTTGTTCTTAGTAACGTTCAACCTGCTTGCAAACGGGGTGATCGGGTTTAGAATCGAAAAAAAAAATCGGCGTGGAAACTAACTTATTAAAAAGGGGAAGCCTGGCTCAAAGTTTCCCCATGTGACACGGCAATGAGTCTTAGCACCTGAAATCTGATGTCTGTGTTAGAGAATCTGAACTTTTTTTTTTCTTTTTTTTTTTTTTTTTTTTTTTTTTTGCGCTTTGTAGTGACTACTCCATAATGGTTGAGTTTGCAATAATTTCTACTTGTAGAAACAATTTCAGGCCAATCTGAAGGTTGGGGTTAGAGATAGAGCGATTTGCCTGTTTTACTCTTGTGTAATAAATCTATTACGATTTTTTTAAATAAACGGCGCAACTTATCAAGCCGAAATTTTCACAGAAGGCAGTTGGTAATGACTTCTACTTGTAGAAAAAAATTCAGGCCAATCTGATGTTTGTTGTTTGAGATAGAGTGATTTCCCCGTTTTACGTTTGTTGTGGAAAATTTATACTTTTTTGTGTAATAAACCTATCAATATTTTTTAAAAAATAACGGCACAACTCATCAAGCTGAAATTTTCTCTGAAGGCAGATGGCAATGACTTCTACTTGTAGAAAAAATTTCAGGCCAATCTGATGTTTGTTGTTTGAGATAGAGTGATTTCCCCGTTTTACGTTTGTTGTGGAATAATTATACTTTTTTGTGTAATAAACCTATCACTATTTTTTAAAAATTAACGGCGCAACTCATCAAGCTGAAATTTTCTCTGAAGGCAGATGGTAATGACTTCTACTTGTAGAAAAAATTTCAGGCCAATCTGATGTTTGTTGTTTGAGATAGAGTGATTTCCCCGTTTTACGTTTGTTGTGGAATAATTATACTTTTTTGTGTAATAAACCTATCACTATTTTTTAAAAATTAACGGCACAACTCATCAAGCTGAAATTTTCTCTGAAGGCAGATGGTAATGACTTCTACTTGTAGAAAAAATTTCAGGCCAATCTGATGTTTGTTGTTTGAGATAGAGTGATTTCCCCGTTTTACGTTTGTTGTGGAAAATTTATACTTTTTTGTGTAATAAACCTATCAATATTTTTTAAAAAATAACGGCACAACTCATCAAGCTGAAATTTTTACAGCAGGCAGTTGGTAATGACTTCTACTTGTAGAAAAAATTTCAGGCCAATCTGATGTTTGTTGTTTGAGATAGAGTGATTTCCCCGTTTTACGTTTGTTGTGGAATAATTATACTTTCTTGTGTAATAAACCTATCACTATTTTTTAAAAATTAACGGCACAACTCATCAAGCTGAAATTTTCTCTGAAGGCAGATGGTAATGACTTCTACTTGTAGAAAAAATTTCAGGCCAATCTGATGTTTGTTGTTTGAGATAGAGTGATTTCCCCGTTTTACGTTTGTTGTGGAAAATTTATACTTTTTTGTGTAATAAACCTATCAATATTTTTTAAAAAATAACGGCACAGCTCATCAAGCTGAAATTTTCTCTGAAGGCAGATGGTAATGACTTCTACTTGTAGAAAAAATTTCAGGCCAATCTGATGTTTGTTGTTTGAGATAGAGTGATTTCCCCGTTTTACGTTTGTTGTGGAAAATTTATACTTTTTTGTGTAATAAACCTATCAATATTTTTTAAAAAATAACGGCACAGCTCATCAAGCTGAAATTTTCTCTGAAGGCAGATGGTAATGACTTCTACTTGTAGAAAAAATTTCAGGCCAATCTGATGTTTGTTGTTTGAGATAGAGTGATTTCCCCGTTTTACGTTTGTTGTGGAATAATTATACTTTTTTGTGTAATAAAACTATCACTATTTTTTAAAAATTAACGGCACAACTCATCAAGCTGAAATTTTTACAGTAGGCAGTTGGTAATGACTTCTACTTGTAGAAAAAATTTCAGGCCAATCTGACGGTTGGGGTTAGAGATAGAGTGATTTCCCGGGTTTACTTTTGTTGTGGAAAACATTAATTGAAGATTTTTAACAAAAGAAAAGCAGTATTCATATAGGACATTAAAAACATCTCGGATTGTTGGTTGTTCTTAGTAACGTTCAACCTGCTTGCAAACGGGGTGATCGGGTTTAGAATCGAAAAAAAAATCGGCGTGGAAACTAACTTATTAAAAAGGGGAAGCCTGGCTCAAAGTTTCCCCATGGGACACGGCAATGAGTCTTAGCACCTGAAATCTGATGTCTGCGTTAGGGAATCTGAACTTTTTTTTTTTTTTTTTTTTTTTTTTTTTTTTTTTTTTTTTTTTTTTTTGCGCTTTGTAGTGACTACTCCATAATGGTTGAGTTTGCAATAATTTCTACTTGTAGAAACAATTTCAGGCCAATCTGAAGGTTGGGGTTAGAGATAGAGCGATTTGCCTGTTTTACTCTTGTGTAATAAATCTATTACGATTTTTTTAAATAAACGGCGCAACTTATCAAGCCGAAATTTTCACAGAAGGCAGTTGGTAATGACTTCTACTTGTAGAAAAAATTTCAGGCCAATCTGATGTTTGTTGTTTGAGATAGAGTGATTTCCCCGTTTTACGTTTGTTGTGGAATAATTATACTTTTTTGTGTAATAAACCTATCACTATTTTTTAAAAATTAACGGCACAGTTTATCAAGCTGAAATTTTCACAGAAGGCAGTTGGTTATGACTTCTACTTGTAGAAAAAAATTCAGGCCAATCTGATGTTTGTTGTTTGAGATAGAGTGATTTCCCCGTTTTACGTTTGTTGTGGAAAATTTATACTTTTTTGTGTAATAAACCTATCAATATTTTTTAAAAAATAACGGCACAACTCATCAAGCTGAAATTTTCTCTGAAGGCAGATGGCAATGACTTCTACTTGTAGAAAAAATTTCAGGCCAATCTGATGTTTGTTGTTTGAGATAGAGTGATTTCCCCGTTTTACGTTTGTTGTGGAATAATTATACTTTTTTGTGTAATAAACCTATCACTATTTTTTAAAAATTAACGGCGCAACTCATCAAGCTGAAATTTTCTCTGAAGGCAGATGGTAATGACTTCTACTTGTAGAAAAAATTTCAGGCCAATCTGATGTTTGTTGTTTGAGATAGAGTGATTTCCCCGTTTTACGTTTGTTGTGGAAAATTTATACTTTTTTGTGTAATAAACCTATCAATATTTTTTAAAAAATAACGGCACAACTCATCAAGCTGAAATTTTTACAGTAGGCAGTTGGTAATGACTTCTACTTGTAGAAAAAATTTCAGGCCAATCTGATGTTTGTTGTTTGAGATAGAGTGATTTCCCCGTTTTACGTTTGTTGTGGAAAATTTATACTTTTTTGTGTAATAAACCTATCAATATTTTTTAAAAAATAACGGCACAACTCATCAAGCTGAAATTTTCTCTGAAGGCAGATGGTAATGACTTCTACTTGTAGAAAAATTTTCAGGCCAATCTGATGTTTGTTGTTTGAGATAGAGTGATTTCCCCGTTTTACGTTTGTTGTGGAAAATTTATACTTTTTTGTGTAATAAACCTATCAATATTTTTTTAAAAATAACGGCACAACTCATCAAGCTGAAATTTTCTCTGAAGGCAGATGGCAATGACTTCTACTTGTAGAAAAAATTTCAGGCCAATCTGATGTTTGTTGTTTGAGATAGAGTGATTTCCCCGTTTTACGTTTGTTGTGGAATAATTATACTTTTTTGTGTAATAAACCTATCACTATTTTTTAAAAATTAACGGCACAACTCATCAAGCTGAAATTTTCTCTGAAGGCAGATGGTAATGACTTCTACTTGTAGAAAAAATTTCAGGCCAATCTGATGTTTGTTGTTTGAGATAGAGTGATTTCCCCGTTTTACGTTTGTTGTGGAATAATTATACTTTTTTGTGTAATAAACCTATCACTATTTTTTAAAAATTAACGGCACAGCTCATCAAGCTGAAATTTTCTCTGAAGGCAGATGGTAATGACTTCTACTTGTAGAAAAAATTTCAGGCCAATCTGATGTTTGTTGTTTGAGATAGAGTGATTTCCCCGTTTTACGTTTGTTGTGGAATAATTATACTTTTTTGTGTAATAAACCTATCACTATTTTTTAAAAATTAACGGCACAACTCATCAAGCTGAAATTTTCTCTGAAGGCAGATGGTAATGACTTCTACTTGTAGAAAAAATTTCAGGCCAATCTGATGTTTGTTGTTTGAGATAGAGTGATTTCCCCGTTTTACGTTTGTTGTGGAAAATTTATACTTTTTTGTGTAATAAACCTATCAATATTTTTTAAAAAATAACGGCACAACTCATCAAGCTGAAATTTTTACAGCAGGCAGTTGGTAATGACTTCTACTTGTAGAAAAAATTTCAGGCCAATCTGATGTTTGTTGTTTGAGATAGAGTGATTTCCCCGTTTTACGTTTGTTGTGGAATAATTATACTTTTTTGTGTAATAAACCTATCACTATTTTTTAAAAATTAACGGCACAGCTCATCAAGCTGAAATTTTCTCTGAAGGCAGATGGTAATGACTTCTACTTGTAGAAAAAATTTCAGGCTAATCTGATGTTTGTTGTTTGAGATAGAGTGATTTCCCCGTTTTACGTTTGTTGTGGAATAATTATACTTTTTTGTGTAATAAACCTATCAATATTTTTTAAAAATTAACGGCACAACTCATCAAGCTGAAATTTTCTCTGAAGGCAGATGGTAATGACTTCTACTTGTAGAAAAAATTTCAGGCCAATCTGATGTTTGTTGTTTGAGATAGAGTGATTTCCCCGTTTTACGTTTGTTGTGGAAAATTTATACTTTTTTGTGTAATAAACCTATCAATATTTTTTAAAAAATAACGGCACAGCTCATCAAGCTGAAATTTTCTCTGAAGGCAGATGGTAATGACTTCTACTTGTAGAAAAAATTTCAGGCCAATCTGATGTTTGTTGTTTGAGATAGAGTGATTTCCCCGTTTTACGTTTGTTGTGGAAAATTTATACTTTTTTGTGTAATAAACCTATCAATATTTTTTAAAAAATAACGGCACAGCTCATCAAGCTGAAATTTTCTCTGAAGGCAGATGGTAATGACTTCTACTTGTAGAAAAAATTTCAGGCCAATCTGATGTTTGTTGTTTGAGATAGAGTGATTTCCCCGTTTTACGTTTGTTGTGGAATAATTATACTTTTTTGTGTAATAAACCTATCACTATTTTTTTAAAATTAACGTCACAACTCATCAAGCTGAAATTTTTACAGTAGGCAGTTGGTAATGACTTCTACTTGTAGAAAAAATTTCAGGCCAATCTGACGGTTGGGGTTAGAGATAGAGTGATTTCCACGGTTTACTTTTGTTGTGGAAAACATTAATTGAAGATTTTTAACAAAAGAAAAGCAGTATTCATATAGGACATTAAAAACATCTCGGATTGTTGGTTGTTCTTAGTAACGTTCAACCTGCTTGCAAACGGGGTGATCGGGTTTAGAATCGAAAAAAAAAATCGGCGTGGAAACTAACTTATTAAAAAGGGGAAGCCTGGCTCAAAGTTTCCCCATGTGACACGGCAATGAGTCTTAGCACCTGAAATCTGATGTCTGTGTTAGAGAATCTGAACTTTTTTTTTTCTTTTTTTTTTTTTTTTTTTTTTTTTTGCGCTTTGTAGTGACTACTCCATAATGGTTGAGTTTGCAATAATTTCTACTTGTAGAAACAATTTCAGGCCAATCTGAAGGTTGGGGTTAGAGATAGAGCGATTTGCCTGTTTTACTCTTGTGTAATAAATCTATTACGATTTTTTTAAATAAACGGCGCAACTTATCAAGCCGAAATTTTCACAGAAGGCAGTTGGTAATGACTTCTACTTGTAGAAAAAATTTCAGGCCAATCTGATGTTTGTTGTTTGAGATAGAGTGATTTCCCCGTTTTACGTTTGTTGTGGAATAATTATACTTTTTTGTGTAATAAACCTATCACTATTTTTTAAAAATTAACGGCACAGTTTATCAAGCTGAAATTTTCACAGAAGGCAGTTGGTAATGACTTCTACTTGTAGAAAAAAATTCAGGCCAATCTGATGTTTGTTGTTTGAGATAGAGTGATTTCCCCGTTTTACGTTTGTTGTGGAAAATTTATACTTTTTTGTGTAATAAACCTATCAATATTTTTTAAAAAATAACGGCACAGTTTATCAAGCTGAAATTTTCACAGAAGGCAGTTGGTAATGACTTCTACTTGTAGAAAAAAATTCAGGCCAATCTGATGTTTGTTGTTTGAGATAGAGTGATTTCCCCGTTTTACGTTTGTTGTGGAATAATTATACTTTTTTGTGTAATAAACCTATCACTATTTTTTAAAAATTAACGGCACAGTTTATCAAGCTGAAATTTTCACAGAAGGCAGTTGGTAATGACTTCTACTTGTAGAAAAAATTTCAGGCCAATCTGATGTTTGTTGTTTGAGATAGAGTGATTTCCCCGTTTTACGTTTGTTGTGGAAAATTTATACTTTTTTGTGTAATAAACCTATCACTATTTTTTAAAAATTAACGGCACAGTTTATCAAGCTGAAATTTTCACAGAAGGCAGTTGGTAATGACTTCTACTTGTAGAAAAAAATTCAGGCCAATCTGATGTTTGTTGTTTGAGATAGAGTGATTTCCCCGTTTTACGTTTGTTGTGGAATAATTATACTTTTTTGTGTAATAAACCTATCACTATTTTTTAAAAATTAACGGCACAACTCATCAAGCTGAAATTTTTACAGTAGGCAGTTGGTAATGACTTCTACTTGTAGAAAAAATTTCAGGCCAATCTGACGGTTGGGGTTAGAGATAGAGTGATTTCCCCGGTTTACTTTTGTTGTGGAAAACATTAATTGAAGATTTTTAACAAAAGAAAAGCAGTATTCATATAGGACATTAAAAACATCTCGGATTGTTGGTTGTTCTTAGTAACGTTCAACCTGCTTGCAAACGGGGTGATCGGGTTTAGAATCGAAAAAAAAATCGGCGTGGAAACTAACTTATTAAAAAGGGGAAGCCTGGCTCAAAGTTTCCCCATGAGACACGGCAATGAGTCTTAGCACCTGAAATCTGATGTCTGTGTTAGAGAATCTGAACTTTTTTTTTTCTTTTTTTTTTTTTTTTTTTTTTTTTTTGCGCTTTGTAGTGACTACTCCATAATGGTTGAGTTTGCAATAATTTCTACTTGTAGAAACAATTTCAGGATAATCTGAAGGTTGGGGTTAGAGATAGAGCGATTTGCCTGTTTTACTCTTGTGTAATAAATCTATTACGATTTTTTTAAATAAACGGCGCAACTTATCAAGCCGAAATTTTCACAGAAGGCAGTTGGTAATGACTTCTACTTGTAGAAAAAATTTCAGGCCAATCTGATGTTTGTTGTTTGAGATAGAGTGATTTCCCCGTTTTACGTTTGTTGTGGAATAATTATACTTTTTTGTGTAATAAACCTATCACTATTTTTTAAAAATTAACGGCACAGTTTATCAAGCTGAAATTTTCACAGAAGGCAGTTGGTAATGACTTCTACTTGTAGAAAAAAATTCAGGCCAATCTGATGTTTGTTGTTTGAGATAGAGTGATTTCCCCGTTTTACGTTTGTTGTGGAAAATTTATACTTTTTTGTGTAATAAACCTATCAATATTTTTTAAAAAATAACGGCACAGTTTATCAAGCTGAAATTTTCACAGAAGGCAGATGGTAATGACTTCTACTTGTAGAAAAAATTTCAGGCCAATCTGATGTTTGTTGTTTGAGATAGAGTGATTTCCCCGTTTTACGTTTGTTGTGGAATAATTATACTTTTTTGTGTAATAAACCTATCACTATTTTTTAAAAATTAACGGCACAACTCATCAAGCTGAAATTTTCTCTGAAGGCAGATGGTAATGACTTCTACTTGTAGAAAAAATTTCAGGCCAATCTGATGTTTGTTGTTTGAGATAGAGTGATTTCCCCGTTTTACGTTTGTTGTGGAATAATTATACTTTTTTGTGTAATAAACCTATCACTATTTTTTAAAAATTAACGGCACAACTCATCAAGCTGAAATTTTCTCTGAAGGCAGATGGTAATGACTTCTACTTGTAGAAAAAATTTCAGGCCAATCTGATGTTTGTTGTTTGAGATAGAGTGATTTCCCCGTTTTACGTTTGTTGTGGAAAATTTATACTTTTTTGTGTAATAAACCTATCAATATTTTTTAAAAAATAACGGCACAACTCATCAAGCTGAAATTTTTACAGCAGGCAGTTGGTAATGACTTCTACTTGTAGAAAAAATTTCAGGCCAATCTGATGTTTGTTGTTTGAGATAGAGTGATTTCCCCGTTTTACGTTTGTTGTGGAATAATTATACTTTTTTGTGTAATAAACCTATCACTATTTTTTAAAAATTAACGGCACAACTCATGAAGCTGAAATTTTCTCTGAAGGCAGATGGTAATGACTTCTACTTGAAGAAAAAATTTCAGGCCAATCTGACGGTTGGGGTTAGAGATAGAGTGATTTCCCCGGTTTACTTTTGTTGTGGAAAACATTAATTGAAGATTTTTAACAAAAGAAAAGCAGTATTCATATAGGACATTAAAAACATCTCGGATTGTTGGTTGTTCTTAGTAACGTTCAACCTGCTTGCAAACGGGGTGATCGGGTTTAGAATCGAAAAAAAAAATCGGCGTGGAAACTAACTTATTAAAAAGGGGAAGCCTGGCTCAAAGTTTCCCCATAAGACACGGCAATGAGTCTTAGCACCTGAAATCTGATGTCTGTGTTAGGGAATCTGAACTTTTTTTTTGTTTTTTTTTTTTTTTTTTTTTTTTTTGCGCTTTGTAGTGACTACTCCATAATGGTTGAGTTTGCAATAATTTCTACTTGTAGAAACAATTTCAGGCCAATCTGATGTTTGTTGTTTGAGATAGAGTGATTTCCTCGTTTTACGTTTGTTGTGGAATAATTATACTTTTTTGTGTAATAAACCTATCACTATTTTTTAAAAATTAACGGCACAACTCATCAAGCTGAAATTTTCTCTGAAGGCAGATGGTAATGACTTCTACTTGTAGAAAAAATTTCAGGCCAATCTGATGTTTGTTGTTTGAGATAGAGTGATTTCCCCGTTTTACGTTTGTTGTGGAAAATTTATACTTTTTTGTGTAATAAACCTATCAATATTTTTTAAAAAATAACGGCACAACTCATCAAGCTGAAATTTTTACAGCAGGCAGTTGGTAATGACTTCTACTTGTAGAAAAAATTTCAGGCCAATCTGATGTTTGTTGTTTGAGATAGAGTGATTTCCCCGTTTTACGTTTGTTGTGGAAAATTTATACTTTTTTGTGTAATAAACTTATCAATATTTTTAAAAAAATAACGGCACAACTCATCAAGCTGAAATTTTCTCTGAAGGCAGATGGCAATGACTTCTACTTGTAGAAAAAATTTCAGGCCAATCTGATGTTTGTTGTTTGAGATAGAGTGATTTCCCCGTTTTACGTTTGTTGTGGAAAATTTATACTTTTTTGTGTAATAAACCTATCAATATTTTTTAAAAAATAACGGCACAACTCATCAAGCTGAAATTTTTACAGCAGGCAGTTCGTAATGACTTCTACTTGTAGAAAAAATTTCAGGCCAATCTGATGTTTGTTGTTTGAGATAGAGTGATTTCCCCGTTTTACGTTTGTTGTGGAATAATTATACTTTTTTGTGTAATAAACCTATCACTATTTTTTAAAAATTAACGGCACAACTCATCAAGCTGAAATTTTCTCTGAAGGCAGATGGTAATGACTTCTACTTGTAGAAAAAATTTCAGGCCAATCTGATGTTTGTTGTTTGAGATAGAGTGATTTCCCCGTTTTACGTTTGTTGTGGAAAATTTATACTTTTTTGTGTAATAAACCTATCAATATTTTTTAAAAAATAACGGCACAGCTCATCAAGCTGAAATTTTCTCTGAAGGCAGATGGTAATGACTTCTACTTGTAGAAAAAATTTCAGGCCAATCTGATGTTTGTTGTTTGAGATAGAGTGATTTCCCCGTTTTACGTTTGTTGTGGAAAATTTATACTTTTTTGTGTAATAAACCTATCAATATTTTTTAAAAAATAACGGCACAGCTCATCAAGCTGAAATTTTCTCTGAAGGCAGATGGTAATGACTTCTACTTGTAGAAAAAATTTCAGGCCAATCTGATGTTTGTTGTTTGAGATAGAGTGATTTCCCCGTTTTACGTTTGTTGTGGAATAATTATACTTTTTTGTGTAATAAACCTATCACTATTTTTTAAAAATTAACGGCACAACTCATCAAGCTGAAATTTTTACAGTAGGCAGTTGGTAATGACTTCTACTTGTAGAAAAAATTTCAGGCCAATCTGACGGTTGGGGTTAGAGATAGAGTGATTTCCCCGGTTTACTTTTGTTGTGGAAAACATTAATTGAAGATTTTTAACAAAAGAAAAGCAGTATTCATATAGGACATTAAAAACATCTCGGATTGTTGGTTGTTCTTAGTAACGTTCAACCTGCTTGCAAACGGGGTGATCGGGTTTAGAATCGAAAAAAAAATCGGCGTGGAAACTAACTTATTAAAAAGGGGAAGCCTGGCTCAAAGTTTCCCCATGAGACACGGCAATGAGTCTTAGCACCTGAAATCTGATGTCTGTGTTAGGGAATCTGAACTTTTTTTTTGTTTTTTTTTTTTTTTTGCGCTTTGTAGTGACTACTCCATAATGGTTGAGTTTGCAATAATTTCTACTTGTAGAAACAATTTCAGGCCAATCTGAAGGTTGGGGTTAGAGATAGAGCGATTTGCCTGTTTTACTCTTGTGTAATAAATCTATTACGATTTTTTAAATAAACGGCGCAACTTATCAAGCCGAAATTTTCACAGAAGGCAGTTGGTAATGACTTCTACTTGTAGAAAAAATTTCAGGCCAATCTGATGTTTGTTGTTTGAGATAGAGTGATTTCCCCGTTTTACGTTTGTTGTGGAATAATTATACTTTTTTGTGTAATAAACCTATCACTATTTTTTAAAAATTAACGGCACAGTTTATCAAGCTGAAATTTTCACAGAAGGCAGTTGGTAATGACTTCTACTTGTAGAAAAAAATTCAGGCCAATCTGATGTTTGTTGTTTGAGATAGAGTGATTTCCCCGTTTTACGTTTGTTGTGGAAAATTTATACTTTTTTGTGTAATTAACCTATCAATATTTTTTAAAAAATAACGGCACAACTCATCAAGCTGAAATTTTCTCTGAAGGCAGATGGCAATGACTTCTACTTGTAGAAAAAAATTCAGGCCAATCTGATGTTTGTTGTTTGAGATAGAGTGATTTCCCCGTTTTACGTTTGTTGTGGAATAATTATACTTTTTTGTGTAATAAACCTATCACTATTTTTTAAAAATTAACGGCGCAACTCATCAAGCTGAAATTTTCTCTGAAGGCAGATGGTAATGACTTCTACTTGTAGAAAAAATTTCAGGCCAATCTGATGTTTGTTGTTTGAGATAGAGTGATTTCCCCGTTTTACGTTTGTTGTGGAATAATTATACTTTTTTGTGTAATAAACCTATCACTATTTTTTAAAAATTAACGGCACAACTCATCAAGCTGAAATTTTCTCTGAAGGCAGATGGTAATGACTTCTACTTGTAGAAAAAAATTCAGGCCAATCTGATGTTTGTTGTTTGAGATAGAGTGATTTCCCCGTTTTACGTTTGTTGTGGAAAATTTATACTTTTTTGTGTAATAAACCTATCAATATTTTTTAAAAAATAACGGCACAACTCATCAAGCTGAAATTTTCTCTGAAGGCAGATGGTAATGACTTCTACTTGTAGAAAAAATTTCAGGCCAATCTGATGTTTGTTGTTTGAGATAGAGTGATTTCCCCGTTTTACGTTTGTTGTGGAAAATTTATACTTTTTTGTGTAATAAACCTATCAATATTTTTTAAAAAATAACGGCACAGCTCATCAAGCTGAAATTTTCTCTGAAGGCAGATGGTAATGACTTCTACTTGTAGAAAAAATTTCAGGCCAATCTGATGTTTGTTGTTTGAGATAGAGTGATTTCCCCGTTTTACGTTTGTTGTGGAATAATTATACTTTTTTGTGTAATAAACCTATCACTATTTTTTAAAAATTAACGGCACAGTTTATCAAGCTGAAATTTTCACAGAAGGCAGTTTATAATGACTTCTACTTGTAGAAAAAAAATTCAGGCCAATCTGATGTTTGTTGTTTGAGATAGAGTGATTTCCCCGTTTTACGTTTGTTGTGGAAAATTTATACTTTTTTGTGTAATAAACCTATCAATATTTTTTAAAAAATAACGGCACAACTCATCAAGCTGAAATTTTCTCTGAAGGCAGATGGTAATGACTTCTACTTGTAGAAAAAATTTCAGGCCAATCTGATGTTTGTTGTTTGAGATAGAGTGATTTCCCCGTTTTACGTTTGTTGTGGAATAATTATACTTTTTTGTGTAATAAACCTATCACTATTTTTTAAAAATTAACGGCACAACTCATCAAGCTGAAATTTTCTCTGAAGGCAGATGGTAATGACTTCTACTTGTAGAAAAAATTTCAGGCCAATCTGATGTTTGTTGTTTGAGATAGAGTGATTTCCCCGTTTTACGTTTGTTGTGGAAAATTTATACTTTTTTGTGTAATAAACCTATCAATATTTTTTAAAAAATAACGGCACAGCTCATCAAGCTGAAATTTTCTCTGAAGGCAGATGGTAATGACTTCTACTTGTAGAAAAAATTTCAGGCCAATCTGATGTTTGTTGTTTGAGATAGAGTGATTTCCCCGTTTTACGTTTGTTGTGGAAAATTTATACTTTTTTGTGTAATAAACCTATCAATATTTTTTAAAAAATAACGGCACAGCTCATCAAGCTGAAATTTTCTCTGAAGGCAGATGGTAATGACTTCTACTTGTAGAAAAAATTTCAGGCCAATCTGATGTTTGTTGTTTGAGATAGAGTGATTTCCCCGTTTTACGTTTGTTGTGGAATAATTATACTTTTTTGTGTAATAAACCTATCACTATTTTTTAAAAATTAACGGCACAACTCATCAAGCTGAAATTTTTACAGTAGGCAGTTGGTAATGACTTCTACTTGTAGAAAAAATTTCAGGCCAATCTGACGGTTGGGGTTAGAGATAGAGTGATTTCCCCGGTTTACTTTTGTTGTGGAAAACATTAATTGAAGATTTTTAACAAAAGAAAAGCAGTATTCATATAGGACATTAAAAACATCTCGGATTGTTGGTTGTTCTTAGTAACGTTCAACCTGCTTGCAAACGGGGTGATCGGGTTTAGAATCGAAAAAAAAATCGGCGTGGAAACTAACTTATTAAAAAGGGGAAGCCTGGCTCAAAGTTTCCCCATGAGACACGGCAATGAGTCTTAGCACCTGAAATCTGATGTCTGTGTTAGGGAATCTGAACTTTTTTTTTGTTTTTTTTTTTTTTTTGCGCTTTGTAGTGACTACTCCATAATGGTTGAGTTTGCAATAATTTCTACTTGTAGAAACAATTTCAGGCCAATCTGAAGGTTGGGGTTAGAGATAGAGCGATTTGCCTGTTTTACTCTTGTGTAATAAATCTATTACGATTTTTTAAATAAACGGCGCAACTTATCAAGCCGAAATTTTCACAGAAGGCAGTTGGTAATGACTTCTACTTGTAGAAAAAATTTCAGGCCAATCTGATGTTTGTTGTTTGAGATAGAGTGATTTCCCCGTTTTACGTTTGTTGTGGAATAATTATACTTTTTTGTGTAATAAACCTATCACTATTTTTTAAAAATTAACGGCACAGTTTATCAAGCTGAAATTTTCACAGAAGGCAGTTGGTAATGACTTCTACTTGTAGAAAAAAATTCAGGCCAATCTGATGTTTGTTGTTTGAGATAGAGTGATTTCCCCGTTTTACGTTTGTTGTGGAAAATTTATACTTTTTTGTGTAATTAACCTATCAATATTTTTTAAAAAATAACGGCACAACTCATCAAGCTGAAATTTTCTCTGAAGGCAGATGGCAATGACTTCTACTTGTAGAAAAAAATTCAGGCCAATCTGATGTTTGTTGTTTGAGATAGAGTGATTTCCCCGTTTTACGTTTGTTGTGGAATAATTATACTTTTTTGTGTAATAAACCTATCACTATTTTTTAAAAATTAACGGCGCAACTCATCAAGCTGAAATTTTCTCTGAAGGCAGATGGTAATGACTTCTACTTGTAGAAAAAATTTCAGGCCAATCTGATGTTTGTTGTTTGAGATAGAGTGATTTCCCCGTTTTACGTTTGTTGTGGAATAATTATACTTTTTTGTGTAATAAACCTATCACTATTTTTTAAAAATTAACGGCACAACTCATCAAGCTGAAATTTTCTCTGAAGGCAGATGGTAATGACTTCTACTTGTAGAAAAAAATTCAGGCCAATCTGATGTTTGTTGTTTGAGATAGAGTGATTTCCCCGTTTTACGTTTGTTGTGGAAAATTTATACTTTTTTGTGTAATAAACCTATCAATATTTTTTAAAAAATAACGGCACAACTCATCAAGCTGAAATTTTCTCTGAAGGCAGATGGTAATGACTTCTACTTGTAGAAAAAATTTCAGGCCAATCTGATGTTTGTTGTTTGAGATAGAGTGATTTCCCCGTTTTACGTTTGTTGTGGAAAATTTATACTTTTTTGTGTAATAAACCTATCAATATTTTTTAAAAAATAACGGCACAGCTCATCAAGCTGAAATTTTCTCTGAAGGCAGATGGTAATGACTTCTACTTGTAGAAAAAATTTCAGGCCAATCTGATGTTTGTTGTTTGAGATAGAGTGATTTCCCCGTTTTACGTTTGTTGTGGAATAATTATACTTTTTTGTGTAATAAACCTATCACTATTTTTTAAAAATTAACGGCACAACTCATCAAGCTGAAATTTTTACAGTAGGCAGTTGGTAATGACTTCTACTTGTAGAAAAAATTTCAGGCCAATCTGACGGTTGGGGTTAGAGATAGAGTGATTTCCCCGGTTTACTTTTGTTGTGGAAAACATTAATTGAAGATTTTTAACAAAAGAATAGCAGTATTCATATAGGACATTAAAAACATCTCGGATTGTTGGTTATTCTTAGTAACGTTCAACCTGCTTGCAAACGGGGTGATCGGGTTTAGAATCGAAAAAAAAAATCGGCGTGGAAACTAACTTATTAAAAAGGGGAAGCCTGGCTCAAAGTTTCCCCATGAGACACGGCAATGAGTCTTAGGACCTGAAATCTGATGTCTGTGTTAGGGAATCTGAACTTTTTTTTTGTTTTTTTTTTTTTTTTTTTTTTGCGCTTTGTAGTGACTACTCCATAATGGTTGAGTTTGCAATAATTTCTACTTGTAGAAACAATTTCAGGCCAATCTGAAGGTTGGGGTTAGAGATAGAGCGATTTGCCTGTTTTACTCTTGTGTAATAAATCTATTACGATTTTTTTTAAATAAACGGCGCAACTTATCAAGCCGAAACTTTCACAGAACGCAGTTGGTAATGACTTCTACTTGTAGAAAAAATTTCAGGCCAATCTGATGTTTGTTGTTTGAGATAGAGTGATTTCCCCGTTTTACGTTTGTTGTGGAATAATTATACTTTTTTGTGTAATAAACCTATCACTATTTTTTAAAAATTAACGGCACAGTTTATCAAGCTGAAATTTTCACAGAAGGCAGTTTATAATGACTTCTACTTGTAGAAAAAAAATTCAGGCCAATCTGATGTTTGTTGTTTGAGATAGAGTGATTTCCCCGTTTTACGTTTGTTGTGGAAAATTTATACTTTTTTGTGTAATAAACCTATCAATATTTTTTAAAAAATAACGGCACAACTCATCAAGCTGAAATTTTCTCTGAAGGCAGATGGTAATGACTTCTACTTGTAGAAAAAATTTCAGGCCAATCTGATGTTTGTTGTTTGAGATAGAGTGATTTCCCCGTTTTACGTTTGTTGTGGAATAATTATACTTTTTTGTGTAATAAACCTATCACTATTTTTTAAAAATTAACGGCGCAACTCATCAAGCTGAAATTTTCTATGAAGGCAGATGGTAATGACTTCTACTTGTAGAAAAAAATTCAGGCCAATCTGATGTTTGTTGTTTGAGATAGAGTGATTTCCCCGTTTTACGTTTGTTGTGGAAAATTTATACTTTTTTGTGTAATAAACCTATCAATATTTTTTAAAAAATAACGGCACAACTCATCAAGCTGAAATTTTCTCTGAAGGCAGATGGTAATGACTTCTACTTGTAGAAAAAAATTCAGGCCAATCTGATGTTTGTTGTTTGAGATAGAGTGATTTCCCCGTTTTACGTTTGTTGTGGAATAATTATACTTTTTTGTGTAATAAACCTATCACTATTTTTTAAAAATTAACGGCGCAACTCATCAAGCTGAAATTTTCTCTGAAGGCAGATGGTAATGACTTCTACTTGTAGAAAAAAATTCAGGCCAATCTGATGTTTGTTGTTTGAGATAGAGTGATTTCCCCGTTTTACGTTTGTTGTGGAAAACTTATACTTTTTTGTGTAATAAACCTATCAATATTTTTTAAAAAATAACGGCACAGCTCATCAAGCTGAAATTTTCTCTGAAGGCAGATGGTAATGACTTCTACTTGTAGAAAAAATTTCAGGCCAATCTGATGTTTGTTGTTTGAGATAGAGTGATTTCCCCGTTTTACGTTTGTTGTGGAATAATTATACTTTTTTGTGTAATAAACCTATCACTATTTTTTAAAAATTAACGGCACAACTCATCAAGCTGAAATTTTTACAGTAGGCAGTTGGTAATGACTTCTACTTGTAGAAAAAATTTCAGGCCAATCTGACGGTTGGGGTTAGAGATAGAGTGATTTCCCCGGTTTACTTTTGTTGTGGAAAACATTAATTGAAGATTTTTAACAAAAGAAAAGCAGTATTCATATAGGACATTAAAAACATCTCGGATTGTTGGTTGTTCTTAGTAACGTTCAACCTGCTTGCAAACGGGGTGATCGGGTTTAGAATCGAAAAAAAATCGGCGTGGAAACTAACTTATTAAAAAGGGGAAGCCTGGCTCAAAGTTTCCCCATGAGACACGGCAATGAGTCTTAGCACCTGAAATCTGATGTCTGTGTTAGGGAATCTGAACTTTTTTTTTTTTTTTTTTTTTTGCGCTTTGTAGTGACTACTCCATAATGGTTGAGTTTGCAATAATTTCTACTTGTAGAAACAATTTCAGGCCAATCTGAGGGTTGGGGTTAGAGATAGAGCGATTTGCCTGTTTTACTCTTGTGTAATAAATCTATTACGATTTTTTTAAATAAACGGCGCAACTTATCAAGCCGAAATTTTCACAGAAGGCAGTTGGTAATGACTTCTACTTGTAGAAAAAATTTCAGGCCAATCTGATGTTTGTTGTTTGAGATAGAGTGATTTCCCCGTTTTACGTTTGTTGTGGAATAATTATACTTTTTTGTGTAATAAACCTATCACTATTTTTTTTAAATTAACGGCACAGTTTATCAAACTGAAATTTTCACAGAAGGCAGTTGGTAATGACTTCTACTTGTAGAAAAAAATTCAGGCCAATCTGATGTTTGTTGTTTGAGATAGAGTGATTTCCCCGTTTTACGTTTGTTGTGGAAAATTTATACTTTTTTGTGTAATAAACCTATCAATATTTTTTAAAAAATAACGGCACAACTCATCAAGCTGAAATTTTCTCTGAAGGCAGATGGTAATGACTTCTACTTGTAGAAAAATTTTCAGGCCAATCTGATGTTTGTTGTTTGAGATAGAGTGATTTCCCCGTTTTACGTTTGTTGTGGAATAATTATACTTTTTTGTGTAATAAACCTATCACTATTTTTTAAAAATTAACGGCGCAACTCATCAAGCTGAAATTTTCTCTGAAGGCAGATGGTAATGACTTCTACTTGTAGAAAAAATTTCAGGCCAATCTGATGTTTGTTGTTTGAGATAGAGTGATTTCCCCGTTTTACGTTTGTTGTGGAATAATTATACTTTTTTGTGTAATAAACCTATCACTATTTTTTAAAAATTAACGGCACAACTCATCAAGCTGAAATTTTCTCTGAAGGCAGATGGTAATGACTTCTACTTGTAGAAAAAATTTCAGGCCAATCTGATGTTTGTTGTTTGAGATAGAGTGATTTCCCCGTTTTACGTTTGTTGTGGAATAATTATACTTTTTTGTGTAATAAACCTATCACTATTTTTTAAAAATTAACGGCACAACTCATCAAGCTGAAATTTTCTCTGAAGGCAGATGGTAATGACTTCTACTTGTAGAAAAAAATTCAGGCCAATCTGATGTTTGTTGTTTGAGATAGAGTGATTTCCCCGTTTTACGTTTGTTGTGGAAAATTTATACTTTTTTGTGTAATAAACCTATCAATATTTTTTAAAAAATAACGGCACAACTCATCAAGCTGAAATTTTTACAGCAGGCAGTTGGTAATGACTTCTACTTGTAGAAAAAATTTCAGGCCAATCTGATGTTTGTTGTTTGAGATAGAGTGATTTCCCCGTTTTACGTTTGTTGTGGAATAATTATACTTTTTTGTGTAATAAACCTATCACTATTTTTTAAAAATTAACGGCACAACTCATCAAGCTGAAATTTTCTCTGAAGGCAGATGGTAATGACTTCTACTTGTAGAAAAAATTTCAGGCCAATCTGATGTTTGTTGTTTGAGATAGAGTGATTTCCCCGTTTTACGTTTGTTGTGGAAAATTTATACTTTTTTGTGTAATAAACCTATCACTATTTTTTAAAAATTAACGGCACAACTCATCAAGCTGAAATTTTTACAGTAGGCAGTTGGTAATGACTTCTACTTGTAGAAAAAATTTCAGGCCAATCTGACGGTTGGGGTTAGAGATAGAGTGATTTCCCCGGTTTACTTTTGTTGTGGAAAACATTAATTGAAGATTTTTAACAAAAGAAAAGCAGTATTCATATAGGACATTAAAAACATCTCGGATTGTTGGTTGTTCTTAGTAACGTTCAACCTGCTTGCAAACGGGGTGATCGGGTTTAGAATCGAAAAAAAATCGGCGTGGAAACTAACTTATTAAAAAGGGGAAGCCTGGCTCAAAGTTTCCCCATGAGACACGGCAATGAGTCTTAGCACCTGAAATCTGATGTCTGTGTTAGAGAATCTGAACTTTTTTTTTTTTTTTTTTTTTTTGCGCTTTGTAGTGACTACTCCATAATGGTTGAGTTTGCAATAATTTCTACTTGTAGAAACAATTTCAGGCCAATCTGAAGGTTGGGGTTAGAGATAGAGCGATTTGCCTGTTTTACTCTTGTGTAATAAATCTATTACGATTTTTTTAAATAAACGGCGCAACTTATCAAGCCGAAATTTTCACAGAAGGCAGATGGTAATGACTTCTACTTGTAGAAAAAAATTCAGGCCAATCTGATGTTTGTTGTTTGAGATAGAGTGATTTCCCCGTTTTACGTTTGTTGTGGAAAATTTATACTTTTTTGTGTAATAAACCTATCAATATTTTTTAAAAAATAACGGCACAACTCATCAAGCTGAAATTTTCTCTGAAGGCAGATGGCAATGACTTCTACTTGTAGAAAAAATTTCAGGCCAATCTGATGTTTGTTGTTTGAGATAGAGTGATTTCCCCGTTTTACGTTTGTTGTGGAATAATTATACTTTTTTGTGTAATAAACCTATCACTATTTTTTAAAAATTAACGGCGCAACTCATCAAGCTGAAATTTTCTCTGAAGGCAGATGGTAATGACTTCTACTTGTAGAAAAAATTTCAGGCCAATCTGATGTTTGTTGTTTGAGATAGAGTGATTTCCCCGTTTCACGTTTGTTGTGGAATAATTATACTTTTTTGTGTAATAAACCTATCACTATTTTTTAAAAATTAACGGCGCAACTCATCAAGCTGAAATTTTCTCTGAAGGCAGATGGTAATGACTTCTACTTGTAGAAAAAATTTCAGGCCAATCTGATGTTTGTTGTTTGAGATAGAGTGATTTCCCCGTTTTACGTTTGTTGTGGAAAATTTATACTTTTTTGTGTAATAAACCTATCAATATGTTTTAAAAAATAACGGCACAACTCATCAAGCTGAAATTTTCTCTGAAGGCAGATGGTAATGACTTCTACTTGTAGAAAAAATTTCAGGCCAATCTGATGTTTGTTGTTTGAGATAGAGTGATTTCCCCGTTTTACGTTTGTTGTGGAATAATTATACTTTTTTGTGTAATAAACCCATCACTATTTTTTAAAAATTAACGGCGCAACTCATCAAGCTGAAATTTTCTCTGAAGGCAGATGGTAATGACTTCTACTTGTAGAAAAAATTTCAGGCCAATCTGATGTTTGTTGTTTGAGATAGAGTGATTTCCCCGTTTTACGTTTGTTGTGGAAAATTTATACTTTTTTGTGTAATAAACCTATCAATATTTTTTAAAAAATAACGGCACAACTCATCAAGCTGAAATTTTTACAGCAGGCAGTTGGTAATGACTTCTACTTGTAGAAAAAATTTCAGGCCAATCTGATGTTTGTTGTTTGAGATAGAGTGATTTCCCCGTTTTACGTTTGTTGTGGAATAATTATACTTTTTTGTGTAATAAACCTATCACTATTTTTTTTAAATTAACGGCACAACTCATCAAGCTGAAACTTTCTCTGAAGGCAGATGGTTATGACTTCTACTTGTAGAAAAAATTTCAGGCCAATCTGATGTTTGTTGTTTGAGATAGAGTGATTTCCCCGTTTTACGTTTGTTGTGGAAAACTTATACTTTTTTGTGTAATAAACCTATCAATATTTTTTAAAAAATAACGGCACAGCTCATCAAGCTGAAATTTTCTCTGAAGGCAGATGGTAATGACTTCTACTTGTAGAAAAAATTTCAGGCCAATCTGATGTTTGTTGTTTGAGATAGAGTGATTTCCCCGTTTTACGTTTGTTGTGGAATAATTATACTTTTTTGTGTAATAAACCTATCACTATTTTTTAAAAATTAACGGCACAACTCATCAAGCTGAAATTTTTACAGTAGGCAGTTGGTAATGACTTCTACTTGTAGAAAAAATTTCAGGCCAATCTGACGGTTGGGGTTAGAGATAGAGTGATTTCCCCGGTTTACTTTTGTTGTGGAAAACATTAATTGAAGATTTTTAACAAAAGAAAAGCAGTATTCATATAGGACATTAAAAACATCTCGGATTGTTGGTTGTTCTTAGTAACGTTCAACCTGCTTGCAAACGGGGTGATCGGGTTTAGAATCGAAAAAAAATCGGCGTGGAAACTAACTTATTAAAAAGGGGAAGCCTGGCTCAAAGTTTCCCCATGAGACACGGCAATGAGTCTTAGCACCTGAAATCTGATGTCTGTGTTAGGGAATCTGAACTTTTTTTTTTTTTTTTTTTTTTTTTTGCGCTTTGTAGTGACTACTCCATAATGGTTGAGTTTGCAATAATTTCTACTTGTAGAAACAATTTCAGGCCAATCTGAGGGTTGGGGTTAGAGATAGAGCGATTTGCCTGTTTTACTCTTGTGTAATAAATCTATTACGATTTTTTTAAATAAACGGCGCAACTTATCAAGCCGAAATTTTCACAGAAGGCAGTTGGTAATGACTTCTACTTGTAGAAAAAATTTCAGGCCAATCTGATGTTTGTTGTTTGAGATAGAGTGATTTCCCCGTTTTACGTTTGTTGTGGAATAATTATACTTTTTTGTGTAATAAACCTATCACTATTTTTTTAAATTAACGGCACAGTTTATCAAACTGAAATTTTCACAGAAGGCAGTTGGTAATGACTTCTACTTGTAGAAAAAAATTCAGGCCAATCTGATGTTTGTTGTTTGAGATAGAGTGATTTCCCCGTTTTACGTTTGTTGTGGAAAATTTATACTTTTTTGTGTAATAAACCTATCAATATTTTTTAAAAAATAACGGCACAACTCATCAAGCTGAAATTTTCTCTGAAGGCAGATGGTAATGACTTCTACTTGTAGAAAAATTTTCAGGCCAATCTGATGTTTGTTGTTTGAGATAGAGTGATTTCCCCGTTTTACGTTTGTTGTGGAATAATTATACTTTTTTGTGTAATAAACCTATCACTATTTTTTAAAAATTAACGGCGCAACTCATCAAGCTGAAATTTTCTCTGAAGGCAGATGGTAATGACTTCTACTTGTAGAAAAAATTTCAGGCCAATCTGATGTTTGTTGTTTGAGATAGAGTGATTTCCCCGTTTTACGTTTGTTGTGGAATAATTATACTTTTTTGTGTAATAAACCTATCACTATTTTTTAAAAATTAACGGCACAACTCATCAAGCTGAAATTTTCTCTGAAGGCAGATGGTAATGACTTCTACTTGTAGAAAAAATTTCAGGCCAATCTGATGTTTGTTGTTTGAGATAGAGTGATTTCCCCGTTTTACGTTTGTTGTGGAATAATTATACTTTTTTGTGTAATAAACCTATCACTATTTTTTAAAAATTAACGGCACAACTCATCAAGCTGAAATTTTCTCTGAAGGCAGATGGTAATGACTTCTACTTGTAGAAAAAAATTCAGGCCAATCTGATGTTTGTTGTTTGAGATAGAGTGATTTCCCCGTTTTACGTTTGTTGTGGAAAATTTATACTTTTTTGTGTAATAAACCTATCAATATTTTTTAAAAAATAACGGCACAACTCATCAAGCTGAAATTTTTACAGCAGGCAGTTGGTAATGACTTCTACTTGTAGAAAAAATTTCAGGCCAATCTGATGTTTGTTGTTTGAGATAGAGTGATTTCCCCGTTTTACGTTTGTTGTGGAATAATTATACTTTTTTGTGTAATAAACCTATCACTATTTTTTAAAAATTAACGGCACAACTCATCAAGCTGAAATTTTCTCTGAAGGCAGATGGTAATGACTTCTACTTGTAGAAAAAATTTCAGGCCAATCTGATGTTTGTTGTTTGAGATAGAGTGATTTCCCCGTTTTACGTTTGTTGTGGAATAATTATACTTTTTTGTGTAATAAACCTATCACTATTTTTTAAAAATTAACGGCACAACTCATCAAGCTGAAATTTTTACAGTAGGCAGTTGGTAATGACTTCTACTTGTAGAAAAAATTTCAGGCCAATCTGACGGTTGGGGTTAGAGATAGAGTGATTTCCCCGGTTTACTTTTGTTGTGGAAAACATTAATTGAAGATTTTTAACAAAAGAAAAGCAGTATTCATATAGGACATTAAAAACATCTCGGATTGTTGGTTGTTCTTAGTAACGTTCAACCTGCTTGCAAACGGGGTGATCGGGTTTAGAATCGAAAAAAAATCGGCGTGGAAACTAACTTATTAAAAAGGGGAAGCCTGGCTCAAAGTTTCCCCATGAGACACGGCAATGAGTCTTAGCACCTGAAATCTGATGTCTGTGTTAGAGAATCTGAACTTTTTTTTTTTTTTTTTTTTTTTGCGCTTTGTAGTGACTACTCCATAATGGTTGAGTTTGCAATAATTTCTACTTGTAGAAACAATTTCAGGCCAATCTGAAGGTTGGGGTTAGAGATAGAGCGATTTGCCTGTTTTACTCTTGTGTAATAAATCTATTACGATTTTTTTAAATAAACGGCGCAACTTATCAAGCCGAAATTTTCACAGAAGGCAGTTGGTAATGACTTCTACTTGTAGAAAAAAATTCAGGCCAATCTGATGTTTGTTGTTTGAGATAGAGTGATTTCCCCGTTTTACGTTTGTTGTGGAAAATTTATACTTTTTTGTGTAATAAACCTATCAATATTTTTTAAAAAATAACGGCACAACTCATCAAGCTGAAATTTTCTCTGAAGGCAGATGGCAATGACTTCTACTTGTAGAAAAAATTTCAGGCCAATCTGATGTTTGTTGTTTGAGATAGAGTGATTTCCCCGTTTTACGTTTGTTGTGGAATAATTATACTTTTTTGTGTAATAAACCTATCACTATTTTTTAAAAATTAACGGCGCAACTCATCAAGCTGAAATTTTCTCTGAAGGCAGATGGTAATGACTTCTACTTGTAGAAAAAATTTCAGGCCAATCTGATGTTTGTTGTTTGAGATAGAGTGATTTCCCCGTTTCACGTTTGTTGTGGAATAATTATACTTTTTTGTGTAATAAACCTATCACTATTTTTTAAAAATTAACGGCACAACTCATCAAGCTGAAATTTTTTCTGAAGGCAGATGGTAATGACTTCTACTTGTAGAAAAAATTTCAGGCCAATCTGATGTTTGTTGTTTGAGATAGAGTGATTTCCCCGTTTTACGTTTGTTGTGGAAAATTTATACTTTTTTGTGTAATAAACCTATCAATATTTTTTAAAAAATAACGGCACAACTCATCAAGCTGAAATTTTTACAGCAGGCAGTTGGTAATGACTTCTACTTGTAGAAAAAATTTCAGGCCAATCTGATGTTTGTTGTTTGAGATAGAGTGATTTCCCCGTTTTACGTTTGTTGTGGAATAATTATACTTTTTTGTGTAATAAACCTATCACTATTTTTTAAAAATAAACGGCACAACTCATCAAGCTGAAATTTTCTCTGAAGGCAGATGGTAATGACTTCTACTTGTAGAAAAAATTTCAGGCCAATCTGATGTTTGTTGTTTGAGATAGAGTGATTTCCCCGTTTTACGTTTGTTGTGGAAAATTTATACTTTTTTGTGTAATAAACCTATCAATATTTTTTAAAAAATAACGGCACAGCTCATCAAGCTGAAATTTTCTCTGAAGGCAGATGGTAATGACTTCTACTTGTAGAAAAAATTTCAGGCCAATCTGATGTTTGTTGTTTGAGATAGAGTGATTTCCCAATTTTACGTTTGTTGTGGAAAATTTATACTTTTTTGTGTAATAAACCTATCAATATTTTTTAAAAAATAACGGCACAGCTCATCAAGCTGAAATTTTCTCTGAAGGCAGATGGTAATGACTTCTACTTGTAGAAAAAATTTCAGGCCAATCTGATGTTTGTTGTTTGAGATAGAGTGATTTCCCCGTTTTACGTTTGTTGTGGAATAATTATACTTTTTTGTGTAATAAAACTATCACTATTTTTTAAAAATTAACGGCACAACTCATCAAGCTGAAATTTTTACAGTAGGCAGTTGGTAATGACTTCTACTTGTAGAAAACAACAAACAACAAACATCAGATTGGCCTGAAATTTTTTCTACAAGTAGAAGTCATTACCATCTGCCTCATCAAGCTGAAATTTTCTCTGAAGGCAGATGGTAATGACTTCTACTTGTAGAAAAAATTTCAGGCCAATCTGATGTTTGTTGTTTGAGATAGAGTGATTTCCCCGTTTTACGTTTGTTGTGGAAAATTTATACTTTTTTGTGTAATAAACCTATCAATATTTTTTAAAAAATAACGGCACAACTCATCAAGCTGAAATTTTTACAGTAGGCAGTTGGTAATGACTTCTACTTGTAGAAAAAATTTCAGGCCAATCTGATGTTTGTTGTTTGAGATAGAGTGATTTCCCCGTTTTACGTTTGTTGTGGAAAATTTATACTTTTTTGTGTAATAAACCTATCAATATTTTTTAAAAAATAACGGCACAGCTCATCAAGCTGAAATTTTCTCTGAAGGCAGATGGTAATGACTTCTACTTGTAGAAAAAATTTCAGGCCAATCTGATGTTTGTTGTTTGAGATAGAGTGATTTCCCCGTTTTACGTTTGTTGTGGAAAATTTATACTTTTATGTGTAATAAACCTATCAATATTTTTTTAAAAATAACGGCACAGCTCATCAAGCTGAAATTTTCTCTGAAGGCAGATGGTAATGACTTCTACTTGTAGAAAAAATTTCAGGCCAATCTGATCTTTGTTGTTTGAGATAGAGTGATTTCCCCGTTTTACGTTTGTTGTGGAATAATTATACTTTTTTGTGTAATAAAACTATCACTATTTTTTAAAAATTAACGGCACAACTCATCAAGCTGAAATTTTTACAGTAGGCAGTTGGTAATGACTTCTACTTGTAGAAAAAATTTCAGGCCAATCTGACGGTTGGGGTTAGAGATAGAGTGATTTCCCCGGTTTACTTTTGTTGTGGAAAACATTAATTGAAGATTTTTAACAAAAGAAAAGCAGTATTCATATAGGACATTAAAAACATCTCGGATTGTTGGTTGTTCTTAGTAACGTTCAACCTGCTTGCAAACGGGGTGATCGGGTTAAGAATCGAAAAAAAAATCGGCGTGGAAACTAACTTATTAAAAAGGGGAAGCCTGGCTCAAAGTTTCCCCATGGGACACGGCAATGAGTCTTAGCACCTGAAATCTGATGTCTGTGTTAGGGAATCTGAACTTTTTTTTTTTTTTTTTTTTTTTTTTTTTTTTTTTTTTTTTTTTTTTGCGCTTTGTAGTGACTACTCCATAATGGTTGAGTTTGCAATAATTTCTACTTGTAGAAACAATTTCAGGCCAATCTGAAGGTTGGGGTTAGAGATAGAGCGATTTGCCTGTTTTACTCTTGTGTAATAAATCTATTACGATTTTTTTAAATAAACGGCGCAACTTATCAAGCCGAAATTTTCACAGAAGGCAGTTGGTAATGACTTCTACTTGTAGAAAAAATTTCAGGCCAATCTGATGTTTGTTGTTTGAGATAGAGTGATTTCCCCGTTTTACGTTTGTTGTGGAATAATTATACTTTTTTGTGTAATAAACCTATCACTATTTTTTAAAAATTAACGGCACAGTTCATCAAGCTGAAATTTTCACAGAAGGCAGTTGGTAATGACTTCTACTTGTAGAAAAAAATTCAGGCCAATCTGATGTTTGTTGTTTGAGATAGAGTGATTTCCCCGTTTTACGTTTGTTGTGGAAAATTTATACTTTTTTGTGTTATAAACCTATCAATATTTTTTTAAAAATAACGGCACAACTCATCAAGCTGAAATTTTCTCTGAAGGCAGATGGTAATGACTTCTACTTGTAGAAAAAATTTCAGGCCAATCTGATGTTTGTTGTTTGAGATAGAGTGATTTCCCCGTTTTACGTTTGTTGTGGAATAATTATACTTTTTTGTGTAATAAACCTATCACTATTTTTTAAAAATTAACGGCGCAACTCATCAAGCTGAAATTTTCTCTGAAGGCAGATGGTTATGACTTCTACTTGTAGAAAAAATTTCAGGCCAATCTGATGTTTGTTGTTTGAGATAGAGTGATTTCCCCGTTTTACGTTTGTTGTGGAATAATTATACTTTTTTGTGTAATAAACCTATCACTATTTTTTTAAATTAACGGCGCAACTCATCAAGCTGAAATTTTCTCTGAAGGCAGATGGTAATGACTTCTACTTGTAGAAAAAATTTCAGGCCAATCTGATGTTTGTTGTTTGAGATAGAGTTATTTCCCCGTTTTACGTTTGTTGTGGAAAATTTATACTTTTTTGTGTAATAAACCTATCAATATTTTTTAAAAAATAACGGCACAACTCATCAAGCTGAAATTTTCTCTGAAGGCAGATGGTAATGACTTCTACTTGTAGAAAAAATTTCAGGCCAATCTGATGTTTGTTGTTTGAGATAGAGTGATTTCCCCGTTTTACGTTTGTTGTGGAATAATTATACTTTTTTGTGTAATAAACCTATCACTATTTTTTTAAAATTAACGGCGCAACTCATCAAGCTGAAATTTTCTCTGAAGGCAGATGGTAATGACTTCTACTTGTAGAAAAAATTTCAGGCCAATCTGATGTTTGTTGTTTGAGATAGAGTGATTTCCCCGTTTTACGTTTGTTGTGGAATAATTATACTTTTTTGTGTAATAAACCTATCACTATTTTTTAAAAATTAACGGCACAACTCATCAAGCTGAAATTTTCTCTGAAGGCAGATGGTAATGACTTCTACTTGTAGAAAAAATTTCAGGCCAATCTGATGTTTGTTGTTTGAGATAGAGTGATTTCCCCGTTTTACGTTTGTTGTGGAATAATTATACTTTTTTGTGTAATAAACCTATCACTATTTTTTAAAAATTAACGGCACAACTCATCAAGCTGAAATTTTTACAGTAGGCAGTTGGTAATGACTTCTACTTGTAGAAAAAATTTCAGGCCAATCTGACGGTTGGGGTTAGAGATAGAGTGATTTCCCCGGTTTACTTTTGTTGTGGAAAACATTAATTGAAGATTTTTAACAAAAGAAAAGCAGTATTCATATAGGACATTAAAAACATCTCGGATTGTTGGTTGTTCTTAGTAACGTTCAACCTGCTTGCAAACGGGGTGATCGGGTTTAGAATCGAAAAAAAATCGGCGTGGAAACTAACTTATTAAAAAGGGGAAGCCTGGCTCAAAGTTTCCCCATGAGACACGGCAATGAGTCTTAGCACCTGAAATCTGATGTCTGTGTTAGGGAATCTGAACTTTTTTTTTTTTTTTTTTTTTTTTTTTTGCGCTTTGTAGTGACTACTCCATAATGGTTGAGTTTGCAATAATTTCTACTTGTAGAAACAATTTCAGGCCAATCTGAAGGTTGGGGTTAGAGATAGAGCGATTTGCCTGTTTTACTCTTGTGTAATAAATCTATTACGATTTTTTTAAATAAACGGCGCAACTTATCAAGCCGAAATTTTCACAGAAGGCAGTTGGTAATGACTTCTACTTGTAGAAAAAATTTCAGGCCAATCTGATGTTTGTTGTTTGAGATAGAGTGATTTCCCCGTTTTACGTTTGTTGTGGAATAATTATACTTTTTTGTGTAATAAACCTATCACTATTTTTTAAAAATTAACGGCACAGTTCATCAAGCTGAAATTTTCACAGAAGGCAGTTGGTAATGACTTCTACTTGTAGAAAAAAATTCAGGCCAATCTGATGTTTGTTGTTTGAGATAGAGTGATTTCCCCGTTTTACGTTTGTTGTGGAAAATTTATACTTTTTTGTGTAATAAACCTATCAATATTTTTTTAAAAATAACGGCACAACTCATCAAGCTGAAATTTTCTCTGAAGGCAGATGGTAATGACTTCTACTTGTAGAAAAAATTTCAGGCCAATCTGATGTTTGTTGTTTGAGATAGAGTGATTTCCCCGTTTTACGTTTGTTGTGGAATAATTATACTTTTTTGTGTAATAAACCTATCACTATTTTTTAAAAATTAACGGCGCAACTCATCAAGCTGAAATTTTCTCTGAAGGCAGATGGTAATGACTTCTACTTGTAGAAAAAATTTCAGGCCAATCTGATGTTTGTTGTTTGAGATAGAGTGATTTCCCCGTTTTACGTTTGTTGTGGAATAATTATACTTTTTTGTGTAATAAACCTATCACTATTTTTTAAAAATTAACGGCGCAACTCATCAAGCTGAAATTTTCTCTGAAGGCAGATGGTAATGACTTCTACTTGTAGAAAAAATTTCAGGCCAATCTGATGTTTGTTGTTTGAGATAGAGTTATTTCCCCGTTTTACGTTTGTTGTGGAAAATTTATACTTTTTTGTGTAATAAACCTATCAATATTTTTTAAAAAATAACGGCACAACTCATCAAGCTGAAATTTTCTCTGAAGGCAGATGGTAATGACTTCTACTTGTAGAAAAAATTTCAGGCCAATCTGATGTTTGTTGTTTGAGATAGAGTGATTTCCCCGTTTTACGTTTGTTGTGGAATAATTATACTTTTTTGTGTAATAAACCTATCACTATTTTTTTAAAATTAACGGCGCAACTCATCAAGCTGAAATTTTCTCTGAAGGCAGATGGTAATGACTTCTACTTGTAGAAAAAATTTCAGGCCAATCTGATGTTTGTTGTTTGAGATAGAGTGATTTCCCCGTTTTACGTTTGTTGTGGAATAATTATACTTTTTTGTGTAATAAACCTATCACTATTTTTTAAAAATTAACGGCACAACTCATCAAGCTGAAATTTTCTCTGAAGGCAGATGGTAATGACTTCTACTTGTAGAAAAAATTTCAGGCCAATCTGATGTTTGTTGTTTGAGATAGAGTGATTTCCCCGTTTTACGTTTGTTGTGGAATAATTATACTTTTTTGTGTAATAAACCTATCACTATTTTTTAAAAATTAACGGCACAACTCATCAAGCTGAAATTTTTACAGTAGGCAGTTGGTAATGACTTCTACTTGTAGAAAAAATTTCAGGCCAATCTGACGGTTGGGGTTAGAGATAGAGTGATTTCCCCGGTTTACTTTTGTTGTGGAAAACATTAATTGAAGATTTTTAACAAAAGAAAAGCAGTATTCATATAGGACATTAAAAACATCTCGGATTGTTGGTTGTTCTTAGTAACGTTCAACCTGCTTGCAAACGGGGTGATCGGGTTTAGAATCGAAAAAAAATCGGCGTGGAAACTAACTTATTAAAAAGGGGAAGCCTGGCTCAAAGTTTCCCCATGAGACACGGCAATGAGTCTTAGCACCTGAAATCTGATGTCTGTGTTAGGGAATCTGAACTTTTTTTTTTTTTTTTTTTTTTTGCGCTTTGTAGTGACTACTCCATAATGGTTGAGTTTGCAATAATTTCTACTTGTAGAAACAATTTCAGGCCAATCTGAGGGTTGGGGTTAGAGATAGAGCGATTTGCCTGTTTTACTCTTGTGTAATAAATCTATTACGATTTTTTTAAATAAACGGCGCAACTTATCAAGCCGAAATTTTCACAGAAGGCAGTTGGTAATGACTTCTACTTGTAGAAAAAATTTCAGGCCAATCTGATGTTTGTTGTTTGAGATAGAGTGATTTCCCCGTTTTACGTTTGTTGTGGAATAATTATACTTTTTTGTGTAATAAACCTATCACTATTTTTTAAAAATTAACGGCACAGTTCATCAAGCTGAAATTTTCACAGAAGGCAGTTGGTAATGACTTCTACTTGTAGAAAAAAATTCAGGCCAATCTGATGTTTGTTGTTTGAGATAGAGTGATTTCCCCGTTTTACGTTTGTTGTGGAAAATTTATACTTTTTTGTGTAATAAACCTATCAATATTTTTTTAAAAATAACGGCACAACTCATCAAGCTGAAATTTTCTCTGAAGGCAGATGGTAATGACTTCTACTTGTAGAAAAAATTTCAGGCCAATCTGATGTTTGTTGTTTGAGATAGAGTGATTTCCCCGTTTTACGTTTGTTGTGGAATAATTATACTTTTTTGTGTAATAAACCTATCACTATTTTTTAAAAATTAACGGCGCAACTCATCAAGCTGAAATTTTCTCTGAAGGCAGATGGTAATGACTTCTACTTGTAGAAAAAATTTCAGGCCAATCTGATGTTTGTTGTTTGAGATAGAGTGATTTCCCCGTTTTACGTTTGTTGTGGAATAATTATACTTTTTTGTGTAATAAACCTATCACTATTTTTTAAAAATTAACGGCGCAACTCATCAAGCTGAAATTTTCTCTGAAGGCAGATGGTAATGACTTCTACTTGTAGAAAAAATTTCAGGCCAATCTGATGTTTGTTGTTTGAGATAGAGTTATTTCCCCGTTTTACGTTTGTTGTGGAAAATTTATACTTTTTTGTGTAATAAACCTATCAATATTTTTTAAAAAATAACGGCACAACTCATCAAGCTGAAATTTTCTCTGAAGGCAGATGGTAATGACTTCTACTTGTAGAAAAAATTTCAGGCCAATCTGATGTTTGTTGTTTGAGATAGAGTGATTTCCCCGTTTTACGTTTGTTGTGGAATAATTATACTTTTTTGTGTAATAAACCTATCACTATTTTTTTAAAATTAACGGCGCAACTCATCAAGCTGAAATTTTCTCTGAAGGCAGATGGTAATGACTTCTACTTGTAGAAAAAATTTCAGGCCAATCTGATGTTTGTTGTTTGAGATAGAGTGATTTCCCCGTTTTACGTTTGTTGTGGAATAATTATACTTTTTTGTGTAATAAACCTATCACTATTTTTTAAAAATTAACGGCACAACTCATCAAGCTGAAATTTTCTCTGAAGGCAGATGGTAATGACTTCTACTTGTAGAAAAAATTTCAGGCCAATCTGATGTTTGTTGTTTGAGATAGAGTGATTTCCCCGTTTTACGTTTGTTGTGGAATAATTATACTTTTTTGTGTAATAAACCTATCACTATTTTTTAAAAATTAACGGCACAACTCATCAAGCTGAAATTTTTACAGTAGGCAGTTGGTAATGACTTCTACTTGTAGAAAAAATTTCAGGCCAATCTGACGGTTGGGGTTAGAGATAGAGTGATTTCCCCGGTTTACTTTTGTTGTGGAAAACATTAATTGAAGATTTTTAACAAAAGAAAAGCAGTATTCATATAGGACATTAAAAACATCTCGGATTGTTGGTTGTTCTTAGTAACGTTCAACCTGCTTGCAAACGGGGTGATCGGGTTTAGAATCGAAAAAAAATCGGCGTGGAAACTAACTTATTAAAAAGGGGAAGCCTGGCTCAAAGTTTCCCCATGAGACACGGCAATGAGTCTTACCACCTGAAATCTGATGTCTGTGTTAGGGAATCTGAACTTTTTTTTTTTTTTTTTTTTTTTTTTGCGCTTTGTAGTGACTACTCCATAATGGTTGAGTTTGCAATAATTTCTACTTGTAGAAACAATTTCAGGCCAATCTGAGGGTTGGGGTTAGAGATAGAGCGATTTGCCTGTTTTACTCTTGTGTAATAAATCTATTACGATTTTTTTAAATAAACGGCGCAACTTATCAAGCCGAAATTTTCACAGAAGGCAGTTGGTAATGACTTCTACTTGTAGAAAAAATTTCAGGCCAATCTGATGTTTGTTGTTTGAGATAGAGTGATTTCCCCGTTTTACGTTTGTTGTGGAATAATTATACTTTTTTGTGTAATAAACCTATCACTATTTTTTTTAAATTAACGGCACAGTTTATCAAACTGAAATTTTCACAGAAGGCAGTTGGTAATGACTTCTACTTGTAGAAAAAAATTCAGGCCAATCTGATGTTTGTTGTTTGAGATAGAGTGATTTCCCCGTTTTACGTTTGTTGTGGAAAATTTATACTTTTTTGTGTAATAAACCTATCAATATTTTTTAAAAAATAACGGCACAACTCATCAAGCTGAAATTTTCTCTGAAGGCAGATGGTAATGACTTCTACTTGTAGAAAAATTTTCAGGCCAATCTGATGTTTGTTGTTTGAGATAGAGTGATTTCCCCGTTTTACGTTTGTTGTGGAATAATTATACTTTTTTGTGTAATAAACCTATCACTATTTTTTAAAAATTAACGGCGCAACTCATCAAGCTGAAATTTTCTCTGAAGGCAGATGGTAATGACTTCTACTTGTAGAAAAAATTTCAGGCCAATCTGATGTTTGTTGTTTGAGATAGAGTGATTTCCCCGTTTTACGTTTGTTGTGGAATAATTATACTTTTTTGTGTAATAAACCTATCACTATTTTTTAAAAATTAACGGCACAACTCATCAAGCTGAAATTTTCTCTGAAGGCAGATGGTAATGACTTCTACTTGTAGAAAAAATTTCAGGCCAATCTGATGTTTGTTGTTTGAGATAGAGTGATTTCCCCGTTTTACGTTTGTTGTGGAATAATTATACTTTTTTGTGTAATAAACCTATCACTATTTTTTTAAAATTAACGGCACAACTCATCAAGCTGAAATTTTCTCTGAAGGCAGATGGTAATGACTTCTACTTGTAGAAAAAAATTCAGGCCAATCTGATGTTTGTTGTTTGAGATAGAGTGATTTCCCCGTTTTACGTTTGTTGTGGAAAATTTATACTTTTTTGTGTAATAAACCTATCAATATTTTTTAAAAAATAACGGCACAACTCATCAAGCTGAAATTTTTACAGCAGGCAGTTGGTAATGACTTCTACTTGTAGAAAAAATTTCAGGCCAATCTGATGTTTGTTGTTTGAGATAGAGTGATTTCCCCGTTTTACGTTTGTTGTGGAATAATTATACTTTTTTGTGTAATAAACCTATCACTATTTTTTAAAAATTAACGGCACAACTCATCAAGCTGAAATTTTTACAGTAGGCAGTTGGTAATGACTTCTACTTGTAGAAAAAATTTCAGGCTAATCTGACGGTTGGGGTTAGAGATAGAGTGATTTCCCCGGTTTACTTTTGTTGTGGAAAACATTAATTGAAGATTTTTAACAAAAGAAAAGCAGTATTCATATAGGACATTAAAAACATCTCGGATTGTTGGTTGTTCTTAGTAACGTTCAACCTGCTTGCAAACGGGGTGATCGGGTTTAGAATCGAAAAAAAATCGGCGTGGAAACTAACTTATTAAAAAGGGGAAGCCTGGCTCAAAGTTTCCCCATGAGACACGGCAATGAGTCTTAGCACCTGAAATCTGATGTCTGTGTTAGAGAATCTGAACTTTTTTTTTTTTTTTTTTTTTGCGCTTTGTAGTGACTACTCCATAATGGTTGAGTTTGCAATAATTTCTACTTGTAGAAACAATTTCAGGCCAATCTGAAGGTTGGGGTTAGAGATAGAGCGATTTGCCTGTTTTACTCTTGTGTAATAAATCTATTACGATTTTTTTAAATAAACGGCGCAACTTATCAAGCCGAAATTTTCACAGAAGGCAGTTGGTAATGACTTCTACTTGTAGAAAAAAATTCAGGCCAATCTGATGTTTGTTGTTTGAGATAGAGTGATTTCCCCGTTTTACGTTTGTTGTGGAAAATTTATACTTTTTTGTGTAATAAACCTATCAATATTTTTTAAAAAATAACGGCACAACTCATCAAGCTGAAATTTTCTCTGAAGGCAGATGGCAATGACTTCTACTTGTAGAAAAAATTTCAGGCCAATCTGATGTTTGTTGTTTGAGATAGAGTGATTTCCCCGTTTTACGTTTGTTGTGGAATAATTATACTTTTTTGTGTAATAAACCTATCACTATTTTTTAAAAATTAACGGCGCAACTCATCAAGCTGAAATTTTCTCTGAAGGCAGATGGTAATGACTTCTACTTGTAGAAAAAATTTCAGGCCAATCTGATGTTTGTTGTTTGAGATAGAGTGATTTCCCCGTTTCACGTTTGTTGTGGAATAATTATACTTTTTTGTGTAATAAACCTATCACTATTTTTTAAAAATTAACGGCGCAACTCATCAAGCTGAAATTTTCTCTGAAGGCAGATGGTAATGACTTCTACTTGTAGAAAAAATTTCAGGCCAATCTGATGTTTGTTGTTTGAGATAGAGTGATTTCCCCGTTTTACGTTTGTTGTGGAAAATTTATACTTTTTTGTGTAATAAACCTATCAATATGTTTTAAAAAATAACGGCACAACTCATCAAGCTGAAATTTTCTCTGAAGGCAGATGGTAATGACTTCTACTTGTAGAAAAAATTTCAGGCCAATCTGATGTTTGTTGTTTGAGATAGAGTGATTTCACCGTTTTACGTTTGTTGTGGAATAATTATACTTTTTTGTGTAATAAACCTATCACTATTTTTTAAAAATTAACGGCGCAACTCATCAAGCTGAAATTTTCTCTGAAGGCAGATGGTAATGACTTCTACTTGTAGAAAAAATTTCAGGCCAATCTGATGTTTGTTGTTTGAGATAGAGTGATTTCCCCGTTTTACGTTTGTTGTGGAAAATTTATACTTTTTTGTGTAATAAACCTATCAATATTTTTTAAAAAATAACGGCACAACTCATCAAGCTGAAATTTTTACAGCAGGCAGTTGGTAATGACTTCTACTTGTAGAAAAAATTTCAGGCCAATCTGATGTTTGTTGTTTGAGATAGAGTGATTTCACCGTTTTACGTTTGTTGTGGAATAATTATACTTTTTTGTGTAATAAACCTATCACTATTTTTTTTAAATTAACGGCACAACTCATCAAGCTGAAACTTTCTCTGAAGGCAGATGGTTATGACTTCTACTTGTAGAAAAAATTTCAGGCCAATCTGATGTTTGTTGTTTGAGATAGAGTGATTTCCCCGTTTTACGTTTGTTGTGGAAAACTTATACTTTTTTGTGTAATAAACCTATCAATATTTTTTAAAAAATAACGGCACAGCTCATCAAGCTGAAATTTTCTCTGAAGGCAGATGGTAATGACTTCTACTTGTAGAAAAAATTTCAGGCCAATCTGATGTTTGTTGTTTGAGATAGAGTGATTTCCCCGTTTTACGTTTGTTGTGGAATAATTATACTTTTTTGTGTAATAAACCTATCACTATTTTTTAAAAATTAACGGCACAACTCATCAAGCTGAAATTTTTACAGTAGGCAGTTGGTAATGACTTCTACTTGTAGAAAAAATTTCAGGCCAATCTGACGGTTGGGGTTTGAGATAGAGTGATTTCCCCGGTTTACTTTTGTTGTGGAAAACATTAATTGAAGATTTTTAACAAAAGAAAAGCAGTATTCATATAGGACATTAAAAACATCTCGGATTGTTGGTTGTTCTTAGTAACGTTCAACCTGCTTGCAAACGGGGTGATCGGGTTTAGAATCGAAAAAAAATCGGCGTGGAAACTAACTTATTAAAAAGGGGAAGCCTGGCTCAAAGTTTCCCCATGTGACACGGCAATGAGTCTTAGCACCTGAAATCTGATGTCTGTGTTAGGGAATCTGAACTTTTTTTTTTTTTTTTTTTTTTTTGCGCTTTGTAGTGACTACTCCATAATGGTTGAGTTTGCAATAATTTCTACTTGTAGAAACAATTTCAGGCCAATCTGAGGGTTGGGGTTAGAGATAGAGCGATTTGCCTGTTTTACTCTTGTGTAATAAATCTATTACGATTTTTTTAAATAAACGGCGCAACTTATCAAGCCGAAATTTTCACAGAAGGCAGTTGGTAATGACTTCTACTTGTAGAAAAAATTTCAGGCCAATCTGATGTTTGTTGTTTGAGATAGAGTGATTTCCCCGTTTTACGTTTGTTGTGGAATAATTATACTTTTTTGTGTAATAAACCTATCACTATTTTTTTTAAATTAACGGCACAGTTTATCAAACTGAAATTTTCACAGAAGGCAGTTGGTAATGACTTCTACTTGTAGAAAAAAATTCAGGCCAATCTGATGTTTGTTGTTTGAGATAGAGTGATTTCCCCGTTTTACGTTTGTTGTGGAAAATTTATACTTTTTTGTGTAATAAACCTATCAATATTTTTTAAAAAATAACGGCACAACTCATCAAGCTGAAATTTTCTCTGAAGGCAGATGGTAATGACTTCTACTTGTAGAAAAATTTTCAGGCCAATCTGATGTTTGTTGTTTGAGATAGAGTGATTTCCCCGTTTTACGTTTGTTGTGGAATAATTATACTTTTTTGTGTAATAAACCTATCACTATTTTTTAAAAATTAACGGCGCAACTCATCAAGCTGAAATTTTCTCTGAAGGCAGATGGTAATGACTTCTACTTGTAGAAAAAATTTCAGGCCAATCTGATGTTTGTTGTTTGAGATAGAGTGATTTCCCCGTTTTACGTTTGTTGTGGAATAATTATACTTTTTTGTGTAATAAACCTATCACTATTTTTTAAAAATTAACGGCACAACTCATCAAGCTGAAATTTTCTCTGAAGGCAGATGGTAATGACTTCTACTTGTAGAAAAAATTTCAGGCCAATCTGATGTTTGTTGTTTGAGATAGAGTGATTTCCCCGTTTTACGTTTGTTGTGGAATAATTATACTTTTTTGTGTAATAAACCTATCACTATTTTTTAAAAATTAACGGCACAACTCATCAAGCTGAAATTTTCTCTGAAGGCAGATGGTAATGACTTCTACTTGTAGAAAAAAATTCAGGCCAATCTGATGTTTGTTGTTTGAGATAGAGTGATTTCCCCGTTTTACGTTTGTTGTGGAAAATTTATACTTTTTTGTGTAATAAACCTATCAATATTTTTTAAAAAATAACGGCACAACTCATCAAGCTGAAATTTTTACAGCAGGCAGTTGGTAATGACTTCTACTTGTAGAAAAAATTTCAGGCCAATCTGATGTTTGTTGTTTGAGATAGAGTGATTTCCCCGTTTTACGTTTGTTGTGGAATAATTATACTTTTTTGTGTAATAAACCTATCACTATTTTTTAAAAATTAACGGCACAACTCATCAAGCTGAAATTTTCTCTGAAGGCAGATGGTAATGACTTCTACTTGTAGAAAAAATTTCAGGCCAATCTGATGTTTGTTGTTTGAGATAGAGTGATTTCCCCGTTTTACGTTTGTTGTGGAATAATTATACTTTTTTGTGTAATAAACCTATCACTATTTTTTAAAAATTAACGGCACAACTCATCAAGCTGAAATTTTTACAGTAGGCAGTTGGTAATGACTTCTACTTGTAGAAAAAATTTCAGGCCAATCTGACGGTTGGGGTTAGAGATAGAGTGATTTCCCCGGTTTACTTTTGTTGTGGAAAACATTAATTGAAGATTTTTAACAAAAGAAAAGCAGTATTCATATAGGACATTAAAAACATCTCGGATTGTTGGTTGTTCTTAGTAACGTTCAACCTGCTTGCAAACGGGGTGATCGGGTTTAGAATCGAAAAAAAATCGGCGTGGAAACTAACTTATTAAAAAGGGGAAGCCTGGCTCAAAGTTTCCCCATGAGACACGGCAATGAGTCTTAGCACCTGAAATCTGATGTCTGTGTTAGAGAATCTGAACTTTTTTTTTTTTTTTTTTTTTTTTTGCGCTTTGTAGTGACTACTCCATAATGGTTGAGTTTGCAATAATTTCTACTTGTAGAAACAATTTCAGGCCAATCTGAAGGTTGGGGTTAGAGATAGAGCGATTTGCCTGTTTTACTCTTGTGTAATAAATCTATTACGATTTTTTTAAATAAACGGCGCAACTTATCAAGCCGAAATTTTCACAGAAGGCAGTTGGTAATGACTTCTACTTGTAGAAAAAAATTCAGGCCAATCTGATGTTTGTTGTTTGAGATAGAGTGATTTCCCCGTTTTACGTTTGTTGTGGAAAATTTATACTTTTTTGTGTAATAAACCTATCAATATTTTTTAAAAAATAACGGCACAACTCATCAAGCTGAAATTTTCTCTGAAGGCAGATGGCAATGACTTCTACTTGTAGAAAAAATTTCAGGCCAATCTGATGTTTGTTGTTTGAGATAGAGTGATTTCCCCGTTTTACGTTTGTTGTGGAATAATTATACTTTTTTGTGTAATAAACCTATCACTATTTTTTAAAAATTAACGGCGCAACTCATCAAGCTGAAATTTTCTCTGAAGGCAGATGGTAATGACTTCTACTTGTAGAAAAAATTTCAGGCCAATCTGATGTTTGTTGTTTGAGATAGAGTGATTTCCCCGTTTCACGTTTGTTGTGGAATAATTATACTTTTTTGTGTAATAAACCTATCACTATTTTTTAAAAATTAACGGCACAACTCATCAAGCTGAAATTTTTTCTGAAGGCAGATGGTAATGACTTCTACTTGTAGAAAAAATTTCAGGCCAATCTGATGTTTGTTGTTTGAGATAGAGTGATTTCCCCGTTTTACGTTTGTTGTGGAAAATTTATACTTTTTTGTGTAATAAACCTATCAATATTTTTTAAAAAATAACGGCACAACTCATCAAGCTGAAATTTTTACAGCAGGCAGTTGGTAATGACTTCTACTTGTAGAAAAAATTTCAGGCCAATCTGATGTTTGTTGTTTGAGATAGAGTGATTTCCCCGTTTTACGTTTGTTGTGGAATAATTATACTTTTTTGTGTAATAAACCTATCACTATTTTTTAAAAATAAACGGCACAACTCATCAAGCTGAAATTTTCTCTGAAGGCAGATGGTAATGACTTCTACTTGTAGAAAAAATTTCAGGCCAATCTGATGTTTGTTGTTTGAGATAGAGTGATTTCCCCGTTTTACGTTTGTTGTGGAAAATTTATACTTTTTTGTGTAATAAACCTATCAATATTTTTTAAAAAATAACGGCACAGCTCATCAAGCTGAAATTTTCTCTGAAGGCAGATGGTAATGACTTCTACTTGTAGAAAAAATTTCAGGCCAATCTGATGTTTGTTGTTTGAGATAGAGTGATTTCCCAATTTTACGTTTGTTGTGGAAAATTTATACTTTTTTGTGTAATAAACCTATCAATATTTTTTAAAAAATAACGGCACAGCTCATCAAGCTGAAATTTTCTCTGAAGGCAGATGGTAATGACTTCTACTTGTAGAAAAAATTTCAGGCCAATCTGATGTTTGTTGTTTGAGATAGAGTGATTTCCCCGTTTTACGTTTTTTTTTTTTTTTTTTTTTTCCTTGATTTGTTTTCCGTCGATCTTGTTTTCCGTGCTGAGCACCAATGCTACCGACGCCAAGAAGGCAGCTCCCACACCTGGACCCTACTTATCGACCCATCAACTCATGAACCGGGGACCAACGGCTTTACTTCCCTTCCGAAGGAAGGCGTGATCAGAGATGTTATGCCTCAGAACATCCCGGCGGCGCCGACTGGGATTGAACCCAGGCCTGCTGGGGTGAGAGGTAATCACGCTTACCACTACACCACCGGCGCCGCTCCGTTTTACGTTTGTTGTGGAATAATTATACTTTTTTGTGTAATAAAACTATCACTATTTTTTAAAAATTAACGGCACA